>NC_045479.1:63162472-63814138 GCF_009650955.1 Corvus moneduloides | reverse complement strand
AAATTAATCAGCAGCACTTTCACAAACATGTTGGAGCCATCTAATCTTGAAAGGGGCACAAGTCCTACCTGATGAGATGGAGCTGTTCATTAAGAAATCCAGAAATATCACAGAAGATGGGAAAGGTAAAAAAATTCTGAGTGACAGGTTTTCTCCATTAGGTAATATCAATGTAGCATCCAGCACTAAGGATGCTCCTTTGAAATCAGGAACTCAGACTGGAAGAGGGGAAAATATTGGTAAGAGTAGAAGACGTAATCATCAGGAAAAAAGCTAAACATGTTTGCTACTTCAAAGATGATTATATAAAGACTTTTGCTCATGAAAAATGTGGTAGACATCATAAGGAATTACTCACAACCCCAATAGACAAAGCAAAGGGGAGGAAAATGCTTGTTGAGACATTTCGTTTGCATGTCTAAAGAAGGGCAATGAAGCTGATGAAGGGCATGGAGCACAAGCTGATGAGGAGTGGCTGAAAGAGGTGGGGGTGTTCAGCCTGGAGGAAAGGAGGCTCAGGGGAGACCTTATTGCTCTCTAAAACTGCCTGAAAAGAGGCTATAGCCAGGCGGAGGTTGGGCACTTCTCACAGGTATCAAGTGGCAGGATGGGAGGAAATGGCCTCAAGCTGCAGAAGGGGAGGTTTAGATTGGATATTAGGAAATGTTTCTTCACTGAAAGGCTGACACTGGAATAGGCTGCCCTGGGAAGTGGTGGACTCACCATCCCTAGAAGTGTCCAAAAGGTGTGTGGATTTCGGCCTTAGGGACATGGTTTAGTGAGGACTTGGCAGTGCTGGGTTAACTTGAACTCAATGATCTCAGAGGTTTTCTTCCAACTTTGATGATTTTATGATTCTATAATGGGAAAACAAAATTACTCCAGGTTCATTGTGAATAAAGGTGATTTGAACAGGAGAGGTGAACTCTAAGGGAAAAAAAATTCAGCTGGCATTTAAAATCAAGATGGTTGGAAGGAATTTTTAAAATAAATGGTGGAGGAGTGCCAGCATTTGCAGTGATATTTTTAAAAAAGGAACCTGAGGAGCCCAAAGTATAAAGGAGAACTCAGGAAAGACAAGTCCATTGAAGAAGGCAGATTAATTCTTCAAATAGGCATTAACTTTAGTAAAAAATTGGGGCATTCTTAGATTCAAATCTTTCCTTGGGAGCAAGGAGAAAAGGGTCAAGGGTTTCCAGGGAGAATCTGTTTGAAACCAAAATAACTGTGGAAAAGACTGTGGTGTAACTACACAGAAAAGATATATTAGTGGACCTATAGATAAATACTGTTTGATTAAAAATTCAACATTGCTTCTTTAAGGGCAAGTCCTGCTTTATAATTGTCATAGAGAGTTCTAAAGGAGTAAAAACTTTTGAGAATAATAATTATTAATTGGCTGGTTTAATCTAACCTGATTTCCAAAGACTTTTTAAAGGAAACTGAGAAGCGATGAGTTAAGAAAGAAGGTCCTGTCATGTAAAAAATATTTGATAAAATGTAGAAAATTTAGAAAAGGAGAAAATAAATAGTTCCTACATATCAAGGATGTCAGCAGTGGTTTCTGTAAAGATCTGTTCTGGGACTTCTGCTGGTTAATATATACATAAATGACCTAGAAAAGACAGTAATCGATGATAAGGTTTGCTGATGGTTCCAAGTTATTAAAGATAGTAAGATGAGAGCCAGCTGTGAAGTGTTGCAGAAGAACTGACAAGACTGATTGGGCAATAAAGTGTCAGATGAAATTTAGTGTAGACGAATGTAAAGTGATGCCCCTGTGGGAAGCCAATTGTACCTTCAGACAAAGTGGTTTATTCTGAGCTGACTTTTACTGCTTGGGAGAGAGAACATGAGGTATGATAGTTGGTTCTAAAAAAATACCAGCCCTAGTCTGGTCAGCATTTAAAAACAAATTTAAAAAAATTAAGCACATGACAGGAACATGTTGGACAAGCACTAGTTGACAAAGAAAGCACCTCTTTACTGCTGTATAAATTCAGAACTCACTCATGCCACACTTTTCGGTTTGAAAACATATGAGTGAGAGGTGTGACGCAGATATACAAAACTACATTGATCACAGAGGGTAAGGAGAGGGATGGACTGCTCAACAATAATTCAGTCAGTGAAAAAGAATCAGTCTTCATCCATGCTCAACATCAATAACAAAACTTAAGGCCATACAATGAAGCTAGTGGGAGCATTTTAAAAACAAGAGGAGGTGGTTCTTTGCACCACAGACAGCAGAGGCATATTAATGCTTGCCAAAGGCTGTCCTGCATGCAGGATATTTAGATGTCCAAGGGGAGATTGGATGAAATTCTGGAAGAGACATCCCATACAGTTAGTAGACAGACCAGCTTTACCAGGCTCAGTGATTCCATTGAGAGGAAAGCATTAGGACGAAGCTTGTCCTCATATAGCTGATTCTTTCCTTGTTCTTCCCTAAAGGTCTGTTTATGGCCACTATTGACATCAGGGGTCTAGAACTACTATTTGCCAGGCCAGAAATTATAAGACCTGCATTCCTCTGTGCTTATGGTTCACAAAAGACAGTACCTACTTGTCGCCAATGTGATCCAAACACTATTCCTGACAGAATAAAGCTGTGTGGTCCAATTCAATAATTTGTCTTTAAAAAAATCCTATAAACTATACAAGAAATTTATACAGATCCACAAAATCCCAATTGCATGTTAACAGAGTATGCATGCAGTCTTAGGTTGCAAAACATTACACAAAGCTCTCTGCAACATCTGGAGACAAGGATGTCTCATTTGACAGGGAGTATTATTCCAACTAAAACAAAGAAATCAGAATAAGGTGGAAAGAGAAGATATTTCTGTGCAATTAATATAATAGGATTCTAGGATCTAAAAGCAACACACCTGTGTTGTAGAAAGGGGGCAACAAATGAAAGAATGTTTTCAAACTTGTGTACCTGAAATTAAGCACCTGGGAATGCAGCAGTTACCAAAGATATCCTTCAGTACAATAACACTTGACATGTGCCACAGAGGTTTAAAAAATAATACAAGAGATTAGACAGCTTGATCCAAGAGATTTTGGAATCCATTCCTGCCCAGTTGGAAATCTTATCAACAGGGTATGAGATCCATTTAGTTTAACTTTAGATGTCTACATTGTGTCTGTACCTGAGTTAGGTGTCTAGATTTCTTTTGCGCTCAACAGATAAATATTATCAGCATGCAAAACAGATGATCATTTTAGACATGCACAAGAACAGTGGTAATCAAAACCTGTTTGCTTCCAGTGGCCATAAAAGGAGCATAGATAACTATCTCAGATGCAGAAAGCTGCACTCCAGGTATCTCAAATTTAGGTGAAACATCACAGATATCCATATGTTGAACAGGAGAACTACTTTTCTTACCCAAAAATACCTATAATTTTGCAAGACTGTCCCATACTCAACTGATTCCACAGATGAAGCCCACTGCCTACTGCAGGATCTCCTTTTATTCTTCTAACCCCCAAAATACATGTTCCATTTCTATCCCTTCCCATTGCCATTATTTTTGTCCCTTTGGCTGTGCATTTGCTTTTCCTAACTACAGTTCCATCCCCCATGACTGTCCACTCCTCCACAAATAAGTGACTGTCTGCCCCTCCCTTTACTACAAATGATCTCCTCCCTTGCTCTCCAAGCCTAGATTAGGGGCTACTCCTATACCTTCCTGTCCCATCAGACAACTTACATCTTCTTTAAAGCAAGGTCCCATATTCCCTTACCAGTGGTTTCTGTGAGATAAGGTAGGCTAAAGAAAGTTAAGATGAATATCACAGGTTTTCTTTGATCATTTGGCATTCTGGCAAAATTCCTAAAATATTGTCAGCTGATTATGCAAATCCAATGAAGAGGCTGCTTTTCAAGGAATATAGTAGCTATTGAATTGAATAAATTTTAAATTATACCATAAAAGCATAAATAGTCAGGGTTTATTTACATACACATGCACAGCATGTGCCTGTTGTCTTGTACCAGATCAAGTACAGATAAAGAGTCATTTTAGAAGACGTATATTGTCCCATGTAAATTTAATATTTTTACCTTTAAAAGAAAATACAATTTACATTCTGACTCTTTAATAGCCTCTTAACATCTTTTATATTCAATTAACGAGAGCAAGTTTTCCATCACATTTTAAAAACAATCAGAGCATGAAGAGCTAGGATTTATCAGTTAAAAAACTAGAATCGTGTTCTGTTGAGCTATTTTTTGACAATAGTTGTGTTTCATGAAGATGCACAAGAATACTTTTCATCTCCATTTATTTCACTACTTCAGCTTAATGCTGAGCTGAAGCGAAGCTGTGAGAACCAGAGCATGTTGAAAAAGGAGGAAAGCTCATTTTCCTGTTTCAGTTTGTAAACGAGTGATGAGGTGTGAAATGGTGACAGCCGTTTTAAAAATTTGAAGAACATGGCAAGCAAAAAAAAAAAAATCAGTTGACTAGTGATGATCAATATTTTCTTAATTTAATACATTAATTAATTTTGCATTAAAGTTTGTTTTGAGGAGCCTTTTAATGCATTTTTTGTAGTTTTAAGTCCCAAATAAACAATATCAAAATACCGTTAATCTTTAACTGAGCATCATTTAAATGGAATTTCCATTCAAATGCAACTCACACAAATAATAATTAAAAAGACAAATTATCCACTAATAATGAATCCACCATTCATTGATTTCCAGTGTAATAAAACTATAAGTAATAAGTAGCACAATAAAAGCATGTTGTTTTATTACAACTTAGACAAATATGTAGCAGACATAAATTTTTCATTGAGCAAATAACTTTATTAAATTTGTCAAATTATTTCAGCTAATTAAAACCAACTCAATTTTGCAGAATATCTTTGAGAAAAGGATAAACATTATTTAAATTAATCCTTGTTGATTTAAATGGTACTTAAAATCACTATGATATAAATCACCCATCTTGGTGCATGTTTTGCATATCCACTCTGGTTTTATATGCAGGCAGTGACATCTTGTTTGGAAAAGGCTGAAATCTATTTCTATCCCATTGTTAGCTGTTGAATATTTACATTTGCAAGTCTGTTATTATTCCTTCATCTCTATTTTTCAGATGTCTGTTCTAAATTAGCTTAAATTGCAAGCATTGCCTGCTTAGTCTGCTGGTACAAGATTTTGTTAAGAAATCTAAGTATAAATAGAATTTCCAGACTTGTCATGGATGTAGCCAAGACATCTAGGTAGGAGAGACACATGGGTGTGAGAACATGTGCATTTTTGAACATTTGCAAGTGGCAGTGTGATTTGCAAATAATGTGAAAATAGGAGTTTCATAGTACAGCCACAGGATGTAAAATGGTGTGAAATTACGAACTACTGAACTACACTTAGCAGGAGAAACTGAAAGCTTTACATGAAGCACATGCAGTGCCTCCAAACTCTTCATGATTGTCACCTAGGATAAATCAACATCTATGAAGCTGAAAGCCAAGATTAATTTCTAAAAGACATTATGCATAGAAATAAAGCCCTTGAAAATTCACAAAATAAAGAAGGAAGGCTCATGATACAAATCCCAGGGGAAAAAATGGAGTTGGCGGTGATATAAAATAATTGTATTTAGGAAACCTCTTTTGATCCGATTTACCTTAGCATTGGTAATCTTGTGGAGCTGACTACAACAGTGAAATTCAAATTTGTACAGAGTAAGCAGCCAGTTCACGCTGCATCAGAGGATGCAAGAGTGAGGGAGACCAGTGTAGCACTCAAAAATGCTGCATTGCCTGCCAAGAAAATCCAGAGGAGATATGGCACTGAGCAAGAAACAAACACAAGCCAAATAATTTCTCCCTGCCTCTTCATATTTGTCACAGGGAAAAGAAATATTTCTGAAATACTTGCTACATTCAAATAAATGCAAATACCCACATAATACTAGTCAGGTAGCATAACTGTCGAACAAACTGACTAATTTGAGGATACAAAAAACCATAGTCATATATAAAGTTCAATATCCAGAGGACATGATTTGCTGTAACTACTGAAACCTGAAAAGCCACAGAAGAGCATAGAAGTTGCTTTCAAAGCTAGATCATGAAGGAGATTTTATATATATACAGCAAATTACATCCAAAATCACACATCGCATTGGAATTACACATTAAATTGGAAGAATGCAGAAGATTCAAACAAGAGTAACACTTTAATGCTTGTTCTTCTCTGGCCCTTACAAAAAAAAAAAAAAAATTAAAATTTTTAATGAACATAAATACAATATCTTTTCAAGGAAATAGACTACAAGTCAGACTAAGAAAAACAGCTTGCAGAATAATTAGCTGACATAGATGTATTCAGGTAGGCATGGACAGATGTAATTCCTCCTTGGATGATTGAGGATATAGGCAAAATAAGATCTGATTACTATCTTAAAAAAACAGTGAGAGACAGATAATATCTTGAGGACTGGAAAAGGACTACCAAATTTTCTGCCTCTACTTTAATGTTGAGAAACGAGGACTCTGTGAAATACAGATCTAATCAGCCTAGTTTCAAATCTTGAAATACACTGGAAAACTTATTAAAAGTTCAGTTTGTGAATGTACAAAAGATAATTAGATGATAAACAATGACCAACATCATTTTGTCAAGAAAATTAATATGAAACCACTCTAGTTTCATTAAATAGCTTATTATTATAAGAACAAAAGAAAAATATATTATGTAGCTTTATTTTAATAAGGCTTCTGATATTATGTAGCATGATGCTCCTTAATATAATTAAATAAGAATAAGTACTAACTTCAAGATGACTGAATAATTAGTTAAAAATTGAATTTCGAATTGGCTTTTACCTATGGTCTACTCTTAAAATGTTATGCATAGTCCTAAACATGTCTGATCTGTTTTTCATTCTCCTCAGAAATACGTATTTAAAGAGGAGGCTAGGCATGTATTAAGTTTCCTAGCTGACCTAGAAACTTCAAACATTCTGCAGGAATCTTAGCAGATGAGATGCACTATATTTTCTCTTTCTAGAAAATTAGGCACATCTTAGATGAAATATGGCAAATTAGTTTGGACTGATCTGATTTCATAAACCGATATTGCATTTAATCTCATTTTCCATTTATCTCCATGTCTTAATTATTCTTCTCTTCCAAATTTGTTCAAAAGGTTTTCATTGCACTTAGGTCAAACTGACATATATCTAGTTTTCAAGATTACATTTTTTCCTTCTCTCAAATGTCATTACCATAATGCTGTTCTCACTGCCGTACCATCTTCAGTTTGACAGATTCAATACAATGCCTTGCTGCCAACTCTAAAACTTAATGTACTAGTTCTTTCCAGTATTATGCCATGTACATTATTCTTTCCCTTCCAACTGAGCATAGGAACTTTGCTTCCACCTAAAATGGACAGGCACATTCATCACTCATTTTCTTAAAACTGCAGGGGAGATGACAGATGCTGATGCAAACCTTCCCTTTGAGGCCATGCTTCTCCTACCAGCCTGTTCTCTACCTCCTCCAGACATGAACTCAGTCCACACTGAGTAGTAGTCAGGTTTCTTTTTGTCCAGGAAAATTCAGTTTTTCAAGGCCCATCTCGATGGCTTCTTGCAGGCTGAACAACCAGTGACTTGTAGCCCTCTAGAAGGTAGAAGCGCCTGTCCTACATGGTGCCCACCCGCCATGGATAACACAACCTGTGGGCTTTTTCACTCACCTATCCCTGCTCTTTCTTTGTTCTGCATCATCTTCATTTATAATACACATTACTGCAGTCATCTCTTTTAACACTTCCAAAATATTTTGACTTCCCTCACTTAAAATATACCTTACTGAAGATTTCCTGCCAAAACATGGTTCACGTACAATACCAAGAGTATCCTCCCCTCTAAAACCTCTGTTCACATCTTGGAAGAAGCTTTCTTCAAGACAAAGCATTCTGATTATCCAGTGCTTACTGTCCTCCACTGCTTGAGTCCTACAATCCTAGTATTAACTTTTTCTATAATTCCCAGTTTCTGGGTTAATCATGCACAAATTTTATTCTACTAAAGCAAGCTGAAATTTTCCCAGACACTGCTGCGCCTGATTTACTGCTACTTCCCTCTCTGTGCGTACTAGATCATGGATTGTTCTAATACCTAATTGTAATACAGCATGTCACTAGTAATGTTTTGCTTGTAATTTTACAGCACTAATAGCACATATTATTCATTTTTTGTCAGAGCTAGAGAGATATTTAGTCTCCTTGTATATTTTTTAACAGGAAGTTATTGAAATTTTGAAATAATATTGATTTATACATACAGTTATAGTAATGAATTTATTGTTTGCTTTCAAAACAGCAGTCACAGAAAAGAACAGATCCTGGGTTTAGTGATGATATATGCTTTTAGGCATTGGGACCAAAATCCTATTTGACTCATACAAAAGATCTTGTAACTTTCTGTGAGCCTTTAACAGCCAAGATTTTGGCCCCACAAAAGATGCAGGAGCTGAAAATAGATTTAGAGTTGATTTAAGAGCACAGCTTCCAATTTATGATTTGAGAATTCTGCACTTAAAGGCTTCCTAACTCTGCAATTGCCAAAGATCCATAATACTTCAGGTTTTAATTTGTTAAGTTCCCAAGCACATGAAGCTCTGCCACAGCTCATTTCCAGGATGATATCTTTCTTGAGTAATTTGACCTCTTTGCTGCCCAATTTATGCCAGTACACCAGATGGAGCAAAAGATTGGTCACACTTACTGGTCTCTGCTTGTGACCTCCATACTAACAGGGAGAAGATGACTTTCTCTAAGAACATACAGATAAAAAGGCCAGGTTATCACAGCACACTGCATCTCAATTAATGGGTGCACATTCTTGAATCTATAGCAGATGGCCATCTCCTAAATCAGAACTTGTAACACTGTGTATAGAAGAATCCTATGTTGGACTTTATTTTGGCAAAGAGAAGGAACTGAATTTCAAGTTAAAAAAACTGTTGAAATTGTGCATGGTTCTGTCATATTTTGCACAAACCATGGAAATCTGATCAAGTCACCCAGGTTAACATAAGCATTAAAAGTTCATTCTAGTATATGAAATAAAATTTAAACAAATTTTAGGGCTCTCTTTGCCTTACCAGGCTGCTTACACTGAGTCAGGATACACTCTGTTCCGTCAAGACCAGGACATTGTACAATCAGGAATAAATTTCAAGTAAGCAGATTGGTGGCTGGAGCTTTCACTTGGAAAAGTGAAAAGCTATGAATCCACTCCATAGGTCTGGTCTAATTTTTATTCCAGTGAATGTACCATGTCAAGTATATGAACAGTCCAACAAGTAGACCCTTGATAGGTCTCAAATAACTCATACTGGAAACTCAAATGATTGTACTAAATAATATGCAATACAAAATGAGTGACCAAATGAAGTAGAAAAACTGTCTTTAAAATGAAAAAGTCAAGCCTTCCATAGTCTCTTCAGTCATATCTGAGTGTCACTTTTATTTCGAACCGAGGGCCAGTGGATGGCACCAGAATGAAACAGCCCATGCCTGATCCCTGTGTCTGGAGCAGGCTACTCCCAGGAGCTGGGTAGTCACAAACCACGGCATTAAAAACTGACTTGTCTCCAAAGCAGAAGGGCATACTAATCCAATCTGCCAGGATTTCAATATAACAGCATTAGGTGTAGAAAATGGAAATGCTAATGGATTTCAGATAATTACAAAATATATTACTCCTACTCTGCATTTGAGTGTTGATGTCTATTTATTCCGCATTGGACTGGAAGAGTAGAAGGGAACAAAAGCAGGTAATATCTCTCCATGTGAGATATTTGAGAAGAGTATGCAAGGACAAGGATTTATGTTCATCTCTGGTTTTTCTAATAGTCGAAAGAAGTGTAGAAATGAAGCCTAGAGATAGTCATGCCCAGAATATACTAGTCAGGGTGCAGTCTGCAGAGTGTAGAGGAATAAAAGAGAAGGTACAAGGAAGTTATACACTCTCCGTGTGGGTTTATGAAGCGCCTCATAAATAAGTTTTGCTCAATTGCCTTATTTCTTTATTCTTTCCTCTTTTTTTTTTTCTATTTTATATCCCCCTTTTTTTTTTCTTTAAGATGTTATACTTTAAAAGAAAGCTTTGGAGATAAAAGCACTTCTACAGTGCAGGGTGACTCTTCAAGAATTATCTAGTTTGGACCTGGTTCATGGGTAGGTTAGTGTGCTCACAGAGAAAGTAGAGACGAAGTTCCATGAGCAGAAAATGGGGCATCTTCCTGGCCCTACAAGCAATAGCAATTACTAATCAAAGTTAGGCAGGAGCAATCACTGTTACCCAACTACCTGATTGCCTTCAAGAGTGCATTGGGTGAACAGATTAGTGTGGTTCTCTCACATATAAGAAGAAAATATTGAATTTGTGAAGAGACATTATATCAGTGGTTTAGCAGCAGTTAACCACTGACTAGAATATTTGATTGCTGCCACAGAGATTGAAGAAGAGCTAAAGAATGGAGAGGATTCAGGATGATTGAAGGTTTGAAAAACATTGCCTGCAACAAAATTTTCAAAAGGTCTGAATCCATTATGTTTAAAAACAAAAAAAAAAGGTGGTTTGATTATGGGGTGTTTATTCTAATTTGGGTAACAATCTGATTGTAGCTGGCTCATCAACCTCATAAATAAAGATAAAAGAAGATTCAGGGACTGCAAATTGAAGCAAGGAAAGTTCAGATTCAGAAATAAAAGAAGGTGAGAACTTTAGAAGAGGTTTAAGCAACCACCAAGATAACCTAACAATATTAATATTAGATATATTGTTAGCTTGTAGGTTTGCTTTTTTTTTTTTCCTAATGAAAAAGTATTTAATTCAAGCAAATTTATTCAGGAAAGCCTTATGGCATGTATAATTCAAGAGTGTAGAATAGATGATGGTGATGATAATAATAATAATACAGAGCTAACATCTATTCTGAGTGGAAACCCAAGCTTATTTAATCCACAAGTATTTTGCCACTGGCTTGATTTCATTGTTGCTTTTGATTATATTAAAAATTCTTTCACCACACCAAATTTACTGGTAAAACAAGCACACACAAACCCCAGCTGAAGCAAAAGATGTTATTTCTGAAATAATAAAAAGATGAGGAGGAAGAACTTGCTGAATATGATTGAAATTCTGCCATTGGTTACTCCATTTTCACTGCAGTGTAGCACAGCTGTGCCAGGGCAACTGCCCCTGGCCCAAGCTCATGAAGGGGATCTGGTCAAAGACACCACTCCAGGAATAAAACATTTCTTGGGTTTTTACAGCCAAATATCTGTGCACCTGTGTACAGTACACCACTGCAAATAGTTAAACTGGCACAGCTGAAAACACAGCTGATTGTGCCAGGACAGCATGATAAATAGTCAAATCTTGCTCTGACAGAGGGGAAGAGAAACTTTCAAAGTCAGCTTTGCCAACAAAGAGTGTATCTCATGTAGCAGGATACTGGGAAGAACAGGACAGTACTGGTACATTGACCCCTCATTGCCAAGGTTCTAAGATCTTTTTAATGCAGTGGATTTGAAATGTGTTCCTTGTGTTTGTTAATGAAGAGTAAGGGCTGAAGGGCTTTTACCACAGAACGGTTTTCATGTGAACCACAAACCCACATTTCATTTGCTAATAGCTCTACTTCACATTTCCAATCTCTAAAAGAAATAATAGATAGTCTTAATGTCATTCTTTTTGAAATTCAGCCTCTTCCATAGGCTGTACATTATACCCAGCAGTCATCACAGATGGAGAGCAGGACTGGGTTTTTCTTAGTGGTGAAGACTCAGTGAGCTGCTGACTCAGAATCACCTTTCTTGGAGACATGCCTTGCTCACACATTAGTCCTTTGCTTAGACCACTAGAGCCATTTAAAGAATATTTGATTTGGCACATGGCAGCATGAATTTTGAGTAATATTCCCCTAGTACTTACACTGTGGTTCAAAATAGCATCCATATACAGTTATATCTTAAGATGATAATCTATTTTTAGAATACAGCCCAGAGCATTTTTTAATGCCCACATTTCATATCGCATTTGTCTTTGATTTGTGCTATGGAGAATCCCTAGTTAATGCAAAGTGCATCCAGCATTTTTTTCAGCATTTTTGAACTGACATGCTATTTTTAGACAAGATTAGTTATTCCCTCATCTAGCTACTATATTTTGATCTGTTGCTAACAGGCCTCGAGCCAGCTTTGCGGAAGGTATCTTTTCAGCTTTATACCGGCTAGCGCTTGTATTTCAATGCCTTAGAAAGCCTCGAGCAGCCTTGAGAGGTAGCACGGGCGATCTAGCACTTTAGTAGCTCTAAAATCGGTACCTGAATCAGCTGCAGAGCAAATACCAATCAGCAGAAGCAAAGAGGGAGAAATATAGCTCCCTGCTCACTCAATTCCCTGCAGTTAGAAGCCTTCAAATGAGACAGACGACCAGAGATGTTCACGGGAAAGTAGCTGAGCTGAGAGAGAGCGTTTGCCTCCCCTCGACCATCTTTTATTAGGAGAAGGGGAAAGGGGAGGACTGGGGGCGGACCCGGGGTGAGCGGCCAATCAGACACTGCTGAAGAGTCTGAGTTACATTTGGCTTTGCCCGCGCTTGGAACAAAGGAACTCGGAGCACATGTCTTTGGGAGGGGGGATGGGAAGCTCAAAACAGGCAGCAACACAGCTTTAATATGTCATGTCCTGAAAAAAAGAGTAGAGAAACAGTACAAGGGAGACATAGCTGAGTATTTATATCTACAAAACACATACAGTGTAAAGAAACTCAACTGAAAATGCCCATAAGCTGTTGTGGTGAGCCACGGCTCCCGCCAGGGTGTGCTGGACCCCACGGGACAAAAGGTCCAATGGCTGAACACCCCAGGGGCCCAGGAACCATGAAATGGATGCCCGCCTTGACATGGCCGCCCTCAGGCAGCCCTCAGGCAGTTTGGCGGGAAAAGCCGTTGGCCCTGGCGGGAAAGAGGTGACACCTTGCACGTCTGCAATGGCCGCCAGCCTCTCCTCCCCTGGTTATGCCATTGTTTTTCAATTGGCCCTGGTTCAGCCTCCCCGCCTATCCCCTCTCCCATTGGTCTCAGTGTATATTTCCCTGCCTCGGTTCCTCCCCTTTGCCATGTCCCTATTGGTTACTTCTGTGTGCTCGCCCCCTGTCAGGGGCTTCTCGAGGCTTTTTCAGAGTTCTCCTTCGACCGTCAATAAAACTGCTTCTGTCTCCCCGAAAAGCCTCCCTTGCCTCCTTCTTCTTCCCAGCGCCTTTGTCGACGGTGGTTGAAGCAAGCCTCACCACAGTTCCTGCCCAACCTCCCGCTGCTCCATTGACGAGTGTCCTTTGCCACAGCAGCTGGCAAAGACTTGCCCAGAGCTCGACCTCAGAGCTAGCCACTCGGCGAGTGTCTGCAGCAATAAGCTTCCAGGTAGATGGTGTGGTAGCCAAAAAGCCATCCTCTATACCTTCTTGTAAGGCTTTGGGAGGAATGCCACAGCGTTTTGGGAATCTGCCAGAACAAGCAGTCCCATCATTACCCCGAGCCTGGTGAATTACTTCAGCTACCTCACCTAATCTCCCAAGCTTTTGTAACTGAGGTGGAAGCAAGGCCAGGGTCTTGGTTCAGTTTAGTCCCTCACCTCGATGGGCTCAGCTGGATGAGGTCCCTGATTGTTGGCTGGGCAACTGCTGGTACTGTCACAAGGGAGAGTGGCAACACGCACCTCAGAGGGAGAGGGCTTTGAAAGAAGTTCTTCAACATGACTGGCCAATGGATTCACACCATTTCCGTGTCTATTAAATGCTTTTCTACCAGGAAATTAGAACATATTTAGTCTGCATGAGCTGATGCAAAATCAGTAGCACATATATTAATACGGACCGTCTACTAGGTTTTGTAACAGATAGATTTAAAACCAAAGTGCCATGGCAATCTTCTCTTGCACAGAGCTGACTTCAACAGTCCCTAACCCAGGAGCTTCTCATTTATTGCCTCCTCACCTCTGTAAACCTGTAGCCCTGCAGCAAAACATTGCCACTGCTAAATGAGAGCCATAAGGACGGAGGATTTCCAGGGCTGCTCTGCCTGCACTTTTCTTGACTTGCCTGCAATTCTGTGGCTAATTTGTTCTACTTTTGCTTATCTTTATGTGGTACAACCACGGTTTTATGCAGATAGCTGTAACAAGCTGTTATTCTGTGTAGAATGAGATACTTACACCTCTAACACAACAATGTAACATAGAAAAATACAATAGCAAAGACCTTGGGAAGTGGAGAGGCAGGATGCAGCATATAAAAGTGCAAGTCTGGAATGATAAGAGGTGGGCCCAGGCTGGCACTGAGGTGTCTGGAGATATAAACCACCCACCAGTAGGCAAAGGAATGCAGACCAGGAGCTAGACAAAGCTGGGTTTGACAGTGACAAAGAGAAGAAAACAGCAGTATCTAACACAAAGTGAACCATAGAGAGTAAGCACAGATGTAATGTGGAGCTGCAAAACCATGAATGAAGGGAAAGGTGTGTGTTAGAAAGTGTATAAAAATGGGCAAATTAAGGAGGAAGAAACTGGCAAGACCAGCACTGGATTCTTCCCAGTGAAGGATCTGGGCCTTGATGGTTTATGGTCTTATCCTTTCTAGCAGCACAAAGCTGTGGACTGTTAGTTCAGAGGAGAAATTCAAGAGTAAGCATTCCTCAAGAAAAGCATCAAAAACCAAGAACTGAGCACTAATATTTCAATTGTATCACTATTATTGAGATCTTTTCTGTAGAGAAGCACTCTAATTGCCTAATTAGTTTCTTTTTCAGATCAGAAATAGATTCAGAGTAATAATGATACTTGAATTAGGCTGCTGAGACCTCCATTATATAATACTTTATAAAGCATTGGATTCACATATATGTAGTGTGCTACCCTTTGCTCATAACAACATTTGAAACACCACCTCCCCTCAGTTGCACTTGTTTACTAGTTTTGAAACAGCAATTGCTGTTTGAAAAGGGCAGTGACCCTTTTGATGGAGTGGACCCATGGTCAAAATAACTCTGAAAGAAAATCCAGCAATCCTCCAGACAAAACTACTCTTTTGCTACTGGTTATCAGCTCCACAAAAGCTATGCTCCCATAACAAAGGTTAGTACAGACACAGAACAAGCAGAGACCAGAACAGCTTAAATCAACACTGTTACCGAAGGAACCACAGCCAAAGGGGCTGCCCTGGCTTCAGAAAATAGGTGACAAGACTTATAGTTTCCAGGTGCTCCAGCAAAAGATTGAAGATAAGATGTGTCCAATTTAATTTTTGTTATTCATGAAATAATATCTTTGTATCTCTTTTCTTTTTAAATGAGAGACTAACCATAATGTAAACCAAAACATTCAATTAGATTTTGCATATGGACCACAACAACAAGCAAAAAAGATCAAACCTGGAACCATAAATATTGGAGACATCTACAAACATCTTCCAAATCAGCACACATAGGTTAAGTAAATAAAGAGCTAACAATGACTAATTTAAAATTCCTACCCAGATTTTTTCTGCATTAAAGACAGCTCTCAAATTGACTGTGTAACCTTTGAAACACCAGGGGGGCTGTGGATAGCTGTAGGAAGGAGTGCCATGAAATAAATAATGTTGCATAGCTGAGGTAGGGACATGATGTAAAGGCATACTGGTCATTAATAGCTTTACATATCTGGAAGGGGGAAGAAGATTAAATTGCTTTGATATTGAATGACCTTTCTTTATAAGAGAAGCATTGTCCACAGGAAAACATCAATAGAAGAAATCTGTGCTTTTAAACGATGTTTATATTTACATCTTTTTGTAAAATAAAGGTTAATTAAATTATTTTTCCTTATTTTTTATTCAACCAGAATTTTTCAATTATTTAGAGAAATTTGTTTTGTAATTTTTCAATATAAAAATATGTTTTGAAATTGTGTATTGTATATTTTTATATTTTCCCACATTAAATATTATTGATTTTTTTCAGTATCTTCTCTTTAGTAAACATGCCAGAATCAGCTTTTTAAGTAGCAAAAACCAGACCTTTATGAACTCCATGAGCTCTCTGAACAGCTTGATTAAGTCTATTGTGACAGAGATGCGTAAATCATTATTTTACAAATTGCTGTTTATTAGTTCTGAAACACCCACTAACTTTTCCCAATTAAAAATTAACAAATTTCTTTGTCAAGTTTATATAATTCCTTCCAAACTGTAATTTAGACCATCATCTCTTTGGACTTCAGGACTTTACATTGGCTTCTGCATCTGTTGTTCAAGATCCTACTTGACTAGTAGAAAATACTTCTTAGGCTTCTCTTAAGCTCCTCATTATACTATTGATTGAAAAGTATTCTTGACTCCAGCTCAGCTAGGTAATTATAAAATTCTCAGGTTAAGCATGTGAAATGTTTCATTAAACAAAATTCTTCAGTGTTGATCAGTACTTAAAAGCTTGGTTGAATCTGGCCTTGGAGAATGTTTCTTTTCTCAGAGCAGCTCAAACAATACTTCTCTCTTAGTAAATTATGTCCTTGTCACTGATTACTCTGCTTCTGGTCCTCTTCAAAGAGAAGAGTGTTATCTTTTGATTTAGAACTAGGTCTCAGTACTCAGTACTTGGACTAAAAAACCTGCTCATTTGAAGAAGTAATTAATGTTTGTGTCAGGAGACAGGATATTTATTATCAGGTTTGTTTCATTAGAGGTACAGCTTGTTCCAAGGAAAAATAAAATCAAATAGACACTGTAACACTGAGCACTGTAATGTCCTAATGTTTATGTTCTTTGGCTCCTTGTCCTCAGAGAAATTCAAAGTGGTGCCAGCAATAAGAATTGTGCCAGGAAAGAAACATCTAAGCATAATAGGACCCACAGGAGATGGGGGTATCTTCTAAATCCCATGTGACCCCAGAACACCCTAAAGTCCCTACTTGGACGGTTAACTCAGCTCCAACCAGAGCTACTCTCTACGTGGTACCAACAGAAACGTGCCAGCAGTCCTTTGTCAATATGAGTTGGTGAAATACCTGAATCAAAAACTGATAAACTTGAGTGAGGATACATTGTCCTGGTTTTGGTACGTGTCAAGGAAATTGAGAATTGTCCACTGCTGCAAATACCGCTCTGGACCATGTGGCACTTGGATCTGCACTGGCACAGCCATTCCTACCATCTCTTATTTCTGAATCACCCACGGTGGAGCCAACTTCCATGCTTTGCCCTTCTGAACAGGGCAGTAGCACTCTTCTCCCCCACCACAGCCACATATTCCTCCTGCAGCCTTGGCCCTGGGAAAACATTCATGTGTGCACTGAGCCCTGAAACTAGTGTGAACCCAGGAAAATAAAGACTGGCTTTTGGTTATGGAGTTTCATGACTGGAGAAGAACCACTTACAAATCCACCCACATGCTGAGTGGAGCCACAGCTGCAAGCTCTGTTTCTTATGAGAAAAATAATTCAAGATTGCAAGTAGTCTGAGGTGGGGAACAAATTCTGCTCTACCTGTTGAAATTCTAACAGACCATATCCTTTAATTTGTGAGATTTACCAACTCTAATGTGACTTTCAGACACAAGGAAAAGGAAGGTTTCTCCCAGGATCAAATGTATCACTTCAATTAATTCCATTCAGCATGAGCACATTAATGAGGCTCGATGGGGGACCCACAGGTCAGCTCAAGCATCACCTCTGTAGTACCCTTCTCTGCAGCTCCCACGTGTCTTCAACCCCATCTTTACTTTTTAGGGTAATGCTTCTTTTAGGGTCTCAGACTAGAATAAACCTTAAATCTCTGCATATATAATCTAGCGATGCCTCTGACCTAGACATATTTCCCGTCTGTTCTTCTAGAAAGAGTGGACATTAGTGCTTGGACTCAAAAGCAATATTTTCCCTACACATATCTATTTATCTACCTGAAACTGCAGCCTAGAGATACCCTTATTTCTTTCCTTGGCTCTTGACCCATCCTATCCTCAGAAAATGTTGTGACACTTGGTAGCATTCTTGTCATGTAACATGGCACATAACCATTTCTGCATTTTAAATGATCATTTTTGCACTCTTAAATCCAGCAAAAAGAGAAACAGAAACTTTAAAAATTCAAAATTGCTTTCAATCAAAATTTTATAATTTGGGGAAATAATGTTATAGTATATTTAAGGTTTCACAACCTCACAGCTGACACATGGATTAAAATGTGACAGCTTTAAGTACACAGTTATTGATTTGACATCCCCAGATCATGGAAAAGTAATACAGGTCCTAACCTGAGACATTGTATTTAAATTCTGTACTAAGTCAGATGGCCTTGAGGTCTGGAAGTAGGAGGTATTAGAACTGTAAATATTTGCACATGACATATAAGGTCTCAGTACCACAGAGGTTGGAATAATGATTTTCATTTTGTGCTGAAGACTAATAAACTTAATCATTCTAAGAAAGTTACTAAACATTTTCAGTAATCACATATGATCACTGTTATTGTAGTTTGTCTTTCAGTAAAGGATAATCTTACTTTTAAAAGTTTTAAGAACCTATTCTGAGCCACAAGTAGCTATCTATGAAATAACCTTGAAAGATCTACCTCTTTTAATATGCTCAATGTAATAAAAACATTTCTATTTCTACTGAAAACAGTATCAGCAACTTTTAAGCCAGGCTCTGATAATGTTCATTTTATATCACTACAGAAATATGGATTTAATATGATACACCTGCATTTAAGTACTTGCTTCACTCCTGTAATTGCTATGGATGGTCACTAATACTTAAGGCTCTCACTAAACCCACTGATTTTAATGATCCAGCTTATAGGCTATAAATCAGGCTCTTTTTCAAGTGTCTAATCAAATCGTGATCTAAAAGAGTAGCTGGATCTGCATTTCTTGAATTCCTTTAATATTATGATAGTAATTTGAAAGAATTATGATATCAAATATTATTTTGCCATTCTGTAACTCCTTGTATAGAAACCCTGAATTGAGCCACAGGAAAAAGAAGTTGTACTTGAAAATGACCCCTTATTGTCAATCATTAATCACTATTACTTTAGAAAATTATGTCATATAGGTAAGAAAATCATATGTGTCTGTCTAAAATCAGATACATGAAGTATAATTTTCAAATATGATTTATAGCTCCATGTAAAGATGAGGTTACCAAAGAACCTTAGCTAAAATTACACTTGTTTTTCAATTCCTCTAAAAATCAAGGTGAAAAATATTCACATTTTCACTTAAGTGGCATTGCAAAGATCACCAGGGTATATAATGATGTTGATAGTACAATTCAGAACTTCCCAATTCTGTTTTTGCCGCCAGTTCTCAGAAACTTTGACAGGTATGGTATTCAGTTTTTCAATGTTACTTTTTCAGAATGTATTTTCATATTTATCAGAACATTTCTGAACTGGAAAAATAGAAGTTGCTAACTTGTTTGTGTGAATTTGGTTTTGTTTCTTATTTTAAAATAGATATTCAGATCTTGAGACCACATCTTTCCCTAACAAATTGCAAACTTCAGTGTATGAACAAAGCCAATCTATTTCCTTTGTAACTGCCCTTTCAACATAGAAAATATAATTGATATTAACATTGAATACTCACCCCACTGCACAACTTTTAAAAACTCTGAGAGCCTTATTGGTAACCTCATGTTCTAGCATTAGCATCAATTACTGTTCAATTGACCAGAGAAAATAAAGATCTTGATATACTCTTATGCAGAAGATGAATAAAAGCCTCTCTCAACATATTATTCATAGGTGTAGTGTCTATTTCTATTGAATTTCCTGGGATGTGATGCAATCACAGGAAAAGAATGGACCATTGACTGCAAAGTAACCTTTCCTGTATCATGATACCCTTCACAAATTTGCCACCAAGGGTAAATACTCTCAACTGGGATAGGTTCCTTTACAGCTGGAACAGGTCCACTGTGCCTTAATTTTTGAGCTGCTCATAAGCAATCACATAAAAGTCACATTTTACTGGTTTTACGTAGCTCCTGGTTATGTGGAGGAATTGTTGTTATTTTTTCACCTCATCCTTTTTACAGCGGAGAACAAAAAACAAAGCACTTGGGAAAAAATTTTTCTATAATTTCCCATTATCAGTAGTGAACATTAACATATCTCTTGTCTGGGTTATTAAAAGAAAGTCGGGAGCTACATAACCATGGAAACACAACTTCCAGCCCCCTCAAGCACATGACTACTCCAAGCCATGACAGGCAAAGCCCTGGCAGCAGGAGCACATGATCCAGTGGATCTGTTGACAATCTAGGCATTAAATTTTGTTTGAACTCATGTAGAGTGGAGTTTTTTATTATTACATTTGGCTTTTCAAAGGAAAATACAAACACATAAAATGATAAAGATGTTTTTCCATTAACTCAAATGAGCTTTCTGTGTGTTTACCACTACCATTAATTTATGGACTATGCTGGCACCTGGGGACCTGACCACAGACCTATTTTGTTTTGGGCATTTGAACAAACACACAGTGAGACACAGTTCTGGTCCTAAGGATCTTACATGTCTTACAAATAAAATAGTCAAAGTATATGAACAGCAAAAAGTCCTCCTCTGATCACGTCTTTAAATACACACTATAATCACATCATCAGAAAACCAAGTTGCTTTACTGAGTCAATGCCTAAGGATCCCAAGGATGCATGGAAAGTCTGCCCTGGTTTTAAAAGTTGAATCTCCATTTCCCATGTACCATGTTGCCTCAGCAACAAAGCCTTACAGTGCTCCTCAAAGAGATGTGTGTCTCCTGCTCTGCCTAGCAGGTGCTTTCGCAAGAACACATTTCACTACAAATTCAAAAACTGTCACTATCACACTCTTTTCACTCCTCGTAAGGAAAGACTACAACTAAAGATCTTCAGTTCTAAGTGTCTTGGGAACAGCTGTTATCTCCCCAGGCCAGGTACTCAGGATGGTGACAGAAGAGGTGTTGAAACACAGTGTAATTGCAACACTTCTACTGTAGTTAAACCTGCCATTTCACCATTTTGGTTCCTGGAAAGTTCAGCTTCCACAAGAAAGCTCCTGACAGACCACCCTGTGAAAGGCTGTTTCCAGTATGAGGGCATCTTCCATACCTAAAATTAGGGAGAGAATCTTGTTTGGGAATAGCGCCAAAGTTTTCTGCTCCTGTTGAAGCAATTCCTAATGTACTCAACACAGCAAAATCATCTTTGCATTCTAGGAGCTCCCTAGCACATCCCAAATTTTGGGAGGGACTGCACTGTATTGTGGGAACACTGGATGCCACATGCATGCTCACTGCTTGGGAAGGCAGGACATCCAGAGGCAGGCTCAGACCCAGCACAACCATTCATTGGCACTGTCAGAAAACCCCACTCTTTTTTCCTTCTGAACACACCTTCAGCATTTTTACCAAGCACAGATTTCACAGTATGCATATTATTTATCAAATAATCTTCAAAGACACATGAAAAGTTTCTCCTTGGGGAAAGAAAAGATCTGCTCATGATGCTGGATGATCATGTTGCTTACAGCAGTTTCACAAGGGTTTAGTAGTGCAGTGGTGTGAGCATACACAAACCAGAGCAAAATATTGACCCTGCTGTTTTAAACAGAAACATCCCAACAGTACCCGAGGACTCCTGCAGGCTTCAGAGAAGGAGGGGATTATGAGGATTGGGAGATTTCCTGAGCTCCATCTGCTTTCTGGGATGTGAAGAGTGAAATGCCAAGATCCAAATTGGAGGCTGCAGGATTGTTTCATCCTCAGGGTCCTGTAAGGGGATGTCCTCCTTGAAATGTGACTAAAGCTTTGCTTCCTGGGATGTACATACACATATGTGCTTGCTGGTCACATCCCTTCCAAGCAGAACCCTGCTCACCCACAGAAGTTCCTAACATAAGATTATCTCACCAAAAAGGTAAACACTTGGCTCTGGGGGCAGCCCATGATGCCTAAAATATCTGCCTGCGATTTCTGTGCTCTCACAGTGCTGCTGAAAACCTGCAGAGGGGAAGTCACTTGGCCTACAATCAAGTGTCCATGCAGAGTAGAAGTTGGTAGGATAGATCAAGGTCGTTCATCTGCTTGTCATCCAGATCACCCAGCCCTCTTCTGAGGATGAGAACATAATGGGCCAGGGCTGCTGAGCTGGGTATTTTACATTTTAGTTCAATAATTAAAGCAGTGACCCAAGAAGTGAAAATCCTGAAAACACAACACTGAATATTATTCCAGGCAGTCTCTTGCATCAGCATGCTTTGCTCCCCTCCTGTCAAAGGCAAACCAGTGAAAGTCAAGAACGCAGGACCTAAATGTCTAGAAGTAGACCAGGCAACTAGGTACCTGCTCGTCCTGTTTGAATGGATTTTCTGAAGCCATGAGTTCTGTTTATACAACTAAATCTGAATTGAGCCCTCTAAGTATGAAAGTCTTGTATCATAAATGACAAGTGTGGCAGATCTAATGCAGTGTGAGCTGCTCAGCTCCCAGGTAACTGATACTCCACTGCTGCAGGCAGACCTGCTGTGCTGTCAGTGCTAGCAGAGCATGTCATGCCCATGTCAGCCAGCTGAAGAAGCACCTTGGACATACCACACTGCCAGCTGGAGTGAAAGAACACTTTCCTCATAAAGTTAGAATGTCAGATTTAAACAAATACAGTTGCAGCATTGTTAGGAATCCTGCTTAAAAGGAGCAGATTTAATTATATCCACCTGCAAGAGTACCGTGCCAGCCCAGTTCAGAGGGGTTTCTGCTGAGGACAATTACTGAGCCAGGTGAGTGTTAGGAGAGGGAGAAGAGCAGGACAAGTGTTCTACATCAGGCACTGACACATGGCTTCAGATGTGCAAGGGCAATTTCACTGAGTGCCACCACATGTGGTAACTATAACACATTGGGGTTTGTTTAACCCATCAGCTGCCTGATGCCATCTTAGTCAACACTTAATTGCTCTCCCTCATCTTAAAATGTCTGCTGGGTCCTCACATACTGCGGCTGTTCAACTATTTAGAGGCTGATGAAGGAAATTTGTCCTCCCTATTCTCCAAAGCAGCTACATTTCTTTTCTTTATCATGTTGCATAAGCCTTTTACTTCTCTTGGCTATTAAAGATAAGCCAGGTAAATACCCATTCTTTAATTAGACTCATCCCAGCAGTCACAGAAAGCTGTCAGAGTTATTACAAGAATACTGTATTTTTGCACAACAGAAATGAAAAATAAGCTATCCACTATTGTAAGTTCAAGGCTCCATGAAGCATGGACACAGAACCCAAGTCCTTGGTGGACAACTCCTCATCGTTAAATCATTTTAAAACAATTGAGAAGGTAGTGGGAGAGCATCACTGCTGCCCATTTTAATGTTGGCAGTGTCTCCAGGGATTTTGCCAGAGATGGGTGCCCATATCAAAGCACTCTTAGGGAAGATATGGGAGCTTATCTCCTATTATTCTGTGCAACTGAACAACTACAGTTGGGCATCCAGGGAGATTTAGGCTGAACAGAAGAGTGTGCTATGATTATAAGCACTTACAGGGGCAATACTCTTGGAGAATAGGTACGCTAGATTGTTTTTGAGATCCTTGAACTAAATTTAGGCAAGAATTTAAGTAATCAAGTGTTTTCAAAACTGAGGCTTAAAGGAGAAAAACACATTATAAAGGCTATTTCCTATATATTCTAAACACTATTGTCTGGATGGAAATAAAAAACAAAGAACTGAAGGAAAACTTGTCTCTCAGTCAGGCTCCTTTATCTCCACAGATGCATTATGTACCTTTTCATTTGTGAACTTTAACTACCTGTGTATTTTGGCTTGATCCTTAAAATACCCTATTCTGTTTCTTAGACCTTACATTTACATCACTTCAGCATTAACCACATCATTAAGGCTTCAATGCTGTCAGAGCTTGACTTGGCCAGTATCATTATAGGTTTGGCATCAGCACAGTTTGAATTCAAAAATCTTATATAATCTCAAAAGTAAATTATTTAAATATATGCATACTCATATATTTAAATAATTACTCATACACATGATGCAGTCCATCATACTAATGCATAAAGTATCAGAAGGCATCTTAGAACACCAATTGATTTCTATTTATAAAGACATTTGTGTGCCTTAATATATATATTAGGTTTTTTATATCTATATATATAACAAAATCTTTGTTTTTCTTGAATCAGTCTGTTGCCACCTGTTTAATTGTTTGTATCTTCATCCTGAGTGCTATTTAATCATGAAGCTGGTGCAAAAGCCATGCCAGGAGTGATATGTATTCTACTGTATAGGAGGCACTAATGTATGATAATATATCAGGTATCTGACCATCAGCAGGGAGTGATTCTAGCCCCAGAAAAGTTCTTTCTTCTTCATTTTTATTTCCTATCCATCATAGGACTACACAAGCAGTTAAGAGAAAGAGTGTCAAACCACAAGACACATTTGAGTGCCCAAATGAAAACAGAAGCACGTGTTGCCATCCTTGTCTTTTTCTGTGTAAGACAATTTATGTTCTTGCTACTCCCAAAGGTATCAGTCTGTCACTGCTGCACAGAGGGGCTCTTCAGAAGAGCCAAGCACACCTTACTGGGTTCTTGCAGGACACAGTAATGTACCCAAGCCTCCAGCAATCTCAGAAGGGGCATGCCTGTCTTTACAACACGTTAAAAAAAAATCGAACTGAAAGACATTTCCAAGAAGCAGAACTTAAAGTGAATTCCTATTAATGAGCCAAAATTGGAAAGTACGAAATACATGCTTTTATTCAAGTCATTAGTCATTGTGAGGAACTGGAAGGATTTCTGGCTTGAAACATTTCAGGTGCATGTGTGGGGAAAGGGGCCAGTCAAGTCTTCCTTTGCAAGGCAGTGCCCTGCTTAATACATCCCACCTGTGCTACATCCCTGACAGACTGCAGGAATGCTCCACAGCCCACCACTGGCATCTCTAACCCAGCTCCTGAGTGGCCACCAAACCAGAAGTCCCACCTGTGGGGAGGGCCCAGGAAAGCCAAACTGGGCTTAAACCAGAGCTCAACACAACTATATGTCTTGACCCTATGTTCTCATGGACTTCGTATCAGCTACAACACCACCAGAAACAGGAAGCTATATTTGTTCTTTTCTATATCTCTTATCTTTTTTCCTCTAATTTCTTTTTCTCAAAGTTTGAGTAACTTAAGATTGGATGTGTTGGAGTTTGCTAAGTTAATGCTTTCTGAAATGCTTTATATTGATTGAATGTTGCTTTAAACATTTGCCAAAATTCCCTGATTTTCTGAAGGTTGCCAGTGAAGCTTTTTTGTTTTGCCTTCTTAAGAATATTTTGTTGGTGTTTCCCCTTGTGACCAGCTCAGGGTACATAAAAAGCCTGTAAGCCCCTCTAAGGGACTTGTTGAGGAAGTTCTGGGGCCTTATAATCATGAAGGTCTTTGCATCACTCCCATGAGCAGCCTCAGTGTCAAAGAAGAGGAACAAAAATGCAATACTGGGTTTGAAGGAGAAAATCAAATGCTGAGTATGAAGAATTATCTCTGTACCCAGTCCAGTGCCCCTCCACTGTTGAAAGCAGCTAGGTGGTTGACTGGTAGGTGACCCACTACAGAGATCTCATATAAATCCTGCACAGCTGAAGCGTGCTTCGTCAGCCAGGAGATCATAGCTCCTGGTGCTGGGAATAGAGAGAGCTGGCAGCTCAGATCCCTCTCCTTTCCCTGTGGCTGGGACCCTGGTATCAAGCTACACCAAAAGGAGAAATGGATACTGTTGGTATCAGATGCCTTACTATGTTATCTACAGATGGGGATCAATGCCTTTAGTGTGCTTGGTATGTGATAACTGAGCAAAGATTAAAAACAAAAAGTTTCAGAATTTGATTATACTTAACAGATTTCCAGGCAGACTGACAAAGAAGTGCTTGTCCTCCCTTGAAATATTGGCTATGTGCTCATTTAATTACCATGTAATCATTTTTAATGAGAAACAGAAATTTGGGTTATTCTTATTCACTGAAAAAATTTCTGGTACTACTGATCTAAACAAAGAGAAGAAATGAAAGAACCAAACACATACTAGCAATTAATATCTGTTTTTTAGCATTTTTCCATTCAACAACTCATGGTGCTATATACAAAAATTTTATGACAAGATAATTTTTGTCATCACTATATCAGGTTTTTAATGTGATATTCTTCATAGCATCTGGTAACAAATACTCAATTATCAGTCTCTAAAGATTTTTACAGTATGTACTGCCAATAGCAATTAAATTGATAGTGACTTCTGAATAAGTGACTATCCAGATCTATTGACCCAAGAGTTAAATATTAACTGAGGAGATGCCAAGGTCAATATTCTCCTAAACCATCAATAAATCCTAATATTCTTCACAATAAAAAAGATGCACCCAATGCCTGGATCCCCAATCTCTCTACTAGTCAAACAAAGGATGTTCAAGAAAGAGAGAAATCTTTGTTATAGGTGCAAATAAAGAGGGAAAGGTGCAGTCAACTAGCCCAGGGTCCATATTCCATTGCATTCTTTAAAATAAAGTTTCTGTTGTTCTAAAATATGTCAGGAAAAGTTTCCATATGTAATCAGCACAACATGGAGAGAATAGCTAGCTGCTTATCTCTTCCAGATCCATAATCTCTGACTATGAGTCTTCATCCAAATTTAGGTGAAACCATGGAGAGAATTAGATTTTTTTACACCCATGAGCTGGGAACCTCTCTCAGTATCATTTGAGGATCAACTGAGTTGCTGGAAATTTCCTACGAAGAACATTTATGAGAATATATGGAACTAAGTAAGACAGAAATTTCTGATGCAAATATCTACCACTTTTTTTCAATTAAAAAAAATACCAGGAATGCTCTGAACGATAAAAATTGAATTTTTGAACATGATCCATTATTGCATTTGCTTTGCAGGTAGTCAGAAATGTTGAAGTTGACCTAAGTTAGATACTATTATTTGTATTTCAGTCATCTGAATTATCTACATATGTGGTCTTGGTAGCAGTTAATTACTGCCCACATGCAGCTCTTTAATACTCAATAGGATTTTCTGTGTGGCAAAACATTCAAATCAGCAACAGGAAATACAGTTTAGGGCCCCAGTGGCTCACAGAGTCACTCAACAGATCAGAAAGAAGGGAAGGAACTAAATTAGGATGATTTCCAGTGTCACAGGTAGAATATATACTCACTAAATTGTTTAATGTATAGGATAAAAAATATAAAGTTATAAGATGTCCAGTAAAAGATTTTACTATGCATTGAGGTTTACCTCATACCCAAGGTCAGAATTAGAAGGCAAAATGAAACCTTGTTTTAAATAAAAACAGCCCTAGAGCAGCTGCTTGCTTAGTTACTGTTATGAGATCAAGGAGATCAGCCTAATTGCACTGTGAGAAGCAAAGTGATTAACGTATCTTTATTTGATTGATTAAGCATGGTAAATAGATACTTCCACAGATAAACTCTGTTACCATGTTAAGCATCAGGCTCTAAGAGAGCAGCAAAATGATCCTACTCATAATTTGTGCTTGAGGAGCAAATGACCTGAGGAAAATTGCGACCTGATTGATTTTAGTGAATAGACTTGAAAGCTGTGTTTTGCATATGGATGCAAGGATGGAAAATGTGAGACAATGTAAAATAAATAGTGCAAGTTAACATGTCAGCAGGATGGGAAATCCCACTCCAAGAAGAGGAAGATTACGTTCAAAAAGCTGTGTGTGCCTTAACTAGTAATTTTATGAGCTTTAATATAGGTCCAACAAGACTCACTGCAAATTTTTCTAATCTTTCACACATAAAGAGTGTTTCAACACATGGTAGGATTCAACTTTCCACCAACAAGCTTTCTTGGGTTTGGGGAGTTTTTGGGCAAGGGTATTTTGTTTTCCCATGTGTGTTCATTAATCCATTATTTCTCCTTACAATTTCCTTGGAAAAAGGGCTATGAGCTAAATTCAAATAAACAGATTTTTTACCAGAGTGGCGTTTATAACCTATATGTCAAAGTGCATGATCCAATAGCAGTTAAAGGAATTTTCACATACTTGTACTGCTGTATTTTCTCCTTTGTATGTACAATGTTAAGAATACATCTCATTATTTATTTTTACACTGGTTGACACTAATCTTGGGGGGAAAAGAGTGAGAAATTTTTTATTTGCTCACTCTAGCTTCTGATATTTAAATGCAAATTACCTACTGTTAGCAAGATTGTTGTTCTTATCTCCCTGAACCATGTCTTTCTAGTATCTCTCATTTGTTCTGCTTTACTATCTGTGAACTGTCTTTTTTTAATTCCTACAGGCAAATTCACTCAAGCCTCTTCTAAGATGTACAGTAGTAAATATTCTCTTCTCTACTGGTAGAGCTATTCATCTACATTTCAAGTCTCATGCTGCTGGAAACTGGAAAATAATCAGAAGATTTGCTTATATATCACTATTTTTCTAAAGTTCAAACCATTGTAATAAGCAAATCCTATCCAGTATTCATAGAGGAAAAAATGTCAAACAGAAAACATGAACATATCAGGTATTCAAATGACTGAATCTCAAACAATATTGTACTAGGGGAAGAGAACAAAAGTAATTTTGAAGTTAAGTATTTCAGAAAATGTAGAATATGAACAGCAGGCAAAGGTCTTTTATTTGCGTATCTTTTTTTTTTCTTGTGTTAAAAGCCAAAATTGTAAGACTGACTTAGCAGAGAGACAAAGCCATGAAAACTGTTTGGTTCACTTTTCAATTTAGAAATGTACTGCCATAACTGAATTTCAATTTTCAGTGAGAAAATTTTATTGGAAACTGACGTTTCTGAACACTTGCAAGATGGAAAATATGCTAGCAATAACATGCACAAGGGCATGAGCCTGATGATAGATTCTTATGAGTATTCCCAGATTGCTTTATAAAATGTTTAGGAAAACTGTAGAGAAAACTGAAGGGATGATTCTTCTTTTAACAGACAACACAGATTTAGGAAATAAATACTGGCCTCAACTATTTGCTGCTGATTTTATTCTTTTAATTGAATTTAGTGTTCATGGAAAATGCTAAACCAGCAAAATTTTTCTATGTTCAGAAAAATGAAAACAGCCATAAAGCAGCTTTCCATGCATGCCCCCATAAATGCCTTTCTACATTAACAGACCTTCCTGATCAGGTTTTAGTGTGATGTGGCTTTCCATAAGATGGCCCTGCTTGAGTGGGATCGTTGGGCCAGGTGACCTCCAGAGGTCCCTTCAAAGTTCAGCCATTCTGGGGCTCTGTGAAGGGGAATAAATGTGTTGGTAACTTTCTGAGAATGGTACCTGTCTACTGCAGTCTTCTCAGAGTCTATTAGGGTTTGTTCTTGCGGATCAAAAAACTGCCAAGAGATTGTAACAAATTTCACTCCCTTACGACCGGTCGGGTTCAGACCTCAATACAGGGGAGCCATTTAAGCACATGAGTAACTTCAATATATAAGCAGTGCCACTAAATCAAGCCTACAAAGTTTTTACTTATTTCTTTAATGGGCTATCAGTATGCTTAAAATTATGCATTTGTGTTTTGACCCAGGCCTCAGCTTTGTCCTGAGTTTCCTTCAAGCTGAGCCCCAGAACAGGCACTGGCCGTTCAGGGCAGTCAATACCAGGGTTGAGTGCCCCTCATTTCTTCCAGTTATATCTTTAAAGTTGTTTCCTTTCTTTTGATATTTTTCATTGCTTAAACTGCAATACCTTTGTAAGCAGATACTCCTCTCAGTGTAATGCTGTTAAGTCGCCCCCCAGAGAGTTTCATTCTTCACTTCTATTCCAGGCTTATTGCACACGGCCTTGCAGCTAAGCAGAGTGCTGAGCCCTGGACACTGGACAGGGTTGGGGTTTTTTATTATCAGCTTGTATGAGGTTATTCTTTTTTAGGTCAATATTGCTGCCTATGGCCAGGGTAAATCCTCAAATGCTGTTTAAAATCTTTCCATCAGCTTCTTTCTCCTTTAAGTTCAGGGATAAACTTTTCAGCCTGGTTCTTCTAGAAAATGCATCATTTTATTTAAATGTGAAAAAGGAAATTTGAGAGTGTATTACCACTTCATGTAGGGATTGATAACTCAGCAGTAGGATTAGCTAGAGAGCTAAGGGAGATGCCACCTGTGACACACTGGAAGTTTCCTTGTAGTATAGAAACCCTGTCCTCTGGGGCCAGGTTTTTCTCCAGTCTTTGCTGTTTTAAAACCAAGAGAATCTTCCCTGACTCCTGTAAGATTGTAACTGACTTGCAAATAAAGTAACTCAGAAAAAATAATCCTTAATTTCAGTCACACTGAAAGAATTGTCACTTTTATTTTCTTTTACATAGTATAAATTCATACTTTAGACCTTGGTTTTGCTCTCCATTAAACACATGTGCTTTGAAAAAATAAATACTAAAAACCCAAAATCTAATATTTTCCATTCATTGTCCAGTTGCTAATTTACTTTGTATGTAATGAAGAGCTGTGTAGCAGACAATTATTTCATTATTTCTCTGAAGAAAAAAAACTTATGAAGTATGCTGGGGTATTCTTTAGCTAGGCAACTAGACCTTAACTGGGCTTGGATAAAACCAGAATCTGACAATCAAAAGACAATGCTTCATAAATTTTCTACAATACTTTTCCCCAGAAAATTGCTCAAAAAGGAAGTTATAACCTTTCCTTTTCTGAATTGCCCCAAATACAACTTCATTAAATTTTTCAATCATGTGGAGCAGGGAAAAAGTCAGAATCTTAATATTTCCACTGTAGGTTTTGTGGTAGTGCCAGTCTATTTTCTCAGGAATTTGTTCAGATGTTGTAGGAACTGGCAACAGTATAAAACACGTCAGTGGGCAGGTCAGAGTGCTTGTCAGCCATATTCAGGCTTTAGATGACCTTTTCTCAGTGCCAATGATGTTGAATTTAATCTTATTAGAAATTTCAGCTGCAGTGGTAATAGGTCACTGGTGAATTGTATGGAGAGTTTGTGTAAGGAGAGGTTTCCCATCTGTTTTCATTATATCTATTATAGATAGATGGGCAGTGATTGTGTTCAGATCAGATTTAAACTGAATGAGTTGAAGATGAGGCTTCAAAGTTTAGACCTGAGTTATATAGGTTTGGTTTCAATGTTCAAATCCTCCAGGTTTCAAATCCTGTAAGGTGTCTGCCATCCAAAATCAGTAAAATTTTGCTCTCGTGATGTTCTTCCCATGTCTAAAGTAGAACGAGACAAATCAGGATTTTAGTCTGGACTTGTCCTAAGTGTGACTCCCTAGGAATAGATGGAGATTTTAATATATGCATTTCATGCTTTTGGAAATTAAAATATAAATTTTTGTTTTTCAGCCATCTTTAAATCCTAAACATTTGCTGTCCATTTCCAGTTTCTTCTTGGGCCACATCAATGTATTTTGGGAGCCCATTATCATTCAAGCACTTCATATTTACTTGTTTTCTTCAGTAATCTAAAATATGGATTAGATTTCAATTCATATGTTAATATTGTGCCAGTTTCCTTGAAGATCAGTTCTAATCTTTCGTCCAATTTTGTCCTTATGTGAGCTTGTCGTGAGAAAATAAATGGCTGCATTTTAACATGGTGCATGTCAAAATACAGAGCTAATAAAAATGAACTATTGAACTGAAATATGCAACTTTCAGACATCGTCTTTTCATTTTTCTTCTCTGCAGCACCCTTTCCTGGTCCCACACCACGAATTTAGCTGGTAGGCTCAACACTCTTGGGGAGCACTGACTGTGTTTTGCAAAGGAACCATTTCTAAGAACACAATTATACAAGTCAGTTGGGTCAAAAAGCAAGGAAGATTAGTGTCTTCCTTCTGAAAACTGGCTTAAGAGCAGAATTTCATTTAGAGAGAAAAAATACAGTATATTACTATTAAAAAATGCTTTTATAGCATTTTAATACATGACTACCATAGTAGTATTAAATCTTTTTTTAATGGAAATAATGCTTTGAGACCTCCAAAGGGGAGGATGACTTAAGTGAATATTTTGCAACATCTATTTTCTCTATGAATGAAAAGATGAAGTCTAGCAATAGCATAAATAAATATGGCTCAAGATTTTATTGGGATCAATACAAAGTTACCAGTACTCCTATTATCATATCAGAGGGATGCTCTATTCCTGTAGCAGCAGAGAACACATTTCATGGTCACTGAACTTTACAGGAACACAAATACAAGAAAGAGTCATCACATTTCTACTTTGTTACGCTTTCAACTTTAACCAGAAGGCCAGACACCTGGAGATACTTTTACTATATTCGTGTCAAGAATATTCACAAGCCAGCTATTTCAAAATGAAGGCTTCATTGTTTCAATGCCTCACTCACTTTACTTCTGGTTAACTGCTTCACAGAATCTTGGATATTTTTTTCTTGATATTCATAAACTATTACACTGTAACCTTGAAATGAAATGGTCAGGTGACAAGAAAGCTAGAAATTTGTTATAAAACTGCATTTTTTAAAGTCCAAAATAAAAGCAAAATAATCCATTGGGGCAAATCAGGGTTTACTTGCTTTTGATATTTTCCATTTTTCCTTCTCATGCTTTTCCAAAAGGAAATAGAAGGCAGCAAGAAATGAAGAATGCTAAATATTGAAGTAGTAATCGTACTAAGCTTTGTCAGTCAAAGCTCATTTTTTCTTAACTTTCCATAATGCCATTCATCTGAATTAATCAACTCACAGAGTGTGGTTTGTGTTTTAAAAAGAGCTTTTTTTTCCCCCCATGAGATACAGCTCGGAAACTGGCAATTGAAAACAGATACAGAATGCATTAGTGGGATGAAGTTGGCTGCCTCAACAAACAAGTCAGATTGACACAACAATTAGGCAAGACTCTCAAGTAGTTCCTGTGTCAGATACAGTTTCGCAACTGGATTTGAAGGGGAAAGGGATAAAACCACACTTGCTAGAGGTAAGCCTGGGATCAAGGGGATGGAGTGCTTCCTCAGCCGTTTTGCAGATGACACCAAGCTGGGCAGGAGGGTAGGAGGGCTCTGCAGACAGGTGTGACCAGGCCACACTGATGGGCTGAGGTCAGTTGCATGAGGTTCAACAAGGCCGAGTACCGGGTCCTGCCCTTTGGTCACAACAACCCCAGGCAGCGCCACAGGCTGGGGCAGAGCGGCTGCAAAGCTGCCCAGGGGAAAAGGACCTGGGGGTGCTGGTCAACAGCAGCTGAACTTGATCCAGCTGTGCCCAGGGGGCCAAGAAGGCCAATGGCATCCTGGCCTGTATGAGTAACTGGTGAGGCCACATCTTGCATCCTGTGTTCAGTTTTGGGCCCCCCACTACAGGAAGGATGTTGAGGTGCTCAAATGTGTCCAGGGAAGGGAAACAAAGCTTTTGAAGGGTCTGGAGCACAAGTCTGATGAGGAGCAGCTGAGGGAGCTGGGAGTTTTTTATCGGGAGAAAAGGAGGCCCAAAGAGGACTTTATCACTCTCTAAAACTCTCTGAGAGGACGTTATAGCCAGGTAAGGGTTGGTCTCTTGCCTCAACAAGTAATAGAACGAGAGGAAATGGCCTCAAGTTTTGCAAAAGGAGACTTAGATCGGATACTAGGAAAAATTTCTTGCCCAAAAGTGTTGTCAAGCATCGAAACAGACTACACTGGTAAGTTGGAGTCACCATCCCTGGAGGTATTTAAAAGATGTGTAGATGTGGAACTTACAGACGTGATTTAGATGTGGACATGTTAGTGCTGGGTTAAGAGGTGGACTCAATGACTTTTTAATTTTCCAACCTAAACAATTCTGTGATTCTGTGATACTTCCTTGTCAACCACAATGCGACATCTGATTTACATAATTAAATACAATTCCTCTTGCCACCTGCATAACGTGACAAACAACTGACAGTAATTTTCAAAAAGCTTTACAATACATTACCCTGGAGTGGTGGTTCTCCAGACTTACATAGGTGAAAATCCTCTGAATTGAGGTAAAATACTGAAGAATATTTGTGATAAGCAGGGTTTATATGCATTTCTTCCAGTATTTCTTGTATCATTACAGGGATCATTCACAGTCAGTGCAATGCTTTGTTGGTAGTTTTCTATGCTTTCTTTTACAACTGTATAAAGACATATTTTTTGCCTGCTACAATACAAATCTCTGTTGAGGAATTTAGCTGCAGAACCTAATTGCTGTATTATGTTCTTCATCACTTCTATGATACTCCGGGGAAGAAAGAATGAGAAATTTATAACTGCAAAAGGAATCTTTTCACCCCTTTGGGCAGCTAGATCTTGAAATAGTTTTAAATGGAATTTAAGACATTATTACTTTAGCAGTCTTCCTCTTTCTAACCACATCTGGTACTCACCCGTCACTTGCCAGTCCACCAAAAGAATAGCTCTTTTTCACTTTAACACAATCCAAAATGAAACAGTTAAGAGTGTTACCATTAGGTCTTTGTTATCACTCAGTTAATGATTCAAAATTATATTGACCAAACTGGAAAGATTTTAATTCTGTCAGACTCATGAGGTTTTATCTCAAAATGAAACTCATACCAGGATTAATTTGGGTGAACTCAACAAGTCCATTAGCTTCAGTTCTTTTAGGAACTCAGGAACCTGGTATTATTTTTCTGAAGATAGTTCCAAACTGAACTTCATTTTTTGTGCACTTCCACTGTGCCACACAGTTCTCCCTGAGCTGGCTTTATTTGGTGCAAATGCAGAATCACTCTTCTTCTCAAGCCTTACGATAGAGTATTTAGAACAAAAAAATATATATACTTCTGCTTCGGCACTGGTGAGATCATCAACATAGTGACTCAAAAAGAAAATGGGTAAATGCTAACTAATCAGCAGAGAAGAATTTATAGCTTTGTGATACTGTAATTCTTTTGTGCTTGTTTGGTTCAAATTTTTGCTACAGGAAATTCACCTACTCGACACAGAATATGCATCATGTTCTTGCATTCATCACATCTTACTCATATTTATTGGACTCCACAGACTGTCTGAGCACATCCACCCTCCAAGACATTTTTCAGCACTCCTCACCAAACCTTTCAAAAGATCATCTCAGGCTTCAAGGAGACACTTTTATGTATTTCTAGTAGTTCTGATTATTTTGCTACCTCTTCCTTCCAGATTATTTGCCTGAGTTGCCCATTTGACTCTTCGGCTCAGATTCATCTCATCTGTATTTAGACACCTAATATCTGTCAGAACACTTCTACGCAGTTCCTGCAAAATCAATGGAGAAAGACAAACCACTCCTATGAGCCATTTGTGGCTTGGGTGAGCTGAGTCCTCCCCAGAGGTACCCATCCTTCTCTGTCTGAAGAAAGAGGCTACAAAGACTGTACATCCCATGGAGACTCCTGAGCAAGACACACAAGGTTACAGACACGCAGTCTCACACCCTTAGCTGATTTCAGTTTGCATGGGGACAATAAAACAGGGCTTTGGTTTGAGAGGGTTTTGGTAACACTATTTGTGCTTGATCCTTTTGGCACATTTTTCTGCATGCCATTATTGTATTACCAACAACTTGTGGATTATAAGACAAGAGAACCTGACTTGTAATATTATATAATCAAAGCAGTGATGATACCCAGGAAAATAGATGGGATTCTTGATTTTGTTTTCCTTCACAAGACTTTTGCTTTAATTTTCATATCAGTATTGTCACGAAGTTTTAAGATCTGTTTTCTAATGGCTTCTTAGCAGAACAAGAATTATATTCTAATAGACAGAGCTCTTTCCCATTCAACACAAGCAATCAAAATGACCATATTAGAATTTCTAAATTGAAGTTTTCTGTGATGTGAGAAATAGTTGGAAGAAGCAAAAATCCTTCTCTCTCCTCCCTTCCAGATGCACTTGACATGGAATGACTTGGCAGTTGGTGGTAACCAAACAATCTCCTCATACAGAACTGTACTAGTAGATATCTGAATCTAGGAAACTAGGATGAGAGAATAGGAAGAAATGCCTGCACCACAGAGCAGTGCTGCTGCAGTTTTGAAGCCTGAAGGAACAGGAAAACTTGTTCCATATACCCCAGAACTAGCCACTCTTCCATCCCTAAGCTGAGCTGAGGTGAAGAATGTAGGGCATGAATTAATACCAGAGATGGATATTATTGTAATCAAATCAAATGGAGACCAAACTCCTGGAACTAATGTCTAACTCTTGCATTCAAACCTTGAAAGTCCATCACAAGAATCACAGCACTGACCCCAGGTGAAGTCCAATTTCTTTTTCCTCACAGAGTTTTAATTTTCCGGACAGTCTCTCTGTCCCTCTTCCCATTCCTGTACTGTCTGAGTGTACTTAGCTAAATTTATCTGCTCTTTCTTCCTTATCATCAGGAAAGATTCTTTTTTATTATCTTTCACTTAACATCATTTTATCCTGATGAAAAATCCCACCTACATACATTCTGTGAAGCCTTGCAATGCCTTCAGACACCAATCCTGTTTACATACCCTACATCTTTTCTCTCCTACTAATAAAGTGCTGTCACCAACCAGGTTTTGCATCCCATCTGGCATGAACATAACACATACTTAACCTGAGTCTGTAGATAACAACTATTCTTCATAATTATTTAAATATGATTTAATATTGTCATTTATACTAAAATAGAGTGGTAACACACTCCTGGCAATACTTGCTGGGGTAATAAATGTTTATGGGGTTAGGACTGAGGGTGACAACAAGAGGCCACAGGACTTTGAATATTCTCAGAGTCCTCACAATGTGTTAAAAGCGCTGCACTTAGGATGTGAGCAGGAAACGAAAGGCAAATAATAAGTGAAAAGGCTGTGCATTAAAAATGCCAAGAGTATAACCTTCCTGACAACAAAGCAAAAAGATTCTTGCTTAACATTTTACTTCCATAATAATTATTTTTAATATTAGCACATTAATTAACTTTCCACTGCACATAGTAGGTTGAAGTTTGAATATGATTTAGAACCTGTAACATATCTGTGGAGGTTTCTCACAGTGGGAACTGCTTACCCGGTTTGGCATCAACAACTTTTAATGCTATAAGGTATAATGCTATAAGGTAGTTTTGTGCCCTGCTGATATTTATAATTTCTATAGGCCATTTTCAGATAGCGCCCAGTGAAAGAAGTTATATTTTTACCATAAAGGAAGAGATGCACAAAAAGATGGATTTACAGAGGTAATTGAGCACCTTGAAAGCTGAGACGTACCAACGTCTTGGGACTTACAGAGGCATGTAAGCACAGCATACTCTGGACAGTGGTTTTGGCCAGCCAAACCCAGCTGTGTTCCCAGAACTTCTTTTGCCATGTCACTGAAACTAGTTGTGTCCACACTGCTTGCAAGGGCAAAGTGCTAATTTGCTCATGCCCCTAGCGTTGCTGGAATGAGCCTGCAGGTCTCACCCAGAGGAAGGCTGGGTTATGGGCAGATTCTGGCATGAATTTCTGCTCAGCTTCATCCTAGATAGAGAGCACAGCTGTCACCTGAGGCACCTGATGTCCAGGGATTTTACTCTGGCCCAAAGAGAGAAATTACCCAAATGAACATCATAGATAAATGTGGATTACATAATGTGGATAAATGGGATTACAATTCAGAAGTTTAGGACTCTGGAAGTGTGCCAGGAAGACCATGTTTCACTACACAAAGATCTCAGATAAAAGTATGTAAATCTTCCATGGTTTGTGTTAAAAAGAATGAGGAACAATGATTTCAGAAGGAGTTCTGACAATCAGAGACAGATTCCATTGTTAAATTCTCTCTCATAGATGTGAACATACACATAAACATTAATCTAAGCATTTTATTCTCCAGTCCCAAATTTGTCTTGCTCAATTTGGCAAATAGCACGTACTCATTGCGTGCCTGTGAGGAAATAATGTTCTCCCCTGTGCCTCAGCTTGCCTTTTCTATCAGTGGAAGTTTCTAATCTAATAATTTTTAAGTTTGTACACAGAAAAATGTTTTCAGGTTTCATATATCAAGATAAATAAATTACACAGAGATGTTTGCAAAAGAACACTGCATCAATGCTGAGAGGTTCATCATAAAGAACAATTATAGCAAACACACTTCGAATATTAAGCCTAAAATGTTTATAAATGTATAAATCTTCAGAACAAATCCTTTGAGTAGAGCTGTTGCTTTCACAAGAAAGTGCTATGCAAGAAAAAGAATGAGATTAAATGTTGTTTATGTATATAGCATACCATAATAAGGTAGCTGCATTGGCTAAAAGCACTAATGACATCATATTAATTACTTTAAAGAGCTAAATTGTCTCCCACTACCTCTGCTAAAGGTCTCCTAGCTGTAGCTGAGCTAAGACAATTCCTCTTTAGTATAAAATCCATTCTTTAAAGATACACTTTTTTGCACTTAATATATATCACATTCATACGCATGTTAAATGAAAACCAAGAAGAGAAGACACAATTGCTATCTCTAAGCAGTTGAGGTGCATAAATATCAAGGAGGGAGATGTGTCACAAGGTTATAACAAGAAGATACAGACAGAATAGTTCAGGCTGAGCAGGAAGAAAACTGTCTTAATGATAAGGTCTACTGGACCATGGAATAGTCTTTAAAAGGAAATAATAGAACCCCATCTCTAGGGATAGTATAAGCACACTGGAAAAATGTATGAAATGAAATGTTGCAAGAAACAATCCTGATGTGACTTAAGATGAAGCAGTTTGTTGTAATTTTTTTTTCTTTCTGAATTATCTGTGATTCATAGACAAAGACAAACAGAAAACATACCACACAAGCACTCCAAACTTTCAGCAACGGAAACAGTTTAACAGATTGACATTTAGAAGACAGATTTGCAGACCTAGCCATCGTTCCAGGAGAGCACTTATTATTGAGAATATATATTGATAATAACTGATCATTCATATTTAAGTTTTCAAGTCTCAATTCCTTCCCCTCATTCCCTCTGGGCTTCAGTTAAAAACAAAACAAGGCAATGGACTTTCTGATATTTATCTCTCTAGATCTTGTCAGAGCACAATCACTACAGAAATTGTGCTGTTAATGAGCTTCAGTTTTCCTTGCACTATTATTTTTATTGCCATGGATATTTTCTTCCTTATAAGCACTAACATAGAGAACTGATAAGGTGTGCTTTGTAATATTATGACTCATGGAAAAAATACTGAAACGGTAGTCTTCTAAGTTGAGGCCCTTGTGGTGAAGGAATACAGAAGTATTTTCCATTGGTAGAGGAGGACATTCATCTCTAGGACAATGAAAAAATTAGGGGTTGGCCAGAATGAGGCCAGCAACCATAAATTTAGTCTCCAGAATTGTTAAGGTCACAGGTGCAAGAAGGAGTGTAGTTTGAACAGCCTCTTCTTTTAGTTTCTTTCCCAAATCTCTTCTAGTTATAACACTGACTCTTCAGAGAGGACCCCTTGAAGACTCCTCCACCCTCCAAGTCTGCAGCTACTTCAGCAGACAGGGACTTAACAAGTGACTGACCTTGAGAAACTTGAAAGCCGTGTTCTAGACAGAAGATGGCAAAGCACCACAAAGTTTAGTATACAGGTATCTTCAGGAAATCAACCCTGCCAGAGGTCCTATGGGGCCCTGAAGACCATAGTAATTCCTGACAGTTCCCATCAGTGCCTACAGATCCAGTATGAAACCCGATTAAATAATTTAGCTAAACTGGCTACTATTTGGAATAGAAACTGCATGTACAATTGTGCATACCATTTTTGTCTGATTGCTGAACCGCTCTGCAAACTCATTCTCTCCAGAAATACAAAGTTGGGCCCATAGCTGATGCTGGGGCACGTAAGATATACAAGATATCTTGTGCTGGGGCACAAGACAGGTCTCCAAACCTGTCTTGTTATAAAACTAAAATACATGGCAGAGGCAAGCTGGTCTTGTCTACTTTCTGCAGATGAACTCTTCATTGTGCCTGCAGTGTAATCTTATCTGCTTTTATTTACACTCTGCTGCCATAGCATTTTATTTCTACACTCTGATTCCCTTCAAAATGTAAAGGCTAACAGAATAGAGACTTCTTAAATAAAAATCCTCACCTCACTTCTCTACTTAATATGATACATTGCCTTTTAGTGTGTAACACATATTTTTACCTCTGATTCATGGTTCTCAGGTGTATGACATTATGTACTCACATACACACTCCATCACAACTTCAAGTACATAAAACCCAACAGTTCTGTAATTCTGGCTGCTCTGATTCTCATCCCTCACCTTCACTAGCAGGAGAGAAACAACATGAGTAGTAGAGGGCTAGTTCTTGTAGTCAAGCATCTCACATGCCCCTTTTCCCCCGAACAAGTGTCTTGTGTTCCAAGTTTCCACTCAGCATCCCTATCAACTCCTCAGAGTAGCACATGCATTGTCTGCTTCCGAGTTTGGAAAATGCTGATTGACAGACATACATGCTGATCAACAAACTTGTGGATATTTTTGGCTTTCCCAAAGCAGAGGGCAGTAATTTACTCCTTGTATACTTGGCTGCAAGTTTTAATGACCAGCTGGTTCATTATGGGGGTAGAGAGAGGAAGACAGATGGAGGAAGAAAGAGGCAGAAAATTCACTGTTGCAGTTGTGATCAATTGTATGTGGAGAACGTAACTTCAGTCTCTCCGTAAATTGAAAACAGCTCACAATGGTAATCCAAAGATTTCTGTAACTACAAAATGACAAATTGTTTGGCTTTTTACAGTAAGCTATGTTTTCTAAATATCATTGCTGTAGATACCCAGGATAATGAAGAGAAAGATTTTTAATTTGCAAATGCTTCCAATTAGAATGTAGGATTTAGGGTCATTATGACTTGTTCATACCTGGATGATAAAAGAATCTGCCAATATCTGGTAAAATCAGTTTTTCAGAGGAATTCTGGAAGGAACCTGAGAACCAGAATAAAAAGCCATGTAAATCTACTGCTTTGGATAAAGTTTTAAAGACTCCAAATAATGTTATAATTTTCAGACTTTGAGGTTTATGTCAGCATGCAGCTAAAACCCTAAGATAGAGAAGAGTAAATGAATATAAGGAAAATGAGCAATTCTGAAGAAGCTTTTTTTTCTCTTAAGTTTGAGGACAAGTGACTTCAGCAATTAGAAATAGTGTGTTCAAGGGATGAAATTCCCAAATACAGGTTATATTTATGTTACATTTAGCCATCTGAGGTTAGATATCCAATCTGAGCTGGTCATCTAACTTCACTTTTTAGGTGGAGAGAGATCAGCATTCATGTCATCCTCCATTATTCACCTGAGAGCAATGAACTAGCTCTTCAAAAAACCTACTGATTTCCACAGCTAGTTTAGAACACACGGTTAATTTTTAAGTTTCTCAAGTTGACTAGATAACGACTAACCAGGCTGAGTGGGTTGCTGTGCACTACAGAAGATTTGCAGTCAACTAGAATGAGACACATAAAAATCAGGTGAACTCAGGGCACTTTTGTTATGGAGGGGTCACCACGTGCTGTTGGGAGGGAAGCAGAACCAAGGTGCAGAGACAGTGAAGGGCTTGGCCACCTCAGCACAATGAAGGCAAAATAAATCCAATTCAGTGTAAATTTGAAGCAACAGAAGAGCTGAAAGCAGCCCAGGAGACACCTGCACTTCAGGCTTGCCACATTATTCCACTTTACATTTCTCCAGATGCCAGTTTACTTTGGGCCCATCTGAACTGCTGAGCACCTGAGCACTTGCCTCCAGTGTGCCACACTGTGACACACAGATAGGAGCTTCTTCGTTTTATTCCCAGGAAACTTGGATATTACCATCTTCTCAGACCACTTCTATGGGTCTGAAAAAGAAAAATGCAGTAAAGTTGCCAATCTCTTTTTACCTTTCTCCTCATCCCCATTCATTTATTAGTCTAATAGACAAATCACTTTTCTATGAAAGCAGCAAATGATTTTTCATTTTCTCCTGGCTGAGAGAAGTTTTGCATGGCAAAACATATGTCTTGCCAGTCATCTTTGCAGATACAGATTCTTGTCAACAGATTTTAAACTATCTATTATTAAGCATCTATTATTTTAAAGCAGTTGTTAAACTAAATCTCTTAATAATCTTAGCTGCATCCATACAATTCTAATGAACTGTATTTTCTTCCTGGGTGTGTAACTTGGGTGTGTAATTTGTCTTTTGGTTCTATAACTGAAGTTTCACAGGTCTGATGCCCAGTTGCACTTTGATTTATCATGAAATTTTCTAAAAAGAAAACAGAATACTTGTGAAACATTGTTGAATCTGAACATTAGTGTAGCACATCTGCTGTATAAGATGACACTGATGCAAAATAAAGGACAATGCAGAATCTCAGGTCCTCAGACATCAATGTTCTTTTCATAGTCTGTGCATTAATATTCCCCCATACTTTTTAAGTTTTCAGAAGCCAGTAGTATTTTAGATCTGCAGGAGGTTGTGAGTAATAATGTGCATTAATAAGGCAGCAGAAGACACAAGTTCCTGCTGATTGCATATCCAAGATTGTTGTTGATGACTACATTACTTGCTAAAAAAAGTAAACAAATTCCTACATGGAGAGATCCAAGATATGCCAGTTGCCTAGTTGCTAAAGAATATTAACATTTCAACAAGAAATGCTCAACTGTGCTATCATTTTCAAGGGATGCATTTTACAAGTAACATTTTTTGGGAAGGATATCAAAATCACTTGAAAGTATGATACATTTTCAAGAGAAGTGTAAAGATTTTATTGCTTTTAATGTCTACATTATTATGGTCTCTAGCATCAAGTCCAGCACTAAAATGCCCAAGAAATCAAGCAAACCCTTAGATATGTAATATAAATTGTTTTTATGAAACTGAATTTCATCTTTTTGTGCTACAATTAAAAATATCCACATTTATTTAACCATCATCTTAGTTTGATAACCTTATGTGTCTGGTTAGAATGAGAATTCATCTTATATCCCCGAGTCTTTCCCATTTACTTCAGCTGAGCTTTTCCCATGAGGCTGGATTGTAAAAGGATTAGGCTGCTTTCAGTTTTTATTTCATATACTTTTATTTAGGTATATGAGCCAAGGCCAATAGTGAAGGAGTTTATTCTTGGAATATGGGAAATGTAAGTAGGCAGTTGCATTAATAGGTTTATAGAAAGTTCTTCAAAATGCAACAATACATTTCACATCTAGCATTTATTTAAATAAAATTCTATAAAATTCTGGGATCCACCTAACAGAGCCTGACTTATAATTTGGTCTAGGAAATGACTTATTAGTTGTTATACAATATCCAGCTTCCTGAGCAGCACTGAAGAGAAAGTGCAGGCTACAACTGTTAGATACATAAATACAACACAGTATTGTTTGGAGACTTCCACAGAAACAAAAGTAAGGCTATTCAAATGACAGGTTCCTCTTCCCAATAAGAAGCAACCAGTTGTGGGCTATTCCAGTAAATAATTTCACAAGGGACTGGCAGAGTGAGGTACCCAGTCAAGTTCTGGCTGGCTGCTACCACTCACCAGGGAAGTTCAGGTGGTGGTTGCTGATAAGGTGAGTCTTCTCTGACCAAGGATGTTAATGGCCATAGCTACTCCCATGAAATAAGCTGCTCTATAACAACTATTCCACAGTAGTTTCTCTAGGCAAGCATCAATTTCCAGGCCTTTTTTGTCTGGAATAATGTTCATAATGCTAAATTGTTTCAAAACAAATTAAACCATAGTTGATCTTCCAGAATAATTGTACTTGTCAGTTTACTCTTTGGTGACAAGGCTGCAGAAGACAATGGGAAAGCTCTGAAGATCTGCACCATGTCCTGGGCATGGATACAGCACCTTTTCTGAAGATTATTTTCTTTCTGGCAAATACATGTTGTTTTAGGACAAGGGCCTGCTTGGACACAGACACCACACCAAGAGGACACAGCTCATGCACACACAGGTTTGTTCTGACTAAAGTTCCAGCAGGGCTGGGACCAGGCACATGCTGCTGGATTATGTGCAATATTTCCTCATGCATCAAACATTAGGAATGCCCATTTAAAGCATAAGTATTGTGAAATAGATGGCAAAGCCCAGGCTGGGTGTAAGACATCAGCAGCAGTTCAATTTCTCTGTCAGTGGTACCTGAGAAACACACAAAATACCATCATTATTTCCTTGTTACATTTAATCAAGCCTATCAGTTTGCTGAGTACTAGTGCAATGTGTAAGCAACATTATGCAGCATTTGTTTATACCATGTAGTTGAATTTTACATGGCACATGGATATTTTTACTTTGCACAATTGAAAACAATGAGGTAAAAATTGACTAATGTGTAAAAGCAGTGGGTACAATGCAAATCAGAAAAATGTTAGAAGTGTCAGTGCAGCATGTGAGCATAGTAAAGGGGATTATTCTTCAAGGTATATCACACTGCTTTTTCAGAACAGCAGTGCCCGCAGAAAGCTATTCTTGCTCTTGATGTTGCTAACACCCCTGCCTTTATCACAACCTCACAACATTTGGCACTCTTCCTAAGTCCTCAGGAAATTTCAGGAAATGTGTGGGGTCTTTTCCAATTTTCTTAATGGAAATCTCCTACTTCTTACAATGTTAATGTAAAGTTTGGAAAAAAAAAGTTTGGAAAAGACACTCAGAAATCCCCAAAATTATTTTTCATACCTAGATTTTTGATGTGTATCTTTATTAGGTTTGGCGTACTGGCTTTTCTTACAGTCTCTAGCAACTGATTATTTATTTAGTGGTTTTTTTCATGTTTGACTACTTATGTTATTGTATACTTTTAATTCAAATTAAGAATCCAAAAGGCCAAGTTTTCAAAAACTTCAGAGTAAATCTGGATACAAAACAAATTTCCACTTTGCAGACTTATTTTTCCACAAAAGTAATTTTGGTTTGGATCAAATGAAGCAGCAAATCTGAACGAAGTTTACACCAAAGCAGCAGCTCCCTATAGACATGGCAGCTGGCCATGGAACTGATGCCCTTGTAAGCTTTGCTGGGAAGACAAAGTATGGCAATTTTTTGCTGAGAAGTTGCTGGGGGCTCCACACCTCTGTGGCACCAGGGCAGACCTTCCACTGGACTCCCTGGGAACAGCCTCCAGGGTCTCCTAGCCTTCTCCTAGGATTTTTTTATAATTTGACAAAGCACTCAATATCACATAACACTGGTTTTTGACAATAACTGGAGCAGGTTAGATACAAAGCTCTGGGAACCAGTGAGAACAATAACTTTTAATTTTTTAATTTTTGTTTTTAATTAATGAAATTGTTGTAACTATCTTCATTAGAATAATGGTAGAAGTTAATTTATTTCTAGTATGGTGATAGCCTGTGACCACCAATTGATCCTTTGGACACAGACAAAGCAAAGCATGTTCTGGCATCTGATATCGCAAAGTTTTGAGGACATCGTCTGCACCTAGGTCTGAAAATAGAGATATCTATTTTCAATATTCTCTCACAGCAGAGGAAATAAGTATTAGTGTTGGGTGAGCAGACTGAAAGTCTGAGCCTTTCCAAAACCAGCACTGGTTTAATCTTCAATACCACTATCAGACTCTCCATAAAAACAGGGAACAACAATTTTAATTGGAAAGATGAGCCATGAGAAATATCTAAGTCATTTCTCCCAGTGATCGACTTACATATTTCTTTCTTCATCTGACATTTCATAATGCCTTTCCTCTAAAATACTCTCCTTCTGAGGATCTCAACAGGATTTGTTCTGGGTACAGTTTCCCAGAGCTGATTAAGTACATTGCTGTGTGTCCCTGCTGCCATACTGGGATACCTGCAGACAGAAGGATGAAGATAGGGCTGGCTGAGAGGTCTGTCTCAGCCTAGGAGAGCTGGATTTGCTTTACTGGGTAACACCTGAATGTGCCTGGCATTTAGCAGATGGCATTGGAAAGGATGTAGTTGGTATGCAGGGCCACATGGGGCTGAAAACCTACTGTTTGGAAAGGGAAACAAAGCATGTGGATGCTGGAACATAGAAACAGTAATAAAAACTTGTCTGTGCTAAACATTCATTGAATAGTGACGTGATTAACAGAATAGTGGGTTTAGATGCTTAAAAAATGCAGTTTCAAGCAGTGCAGCTTCCCAAGTGAGGAAATCCACTGTGCTCCCATTCTTGAGAAGTCACTGAGTCTGACAAGCAGGGTGGGAGGGGCAATGGCAGAGAAAACCCTGGCAATGCACAAAAAGATGCACAAAACTGAGAAGGCTTTTCAATCCCTTTCATCATTTTTCATCTGTTCTGACTGTTCTTGTTGCATAGATATGGAACAAACAACCCTGAAATTAAGGCTAGGCTTCTGCACATGAGTAGTTTTTCCACAGTGGGCACTGAAAAGAGCTAGCATGTTCTCATGGAAGGCACATACATCAAAATGAATTAATAAGTGCACTTGGATGAACAGGGAGAAGCTGTGGTCCACTGGTTCCATAAGAATTGGGGAAGGCCATCTTTAAGAAATCAGGCAAGCCCTGGTACTAGGTTGGGAAATAGTAGATGTGATTTCCATTCCCATCTCTGCCTTACTCCTCCTGCCTGAATTTGAACAAGTCTCTAAGTCTCTCTGTGCCTCAGTCTGTAATGCAGTAATAATATTTTCCTGCCTCACTGTGGGACACTGTCATCCAGATACTGTGCTGATGGGTACAATTGAGCAATCTGCCATATATTAAAAAGAAATGTTGTTCAGATGGATAGTACTTTATCACTGAAAAACGTCAAGTGAATGAGGTGTACTCGCTTTTTATAGGTTCCTTGTATGTGCTTTGTTATAATAAGAAATGCATCACCACTGTGGGGACCTGAGTCATCTTTGTCCTTATTCTGCTCTTTTTCCAGTGTTTTCCTTGAATGCAATACACATAAATCTGTATAAAAATGGAGTAACACCATGAAAAATCATAGGTTTTGTTTTTTCTCCCTGGAAGTTGCACTAGCCCTGCAGTCCAAAACAATTATTACCATGTAATTTATTTTCACTTTATTATGTTTCTCTGAAATACAAATTGGAGTTTGCTGGTTATGCAACAGCTCTCCATATTCATTTTCCTACACAATGAAACTTCAGCTGGGAATACATACAAATTAAGGATTCAAATCTTTCTAAGAAGTTTTGTAAAACTTCCTTTAGAGCCAGCTTCTATCAAATCCCATTTGATTTTATAAGCTGCTGAAAACTCTAATCAGAAACGTCTGTGCTTATGGGCTCAAAACAGAGTATCATCTATATCTTACCTTACTTCCCTGCGAAAATGCCTGAATAATGTCAAAATGGCATGCCTTTCCTAATTCAAACATTTGGCAAAACAGTGTTCTAATAAATGATGTAACAAGGGGGATCATAATAAGAAACATCTGTACAGATTGCTGAAGGCAAGCTCAAAGTATGTCAGAGTCTGAGAATTTACCACAAGGAAAAATTACTCAGAAAAATATGTAAAAAATGTTTATGTTCAATGTTGCTTGAAAAGCAACATGAACAAAATGTGTAACTATACCCCACAAGTAGACCACAACCCTCTTCTCATATTTACAAAGTTATTGAAGGGCTGGAACAGGGAAGTAAGATCGCATCCCTGATGAGCAGAAAGAGGTGATGACCTCTCCCTTTTTGATAGGAAATCTCAAGTGCAGAGAGGCTAAATCAAAATTGTTCCTCTGATCTGAGTGTAATAAAACTCAGGCAATCAATTTCATTTACTTTTTGCTTCATCAAAAAAATGCAATGTGTCTGAATCTTCCATCACTTTCAACTAAAGAAGACAACATTTGGCCTCCTTGGACACCATGTCCAAGATTTCTCAAGTCAGACACCTCCAAAATGAGTGTGTGAAATGAAGGTCATCCATATATAAGGAATTTGCCTAAGGACACTCCTACACTGACCATCCTAATAACCTGATTCCCTGTGCTTTAACACAATACTGTTTTTCATCTTTTACAGGACTTTTTTTCATCCCTCTATACCACTAGGGAATGAGTAAGAAAAAACAAAGAAAAACATGCTGCTGAAACACACTGTGTTCTGAAAATCCATAGCAGGCCCTTGACAACAGGTAGGGAAGGCAGCCACTGAGATTGTAAGCAGGGATATAAAAAAAAGTGCTCTATGAATGTCATGCCTTTAGATTCCAGGAGGAACAAGCATGAAAGACAAAAAACAAGGAGACTGGATGCATTCTGGGGAATGAATAATAAAGTTGAACAAGCACACATCACCCTGTCAGCCTCTTGCTAAAGAAAAGTCAACTATTCCAGGAATCAGTGCCCTGTGCCTGGAGTCCAAGAGGCAGAAGTGTGAAGAACCTCCAATATTTTGTATTTTTTTTAAGCTTGGCCAGGTCTAGAAGGAAAATACTTGGCAGTATTATGTAGCATTGAGTGGGGATGTCTCTGCTGTGCCAGATACCTGATTATGAGAGCTCAAGGACTACTGACAGTGTATGTCACTGATACTCAAACTAAAACTTCTTCCATGCTTGGCTAGTAACCGCATTTTTTTTTTGGTCATTCCTCAGAGCTTTTCAAAGAGTGTATAAAAGTGGAAAGACACTGTTTGAAGGTTTTAGTTGTTGATAATTGTTTCTCCATGCATGAGGCTACACAGTTTTGAGGGGAGCTGAGAAAGGCTTTTTAATAACAAACTCCGTTACTCAGAACTATGTAAAATATTTTTGTGTTCTATAAAAATAATGCTGATTCTGTTCAAATATACTCACTGCTGGGATGCTGCAGTAAGCTTCAATATTTTTAGACCATTTGGGCCCCAGGCAATCTGAAGTAAATATATTTCTTTTAGCTTATCCCTGGTGTAAACAGAGAAAACCTGAACATCAGGGTAAAGGTCATAATCCCATGGGCAACATCTGTTCTTTTGAATTTTGAGGAATAGTTTGGACTGTATGTGCAGTAAAAGTCAAGAGCTCTGCTCAATATTTTCACACCCCTCCAACTCTCCTAGCCCCAAAACACTGAAACCCTTGAATTTCACCTCATGTATCAGACAGAAATGGGTCGGCTACAAGTGCTGGACAAGCTTCAAACTGTGACTCAGTCTCAGAGTATCCCAACTTCAGTGAGAATCTCCAACAAGATTTTATTACCTCTTGTCATCACTCTAAATCAGGAAGTATGAAGTCCTATAAACTCATGAACTTTAATCTTATTTTTTTCAATCTGTATTCATTCTTCTACAAAAAAGTCTATGCTCTTCAGTGACTTAAAACATCGCAGACGGAACAGATAGGATCTTTACGTTACATTTTGCCACACAGATATACACATTTAAAAACTTACACAGTTTGTCTATATTTTCCTTCAATTATGCTGGAAAGTGAGGAATGGCATTCATTAATTGTTTTACACTATTTCCTGCTTTGGCAGGAATCAGAATCCATTTCAAAATACCAGGCACCTCAGTTATGCCTGATTATTATTTATGTAAAATTATTTCACGTGTTCTGGACAAAAAAACAGCAACAAAAAAATCATAGAATCATAGAATATGCTGAGTAGGAAGGGACCCATCATGGTCATCGAGTCCATCTCCTGACCCTGCACAGGTCACCTCATCAATCCCACCCTGTGCCTGAGAGTGTTGTCCAAACAATTCCTGAACTCTGTCAGACTGGTGCTGTGACCACTTCCCTGGGAAGCTGTTCCAGTGTCCAACCACCCTCTGGGTGAAAAACTTTTTCCTTATCAGGAAAGCAAAACTTCCCCTGACTCAGCTTCATGTTGTTTCCTCGAGTCCTGTCGCCAGTGACAAGAGAGAAGAGATCAGTGTCTGTTCCTTCTCTCCTCCTCAAACTGAAGCTGTAACTGCAATGAGGTCTCCTCCAGGCTGAACAGAACAAGTGACTTCAGCCACTCCTCATAAGGATTCCCCTCCAGACCCTTCACCATCCTCGTGGCCTCCTTTGGACATTCTCTAATACCTGAATGTCTTTTTTTTTATATTGTGGTGCCCAGAACTGCCCCAGCACTCGAGGTGAGGCCGCCCCAGTGCAGAGCAGAGCCAGACAATCCCTTCCCTTACCCGGCTGGTGATGCTGTGCCTGATGCCCCCCAGGACAGGGCTGGCCCTCCTGGCTGCCAGGGCACTGCTGGCTCATGTTCAGCTTTCCACTGACCAGAACTCCCAGGTGTCTTTCCACAGCTGCTCTCCAGCCTCTTGTTCCCCAGTCTATGCACAGAACCAGGGTTGCCCCATCGCAGGTGCAGAATCCAGAACTTTCCCTCGTTGAACTTCGTATGGTTGGTGATTGCCCATCTCTCTAATTTGTCAAGGCCACTCTGTAGGGCCCCTCTGCCCATGAAGGAATTGCCAGCTCCTTCCAGTTTAGTGTTGTCAGCAAACTTACTTAGTATCTCTTTGAGTCCTGTGTCCAGATAAATAAAGGCCCTGAAGAAACAGGGGTGAGGATGGAACCCTGCAGAACCCCACAAGTGGCAGGTCACCAGCCTGATGTTCCCCCATTCACTATAACCTTTGTGCCTGACCCATGAGCCAGTTGCTAAGCCATCATATAGCCCTGTTATCCAGGTGTGAGCTGGACATTTTATCCAGCAGGATCCTGTGAGAGAAAGTATCAAACACTCTGCTGAAGTCCAAAAGGTGACATCTGGCTTGCCTAGATCAACTAGGGGGGTTACCCTGTCGTAGAAGAAAATCAGTTGCAACAAGAAGGACTTTGCCCTCATGAAGCTGTGCTGGCTGTCACCAATGACTGCATTGTTCTCCAGGTGCTTTTCAATTCCATCCAGAATAATCTTTTCCATTATTTTAATGGGCATTGAAGTGAGATTGATAAAAAAGATTTCTTTTTTTAATATTTATTTATTTATTTATTTATTTGTAGGTAGATCTAGATTATTTCAATTATATATATTATATATTATTGAAATATTTATCATACTGTATCAAAATATTTATTATTGAAAAGTGTATAAAAACTGAAAAGTAGTTATTGTTTCATATGACACATCCTTCAATATTTTACATCTAAGGGGTTCACAGTCACTCAGATCTCTGGGATATTCAGATGTAACACTGCTACAAGTCCATCTCTGCTTTTCTCAGTGTTTGCAGTGCTTACAGACACTGGAGCGCCTATCTGCTCTGTACCTGCAGCCATGATTTATAAGTAACAGTTTATAACAAACTGTTCCTGTGTTGTTCTGCTCACAAGAACTGAAATACACATAAAACATGAGTTCTTCAAGGATATTATGCAGTGTGCTTGTTTCTAGTGAGGCTATTCTAAATCTAATGTAATGAAATAGCAAGGTTAAAACCCCACTATATTTATTTGTAGCAAAGCAGTTGTACTAGTTCGAGGCATTTTATTTTTCCAAGTAAGCTTTTGTATAATGGTCTGCCTGTCTTGTTCAAATGAAGAAATAAAGAAAAATTGGCAACATATGAAAGGAAGAAAGCAGACATAAGAAACACATTCCTGACATGGATCCGCAGTGACACAATGAAGACCCAAGTCTCGGAATTCACCAAAGTCTGGACATATTTGGAAGAAAATGAGGAAGATATTGGCAGAGATCTGTCTCAAAGACAGATATTTTCAGATGAGTTCTAGATCTCCTTGAAATGTCATTCATCAAACCAACTCCTGACTGCAGACCCAAGCTCTGGTGCTTAGAGGCTGCAGCCCCCCCCGAGCTATGATGTTTTACCATTATAACTGAGATAAATCACCTTTTGTTACCTAGATAAGCTGAGATCATGCCTTCACTCCTACAAACCAGTGAGGCACACTGAACATTGTTCTATGCCAGCATGCATAAGAAATTCTATTTTGCATTAAATAAGATATTAACTGATAGTAAGCAATTATTTATACTGCTACACTGAAAAAGTCTTTAGGAAGAACATATGCAACTGTGTGTTCAAGCTTAACTCTGTCTCCTGACTGATGATTGTTTGATTTCTGAAGCTGTGTGATGCATAAACTCTAGGTTATTAAGCTATTTAAGATGCAGGCAGATTTAGATCAACTATGGATGCATCTTCTATATATTTACACATCATTTATACCGATGACAAAGGGTCACATCCTGAGGATGTTGGCAATTTATGAGATCCCAGGATCTGTCCTAAAGAATCACATGGAGCTTTTGTATTTATTAGAGGTCCCTGTCAACTGGCCATGGACTTTCAGACCATCTGAAGAAAAGGACCATGTCCACAGGCACAGCTCTCTGTATCATCAAGAATTTTCTTGGCTGTGCAGTTGCAAGTGATTCCCACATCACAGCACTAAACATCACAGCATGGGAATCACTGCTCTAAATTACATTTTAGATCCTGAAATTATATGGCAACTAACACTGGAAGAGACAACATGGGTGCCTGAGTCCAGTTCTACATAATCTCAGGCAAATATGTTCTTGTCACTAAGGCCAGAGGTGCATAAGGACATCCCCTCTATTTACTGTACCACTATGCACCGAACATCACACTGTACTTGACATAAGCCCCTTCCCTTCAAGGAACAAAAAACCTAGAGAAAAAGATGACACACAAGGACAAGACGAATTAAGGGCCTCACCTATGGGGTGGGCCCTTGCAATGGACAGAAAAATGCTGACACTAAAATTCTTATGACCTATATTTACGTTATCCTAGAGAGAATGAGCTCTTTGTCATTTCTGCAAAGTAAAAACAAAATATAGGCTTTTAAATAATATCAGACTCTTGTACACAGCTTACAACCAATAAATGTTCAGTACTAGGAGAGATTTTACTGTTCCCACCACATACTAACACCTTAGCACTAATCCTGAATTACAGTTAAGAGACTGAGATAAAATGGAAAAAGATAGGCTCAAGGCAGAAAGACTTACAGACCTTAGAAATGGATTTCTAAATCTCTAAACACAATTTTTCAGAATTGCAGAGATAACTTTTTATTGGGAACTGTCTCATGCTGCTTTTATATTTCATCATGGTAGCACCAACACAAGTGCACCTGGGATATATGCATGGTCCTGGACTCAAGCCTGATGTGTGTTTGGCCCAGCCTTTACAAGACTGCCTGGATTTCCCCACACACTCACAACCAAGGAGAAGCTTTTCCACTTTCAGAATCCAACACTGCAGTGGTACTAGGGCATGACACCCCATGATGTTAAAAGAGTGGTGAGATTAACTTACAGAATAACACAATTTACACTGGATAATTTCCATACTGTCCCTCACAGGACATCATCCCATTGCATGCCTGGCACTGGCACCAGGACCTGCCTGCCCAGCCAGCATGTGACGTGTGCTGTGTGAGTAAGGCTGGAGAGGAATGGCAGGACAGTCGGCTTCCCTGGGCAGCAGCTGGGACTGAGGCTCCCTGACCAGGGTCCTGCACCCAAACAAGGCCTGCCAAATGCCATTTTCTACCAGGGTTTATTCCCAGCAACTCTGTCCCTCCTCCTGTGGCCTCAGAGAGGCCATTTACATCACACTGCATAAACTGTGCCCCTGCAACCTGGCCCAGGGCAGGAACCTCCCATGCCAGCCTAATCAGAAAAGCAGATGGTCTGAAGGCACCTCTGCATATTTTGCCAGGCAAATGCCTGTTCAGAGTACCCCCCGAGCAGAAAGATGAGCACGTTCAGACTCAACATCACCATTTGAGTAACAGAGAGAGTAACACCAGGCACATTTATTGCTTTAATAAATGGGTTCATGCTGAGACTTACAAAGTTGCCCAGTGAAAGTATCAGCCTTGTCAGATCTCTCCACAAATATATCCACAAAGATGAAGTGAATATGACAGTGTTCAAGGAATATTACAATAAATAAATAAGTAATTACATAAATAAGCAAAAGAGCCTCCAAAACAACAACAAAACCAAACATCCCCACCCCCGCATCCCTAATCCACCCCCTTCTCCAAGCTGTTTAAGGCATATATTGCCACCTACCACTATTTCTTCTTTAGGCATATTACCACAGCCCCAATTTGACCCTCCAGCAATGGATTTATCAGTATCTCTCTGGTATAATTTAGCTGAAAATGTGAAATTATATATATTTCATATGCTTCAGTAGATGTTTAAATATGTTGATCTTATTTTTCCCTTTAGTTTATTCAGCACGTAAATAGTGTCTTTTTAGTGTAATGTATATTTTACCTCTTCCAAAAAAATAGTATAAATTATAGGTCAAGAACAGATTTTTTCCATAATACTGCTCTGTTTTTAAGCTATTGTGACTGGTAAATAAAAAAACTATATTTACTACCATAACATTAAAATAGCACAGAAAAGAACTGGCTCATGGGTTGATTCAATTCAGGAGAGCAAGAATCAACAAAAAACCAGAGTGTCTACTTTACCCATCAGGGAACCTTGCAAATGTGACTCAAAACTAATTTGCCCCATGGTGCCAGACACAGCAAAATACAAAATCTGCCTCATGTACACATTTTAACTCTTTTCACAGCCACAGCAAGAGGAACAGAAGTGTTCTCAAGAGGTAAATGTGTGCAGCCACGTTGGCTGCTGTTGCCAGCTCAGAAGAAGTGAGCACAAGTTCTCTGAACCGGGGAGAGCAGGACATTATGAATGTGAGCTGCAAGAAGCTTGTGGAGGTAATGGTCACTCCTGCTCTAGCTGTTACACAGCTGTGAGGGATATCTTTTTGTCCAGTTTCCAAATGAGTAAATAATACACAAAATCCATCTTAGGGAAGTATTCACGTTTTTTCTAGCTTTTCATGTGGCTTCACTTGTTAGAAACATGAAAGTTGTTATTGCAATATGACCAGACATCCCTCCATGCATCATTTATGATTTTTCCAGAGCCACAACTATCTGATATGAGGATGAAACCCATCTGATATCAGCCTCATTTCAAAATGTAATAAAGATTGCAACTCCCAAGAGAAACTACTGCACTTTTCTGAAGGAAGGCAGATAGCATTAAACTAAAGAACAGATTCTCCCACAGTCAGGGGTGGGAGAATGACCACTCCTGCTTCCATACCAGGCCAGTGCATAAGAAAGTGAACAATTATGAACACCTTACAGTTTTGAAACACATAGCATTAGGAGTTTTAACACAAATGGGAAAAAAATCTCACCAAAGCCAAATGCAATGCTGATCATGTATTCAGAAGTTTTTGGAGGAGTATCAAATTTAACTCCGTATTCCTAATGAATACAAAAAGGCTGATTCTTCACAGTTGGCAGGTCGGTGTGAGCCATATAACAGAAATTTGTGGCTGTTCTAGCTCTGGAGTTAGAACTAGGGCTATCAAAATGATGGATGGTGAGGGATGTTTCACAGTATCTGCTCCAAACCTGCTTACATTTTGCATGAAAGTCCCTTTCTCTGCAGTGTGCTGGGAGAGCAGCAGATCTGAATGCTCTCAGTTATAAATGTCAGCTTCAAGCAACTCAGGTGGGATCGACAGCACTAAACTGGATTAAAAACAGCCCACATGAGAACAGAATCAGACCCAGCAGTTACAAAACAGCTATATTAGAAGACAGTTAGCTGTTTCCATAGAAATGGAAATATAGATTCAATCCCTTCAAATCAGAGCTCAGAATGAAGCGGGAGTAACCAAACTGTTTGTAAACATGTCATGTCAAACAGAAATCTCTGGTAAAAGTGCAGACTTGTAATGCTTATACAGCCAGTGTAACTAATGCTTATAATACAAAGTCAGGAAAAATACAGGCCCCAGTGTCTCTGGGCTGCCTTGTTCTTGCGAAGGAGGAGAACTGGAAGGCAACTGCACATCACTGATTGTCGTGATAGCTCCGTCCTTACCCCGGGGTAGAGCATTTTACAGTCCACACTTACCGGCGCTTACCCCGCCGTCCATCTCCTGACACGGGGGCACCATTCCTCACGCCAGGATGCGGTGCCACCAGATGGCACTCCAGAATGCTCGGCATCATCCCAGCTGCGCTGCTGGGCAGCACCGGTACCTCCCTACCGGGGAGCCAGGGGTCAAACGCGATGACTAAACTGCTAGGAACACCCCCACGCCGAAATGCCTGTGGGATGTGGGCAGGGACACCCCCTCGCCAGGCACAGATTGCTCCCAGTCGTGCCTGCGGTGTGGAAATTCCTCGCTCGATGCCCCGCAGCGGTCGGGTGCCAGCAGCGGCACTGGTGAGCCCAGCCATGCTTCCAGAGCTGGGTTTTAAACACCGAAATAACCCTGACTGGGCGTGCAAAGCTACAGCAAGCTGCCCAAGCAGAACTGAAAGGAGCATCGAAGAGTGAGTGGGGAGATTATGCAGGAATTGTGAGTGCAGAAGACACCACAGCTGCAATCACTGCAAGGGAGCCTGAAGACCCCGGACTTGGGAGGTGATAATAATGCCCGGGCAGCCAGAGCAGTGTCTGCTCTTTCAGGAGGGAGCCACAGCTCTACCTCTAACCATTCTTACTCCACACATAATGAAAATCAATTAGCAGACACTTTTCTTTCGAACTTAATCCCAATCTCGGGCTTTTCATTAGCTTGGGAGAGTGCTGGCAACTCCCACATCAGCAAGAATTTCCCGATTGCTTTCAGAAGCACTGCTTGCTGCATTCCTCTGAGAAATGCCTTCCCATTTGCACAGCATAAACAAGCACAGGCATGGGCGAGACTTTCTGAAACCCTTTGCAGCAGCGTAAAATGGATACTCCTCCACATGCCTTTATTTCTAGGGATGAACTTTGACTTCTCTGCTTCTAGCAGTACTTTTTAAAGGGTTTTTTTGGTTTAATTTTTGCAATAAAATGAGAAGAGGAAAGTGGGCAAAAGCAAAAAGAGCAAAATGTTACTAAAACAGAAAATTAACACTTCCTGGGGAAGACTGAAAAGAAAAAAAGTAGTTTTTTGGGAAATATTTTGCACTAATTTATTCTTAATTTCCAGTATATCCTCCTGTTCACTGTGGTTTCATATGGCCTTTTAATTGTCTTTGATCACAACGGCAGGTTCCAGACGCTTATTCCCTATTTACAGCATTTTGCCCTCCATGTCAGCCTGCACTTGCAACTGCTTAGCAGATGTTTGTGTTCTTGGTAGAAAGTCACTTATGTGCCTTTGTTCTTTGGCTGATTTGGCTAGGCTGAAACTATTGATGACAATAACAAAATCATAGAAAAAATTCTGACATATTACAAATACAAATTTCATTATTTTAAGAATAAAAACCTGCTATCAAAAGTATTTTTATTCTAATTAAGATTTTCTAGGTTTGTGTTCTGATCCTTCAAAAATTGTCCTGTATTTTCTTTTCAGCTCAGTCACTATAACAATGGTCTAAACCATTGTTATACGTGGAGGCATCAGTAATTTTAAAACCTTTTATTTACATACTTCTCTATTGAGGTAAATAGAGATATAGAGCTAAAGCTCTTACAATACAATGCGAAGTTTTCCACGCAGAGAGCTCTAGGATGTAATGAAACAGTGGAACACTTTACAAACACATTTTCAACACTGTGTTGCACAGAGCAGTAACTTGGTAACTACCTCATAAATACCTTCATATCTCTACTGAATTTGACAGATAAAAACGGTGAAAATCCTATTTCTGAACCACCCATGGAAAAACATGTGGCTACATCAATGCTTAAAAAAAGAATTACTTGAAAAGCCCAAAGCATTTTTGAAAGTAAATGATTAATTCTTGAAAATTTTGCACATGTAGATACAGACATAAAAGCTGAAAAAGTACAGAACCCCCTAATCTCCCTGATTATGCTTCCTTTAAGTAACTGCTCATTAAAATAATTTCATGCATGTCCTCCTATCATGAGTGAAAATTACACTGGCTGTTCAAAAAAGAAATAAATAAATGGGAGTTTTCTTTCTTGTTGCAAAATCAGGTTGAAAAAAGAACATGATTTCCCCTCTTCTCTCACATCCACCCACTCGCCCAGTTTTTGTTTAGTGAAGATTTCTTTTTTCATTCCTACATCTTTAGACCTCCCTCAGGTCTTCCTTCCAACAGTGGCCTGATCTGACTGTTATGTGACATACAAAACCACCTGGAAAGTTTTGCAGCCACTACTAAACTCGATTAGATCTCAACTGGTACTCTGTGAACAAGTTTGGGCAGGGTGGGATCATTCCTCCTCGTGGCCCCTTTTCACACCATGTCCAGCCTCTGTTGAAAATCAGGTACTAGGTTTTCCATCACCTTTTTCCTACAAAGAGCTCTAATAGCAAAACATACCCCTACCTTTCAGTCCCCAAAATTAAGAGCTGGTGAAGACACCTTCCTCTTACCTAGAAACCGACACAGTGCTTGTGTGATGAACAAGAAAAAACGTCTATTTCCTGTCCAGAGCTTTCAACCTGCCACATGTTCTCCATGTTAATGCATTTAAACACAAGTTATTGGAAGTTCTCAGTCCTTTAAACTGTTCCACTGTGCATGACATACAGAAATAGCCACTTGATGACACCAAAGACAGAGATTATGTGGGATATTATATACATATTACAAACATAAGGGTAATCAATTCCTGCTGGAAAGTGACATAAATTTCAGCCCTTGCTCCAAGGACTATTTAATCAGGCAGTACAATGCTCCATGTGTGCTCCTTTTGTTCTGTCATGGGGTAAAATGTCATCCCTCTGCTTCCTTGAATACATATGTACTCTTTGTAAAATACAAAAGCTGCAATATGAGAAATTAAGAAATGCAGGTGCCATATCATCAGGCTGCCAAAGGGAGTTGATCACAGGATTTTTACTTATTGAATGGAGAATAACCATTAGGTGGTGGAAAAAATAGCTATAAAACATGATTTGTGCACATAAATGCCCTTTCTTACAATTTAACATGGGGCATAAGAATGTTGTAAGAATTTTTACACTCATATTGAAAACACTAGTGGATCTCTTTCTTGGGCACCCAATCTATACATCAGATGAACATTAATTATCAATGTATAATTTATACTTAGCCAGGTTTATAGCTCCAAGTTTCCCCTGACTACTCAAAGTTGACTGCAACACCATAACTCTGCAAGACCCAAGTCCTTCTGGAGTTCTACATCTGAAACCAGTGCAGAGTATATTTGAAAGATGATTACCCAGATCCAGCACCGATCAGTCAATCGTTCTCTTCTGCAGGTTTTAGAAATCAAGGTGACTATTTATTATCGTAACTGGGGACTTTGGACTCCACCTGTTTAATCTGCATGAAAAGTGTCACCACAGCCAATATCTGCAGGTTCTGAATTTGTTACGTATTTTACAAAGTATAAAGATAGAAATATTTTTTTCCCCAATAAGTTTTCCTATTCCCATGGTTTCCAAATGATACTTTAAATGAACAGTAGCTGATTTTGGTAGCTGTTTTACAGAAATACAGCATTTGGAGTCTTGCCCACACAACAGCAAAGTTTTATGGGTATTAAGAAAAGTGGAATTTATATTTCTAAAGAATTGTGTATATGCTTCCTGCAACTACTAATGTCCATTTCTCTGAAGACAACTGTTATATACATTAATTTTAATAATTGGAGTTTCCATACAAACAAGGACACAAGAATATATCCATACTTCACCATATATATCTATCTCTGCAGGAATATAGCACAAGAATGAAGGAATGATATTCAGTAAGTTTAATTTTCAAAGCATTTTACAACTTCCAGCAAAACCATTTTCCATGCTGTTTCTGGCATCTCTTGCAGTGCTGTAGTTTTTCCCTAAATGAACACCCTTTTCCCATCACAGGAGTCCACCCTGCTCCTGCAGAGCTGAGTTTGTCTTTCTCTGCAGGTGCTCTCGAGACACCCTTGGCTCAGATGTGCAATTGTGGGTGCTGGTAGGACCCCCCTGTTTGAGACCTACTGAGCAGGGGAAGATCTCACCTCTCTGACACAACCCAAAAGTTCAGAAGACTCTTGGAACCACACAGCCAAGTGATTCCACCCACTTCTTGTCTGTTGGCAGCTCAGTTATTTCTCTGAGCCTTGTCAAAGATGCCTCAGAGGAGTCTGGATAGGGTGAATTTCACGGAGTAGACTCAGTTTTTTAGCTGGTTATCAAAGAAAGCTCCAGACACCAAAATTAAATTTAGCACTTATTCATTTGAGCAGGAAGAACGAACACCACCACCTTACAGAAATGGTTCTGAACCTTGTATGCAACACTTCAGAGAAGACAGAAGACACACAGTAAGGAAATGAAACACACTTTTCTATAGTATTATAAAGTATCGATCTGCATCTCTTTTATTCATTGGATTATCATGTTCCATTAAAAATATCATACTATATGTCAAAGTACAGATTTGATCATGTTTGCATGAGCACATTTGTTAACAGATTCTGGATATAATCATAAATTATTGAAGTATTATAATGACTTGTATCTGGACAAAATAGTAAAAATTCATTCTAAATAATAATTATGTTATTGTTTTCTCACTTTTGTGTATATAGGTAATTCAAATGCCATCCTTGGGAAACAGGGTGATTTCTAATTCACTGCCAAAAGCTTTTTACTACAACAGGTATTTCTAAGTAAGAAAAAAGTAAAATATGACTGTCATTCAAAATCAGTTTTAAGATAATTCCCTCTCAAATCAGGGCTTGGCTAGATTTACATTAATTTTTTCCAAAAAGGGATCTCTAAAGATGCAGGAATCTTCAAGCAGTTAGATCTGATTAAATACACCATGTACAGAGAAGGAACAGAAAAGATTAAGACAAGGAAAACAATAGAGAAGATTACATTTTCCATGACTTTCCTCTTAGCTTTCTAACTAAATCCTCTCTAATGCAGACAGTAGTGTGTTTTAACTTCCATCTACTACTACTACTCTCTGCAAATTATTTTTATGTCCTGTTACATAAGTACATCTTGAGTGCAATAATGCATTAGAGGGATAATAAATAAACAGCAACATAATAAAGAATGTTATGCTGCAAAGAGAAGTGCATGGGGACAGCATTCTGTCCAGCTGATTGTTTCCCAAATGTATAGCCCACAAATTCAGAAATATATCATTTAAGTACTTGAGCATCAGATTTTCATTACTGTTCTAATAAAATGAAATAATAGAGTGCTAGTTCACTGTACTAGTTGCAAATTCATCTGCACTTGTAAATTTTGCCAGGCAAGATGAACCTAAAGCTAGGAAATGTAAGCAGAGAATTATTTTAGAGCTCATCTGAAGAAAATATGGGAGAGCCTGAGAAAAGTTTGTGAACCCTTTAGATAAAGTAACTTTTAAATAATTTTGAATACCTCATAATTACAAATCCTCTTCTTCCCTTTGGCTTCTTCAAGGCCATAACAACATCATTTTCTGTGTCAACATAACTATGTAGGGCATTGATCTTAAAATCACCTGCAGGAATTTTGTACTTCTTTAATGAGCTGTGCCCATAAAGAAACTGCTTATTTGTTTAAAGTTCAAAGCATATTTAAAAATGTGTGCATTCAGAGTCTAAATCCATTTGCATTATAGAATAGAATCACATAATCATTTAGGTTGGAAAAGACCTCTAGGATCATTGAGTCCCACTGTTAACACAGCACTACCAACTCCACCATTAAACCATGTCTCTAAGTGCAACATTTACACATCTTTTAAACATCTCCAGGATGGTGACTCCACCACTCCACTCAGCAGCCTGTTCAAGTGCTTGACAACTGTTTCAGAGAAGAAATTTCTCCTAAATCTAAACCTTCTCTGGCACAACTTGTTTCCTCTTGCCCTGTCATTTGCTACCTCAGAGAAGAGTCCACCCCCCAGCTTGCTACAACCTCCTATTTTAGGTAGTTATAGGGTGATGAGGTCCCTTCTGAACTTCCTTTTCTCCAGGTTAAACAACACCAGCTCCTTCAGCCACTCCTCATAGTGTTCCAGAGCCTTCATCAGCTCTGTTGACATTCTCTGAACTCACTCCAGCAACGTCCTTAGAGATCTCTTTTTGGAAAAAAAGTTAATGTAAATCTAGCCAAGCCCTGATCTGAGAGGGAATTACCTTAATAATGTACTCCTCAATGTCTTTTTGTAGTGAGGGGCCCAAAACTGAACACAGGATTTGAGATGTGGCCTCACCAGTTTGAGTAGAGGGGGACGATGAGCGCCCTGGTCCTGCTCGCCACAGTGTTGCTGATACAAGTCCAGATTCCATTTGCCTTCTTGGCCCTTTGGGCACACTCTGGCTCATGTTCAGCTGCTGTTGACCAGCACCCCCAGGTCCTTTTCCACCAGGCAGCTTTGCAGCCACTCTGCCCCAGCCTGTGGCGCTGCCTGGGGCTGTTGTGGCCAAAGTGTAGCACTCAGCCTTGTTGAACCTCACACAATTGGCCTCAGCCCATCAATCCTGTCCAGATCCCTCTGCAGAGACTTCCTGCCCTCCAGCAGATCATCACTGCCACTTGACTTTTTGTCATCTCCAAACTCACAGAGGAAGCACTGGATCCCCCTGTCCAGATTACTGATGAAGGTATTAAACAAGACTGGCCCCAGTACTGAGTTCTGGGGAACCCCACTGGGGACCAGCCACTAGCTGGATGTAACTCCATTCCTCTCCACTCTCTGGGCCCAGCTGTCCAGCCAGTTTTATCCCCAGTGAACAGTGCTCCCATCCAGGCCATGATCAGCCAGTTTCTCCAAGACAATGCTGTGGGAAATGCTGTCAAAAGCTTTACTGAAGTCCAGGTAGACAACACCCAGAGCCTTTCCCTCATCCACTGTGTGAGTCACCCTGGTCATAGAAGGAGCTCAGGTTGGTCAAGAAGGACCTGCCTTTCACAAACCCATGCTGGCTGGGCGTGATCCCCAGTTGGCCTGCATGTGCTGGCACTGAAGTGTGATGGCACTCAAGATGTGCTCCATAACCTTCCCCAGCACTGAGGTATTGTTTTGCATTGCCATAAATCACAGTTTTAAAACAGGCTACAGTAATCTTCCATAGAATATTCTGAATTGGAAGGGACTCACAAGGACCATCAAGTCCAACTCTTAAGTGAATAGCTTATATGAGGATTGAACCCACAACATTGGTGTTATTAGCACAATACTCTAACCAACTTTTGGGAAAAAGAAATTCCCAACCCAAATGTAAAATAAAACGAAAGTATCAATATACTTTGATTTTATCCAAATATTAGCTCATTGATTAATTTAGAAGTCTAAGATAACAAGGACTTGTTGCAGTACTCTTTATTTAATTAATAATGGTCAATTAAATTCAATTCACCACCACCAAGACACTATTATAATAAATGGCTAAATTTATTTACTAATTTAGTCTGGTGTAGTAGATACAACAATTATTTTTATTTGTTAGCCCAAATAAGGGCACTTAAGAAGGCTTATTCCTACTATGAGAAAAGTACGGTCAGGGATGGAGCCACAATGCAGTCCTACAGTTTGTTAAGTGCTGATGGTCAGGAGGCAAGACTTTAGAGTACAGTATTTGTCCTTCAGTCTTAGAAGAAGGATAATTATTGTGCTTTCTGTGTTAAGTCATCTAGAAGCATGGAATATAAAAAAAAAAAAAAAAATCCAAGTCCCCAAAAGAGTTTACAAATCTGGATTCCAGCCAGACACAACAGTGAGTGAAGCAAGCAGATGGGAGAATACGGGCTAGGATAAGGAGCAAGTTTCTCCTGCTAAGTAGTAGTCACAGCGTAACACCTGCCTACTGCCATCCTCATATCACTGCAGAAAGCCAAGTGTTAGTAGTAACAAACACTGTCAAGTGCCATGCTTTTGCAAAAAGGAAGGAACTCCAAAAGTGTAAGCACTCATAACAGTCAAAATCACTGCTAGGATCACAATTTCTGGAATCAAAAAATGCCCGTGATTCAGAATTAAAAAATACAAGCAGTTACATTCTTTATAAAAAAATTATGTTGCCTTTTACATCTCCAGCAATTATCCTAGAAAATCATCCACTTTTCAAATGACAAACTAGACTTATAACTACTCAACGATAACATATAAATGTCAAACTAAACTGTGGGATATATGTACATAAAGTAGAAACTGAAGTTCAAAATAAATCATTAAGAATAGAATTCAAGTTGTTTTTAACTTTTTCCTACTAGGACTAAAGTGAGTCTCTTAATATTCACACAGACTTTGTTTTGATAATTAATTATAACATACATATATGCAAATCAATTCAATGGTGTTTAATGCGGCCATATTTACACCTAGAAGAAGTATAAATTACTTTGCTTGTTCTTTTTGGCTGGAATAGACTTGCTATTTCTAAATCACAAAATTGACTTATTTCCCTTAAATTTATAGAAAACAAACAAACCTTGAGAAGGTTCAGTTTTGACCTATTTTTTAACAGTCTGGTTATTGCTGTCTAAGAAACAAGGTGACTTCTTCCTCCCTTGCAAAGACTGAAGACATGTTCTTCAGGGAGACTTCTGTAAAAGACACTGAAAATTTTAGTCTAATTCTTTCTTTGCTGTGGATTTTTTTTTCTAAAAATAAACTGGCTAGCTTGAGAAGTTTCAAAATTAATGTCTTTTAGACTTTGCAATGGTACAATCCAAAACCAACAACTTTCAATATTTTTTTAATGTACAAAAATAATTTTTTAAAAACCTGACTAACTTTATTTCTTTTGAAGACAATGCAAAATGATGGACTTCAGTAGAAGCCAAGGTACAACAGTGTGCAAATCTGCTTTAGGAAGATCATTGCATAGACAAAATCTGCGGGTGGAAACCTGTACACTTTCTTAGAGAAGGGCATCCTGAGGTTACTGAATAACAAAACTGAAGGAGCACTATCAGGAAAACAATTAAGTACTTCAGAAAATAATATTGTTAATTGAGTAGGTCAGACATTTTCTCATACTAACAGTGCAAGGAAACAGCTGCCAGTGTAGCACCCATTTTTTAAGTGCAAGCAGCAAGGATGAAAGATTTGTTCCACTGACACTTAAAAATGCATACAAGGAAATTAAATCACACAATAAATGCAGCACTACATGGGTCCCACTGAAAATTTTCACCTGAAAAGAAGTAAAAAATAATTCATTATTAGCTTATCTGTGTAGGATAATGCAATATTTTCCTCTATTTCCAGCACTTCATTCTAAAGTGTATCCCACAAGAGATAAAATCCTGTCAAATAAACAATTTGTCATTTTCTTTCATCACTGGGAGAAATCAGTTTCAATCTGAGACCAGCTGAACTAATACCAATTGCACCATTTAGTATTGTAGGAATGCCAATATATAAACCCTGTAAATACATTATTAATTCATTTAAGGCTCCTAGGTTTGTAAATTAAGATGGTTATTAATCTGGGTTTGGAAGAAGTGTCTTAATAGTGTCAATTAATTTTTAAATGGAATTGCATACTAAGAACTTAGCCTTCAGGTCAAGAGGTGCTCAGAAGCCAATTTAATATAAAGTCAATGGGACAATTGCTGTGAAGGAGAACTGCTCAATCTAATGGAGAACTGCTCAATCTAATAATTGCAGAACTGGTCTCCATCCACAACAATATTGTTTTTGTACAACTTTATGGCAAAGATGATGTGGTCCAATGAACAGTTGCATCATAAAACTCCAGAGAATTGGGTCTGGTTGGCACACAACCACACAGAATTACTGGATTGTTGAGATTGGACACGACCTCTGGAGATCATGTTGGCCAACCCCATTCCCAGAGCAGGGTCAAGTAGAGCAAGCTGCCCAGGGCTGAGCCCCGTTGAATCTTTATGTCTACGAGACGACCTCTCAGCAGAGCCTATTCTAGTGTTCAATCATCCTCAACTTCTATTATATGCTCAGAAAGTGATCTTGGAACTATGTGATCTTGCCTGCTTTTACCCATATTACCCATGATATCCGTATTAAAAACTGTTCAGAGCATAAACCCTGACTTATGATGTAAATGCATAGCACAAAGATCATAGTGATGGTAGGAGTCCTATGAGAAATGCAAGTAACAGTATCTGACAAGAAGTTCATTGAATTTAAAATCTAAAGGGAAAACAAAACACATCCCAAACTAATCTATATAACAAAGTATTGAGGAAATAATTTAATTCTTTTAAAAGTTATAATGACAGTAGTTCTTTCCTTCTTCCTCTCCACTCTTAACAACCTCTTTTTAAATAAATCTCAGCACTGGTGTTAGCCTCCTTATTTACCTATGGTATGTTCATTATTCCACTACTTCATTATTAACCTTGGGGTGAAAAAGAATGGAGCGAAGGGCTGCAGCAGCAGAACTGTGGATTAGAGTACCAGTGCCTACATCATTAACTGAAAGGGACAAAAGAGCAAGTGTTACTGGCTTCAGACACAACAACACAGGCACTGGCCATGACAAGAAAGAACAAGACCTACAAATAAAGAATCCTTATGAGAATAAAATATCATGATGATATAGAAGTTATGAGAGCTCCAGTATAATTTAGATAGAAGAAAAATAACACACCTGTCCTTGAATAAAGCCTCTCTGATTAATTAAATAATCTGTAGCAAATTGCAAAAATAATCTAATTGCCCAAGCAGTGTTTCTTCTTCATGTGTTTCTAACTACACAGTGACTGAGAACAATTTTTCCTTCGATTAGAGATAAAAAATTCAACACCTAGCAAACACAGTATTTCTTTCATTTCCAGATATCATATAACAAGACAATGATAAAGTACAGAAACTTTTCCTGTCAGCACAAGAAAATACATTTCCAAAGTCAAAATAAGAATAATTTGACTTCTGAAACTTTTAAAATCTATTTTTATATGCTATGTCTTCAACACTAATGTCTCAACTGAGCGCAGTAAGGGGTAACTTGCACCTGTCTTGCTTCACAACGGTGAGCATGCTTGCTTCTTCAAATTCAGTGGAGGTGCTTATCTGAGAGTTTTCCCCAAGATAAGCTGGATTTCTGGTCAAGCATCAAATTTTCCTGGAGACTGTGGCCTTGACCTACAATTTACAGGAGAAAAAATCTTGAATTGAAGACTTGATTGAGGGTTCTGTCTTCAAATCATTAGATTTAGGTCATTACATCAGCTGAAGCTTTTTTTTCCCCCTGAAAACGTCATCCAAGAACAGCATCAGTGACCTGACAGTACCATGCAGTCCCATCAGTGAGCTGCTATAGATGGAAGCACCTGTGTAGAAATGTTCTTAGTGAGAATAATGTGCAGCCACCAGCGTGACAGAGCATGGAGCCATATTCTGAGAATAACACCAAAACTGCACAGTAACATAATTCAGCTTCCTTGAAAGCGCTTTTGTTTATCATCCCGAAACCACAGCAAAGCCCATCTTGAGCTTCTAAGCATGCGTGGACCAATTCCAGAAATACATAAACAAAATTGAATAAAACTTGGTGAGTGCCAATGGTGCAAATGCCCTTATGTCACATCATCTGGAGCACACACACTCTGGTTGTGGGGCAGAGACAAGGGCTCTAGGTTTAACCTAGCATTCAAGTTTTTGAGTATTTATATATCACTCTGAAATTAAGCCCTGCTAATTCAAAACTGTTTTTGTCACTAACCTTTGCATGATGATACTTTTACTTAAACATGTCTCCATCACCTGATAATCTTTCAATACAACCAGCTTGTGAAAGAAATCCAGGTGTTTCTGCAGTTGTGAAAAACATCGACATCAGGGAGCCAAGACTAGCTGGATCCTGATCCTCAGCACACCCTGATCAGACAAGGAATGCCCTGTCCATTCAGCTGTCATGAGGCAGCATGAATCAGGAACTCTGTTGAATTTAAAAGTGTGGTAGAACAATGGAAATCAGACATCATCCTCACCAACTGAGTTCATTAAAGCTTCAGGCTTACTAAGGTAAAAATGTTGAGAATTTGGCCAGTTCAGTGCTTCAGCACCACTTGCACTGAAGCGCTAAATTGACTGAGGTGTCTTTCCTACTCATTTTGGCTCATGCACGGCCTCTGAGCAGTGACAAGCATTGGCTGAGTTTCTGCAGGTATTATTTTAGAGTCATTTTCTTCAAACTCCTCATTGCACCGTGCTTTAATATTTATGGAAATGTATCTACAAAACATGTAACCTCTTATAAATTTCCATGGTGATGTCTGTGTGAATCCTTCTAACTTCAGAAGTATTTGTTAATTTTCATGACAAGAAGGCTTTGCAATCACCTTAAGTGCAAGAATTTTGACATGGAAAAGTTATTCCTCTCAAAGAGATGAGAGAGATGTGCAAATAAGGTTCTGAATGGACATGCTGTCACAATTTTACACAGAACATCAACAATACATCCCTAGAATAATATGCTTTCATTTTATCTTTTATAAGTTCATAAAATATTCATATTCTTTCCCAGCCATGCTGTGAGATCAATCTCAGCAGTACTGTTAGTTCATATGAAATGTAAAATGAAACCGATTATAAACACGAAAGAGGAAAGTCTCATTTTGTCTAATCCAAGGGAAATGAAAATAAGGCAAGGAATAAAGAATTCAGAGAAAAGATCCACCATAGTTTGCTAATCAAAGATATCATCACATACCAGCAATAACCAATGTTTATGGATATTTTAATGGTGAGGCAGATCACTGAACATGAAATATTAAAATGGGAAAATTAAGAGATTAGATACAGGATAACTTAAACTAGCAAGTGCACAAACTGGTGCCATGGTGGTGGAGAAGTCATCAATTCAAACCCAGGCTGTTACCCAGCCACTTGATCTGTTTTTTTTCAGAATACCAGCCACCATTCAACAGCAGTAATTCACAGTGAGCCTCACACTTCTCTTTCCTTTCACCGTAACAGATACTTGTAGGTTTGCTATCTTTCTACTGTCAGACCAAATTAAAGGATTGTTTTCTGATAGGGTGTTGTGTGCAGTTTTGTTTCTGTCTTATTCTGCCTTCTGCTGTGGATATTTACTGGGATGCAATTTAAACTTGCATTGCTGTAGAAAGAGGCTATCATTTGTTTATTTCAATGGCTCTTTCCAAATTTATTTTGACAGATTGTCTCCAGAACTTTGTCCCTGGGGAAATTTTTGACCTCCAACAAATTTTCTGTATCTCACCTTAATCAACTCATGAGCAGCCAGCAGGAGCAGCATGGGAAGTATACAAACCAAGGTTTGACAGGAAGTATACAACACCAAAGTTTGATAGGAAAAGAGAAAAGTGACTGGGAAAGAACACATTTAGAACAAAAGCCAATATAGAGATGGTCAGGAGACAACAACATGTTTCCTGCAATCTTATAAACCTGTTGCAAACTATACTATTTAGATGAACTTCAGTCTTTGATTTTTCTCCACTCCCAAAGGTTGCATTTATCTTTCAGTACAGCCATGGAGACTTTTTTCTTCACATCCAGAAATGATGAGATTTGCCCTCTGCAACAGCTATTGCCAAAACAGAAATCCTCCAATGGGTTGAGACAGCTGAGTATTACCCATTACTTTCCATTTTAGCCAGATGTATGCTTTACAAAATGTTGGAGTTTAAAATTAAGTAGCAGATTGTTTTGAAGCACTGATGGCCAAAACTATGGAATGTTTTGGCCTAAGACAAATAAAAACCCAACTGAACACACACAATAGTTCTTCTTTTGCTCTGTAGTATAATAAAACATGTATTTTTTTTAATCAAAAGTGAGAATTTAGAGGAGTTGGGAAAAGAGTTTTTAGATAAACAGCCTGAGGTTTTAGCTTTTCTGAAGCAAGTGTTCTCAAAATCTGAAGCCAGGAAATGGGAAAAGACTACGTTAGAAGTAATTCTAGGTTCATACTAGTAAAACTAAGCTCATAGAAGATGTGTTGCTGTAGTAAATGTGGTAACAAATTTCTAGTGGGTTTTTTGGTGAAATTTGCAGATGAGAAGGTTAGGAATTTTAAACTTGTGTCCAACGAAATAAAGGACTTAGAATTTTCTCAGAATCCTAAGGAGAACATTTAGAACTCCAAGCAGAAGAAATCAGCTAAGACACTCTGGAGCTCCACTGATGGGAAGATTAGGTATTACAAACTTTTTGGGCAACTAAGGGCATAGAGAAAATATTTGTGAATTTGGATTTAATCATCTGAATTCCTGGTCCTAGATGAATACATGTCCTGTGGTGAATCTATATTGTAGTGTTGAGAAGCTTATTTAAGAATAACTGTTGAGTAGCTGACATGCTCAATAGAAAACTGTAGAGAATAGAGGAATTATGCCCATACTAAAATGGAAAAAATAAGAGATAACAATATCATGTAGTTATCATCCTGTCACACAGGAACCATGTGCTGAAGAAGGAAATTTAATGTCTTCTGAGTTCAAGTCCAATGTTACAAACACAATTACAAGGCAGAGAACTCCATTCCTGCATAAATAATAGAAGGTAATGGATGTATTTTCTTTTTATCCCCTTTGGCATGTGCAATACATCATTTTCTGTTTGAGGAATTCACTTATCTACAAATGGGGCATACTGAAAATAAAAACAGGATTCAGTTACCTTTTTACTGAATCTGTAATGTTACAGTAGGAAGGATTCCTTTCAGCTACCAAATATAATTATTTATGAAGTCTCACACTTCAGCTTACTCATGTGCTCAACTTTACTCCCAAAAGTACAGTGACTTGCTGGTTCCTGTGTTTACAGGCTCAGATTTAAAGGAACAATAAAGGCATTCGTGTTGTTTGGTGAATGTGTTTCATTATGTGCTGTTGTTACTTTTACTCACAGGAAATCCCTTGTGTTAGATACCCTTACATTCACACTCAGGACCAGTTCACATGCCCTCCTGGGATGAACCAATGGAAGGAGCTAACAGAAAGATCTTAGCAAATCACAAAGTCCTTTTCAAGCTCTTCAGGGACCAGACAGAAAATCTGCTCACTCACCCCCTCAGCCACATGCTGGGACACTTGCTCTGTCAGAGACAAGAATAATCTTGTACAGGGATCCCTCTATCCCTGTAGAAATGAAACAAAATTATCTGAAATGGTGCAGCTGATGCAAAAGGACCTTGTATGACGTTTCATTTCCTCAGGATATATTTTCAAATAGAAGACCAAAGCAAACTTTGCGTTTCTGGCATTACTGCCCTATGCCCAAAGCACATAAGCCAGTGATGATATGATGGCAAAACTTTACCCATACACACTCAACTCAAAACTCTAAAATCTTATGCCTCCTGTAAGAAGATGGTGCAGAGAAACACGGTATCCTTCACCCATCCTTTAATCACACTTCACTCCTGATCTTAACAGGTATAACCTGCCACTCTACTCACCAAGTTTTCTTTGTCTCTGAACCTGAAAACTGCCATCCTTTCCTGACATGAGGCTCAACTAACACACAGATCTTTGGGAAAACTGTTAGGCCTCCTTCCATCTAATTTCCCACTTCTCTGCCAAACTGCAGATGCCTGTGCCGGGGTCTGTCTGGCTCACCTTGCTGCCCATCTCCAAGAGGCAAAGTTAGTGCCCCTGGAACACCTATTCCACCACCTCTACATGGTGTTATTTTAGATTAATACAACTGCAGTTAGAAATGAAGAGTTCACTCAGCTTGATTTGTCTATTGGACAGCTGAAATCAGAAATGCCCTACCCATTACCTACTGTTGTCATCTGTCTTAAAATGGTAATGAGCATTTAAAAAACCTCTGATCAATAAATTACTAGGGACTCCTAAGAAATAGTAAAATAACACCCACAGGATGCCCGTCCCCCATCTAAGAATATTTCCAATATTTCTTGACATATTTATTAAAAGCTGAATTTTTGGCAGATGTCCTAGTGTTGTACATATATTGTGGTAAACATGGGAGTTACTCAGAAATGTACTTTAATTGTAACACAAATCAACAACCACAATACTATACTGGCAGAATGACTAAAAACTCTAAGTTAAGAAATGGTGATCACTTTAGTAGAGTGGACTTTAGTAGAGAGATGACTCAGCAAAGAAGTGACTGTGGTAAAATTTGTGAAACTGAAGGATAACAGGATGTTATGTCTTGTATTCCTCTTTTCAGCCATTTGCTTCCTACCTCACTTCTGAACTAAAAACCAAGACAAAGTGAAAAGGCAGGGCTACAGAGACACAAACCTCCTGACTCTTTTGTTCTCTTTCCACATGCCTTAGCCTTTTTTTGTCCAGACCAGACACCCTGCTCCCTAATGACAAGACACTGATTATGGTCTTTGGAAAAGGAGACCATTACGTAACCCTTGTCCCACCAGCGAAAACATCTTAGTACCTTCCAGTCAGGGTACCTTCTCAGCTCCCCTTTCATCTTCAGCTGTCTGTACTTATGCATCTCATGTTTCCAGATATGTGGGGTCTTGGTTTTGTTTATCCTTTGAGCTCACTTTTGTGAAGCCACTCACACACAGAGTTTTGCACCTCTGACCAGGTGCCCCTAGTAAAACAGGTGAAATTACTTGCAGAATACAGATGTCAGTAATTCCTCAATGCTTTCTTCCCTTCTGCATGTGTCTGCTCCACCTCTGGAACACAAGTAATTCTAAAGGAAAATGAAGTGAAGAACCCTGGTTTCCCACAGACACATACTGAGGCTGATAATGAGCTGTAATGGAAACTTTTCTCATTACCAAGACATTTATATGGTCTCTCAACCATGTGAATCACTGTTTAATAAGAGGCAAGTTCATGTTACAGCCTTTGGGACATTTACAGGACCTCTCAGCCCTACCCAGCTGCCTGTTTTCATGAAATAACTTAATTATATTTGAGATAGATTTGGGTGAAACTGCCCAACAGCTTCAAAAGTTATTGGAGAAGTAAAAGCAACACAGCCAAGCATGATCGCGTAACGGCCTGTTTCCATAGAAACCAAGAGGAAAAACAGCCATACAATTTGTGAAAAATTTCATTGCAGAGTCACTTTAATTGAAATTTTAAAAATATCTGACCATTTTTAAATTGCATGCCATAACACAAAATACATTTTTCCTGCCTTATCCCATTCAGTACCCTGTCTGCAGACCCCTGCCTTCATGTATCCTGCTCCCCTATATCCTGCAGGCACAAACACTACGCACTTTACTTAAAGTCAGGATGTTGTTCTGTCTGTATTTTGTCAACCTTCACTTCGGATGGAAACTATTTTTTTAGGCAAGGCAAGTTTCCCACAAAGACATGCCAACTGCTACAGTCCATTGCTGGCACACATGTGAGGCATATGACAGAACTAATTAAAGGGAGAGCGCACAGGAGGAGCGAGCTACAGTATCACCTGCTGAACAGTGAATCCCACTGCTAGGGCTCTAGGGAAGCTCTGCAGGTTGGAGTGTGGGTATTTGGCCACAAAGGCCAAGTAGCAGCAGGCAACCTGTGCGAGGGTGGTGAACACCTGTTGGGTGACAGTCAGTAAATTTCATGGAGAGAACTGCCACCCCTCTGTCCTACCCTCTTCAGATGTAGCACCCACCTGAGCCATCAGCTGCGGCCACAGCAACCCGGGTTAACAACAATGCCCATGTCCAACTCAATAAACTGACTGAGACCTCCGAGTGGAGTGAAACCACTCTGCAAACGCCCGACACACCGAGATCCTCGAAGCAAACAGGTGTCGCTTGGTTTTGCAGCCACATCCCGAAGCCCAGCTGCCTTTGGTCCTTCCCGGCCGCGAGCAGAGCTCCTGGACCGCAGGACCTTTGTCCGCACGGCTCGGGCAGCTCCCCCAGCCCCCGCGGGCCAGCGACGCGGTGCCCCCGCACGGCTCGAAGCGCTGCCGGTCCCCCCGCAGCCGCAGCTGGGGCCGGGGGCGGTGCTGGGCAGTGTCCGGCCGGGCAGGGGCGGTGCTGGGCAGTGTCCGGCCGGGCGGGGGCGGGGCTGGGCAGTGTCCGGCGGGGCGGGGGCGGTGCTGGGCAGTGTCCGGCCGGGCGGGGGCGGTGCTGGGCAGTGTCCGGCCGGGCAGGGGCGGTGCTGGGCAGTGTCCGGCCGGGCAGGGGCGGGGCTGGGCAGTGTCCGGCCGGGGCGGGGGCGGTGCTGGGCAGTGTCCGGCCGGGCAGGGACGGTGCTGAGCAGTGTCCGGCCGGGGCGGGGGCGGTGCTGGGCCGTGTCCGGCCGGGGCGGGGGCGGTGCTGGGCAGTGTCCGGCCGGGCGGGGGCGGTGCTGGGCAGTGTCCGGCGGGGCGGGGGCGGTGCTGGGCAGTGTCCGGCCGGGCGGGGGCGGTGCTGGGCAGTGTCCGGCGGGGCGGGGGCGGTGCTGGGCAGTGTCCGGCCGGGCGGGGGCGGTGCTGGGCAGTGTCCGGCCGGGGCGGGGGCAGCGCGGGCTCGGCCGGGGCAGCGCCATCGCTCCCCCGAGCGCCCCCTCCTGGCCGGGGCCGCGCTGGGGGGGCCGGGCCGCGCCGCAGCCGCCGCTCTCCCTCCCGCCCGTCGGGCGCCCTCGCCCCCCCGCCCGGGCCGTTCTCCGCCTTCTGCCGGCCGTGCCAGGCAGCCTCTCTCTCGGCCTTCACTACCGGGTCAGGCGAGGCGGGAGCGGCGAAGCAGCGCCCGCCTCGCTCCGGCACCGACACCGACACCCCTCCTCCTCCTCCCCGCGCCGCGGCCGTCCCCTCCCTCCCGCTGCCTCCCTCCCTCCTCCCTCCTCCCTCCTGCCAGTTTCTCTACAACTAGTACATCCACGCGCAGGCAGGGTCCGGCCGCCGCGGCTGCCATGGATATCAGCTAAAGCCGGGAGGAGCGGGCACACAGGCGCTCCCCGACCCAGCTCGCAGCCCGCGGGGCCGCCGGCCGGCACAGCCGCGGCCGCTCCCGCCCGCCCCGAGCCTGCCCGGAGGAGCGCGGCTGCCCCGGGGAAGGGGGCAGAGAGGGAGGGAGGGAAGAGGCACAGACTGCAGGGAGGGAGTCAGGCAGAGCATCCCCACGGCAATGTCCAAGGGCTTGAAGAAGAAAAGCCACTGGACGAGCAGAGTCCACGAGATCGTGATCGTGAGGAACCCGGAGGGACAGCTGGGCTTCGAGCTGAAGGGGGGCGCCGAGAACGGGCAGTTCCCCTACCTGGGGGAAGTGAAGCCCGGCAAGGTGGCCTACGAGGGCGGCAGCAAGTTGGTGCCGGAGGAGCTGCTGCTGGAGGTGAACGAGACCCCCGTGGCCGGGCTCACCATCAGGGATGTGCTGGCCGTGATCAAGCACTGCAAGGACCCCATCCGCCTCAAGTGCGTCAAGCAAGGTAAGGCGGGCATGGGCCCCCCCTCTCTGCCCACCCCCTGGGGGCCGAGGCAGGTCTGGGGGAGCGGAGGGGGAGCAACTTTGTTGCTGCAGTTTGACTTTCCCCCTCCCCGCCGGAGCCGCCCCCTCCCCGGCGGCGGGGGGAGGATGCGAGCGGCGCTGCGCGGTACCCGCAGCCGGGCGAATTAAATGTGCGTCAGTGACAGCGCTTCGCCATGCCGGGGGGGGCCGGGCGGGCGGCGGCGGCGGCACCCCCTGCAGCCCCGGTCTCACGGGGACGGGTCCCCACCCCACCCGACCCAGCGGCCCCGGGCCCCGCCGCCCCTCCGGCTGCTGCTGCCGCTGCCGCTGCTGCTGGCGGGGGGCCGGAGCGGCGGCCGGGGCCGGCTGCGGAGCGGGGCTTGCCCTTGGCTTCGCCTCGCTCCGGGCGCTTTGGCGTGGGGACAGGGGCGGCCGCCGCGCGCCGGGCCCCTGGTGGCGCCCGGGGTGGTTTTTGCATCTCTTAAGTGTCATTAGCGGAAAAGTCATTCATTTGATCTCTGCTGAAAACGATCGCTAATCCCAGGGAACGGGAGCTCGGAGCAAGTGAGAGGACAGGCAGAAAGAAACTTTTGGGAGAGAACGGTATACTCTTGCCTCGCCTCTGTTTCTCTTATTTATTTTGAAGTACTATAATAGGTTAATGCGTTTCCAGGAAAGTCAATAGAGAAGAGACGCCACAGATGCTGTTTACATGTTTGTTTCTGTCCTCTTTAAACTATGCTGAGTTGAGCTCTCTGCAGCTGAACACTTGTGAGGAGGTTTCTGCTACCCCAGCAGCATTTCTGGAGCACAGGAGCTGCTCTGGGAACCGAGTCTGTAGGTGCTTCTTGGCTATGGGTGGTGCAGCGGCTGTAGGCGTATCGCTAAAGTACGCATTCCAGCCGGGCAGTGAGCCCAGCCATTGAAAACTTGGGAATTTCTGCGGTGGGAAGTTTTTAGATACCATGCATCAGAGGCGCTTGTGCTCTGCAACTGTAGCCATCAGCCTGTGCTCAGAGGACACAGAGGAGAATCTCTCTGACATTGGGTATAATTTGGCACTTTTACTTCCTCTTTGTAATTGACGGTTTATTGTTTAAAATATAATTTGTGATACTTCTGAATGCTTGAAGAATATGCTAATTATTAGTTTATCCGAACATGACAAAAACAGTAGAAAGAATCTGATTTCCACTCAAGCCTTCAGAATGTACTTTATGATATGTTATCTCCATGAGGTCAAGCCTCTAAATACAGATATGATCTGGGATTTTTTTTATTTGTCCTTATGAGTAAGTTGTGCAATATGCTGTAGATCATATCTTGACAGACTGTAGAGAGACACAATAGTTTATGTGATAAGTGAAGATTAAAAATTAGCATAATTGATTTGGTCGTGGCAGTATAGTGTCATCTGTGGTCAACTCCTGGAAACCTGCTCTGTACTTTCTTCTTTTTATTGGAGTGGTCTTACTGTGACGAGATTCAAAAAGAAGCAGCAGTTGAAGTGTCAAGAAGATAAGGGTAGATTGTCTCTAATCCAATTTAATTTTTTTTTTCAGAAATCCTATAGATTCTTTACAGTAAGGCAAATTTAAGGTTACTTTGAGTTGCTGTGTGAAACAGTCTCTGTCCTATCTCTTCACTATTTTTCTAATATTTCTCTTTAAGTCAAAGCAACCACTAGTGATTCATTAATGTGTGCACCCTTAATAAATGACCTGTCATATATGAATTAGGGACATTAGTCAGGCTTTTAGTCTGGGAATTAACACAAATTTCTGCATGAGACATAAAGGATAAATTCTGAATTCTACCTAATTCTATGTATCTGTACCTGTATCTATACATATCTGAGGAGTTTCAGTTCCAAATGTTAACTCACTACAGTTTTAATGCAAGTTCTCAAAGCACTGGCCACATGACTGTGTGTTTGGAAATGACAGTTCAGCATAGATTCTTGGACTGAGAAAGACTTCCTGGCTGGAATGATCTTTCATGTGCTCCAGCATCCTTTACGCCAAAGAGAGAGGCCTTCTGGATCCAACTTCCTATTAGGGAAAAAAAAAAGGGTCAGTGGTTTGTGAATTTTACTACCTGACTCCTCCTTCAAGTGTAAGCAAGTGTAGTCCCTGCACCCCTCAGTGACAAAGCACAGGCAGCCACGTTACAGCAATATTGCTGTTCCCTAACAGTGCTTTGCAGCAGTGTGTAGGAGAGAAAAGGCTGAGCAATAAAATCTTTGTATGTTTTTATAACTTTTGTACTCCTTTTAATTAGGAAGCACCTTTAGTGTGCTGGAACAAGGTTAATGACTCCATTATCATTGTTTCCGCATAATTTATCAATGATATCTCTGTCAATTAGAATAGCATGACCTTGAATGCACCATGTGACTGTAGCTGCTTCTTCAGTGCTGCCTAGGAATGAAGTCAGAGAGAGAAATGTGGAGGTAGGACACGACTATTTATAATGTGATCCTTAAGAGACTGTGAGTATTTTTCTTGTTTGAAAGTTTTGACAATTCAGCAGTGAAAATTCACTTGTAGATGAAATCAGGGAATGGCTAATTCAAGAATTAGCTGGTTTGAAGTACAGAAAATAAAGGTGCTTTCATGATTTTCCATTATGCTATGTTTGATTAAACACCCCTCTCTCCGAAATAATAAAATACTTCATCATTTATCACATTACTAAGTGAAATACTTCTTTTGAAAAGTCAGATGGAATATTGCTGCTTTGTGTTAGCTAAACATCTTGAGTTATAAAAACCCCAAACATATAATGTAGGAGTTGCTGCATAGCATGAGGAGGAGTAAACATCATGAGAAGCTGATTTGCAGTTCCATGATATGATTCAACATGAATTCTTCTAGGTATGATGCCTAATAAATAGGGTTTTAATGCAGGAAGTTATGCCTGGGTTTCCATGGGGAGAAAAGACTGTAAGACTCATTATTATTATTATTATTATTATTATTATTATTACTATTATTACTATTATTATTATGTCTTAATTGTAAGAGCTCACAAAGAAGTATTCCTTGGAGACTATTTCCTGTTTGGGGTTTTTTTGTTAGTTTTTTTTTTGCGAGCCACTTACTGTGCTACTGTTGGCAGAATCACAGAGAATCTCTAGAAACACATGGGATGAAATCTTGGCCCAGATGAAGTCAAGGGCAAAGCTGTCCTTGACATCAGATAAAGAAGGCAGGGTTTCCTCTGCAAAGCCCCATGCTTTTTTGAATATATACCCTTCCAATGAGAGAATTGTATACAGCAGTTACATTAGCTGGGCGTATTGCAAATGTTCATTCTGACCTTCTGCTCTCTCGGGTGAGGAGAAGAGCCTTGTGCTGTTTCTTAAAGAAATACTTCTGAATTTCGAATGTGTTTGTTTTTACATGTGGAACAGTTTGGATTAAGTGCTGTCTTCTTCCCACACATGTACAGATGCATAGTTGTAAAAGTAGCAGTGTGTTAAGGAAAGGCATCTTAATTTGGATCAAATGCCTTAAAAGTAATCACATGGGGAAGAGTCACATGGGGAGCAGGGTTGCCTCCAGGTCCATTCTCTGTTCATCACTGCTGTCTCAGATCCACAGTAATTCCCATCAGTGGGTGACACAGGTCTCTGCTGTGCACAGACTCACTCCTTGAAGGGTTGCAGGAACAGCCCACTCAGTTGTACTGCATAAACCAGGGTCTTTATTCTTTACATAAACTTCCACAGATGCTCTCAACAGAATCCCAATGAACAGTCTGAAAACATGGGTTTCAGAACTCAGGAACATTGCAACAGATTTCGTCCTGGAGCTCCTGCCTGATGCATCTCTTTCTCAAGGAAAATGGTTTGGATGTATTAAGTAGCCAGGTGATCTGACCAAGTGAGCATTTTAATTTATTTTTAGAAGTATTCAGTGGTATGGTTATATGAAATATGAATAAGACAGACACTTTATATGGGCACTGTCTAATGTCTCTTATCTGACTCTAAATACTCAGACTTTAAGCGTCAACCCCTAATTCTTTGGCTCCTTATGCAAAAAAGGCATTTAGTACACATAATGTAAGGAGGAACTAAAAACCAGTTTAATTTTCTCAGTCCAATCATTTGCTTAATAGTAAGCATATGCTAGAATGTTTTGCTGACTGAAGATGGACTTGAGCATATTTTCAAGTGCTTTTCCAGGCAGGAATGGGTCCTAATGGACCCTCATTAGGATGGATACAAGAGCAGCCAAGTTTGGGCAGACTGCATCCTCCACATCCTATTCCTGGGAGCCATGACTGTGGTTTCCCAGCGAAGACTAAAAGGACAGGATAGTACTGTCCCAGCACCCACTGATTTGTGGCTAAGGGGTTTAGTAGCCTTGTAGTGTTTTTTCTTAATGGGTTCATCCATAAGCTTTGCAATTAAAACGTGGCCGAACTTTTAAAATTTCTTTAAAAGTCTGTGACAAGCCTTTTGACAGAGAAATACAGGAATGTTGTGGTTTTCCTAAGTTTCGCATGCACATGTAAATACCATGTTAGCTTGTAAAAATGTTAGTATTTTACTACAGACTTTTTCATACACATATTCCTATGTATAGTTATGTTTTCTAAAATTTTTTCTTGTTATTTAAGGTCGTAAATAATTCTCCTCTCCATTCATTAAAACGCTTTGTGCATATAAATAGTCTTTTGGTGGTTTTTTTTATTCATAGATATCACTATATACTATATTCCAAGATGGGAATGTTGGATATAGCTATCCTCACAAGAACAGCATTTTGCAACAGAAAGCTGCATGATTTTCCAGAATAAAAAAAAATCATAAGGGTCTTGCAAAAACCAGACCCAAAGAACCCTGAAAACCTGTGTGGTTGTACTCTCTATGCTTTTTGCATAGATAGTATTTAAAAATAAACTGTACTTCAGACCTACTCCTTTTTCCTAATTTGTGCTCCTTAGGATTTTACTAACTCCTAAATTTAAATTCAGAGTTCTTTTTTTACCATTACTTTATGTTATTCTTATGCCTGTCCATCTTAATTTAAAGACCATTGAAGCTGACTTCTGACTCATGTAGCTTGTGATTTATTCTTCAGCTCCTCCAGAGAGCTTGTGATGTTTCATGTCAGGGACTCTGTGTTCACTGGCAGCAGAATTATATTCATCAGTCTTTTTTCTTCCCTGAGAATTACAAATGTGCCATTAAAGGATGGGGCCATGACTTTGTTAGTGCATCATTTCCTTGAAGAAATTAAATAATTGAGAGTGCTCTGCTTAGTTCTGTTTAGTCACATAAGGTAAAGTTAATTTCACAGTAACACTTGTCCATCTGTTGATACTGTTGACATCAAAGGAAAGTACCGGTGTGAGGGGGCAGAACTGTGTCTGACTTCCTTTATGCATCCTATAACCTCACCTGCATTAATTCAGCTTTTCATGAAAGATACAGATTCTGAGCTTTTGCTTTCAGTGTTCTTGATCTTCTCCTTGCTCCTTATAGATGAGGAGCTCCTTTCATGATATGAAAGATTCTATAAATAATTCATCTACATATTTTGTTCACAGGAAGTGGTGTATACATGGAAAAAGTACTCCTTCAGAGGGGTTTATGGAAGGAGGTGGTCACAACTGTGATTTAGAAAGGGTGATGGAGAGGAAAGTGCTGCAGTAGTTGTAGAAGCAGATGTTTCTTGTTCTTCTCTTCCTCATGGTGCTATAAACAAATAAAAAAACAAAAAAGGGTTGTTTTTTTTCACTGGGGAGCATCAAGGCAAAGTTCAAAGAACATAGTGATATTCCTTGACTGTGTTAACATTCTGGAAGTCATGTTTTTCTTACATACCTAGGTGTTTATAAATATGACTATACATGCACATTTGTATAATTTTGGGGGTTTTTGAGACTGGTAGGAATTTTCATCTATAGATTGAGATTGTGTAAGAATTCATATAGTACTGCTATACAAGTATTGCTACAGTACTACTCTAGAATATTTTTCATTCAAGATCTGGTGCAAATACATATCTGATAATTACAATGAACCTGGTCACTCTGGTGGCCAAGGAATGTACTGAATGGCACAGGATTCTGCAGTAGGAAATCCAAGAATCATAAACTTTAGAATAAGATTGACTAGATGCCTATCCAGGTAGGTGCAGTCTAGAGCACAGAGTTGGAAGGTATTGATTTCAGTAGCAAAGTGCCTGTCATTGGGTTTTGTTGCTGAATGCCGTTGCACTGCTGGCCTTAACTGAATTTTCTAAAACCAGGGGGTGTGATCACAACAGTATCTCTTCAGCACACCTACTTTGTTACAAATCAGCTTTTCTTCAACCTCATAGAAATCTATCCAGTAAGAAGGTGTCATAGTTTTCTAGCCATTTGTTTAGATTTCTAACTGTAGGCTGAAACTACCCAATGGAAAGTGGAATGGTGGGCAGAAGCAAGAGAAAAGAAAGATACTTAAGGGCTTTAACAAAAATTATTTAGCATTCCTAAACTGGACAAAAATCCTCTTTTGTAAATGATAAAAACAGTACTTGAATGTTCTTTTAATGCTAACGTAAAATCTCTCATTTATTCAAACCTGCTATCCACAATTTGGAGTCTTCATTGCAAGCTGAGCTGAAAGAAAGCTGTTGTTTGTGTGTATCTGCCATGTATTTATCATTTTTACATTATTCTTGAACTCCTAGTCAGTACCTTCAGATTGCTAGAATCCAGAAAGCTTAATCAAAAGGTAGCTTGCTGTCAACACAGCCCTACCAGGTGTCTTCTCATTCACACATACATTATGATTAGCAATATATGAATAATGCTGTTTCACTCTGCTTATCAGCTTCAGATGTTTCTCCTGCATGTCTTTGATTATTTCCACAATGCATGAATTTGAGACAAAGGAAAGTAAGACAAGGAACAAAGCGGAGAAAGTAAAATTGTGTGAAAGTCCCAGGAAAAAACTGTAGAGATTATTAAAGTACAACATTACTTTAGTAATGTTAATTTAGTAATTACTTTAGTAATTTAGGTTTTAGAATTTACATGTTCTGTCATATTCAAGAGAACAGCCCTGTGCCTCCAGCACAGGAAAAATCAGCATAGAGAGCATGTGTTTCCTAGGTCTGTCTTAATTTCTCAAAACATGTTGAAATCATAGAACCATTTAGTTTGGGAAAGACCTTTCAGATCATTGACTCTAACCGTTAACCCAGCACTGCCAAGTCCACCATTAAACTGTAACCCTCAGTGCCACGTCTCCAGGGTTGGGTGGCTCAACCACTTCCCTGGGCAGCTTGTTCCAATGTTTGCAATGCTTTCAGAGCAGAAATTTTTCCTAATATCCAATCTAAAGCTCCCTTGTGCAGCTTGAGACCATTTCTTCTTGTCCTGTTACTTGTTACTTGGGAGAAGAGGCTGACCCCCACCTGCTTACAGCCACTTTCAGGCAGTTGTAGAGAGTGATAAGGTCTCCTCTGAGCCTCCTTTTCTCCAGGCTGACCACCCCAGCTCCCTCAGTTGCTGCTCATCAGACTTGTGCTGCAGACCCTTCCCTCCACTGCCCTTCTCTGTTCACGCTCTAGCATCTCAATGTCAGTCTTGTAGTGAGGGTCCCAGAACTGAAAACACAAGATCATTGATAAAGATATTAAGCAGGCCTGGCCCCAGTACTGGGCCCTGAGGGACCCCACTGGTGACTGCCCACCAGCGGGATGTAGCTCCATTCCCCCCACTCTCTAGGCCCAGCCATCCAGTCAGTTTTATACGCAGTGAATGGTGCACCAGTGCAAGCTATGACCAACTGGTTTCTGCAGAAGAATGCTGGTCTAGAGCTGTCTGTCTAAAATATGTACAATTAACTCATTCTGAAGGAAAAAATAGCATTCCTGCTTCTTCAGCTGAAAGCATGAGTTACGCATCTGTGTTTCTGTCCCAAGTTCTCATGAAATTAGGGTGAAACAATGGTGCTGCCTGAGAAGTGGGGGAGAAACACATATTTGTGTAGGATGACACACATGATTTCTTATGTGTATGTGGCATTCCGCCAAAAAAAGAGATTTACCAGGTAGTGTTTAGTTATGGACAGAACTGCATGCTGGGTTCCTTGCTGCTGAGGCAGCACCTTGGCCTCCCTGGCTCTAGTTCTGTATCTTCCTTTGGTACCGAAACAGTCGTGGTGTCATGGACCTTCAGAGGTAGTGCAGGATGATAAACACTAAAGCACTACTGCACCTTTCCTTTCAGACCTTCAACCTTGGGAAGCAAGGGCAGCAGTTCAGGTACTCAAAACCTTGTGAAAATGGAATTAAAAAACCAAATGTGCATGTGTTTTATGGTTTTCGGACAAGACAAATTGGCTGGCTGCTGCCACATCCATAGATGAAATAATGCCTTTCTATATACATTCCTATATAATATTTTTGTTACTTTCCTGAACCATCCTTGGTTCAGATCAGTGTATTTCATGAAAGTCCCCCATACACCTTTTCTTCTTTGCAAACCATGGAGACCTATCTGCCACCAATGTCCTTCCTTCTTGCCTGCTCCACACCTTTTGTGCTACTGAAGCATCTTCCTGTGTCGCTGGAATTCATCTTGAACCTTTCAGGTAGGGGATCTTTCAGGTCTGGCATTAGCACCAACTAGTTTATTCTGCCAGTAAGATATTTCTACCCTCTATGCTGAAACTTGTTTTCAAAACCTGCATGTTTTGACACAGAATTCTGGCATTCCATGATTCCAGATCATGCCTGTTCTGATGGGAGAAAGCCTGGTATAACAATCTCCCATTGTCCCTGGTCTGGGAGATATGTGACACAGCCTTGACAACATATGGTAGTCTCTATAGCCAGTGATGGCAGGCATTTAAATTGAATTATCCAGAATTATTAGTTCACAGAGTTCCCAGATTACTACACTGGGGGCCAGGTTTTTTCTTTGATGGTCTGTTAGGTCAGACACTGAGGACAAAATTGAGATCGCTCACTCTCTGCAGAGTCATAGTGTGTTTGTTTTTAAAAACTCAGAAGAAATACTGTGTCCTCAGTATGCAGGGAAAAAAAAGGACAAAAACCCCTAGAAATAGATTCCATCATTATGAGTAGTGCTCATAGATTCACTATACATAGCAGAACAGTGGAAACTAGTGGTAGCATATATTCTACACCGTATTAGCAAGTGCATTGTGCAGCTGTGTTAATGTAACATTAGTATTCCACAGTGGAAATCCTTCCTGCAAACAGGTACAAGTCGTCTTTTATTACTTATTTAATGGTATCTTTGTATTTCACATTGTCCTTGCATTTGTCAAAACGAAATGTGCAATATGATTTTTTAAATTGCACATTTCAAGGTTCTTTTTTTAACACAAAATAAAAAAAAAAAAGTTCCAGCTTTGTTTCCTTCATGCCAATCATGAATTTATCTGCAGGTTTTTGATAAAATATTGCCATTTCATAAAGCAAGACCTAACCTGTACTACAGAAGCTGAAAGGAAACAAACTGGGCCATCTGTCTCACTCCAGGACATCCATTTCACATGTAAGTTCTTATAACACACACCTTTTTTTTCTACTTAGACTGAAAACTGATGAATGGTTGTATTTGTACCCCGTATGAGTTATACTGAATAGTTTCTATCATGTTACATTCACACAGCTGATTCTTTAACTAGTTTGAAATGGAATGGCTATGTTAGTTTCTGTTATTCCCTTACTAACTCCTTCTTTGTGCTAAATCTGCATTAATAAATGTCACATAAGCCTCTAAGATGCTTCCAAAATGGTATGGTAGTATAAACAAATATTAATCCCATTATTTTAATTCTCTGTCCCTGGTTTTTTTATAGGAACTGCATTTTATATTTAAAAGTGTTGCTGAGTCCTGTTGCAAGCTTAAAAAGCTGAAAGATCATGTAGGTGCTCCTATCATGGAAATTAAATCCTTGTGAAGTGGGAAAGGGAGCAGCTGCTGAACTCTTTTATCAGACTGATGGAGGAGCTGAACACTTCTTCAGATTAAACTATTGAGTGCTTTGATTAGGTAAAATGTAATTACCCCCAAATTCCCTGTTCAGCCACTACACTACTCATTTGGAAAACTCCTCAAAGCTCAGGCCCATTGGGTTACCTGTTCTGCACTTGATGATATTAGGTGGTTTGCTCTGACCCGTCTTCATTTTTTATATATATATATACACACACTTTTATATAGAAATTGTATAGTCATTGTTTTTACTGGTGTTTCTGATTTCCCTTTCCAAGTGGGTTTGTTATGTTTGCCTGTTGTCTCATGCATGAAATCTGAAAAGTCCTGGTGAGAGAAACTGCCTTTTTGTTGTAGCAACTAGCATGACAATTTCAAGTTGGGAGTCTGTTGTTTCTATGGCAATGTAAGGAAGTATTCACATTAAATTCAGAGTCTAACATTATGAATTTCCTGGAATTATGAATTGCTGGAAATATTCTGTATAATTTTAACGTAGGATCTGTAACTCAAATTGATCATAATTCAGTCTTGGGGATAGAAGATTTAAAGTAGATAAAAGTTGAGCAATATTTTTGGATTTAAGAGACTGTAATAGTTATTCCTAATGTGGAGCTTCTGTTATTGGTAGTGCTGGTCTGTTGTCTCATGGTTTTTCTATTATAGCTACTGCTAGTGAAGCCTATTCAAAATATCTTTGTTATACTGCGTACAGAGAATACATTTCCTGAAGAACTTGGTTTTTCATTTTATCTGCTTGATTACATGTGGAAGAACATTTCTGCCCTGTAAACTTCTAGAAGAATTACTGGAATTTCTGATAAGCCAGTAAAAAGAGCTTTCTCAACATTGACTGCATTTGGTCATTTTCCAGTAAAAATAGGATAAAATATTTCAGGAGAAGAATCGATCACATTACTGGAGGCTTTGTTAAGAAAATAAAATAAAATCAAGATGTTTGGTTCGCTTAATTAAAAGTCAGTAATTGAAATATCAATTAAAAAGTCTTCTGGATTCATGTTTATGTTGAGTTTTTATGTTAAGCCTGTGATACTTTTGTACTAAAATAGTCTTCAGAAGAGATGAACCCATAAAACTTAAAAATGCCACTTTTAAATATGTGTGAAATATTGTATGGGTTTGTGTACAGTTAATCTGACTTGCAGAAGTGTAACAGCTGCTTTGCCTTGGTAGGAATTCATGTCTGTGCCTGTGCTTTAAGGGTAGTGAAATTAATGCTTCTGAGTGTAAAAGTCAGAGAAGGTGAAGATTTTTTTTTTTTCCTTTTTTTCTTCATATCTGAGAAAGCACCTCCTGCATGTGACTAGAGCAGTACCAGTTCTAGAAAAGTAGTAAATCCAACTGGGACCCAAGTAGTGTTCTTTTGGGTCAATATTAAGAAGATTTCTGGTAAGTAGTAAGCAACTTTCTCACCAATTGCTGTAGGAACAGGTTGCATGAGCTGCAGAATTCCTCCCTCTGTATCTGTACACTGCTGGCCAGCTAGTGAGGATGGTGCTGCTAGGAAGGAGATTTGCAGCTGGGACAGTAAACAGAAGTTCTCACTTGTATCCCTTTAGACACTAATATTGTCCTTGTTATTAGAGTATCTGAATAGCTTCCAGATTCTAAAAATCATTTACAAAAAAAAACCCCCAAACTTATTCAGAGTCCCCAGACAGGGAGTTATTCTTGATGTCCTCAGCTACCTCGGTGAATTTCAGTGTGAGGAGAGAAGCTGGGACTGTGTAAAACTTCCTTCCCTCTTTAGTCTCCTGACCTAGACTATAAGATAGAGTTCTTAAAAACCCTTGGGAAATTGCTGAGTTTCACAATCAATGATTTTTGTCCTCTCTGCTGTCTTTTTATGGATTTGTTTGTTTTTCTTTTTTTGAATGTTATTTAAAGCCTGTCTAGCTTTTTAGGAAGAAAGGGTCTTTCTAAATACGTATAGTTTACCCACAGAACTGGTACTGCATTTCTACAATGTAATTGCTTAGTTTGTTTCCTTTTATTCTTTAAAAAATTAGTCTCTTACAACATGAATGTTGCTATTAGCCTATCAAGCCAACTGGAATGAGATCCCATGGTGACAGGTACTATAAGCTGGCAGTGAAAAACAGTTGCTGCCCCAAAGGGTTTATAAAGGGTAATTAGACACAGAGGATAGGTAGGAAGAGACAGAACTGCACGGTGGTGAAATGATTTGCCAGAAATCTCAGATCAATCAGTAACAGAGTGGAGAACACTGCAATGTAATTTAAAAGTCTATGCAAGCAGTACTGCATCCAAGTAAAGGCACACAAACCACAAAAAACCCCTCTCCTGTTCAATGAGGGTTTCTACTGATTGCTTGAGTATAACATTTTTGTAGGTATTTATTTTATATTCAATGACAAATCCCACGTAAAGCAGAAGCTTTGTTAATAACAAAGAAGCACCAGCATGCAAAGGTATCTGCAGATGAGAGAGTGTGATGGAGTGTTTACTCCTAAAATGAAAGGTATTTCAGAAATACACTGGAAGTGGTAAAGTGTAGGAAACCAAAGTAATATACATTTATGTATTTTAATGAGATACTTATGTTTGTTTGCAGTGCTAATTGGACAAGTAGGTACATCAGTGACACTGTATGAGAAATTTATTAAAATTCTTTTGGCCTGTTAAAGCCACTGTTTGACAAGTAACAAATTGTAAGTGTGGGGTTTGTGTGGGGTTTCCTTTGGAGTGTTTATTCCTCCACTCACCTCCTTTGTCTTTTTGTTTTAAAACTTTGGAAATAGGAGAAATCCTATGAAAAGGCTACCCTAGATGAAGTTTGGTTTGCTGAGCAACACATACAAAATACTAAGAACTCAGTGTGAGCCTCTGACTTTTCACAGTGGTGGGAGAATTCAGATTGGCTTCCCTGGATGGTGGCTCCTTTCAGAGCCCTGGTGTTGCCACCTTTTGATCCAGACTGGGTGGGGTTATTGGTAGAATATTAGATTTAGTCAGACTTGACATCCCACCAAATTAAGGAGGAATTGTGGAGAAGTGAGCCTGTCCTGATGTTGCGAGGACACCTGGTGATCCCAGGCAGGGTTCTGTTGTTGCTGTGTCAGCTGTGGTTACACCAAAGGTTTGCCTTGTGGCTCTGTGCTTCTGTCCCTCTGTGAAGAGCTGTTGGTGCCTCTTTGTGCTTTCACCTCCTCTTTGGCATCCATTTCTTGTTTCTCACTGGAAACTCTTTGCTCCCACTCCCCTTGGAGAGGCTGGTACAAAGGAATGTGTTGCCTGCTCTGCCAGAGCAGGTTTCACTATCTAGAAGGTTCTCCTCTTTAAGTGCTTGGGGCTGGTGTGGAGTTAAAGCAGTGATCAGCGAGAGGTCAGGGTAGGATTTAGCCTTGCACAAGCAAGGCTGCTTGGGTCTTATTGAATCCACCCTTTGTTTTCAGGAGAAAGGAGTTGCATAACATTAAGATGACATCTAGCTGAGGTTCTGCAATCCTTCTTTTAATCCCCTTTTATGTACCGCAGTACTTCTAGATCCTTTAAATAGAGCTGGCACAAGCCAATGCAGCATGTTCCTGTTTTATTCTGTTGAAGCACTCATGTATCCTTTTGACAGCCATGCAGTCCTGTTCGGTGTGCAGCACCCATTATTGTACAGTTAGTCTGATAGGACTTCAGTCCTGAAGTTGATCATGAGCACACTGTTGGCCTTGTTTGCATTATTAATTCATCAGGCTTTTTACAGGTGCAGTCATTGGTAGGTCTGAGGACAAAGGAAACCGTGAAAAGCTGTTGTCTCCAACTGGTGAACGAGGGCAGCTGGTTCACAGTGCAGGATGAAACTGCTCAACAATTTGGCGCAGAAAATGTGTAATGTTCTGAGTGGCCAATATCACCAGGGAATAGGGGAGATAAAGCTAGACTTTGGCTCAGGCACCAGACTTACCAGTCCATACTCCTATGAAGCAAAGGTCCAAGCAGTACTTGATGGAATAGCACTGGCATCATTCCCCTCCCTGGACCAGGTGTCCTGAATTCAGCCAGTGATCAGGCTGTTCAGGCATGCCAGGTGTCCTCATAGCAGAAGGTAAAAACACCTATGTTTAAAGGGTGCTGGGTTATTCTGCACTGGTGAATACTCTTGTTTTTTTCTTATGCCTCTGTGTCTGTCTCCCACTGTCCTCAGAAGGATGAGACAGCTGAAGCTGCATGGAGTGCTGGGCCAAACCACATTCCAAAATAGATGATGGAGTAGTGCATAGCTATCTGGGTGAGAGGGTCCCTGAGCTCACCCTCTGGGAATGTTGTGTGGGCCACCACAAAGCTGTCACTGAAGACACACTTGAAAGCAGTTGACCTGGATGGGCTCCAGTCTGACTCTCAGACTGCCCTGTGGAGCAGGTCTGTACAACAATGTCCCTGGCACAGGACTACACTTGGGTATAAATTCCTCAATTAATGTTTGAGAGATCTCCTTCTTTCTCCTCCATTTTATTTTTTAAAAGCACAAACCAAAACCAAGTGCTTCAATTTTTTTTTTTTTAAGCTGAATCCTTGTTTTCTGACCAGTCTTTCTCAGGTTAGTTTTATCTGTTTTACTCAAGGGCAAGTGCTTCCTGCTGCTTTGCCTGGCCACAAGTTACGCATACTGAGAAGTGTCCTATTCACTCAATCACCAACTAGTTGCAGCTTTCCACTTGCTGTTTGGAAGCCTTTCTAGCAAGAAATGACCCCATCACATCATGTTTATCTTCTAAGATCTGATGGATCACAGAACTAGTGTGGCATTGCTCTGAATCAAAAGCTTATGCACATGTTTATTCATGTTTTGCCTGAAAACAGTATTATGTGTCACTGCTGAGAAGCGAATTCTGATCAAATCCAGGAGCAGCCAGGCCTCTGTGTGTCTATAGCCTTTTTAATTTTTTTTCCCCCTCTGGCTGGTAGCTACAGATAACTGCTGTCTCTTGAAAACATCCTGCAGTTAAGGAGGGTGAACCTGCAGAGTGTGATTTATACAGGAGTTTTTCAGAAGGGCAGCAGAATAGAGAGGGGGAAAAGCCCAGAGCAAGATGCCTCACCCAGATTGGCAAGTCAACGATCCCTCTCTGTATTTTAGATTTTTTTAGATATATATTTTTATGTTACAAAGAGTATAGTCATTGAACTTGAAGTAATTATTTTGAAAATCAAATGGTTAAACTTTATTATGTATGTATATATATTATATTCTTTATATTAATTATGTATGTATAAATGCATAAATGACTTTACAAATACCAGATTCTTTTTTCTGACCCTTTTTTCCCTAACCAGCACTGCAAAGGCTGTGTGCTCAGCCTTTGAATTGTATGTAAAATATATCTTCAGTAGTAAATGGAACCTGTAGTAGAGAGGCTCCTTCTTTAACACCTAAAGGTATTTTACACTTATGGGGCTTTGTATAAAAAACAAAGAAATCCCTGGAGAGGAATTTTTTGCAAGAACATGTAGTGATAGGACAAGGAGTAAAAGCTTCAAACTGAGAGCAGGTAGGTTTAGATCAGAAATTAGGAAGTAATTACTTACTGTGAGGGTGGTGAGGTGCTGGAACAGGTTGCCCAGAGAAGCTGTGGGTGCTCCATTCCTGGAAGTGTTCAAGGCCAAACTGGGTGGGTCTCAGAGCAACCTGGTTTAGTGAAAGGTGTCCCTGCCCATGGCAGGGGATTGAAACAAGATGATCTTTGTTATGATTAGCAGTATTATAGGTCATAAAACTTTAAAATTTGGCTTTGAGGGACTAGAAACTGCAGATTTCTCAGAGATATAAATTGCAGGTGTTCTGTAGCTTTCAGCATGAGGTGCACATTTCTTACAATCTCTGAGCCAAATGGAACTGCCTATGCTGAGCAACCCAGCAACTGGCCCAGCTGGAAGTGGCTGTCATCCCCCTGAATGCATCTCAAGCCTGCTGGAGCCTGCTCCTGGTTCCCCTAAGAGCAGCCTGTTTCCAGTGCCATCCCAGCACAAACAACAGCTTCTGACTGCTCCAGCCCAGGAATGGTCATAACTACTTCCACCTGGGTTTTTTCATTTGTCAGCTTTGAGATCTTCCTTCAGCTCATTTTCTTCTGAAAAAAGTTCATCTGTTAACAATCAGCTGGGTGTCATGTTTGCTTGCAAAACACCTGCAACAACACATAATTTCTGCTTTGCTTATGTCAAACAATAGAGCCAAGAATTGCATGCCCATGCTGATTTATACTATAATATTTCGAATTATGTTGGAAATGCATGAATTTCATGTGTCCTGCTGGGCTTTGCTTTATTTTCACGTGCCAGTATCAACTACTCAGGGAAATTTTGTATCAGTTTTATCAAGTGCACAGTACAGCATGGAATATTTTGTATTTCTCTTATAGGAGACTTGCCAATCAACTGTTACCAGGTACTACATTTCTATGTTCTGGAGCTGTGTTTTAAAGTTTTATAATTGAGCTTTGATTACTAAAGCTGTCTGTAAGCAATGCCTGTAATTTGTTTCTGTCTTAGAACTGTTTATGAAACCAGGAAATTTCCAACTGTCGTTGTTTTTCAGAGATGATTGCAAAGTATTTCTGTAATTGTTTCCTATACATCCAAAGAATAAGCTGGCCAGCAAAGAATCACACAGAATCACTAGGGTGGAAGAGACCTTCAAGATCACTGAGCCCAACCCATGCCCTAACACCACCTCAACTAAACCATGGCACTGAGTGCCACATCCAGTCTTTTTTTAAAAGCAGGGGAAGGGAGAAAAAAGGTAGGAGTGGAAGGCAGCTGAGTGATTCCATCCCATCCAGTTGCCTAAGAGGCTACAAAGATTTGTCAGTCTGTCGTGCTGATGCTACTGCCTGAGAATTTCCATCTTTGCAGATGACGTATCCTTGCATAGCACTCTTCAAGTGTTTTTTTAAGGAAGATAGCATCTAATTAAGAGCTGGGAAGTTTCACTGGGAGCTGGAGCTGTCCTGCCTTTGGAGCCCTGGCTGTGATGTGCAGGAAGGACTGTCCTACAGCTTAGCCTGGGATGTGGAAGAGGCCTGGAGCTGGTGCCCTGTCTCTGACTACAAGAGTAGAGAAAGAAGAGAGGTGGTTCTCCCCAGTGAGTGATTCCAGGCCCTTGTGCTTATTGGAAATGATGGGAGACCAAGGGAGTTGTGCTTTTAGTTGGGCTTTGTGCATGGGGCAGAGGCCAGTGCCCTTGGCAGGCTCCTCCCCAGTGCCTCATAAGCCAGAATCCCCATGCAGACATCAAGTGGAAAAGTCTCAATGTAACAGATCGTTAGAGCTGTTTGTTGTCCTTCATTGTACAATTTACATCAACAGAGGAAATGAATGTACTTGGTCTCAAAAAATTCTATGTATAAAAATTTTTATGAATGTGTGTAACACGAACCTTTGGAAAAGCTGCATGTTTAATGCATAAGTGGTTAAGTTACAGTAGCATTAAGAATTTGATTTAAACCAACTGAATCAAGGATTTCCAATAAAACCAAAAATCTGTCTTTTCCTTCAAATTTTGTTGAGCATGTTGTGTATGTAAAATACCCTCTCTATATGACTGTTTTCATGGACATGCTTTTTTCATTTTTCATTTTATTAGTGGAAGAGGTTCAGTTTTTCTGTATTACATTAAAGCAGATCCAGAGCAGCTAACTGATCCTGTCTGTTTGAGTCCTTACTGGTATGTTGGAGCATGTTCAGCATCAATCAGATAAACACTCTTCTCTATCACAGTCTTTGATACTGTTATTTGATAGGCGTTATATGTGTAATCTCACTGGGTTTCAAACATCTTGGCTCTCTTGGCTCTTTTCACACTTCTACCCTGTGTTTTAAACATGTGTTTTATTATATAGCTCTAACACTAGAACACTCAATACATAGAATCATAGAAATGGTTTGGAAAAGACTGCTGAGATTATTGAGTCCAGCCTTTAACTGATTGCCACCTTGTCAACTAGGCCTCAGCACTAAGTGCCACATCCAGTGGTTTCTTGAATACCTCCAAGGGTGATGGCTATGAAGTATTATGTTGTTGCTATCATAGAACCATAGAATGGTTTGGGTTGGAAGCAACCCAAGAAAGATCATTTTGTTCCAGCCCCCCTGCCATGGGCAGGGACACATTTCACCAGACCAGGTTGCTGAAATCCCCATTTAACCTGGTCTTGAACATTTCTAGGGATAGGGCATCCCCAACTGTTTGGAGCAACCTGTTCCAATATCTCCAGTCTCCCTTTACCCTCACTGTAAAGAATTTCTTCTTAATATCTAATCTAAACCTATTCTCTTTTCTTTTGAAACCATTGCCCCTTGTTCTGTTGCTACATGCCCTTGTAGTCCTTTTCCTGCTCTCTTGTAGCCCTTTAGGTACTGAAAGGTGCTCCAAGGTCTCCCTGGAGCCTTCTCGTCTCCAGTCTGAACAATCCCAACTCTCTCAGAGGTGTTCCAGACCACTGATCATCTTTGTGGCCCTTCTCTGGACTTGCTCCAGCAGGTCCATGTCCTTCTTATATTGGGGGCCCCAGAGCTGGACACAGCACTGCAGGTGTGGTCTCACAAGAGTGGAGTAAAAGGGCGATTACCTCCCTTGACCTGTTGGTTGTGCTCCTTTTGATGCCACCCAGGATATGGTTGGCATGTTTAATGGCCTTCAATGAGTGCAGCTCCTGAAGAACTCCGTATTGATAAAGATGCTGTCTCAAGGAGTAAACCAAAACTAACTGATAGACCAAATGAACAAATAAACCCCCAAATCATCAAAACAAAAAACCCCAAACCCTAAGAAAAAGAGCAAACAGAAGGGAGATTAAAGTAAAAAAACAGAGCATTCAGAAGATGGTTTGTAGGCTTCATAATTTAAAACCAGTGTTGATCCATTTCAAGTGATGTGATGTTTCAAAAAAGCAGCATACAGCTTGCAGCCGTTCTAGACTGAGGATATCTCTGCTGCAGTTCATCAGCCCTATGGCCAGAGGAAGGGAACCAGGGTGCCACTGCTGGAGGTGTCAGAGAAGCTGGGCAGGGCCAGCAACTGCTGGGAGTGGGAGAGCAGCACCAGGGCCATCTGGGCCTTTGGTGGTGATGTCTGGGTAGACAGAGAAAAGATTGGAGGTAGCTACAACCACTTCTTGCCATGCCATGACAGATCAGTGCATCGCTTTTTGAGGGCTCTTGTAGTTACTTTTTGCAGCTGAGCATGTGAAGAGTCTGTATAATAAAGTCATGACAAAAGAAGAGTGGTTTATGATATCTATGTCACTTGATACAGTGCTGAGATACAATAATGTCATTATTGTGCTTGTTACCTGTTGTAAAGCAGCAAATCTATCAGTTTCAGTATTGTGAAGTGTTTGACATGCAGTGGTGTAGATTTTAAGATGTTTAAGTAGATCAGGCAATGGGCAAGCATTCAGAGATCTGGGCTCTGTCTGATTCTCTAGAAACCTTAAATAAATTCCTCAGTCTCTGTACCTTAGTTCTCCAATGGTAATAAAATCACATAGATTATTAAACTAATAATAGGTCTGTTCCTCAGAAAGAGTTCTGAGGGAACTCAATTAATGATTGCGATGCATTTGTCTGCAATAGCAGTCAGGGTAGCATACTAATATGACTTACAGACATGTAATTGCTAATTCTTCAATATTGACCTGATCCTTGAAAAGTAAACTCTGAAAGCTGAATCAGATCTTGTGTAAATAAGATATAAATTATAATTAATTTTTTTTTTTTAATTCAAGGGTGTGTTTTTCTTTGTTCATTTTCTCTGCATATAATGCACTGGCTCAAGATGCTTTCCATATCAGTTTTGAGACTATTCTTTGATCAAGTCAGTGATCTTTTTCTATTATGTCCTTCTACTTTTTTCTTATTTTTTAGCTGCATAGAATGGGGTTTTCCCTTTAGCTGAGAAGTGTCTTTTCTGCTGTTACTATTTTTCCAGAGGGTTATTCTCTTTGTGCTAGCTGGCATAGGTAAGGAGGATGCTCACTGAGTGCATTATGCTTCTCCTTTCACCATGGTAGCCTGTGTGCTAAAGGTTTTATTTAAGCATTTATGTAAAACTGATGGCTAAATGTTTGGACTGTGGGGCAGTTCCAGACAGTTTAATTCTTACTTTCCAAGAGAACTGTAGTACTGGAAGTTTATATTGTTTGTGACTCTTATCTTTGCACTAGATTTTTCTCCTGAGGGTATGTGAACATTTTGGAAGATACCTGGCCCAAAATATCTCTGTGTTGGTTTGTTATTCTTCTTCTGCTTTGTTATCATACTGTGATTTGTCTATTTTATTTCTTTTTATAAGGAATCTACATTCTGCATTGCATTTCTTTGCTTTTCTAATGTTTTGCACTTCATTTTCATCCAAAATCATATTTGTGGGCATTCTCATGTTGGTTGTAGAGGCACCATTGAAAGTGAAGAGAGTTACAAAAGCATCAGAGTCAATACTAAAGGTAATTAGACTGAACCCTTGATCTGTATTTGCTGGATTCTAATTGCCCAAATCCTACAGGCTGCTTGCAATATTTCAATAAACTTTGGGAGCACTAGGTGCATAAAAAAATAAGTCAAGGAAAAGATAAAGCCACACTTGAAAACCAAGTATTAAGCTTGATTCCAAATGAAGGTGATTTGGAAAAGAAAAAAAGTATGAGTTATTCCTTTGATCTCTGTTTGATATTAAAGAAATTGAAATTCAGCTGGGTTTTTTTTGGGTTTTTTTTTGGTTTTTGTTTTTTTTGGTTTGGTTTGGTTTGGTTTGTTTTTTTTTTCCTGAACATAACGATTTTTATGCACTTCAGAACTGTTTGGGACTTTTTAGGTAGCTTGTCAGGTATCCTACATACCAGGCCTGGGACTGCTTATTGTTCTCAGATGTCAGGTAAGAGAGGGTATCATCTTCTTTTCTTTTGCCTCAAAATGATTTTATAAAACTGTGGCTAGTTTATTTGGATAGTCTTGAAAGAGCAATTCTTTTAAAAGAAAATAATTCCTCTTCATAAACAAATATAAGATGTAAACAGGCTGAATTAGTTTATTTCTATTTGAGATTTTTTGTGAAATTCGGGGACAAAATCTGCTGTCAGTTAAGGCATTGTAGACCCTGATTATATCTGCTGTGGAACTGCCCTGTGTTCATGGAAAAAATGAAAACACAATAGCTTCATTTTGTTCCTTGTATTTTAAGGTACTGGAGGCTCTCATTACTCCACATACAGGGGCAATATCTGATGTCAATGAAGAGAGATATTAGTAAAATTTATTTTTAAAATTATTATTTATCTGCCATAAGTTAGTTTATATTCATATATTGAGTAAAAAGGACCAAAATGTCTGGCATAGAAATGCATAGAAAACTATTATCCACCAGAACATTAACTTTCAGGCACTCCATACCTCTCCTTCATTTTTCAGGTTTATTGTTTATCATAATGTCCAGTATGAGAAGTTGTAGGGGAAGAATTTGTAGTTCATTTTTATGGAAAAGCTGAACTGTGGCTTGAAGTGATTTTTGATTACATCTTTCTACACAACTACAAATACCTTAACCTATCAAATATTCATGCCATTCACATGTAAAGCAAGAGCCAATATTGTAAGATTTCATCATCTGTAGTTTTGTGTAATCTGCTGCCCACAAAGCAGTTGTGATGGATGGGATAAAGTCCAGTCGCTCTTCCTCAGCTGAAGCTCTTAGCCAATGTATAAATTACAGATTTTTTTTTTAACTATATGGTAAATTAGTGTGGCAAACTTGCATTCTGAAGGGATCTGTGCTGGCACCCCAGCTGACTTAAGAACAGAAACTGCAAGTTTGGTGGCTGCATCACAGTGGCTGAAAAAGCAGTTCAGTGTAGGCAAAACATTTGCTTAAGGTTGATATCATGATCTAGGAACAAAGCAGTAATGTGGAAATACTTTTTTTGCATTCTGAGGAGAATTCAAACTCTCTTGTCAGATTTGAGTTTTAAAAACCCTTCATCAGCTGTGATGCAGATAAATAGGCAGATTTTTCCAAACAGCTATATAAGCCTTGAGAGCAGTTTTGTAATTTAATTATAAATTTTTCATATGAGAGCTTTCTTATATGTTTTAATATAAACCCTTAAGTTTAGCAGTAATAAGAAGCTACTACAGGTTAATCCATAGGGTAGTTAAAATTAGTATCAGGTTTACCTTGTGTGAAAGAGAAGAAATGTTATTAATAAATGAAAGAGTAAAGTATGTGATAATTAAGAATTTTACCTAATCAAATTTATCAAAGGCCACTGGAAACTGATTTTTTTTTTACAAGCCTACCTGAGATTCATCTGAAAATTGGAAGAATTTTAGAATTTAAAAAAAATTGTTTTAATAATTTGTCTTTCTTGAATGTTGAGCAGTTCTAGTTTTTATTGATTCTAGATTTATGGATGCTTGACTTTCTGGATAGTAAGCTTTGGTATCAAAGATCTAAATGCATTTGTGCTGAAGCTGAGCTGGAATGGCTTTTCACAGCTTCTCTGAATCATTAATCTCACAAAGAAATATGGACATGTAATGATTTTTGGAAAATCATATTACAATTTTGGGCAGCACAGACCATATAAAATTGAAAAAAAATAGGTTTTAAGGTAGAATCTTCACTGTTGGGGTACTACAGTGTGCAAGCCTGGAGAAAAACATGCCAAGACTGGATTTCAAAAGGACACAAGGGAGCAGGAAATCACTGAAATAGAATAGCCCTCGTGAAACTTCCTCTGAGAGAGTAAGGTTGCAATACAGTCTTGGTTTCCTCAAATAATTTTATGGTCTTGGGGACCCTGAGAGAGCTGTGGGACTGTTGAGTACTGGTGATCACTGGGGATTGAGGCCAAAGCTCATCCTGTATTGACAATAATTGCAACTTGACCTCAGTCAATATCACAGCTGTCTTTTGTTCTCTGGGATTCCAGAGCAGGAACTAAAACTGGTAGGGCTATTAGGGAGTCTGGCTTCTGCTGTCCTGTAGTGCATGATTTAGTTCAGTAATTTATTTAAAAGAGCCATCTGATCATTTTAGCCATTGATTGCATTTGGTGCTGTCTAATTCCACTCAGTAATGTACAGGTCTTCATTTCTGCAGAGAGCATTATTCAAGGGGAGGAAACATATCTTATTCCTTCATTGTATACATATAAACAGTAAGAATCAGTATTTACAGAAAGGGAAAAGGAAGTAGCCATACACCTTGAAGATGGTAATTGATGATCTTTTTAGTTGATGTGATGTGTTCTTTCTATCTCCTGCAGCCATTCATGCAGAATTTCTCTATCCCCCAGTTTCCATAAGAGTTCAAAAACTTTGTGGATGTAAAAGAGGATTACTGGTATATATGATAGATTTGGAAGGTATCAGTGACAGTTGTCATGTAAATTTACTGCAATTTCCAATAAATTGCATTCCTTAGCACTGTAGGCTGCATTTCACCACCTGGTACAGAAGTCTGGGTTTTTTAAGAAATCTGTATTGTATTTCTGGAATGACTAGAAATAGTGTGTGAAAGTGAAATGTGTAAAAGTTGTCATCACAACCCAAAGAGTAGTTTAGTGTTTCAGTATCTGCATACTTTTCTAGGAGCGGGAGAAACAACAAAACAAAACATGGTTTTAAATTACCTGAATCTGGTTTTATTATGTATTAATGGGGGAAGAGCAAAATTATATTCTTCAGTAGTGTAATAAGATGCCTCAATAAATTGTTGTCTCCACGTAGTTTATCACTGTTTTATTTTATTGCTCTGATCCAGGCTATAAGAGTCTTTCTTTTGTTTGGCCATAGCTGATTCCCCATAAGCATTAGTATTTGCTGAAACAATGTAAAACTAGTGGAGGAGAAAAGTAAAATTACCCTGTTAAACTACAATAAATAAGTAGCTAGGTTTTAATACATAAGGATAAATTAGGGAAGTAATGCCAAAGGTGTGTCAGAATTCAAATTATTATCTAAATTTATCACTCCATGGTGAAATTTTGCAGGAAATTCAAACTTCATCTGCAGAATTGTTGCCCAGTATTCTCTTTAACTTCGACATTCTTAAAATTATTTGAGTTTAAAAAATACAAATGAATTCTAAAGGGCACTTTCTAAAAAGTATATTTCAAGTGAGTTTCAGTAATGAGGACACAGAAGCGGAGACTGAATTTATCTCTGACTGAATTTATTAATTTTTTAACTGGATGGTAAAAATCCCTTTCTCTGAACTCCTGTCTGACCACTGAAGATAAAATTTACCTCACTGCATGTTGATTCACATGTTGGGAAAATCTTTTGTACAGAAGAAAAGCAGATTTGGTCTCTTATTTGTGATGTGCTCAGAATCATGTGACTTAATCACTTCGGGTAATAACTGGAACAGATAATCCCTTTGGAGCTTAAGGAAGTGTTCCAAAACCAGGGTGTGATCTTGCAGTCCTCAATTACTTGATTACTTGACCAAAGACCATCAGCCCTGTTTTTAAAAATTGGTGTAGAAAGGTATAAAAGCAGCTAGTGGGGTTTTCAGGTGGCTGAGGAACTTAGGAAAACTTTCCTTTCCAGCTGGATCTTCATACACTCACAGGCCTTTATGTTGTAGTATGGGATTATGAATGGGAAGCCTTATTTTATTCTAGCCTAAATATGTTCTTGATTCAATGTCAGAATGTAGATCAACCAGTTTTAATTCCAAAATGAATTAAAGAAAAGTGGAGTGGACCTCCTCTTTAAAAAGCAGAGGGGAACTCCTCTTCAGTGGTTTAACCAGGTATCCTCTCCTCTCTTTGGCTTCTTCACTGAGGATGTATGGATGCAGGAGAGAGGAAAAAGCTGTTACTCAGCCAACTTCCAGCTTTTTGGTTTGTTGGTTGGAGCAGCCTTACCCCCTAAAGATGACTGATAAAGGAGGTTTCTTTGCATTTTTGCTTCCCTACCTGGATACCTGTTGGTAAAGAGAAAATGCCAATTTTCTGTTTTGAAGAATTGTTGTAGTTTGCAGTAGCTGTGATGTTCAGGAGTTCACCAACCCCAGACATACAGTGGCCCTCCACAGTGCCTTCCTCCCTCCAAACACCTTTGAACAACAGGCCAGGGGCACAGGGAGTGGGTTTGGGCATCGTGGTTTCTCTGTCTCTGCTCACATTGGTGAGACCATGAATCCACCTCAGTTCTTTAGCTCCCTACATGTTCCTCTGTCCTGTTCTTCCCAGTGCTGTGTCCCACCGTCTCAGGAAAAGCCATCTCTTTAATGCTATACAAAAGGCCTTTGTTTACACTGTAAAACTTTTGTTACATTTGCACAAATGGGGAAATTTGTGGAAGTACATTCTTAAACATGGGAACAGGTTGTGGAAAATAGCTCTTTTGAAATCAAAAGCACACAGGCTATTGAAGAGAGTGGTGCTTTATGCCTCTGTGAGGAAGAAAAGTTGGTGGCGACAGATAGTTGTGGGTTTTTCTGGCAACTGTAGGAAAGTTGAATTTTAATTTTCTTTTTTTATCATTTGTGGTTGAAGTATCTGAAACCATTTGAAGGTAACTCCTAATCTAATTATTGCAGAATCTGAATACCTGAACATAAATAAAAAACCTATACAGGATTTTTCTTTGCTTAGGCTGCTTAACAGCTTATGCTTGAAGAATGATCTAAGCATCTCAGTTCTAGAATAGAATACCAATAACCAGTTCAGACTGAAGAATGGTGCTTTCACTGTCTTTTAGTGAACAGCAGCAGCTGGAAAAATCAAAGCATCTGTGCCATCTTCCCCATAGGAGCATGTGCAACCACTGTGCAGTAGTTTGCATGCTAAAATACATATTGCCCAAACTGGGTGAACAGTTTTGTAGGTTGCCTCCATACATATTTATATGAGTGAATGAATTATTAGTGTCTTGCTTCTCCTTGCACTTCATAGTTGAAATTTATTCCTATATGATCAGGTATCCATTACACTCTGACATTTCACTGCTAAGTCACTTTCCCAGAGGATAATTTATTTATTCTTTTTATCTGCTTGTTCATAAAACTAGTACAGAAAGGAGTTCTACATAAGGGAAAATGAGGGTTTGGCTGCAGGGAGGAAATAAGGAGCCTAAGAGAATAGCTAGAAACCCTGCAGGCAAAGAGGTGGGTCTGTTTCATGGTGCTGTTACATCCTTCAGGGGTACATCAATACTGTATTATGTCGGAAACAACCCCTGCAGTTTCCCAGGCAGAGTGTCTTGTGAAGTATCTGAGTCAGCAGATAATGAAGACAAATTTGGGATTTGAGAGAGTCCTTAAAAGAGACTTTATTCTTTTCTTTAAATTGACATAAAAAACAAACAAAGCTTCCTAAAACCACTTTCTTGGTCTTTCTATATTTAATTCCTTTTGTTCTTATTCAAGAGTTATTTTTGTAACACTTATTTTCAGTCTGGTCTGTTTAGGTTTTTATACCATTCTCTTCACTATTGTTTCTGAGTGCATTTGAATAGTATATAAAATGACATGACAAACATCTGTCACATGTTGCTCTTTCATCCTCTCCCCAGGGAAGAACCCTGCCTGCAGTGCTGTATTTTTGTAAGACCTTTGTTGTTGCTTGGTTTTGGATTTTTTTAAAGCTGTATACATGCTGCTGTAAGTTTATGTTAGAGCAGGATGGCTCAGAAGAGGATCCTTTGTACTTGGAGGAGGAGGAGATGAAGATCTTGAGTTATCTGAATGTCTTCCCCCATAAATATGGGAAAGGGTGGCAATACTCAGGCACTTGTCTCTACTTTCAAAACCTGCTGATATTTTTGTGGGGTTTTTGAGCCATGCTGTAAGATGATTGTGGGAAAGTTAAAACAGAGGACTTAGGTATGCCTTTGGTTAAGCATATGGTAAAGCCAGCAGCTGTCCTCGTTTGTGTTTGTGATCCCCTTCGACCTTCTATGAGGTTTCATCTCTTGGACAAGCCCTCTCCTCTGACAAGTGACAAGCAGATACAGTCTGCAGGTACAGTCAGGCATCCTGAGCACTGTGTTGTAGCACAAACCTTCACTGTGGTGGTGGTGGTACATTTGACAGGATTGTCTAGTCGATGAAGGGGAGATAATCATGACCTTCTGCTTACTGGAGTATGACATTATGTCAGCAGCAGGTTGAGACAAATACTCTTGCAGTCAGAGTTGCCTGGATGGCCCTGCTACAGTGACTGATTTGGTAGGAGCCTAAGTCTGCAAAGTCACATTAATGGGAAAAGAGAGATCACTAAAAGTGAGTTCCTGTGCTCTCAAGGCACCTGGCTGCAACCCTGCTTGTTGAGTTATAGCCAATAACTCTTTAATTGCCATGGAAGACATGAAAATGGTTGCTTGAGTCTGGGATGAAGAAGCTACTAGAAGAGGAAATTCTTCTATCCCCTTTAAAAAGTGTACAGAAAATATATGGTCCACCTTAAACAGAAACAGCTTTAATTTTTCTGACCAATTACATGATTTCAGAGGTACATTTAAATTACTTTCTCATTTCCTTCACTTTATTTCAGGACTGTATAGGATGTACAGTAACAATACTAATCTGTGTTACTTTTACTCAGTAACATGCTGGGTGACTGCAACATCATGCTTGGAATCACAGAGGCATCTATTCTGGACATGGATTTATCAGGGAAGGTTCAGCTGAGTCTTACATCTTCTTACATCTTCTACTGTGTTTCATTTCAGGATTTGCAGTTTTTCAGTCTAGCAAGACCATTACCATCATAATGATTGACTCCACCTCATACTCATCATGTAATTTTTAACAGATGGGTTTTTTTCATGAAGGCCTTAAGTTTTGGAGGTTTTGTATGTTGTTTTTTAGCTCAAGCATATCTCAGAAATATGCACCCTCTTGATTTAAGGTCCTTAAGGATGAGAAATTCGTGATAGGTGTTCTGTAGCTAATTATTCAAACTCTTAAAGAAAACTAGTATATGTTTCTAGCTTCAGCTTCCAGTTGTTCAACTTTGTCAGGTGTTTGAATGAAAATTAAAGAAATCAAAAATACCCTCATACTTAAATCTAGAGAAGAAAATGAAATTGCGTCTTAACCTTCTCCGTGTAAACTACACACCTGAAGTTTATTCAGTAATATCCATTTTCCAGCTCTCCAATTGTTTCTGTAGCTCCTTTTGAACTCTTTCTAATTTACCAACAGCTGCTTAAAATACAGACACCAAAGGGGAGCCCCATGTTCCACCAATGATTTTATGAAGCCAGAATGTGATGGTACTACCAGTTCTGAGCACTGTTTGAATGCTCACCTTGTTATCCATGCAGTGATGTTTTTCACATTAGATCACCTTTTTTAATCCACCACTTAGCGTAACTATAACGCTTCCTGTTCCGAGACACAGAGGGTGATAGGATTTATGCCCTATTAGGCAATAATCTGTGTGAACAGAGCTATGAATTGTGAAACTAGACTTTGTCTCCTTACTTGCATGCTCCAGATTATGTGTGTGTGTATCATGCAATTGCTTTAAATGTCAAAAAGTGTGACATGTGAAAGCAACCATTCTGACAACTGCAATGGGAAAAAAGGCATAGGTCAAATATCTAGGTTTTTTTCCATTAAAAAAAGAATCCATATTAAGAGGCATCTATCAGAAAACAGAATTATCTCATTGCTAAATGATGCCCTTTATTAGTAACCATTAGTGGGCACTTAAGCTACTCTTAAAAACAGGCAATTCTGTGAGGTATGGTAGGAAAGGAAGAAAAAATTTTAGAAGATTAAATAATTAATAAGTCAACAAGATTAGGTAGGGCTCTTAATCACAGTTCCCCAGTTACAATTTTGAGAGGGTAGTGAAGCAGTCAGTTTGCTGTGTTACATTCAAATGCCACAGCTGGTAAAGGTAAAAAAGGAAAGACAAAGTGTGCGTTCTTCCTAAAAGGACAGAGTATATCTGGCAGTAACCACTCATCCAAGTGAAGAGAATACAGCTATCAGACCACTTGGAAAACCCATGCTGTAATTCTTTGGATTAGTGATGGTGATGTCTTGACTTCAGCCTCGCAGGTCAAGCTTGGTCTTAGCTGATAAAGTAGGATGCTCTGAGCTGCCCTTTTCCCTTAGATGTGTCTGATCATTTTGGGCAGCTTTTCACATCATACAAACATATGTCAGGTTTCAGCTGAGATAGTGTGTGATCTGAGCTGATCTCGTACCTCACATAGATGCACCTTCTGGCTGGCCAGCTCTGGGGTCAGCTGTGCAGAGAGCAGGTCTTGATCACCTTCCCATGTCTGAGCTCATCAAGATCAAATAATACAGAAGAGGACACAAGGGAGGATAGTAGTCCAGAAAACAAGTAGGTGGATCTGCCACTCATGAAGAGTAAGAATGGTTAGGACTGAAGAGATGAAGAAGACAAAATGCGGTCAAAGGAGTACTTGGAAGAATATAAGGGGAGGCAGGCGGTGATGGGGAGAGATTGAACAGCGGGGATTTGCAGAGGGCAAAAAGGATATGTGGACAGATGGGTGGGAAGGGGTTTGGTCAGACACAGGGTGTAGTGGAAGAAGTGGGAGTGTGAATTTCAGTGTTGCTAAACTGCAGTCATTAAATACCAACTCCATCTGATCAGCACCCCACCTGCCTTGGGCTTCATTTGCATGGCTTATGTACCAAAAGATGTGATTTGCTGGGAAAGTTATTTAATCTATAAAAAGCAATTTAAGAAGCAGACTATTCAGAAGGTGCTTAGGGCATGAAGGATGATATGGCAGATAGGATCACAGTGACTTAGAAACATAAATAAGAGAGACTTAGCAGCATTATTTGCATTTCTAAAGGTTTTACTAGAGCACGTGTCAGTACAAGAAGTAATGTTTTTATGTCTTATCACAGTAATACTCAGCACATTTATTCTACTGAGCAAAGAGTAAACATAAACTATAAATAACTAGGGCTTCAGATAGTCCGGGTTTTTTTTCCTCTGACTTTTCAGATAAGATATAAAATTGGCTCAGCAGGGCCCTGCTGGAACATGTCTGATTGTTCCTATTTCCCTGCTTTCTCCTTCAGTTTGAGAGTAGTCTGTTTTATTGTCTTGGGTCTACTGATCCTTAAGACTGAAGTTTACTAACCTAAAGTTTCCATCTGATTGTGAAGGGAGACTTAGGAACCCCAGTCCTTTCAAAAGATACCTAAAAAAGGTGGCATTTACATATATGTGTGTGTATTTGTATGTATATATATTAGCCTGTATCATTTATATGTAATAGCCTAATGACTAGATCCCTTGCCAGGAAGTGGGAGGCCCAAGTTGCAAATTCTCTTCTCCCTGATGAGATCTAAAATGTCATTTGCTATCTTCTAAGTAGATGTCTTCACCCCAGATGCCAGACACACTTACATGGTATAAAAACCACTCTGCACAATCCTTTTGAAATTATATGACTGTGAAGAACTGAATGCAGGCTGGTCTGATTTCTCATTGTGTAATTTTCTTTAATTTTGTCCTTAAAGAGCGAAGTCATTGAGTCTCCTGCAGTTGTTCATCACATACAATGAGGATATCATCCCATTTGAGATCTTCAGTTTCTGAATAATTTATTCAGGCAGTTAAACAATTTGTTTGTTATATGAACTTATCAAAAGCCTAAACTTAAACATTTAACACCATCTAACCCACTGTTCTATATATAAATCAGCATGAGAGTGTTTTACTAAATTTGGCCTGGTAGGTAATTACTCTTCTGCTATTTGGCAATAGGTCAAAATTTGCTGAACATAATTTGTCACGGACAGAAATAACACAATATCTGTGGGGAAACTTAAACTGTGGTTCTTGTCTCTTCTTTAATTATAATTTTTTAGCATATCACTAAAGAAGTATCAGAAGTATATGTTTATGATTAAATCTTTTGGGGTGTTAGCAAGGATTGCAAAATTTAATTCTGATTAGTGAATCAGAATTTTTGCCTTAAACAATTGGAGTTAAATCATTCAGCAGTCCTTTTTCCTCTGAGATATGTCGGAATTACAGTCAGCTCCATTCCTCTTGTTCTGTGACTTCCGTGTGAACTGAGGTCATGCCATCATTCATTGTGGTGATTTCTTTCTGACTGTAAGGTCAGATGAAGAGTTGCATGAAACCTTGGCCACTGGTGGCCAAACGTATCAGTGATCTTTCACATCCCTCTGGTCTTACTTGGAGCGTCCTGACTGAATGAAGCGGTGATAAATCATCATCTGCTCCATTTGGTGTGGTCTGGCAGGAACGCTGGGGAACTGGCCAGAGTGGTGAATTAGCCTTGATCTATGGCTGCTATCTCCTGAATGTGGTAAATAATCAGCCTGGGGACAGCACATGACTCCTATTAGCATTCCATATCTGGATTAAGAGTTACAGTAAACTCACTGACCCTGCTGTACGTTTGGTACAGTTGGGGGTGTGTGTAAACAGATCTCTAGGAGTGGCACAAAAGCCACTGTCCATAGGGGGACAGCCACTGTAGAGCTTCTTGGTGAGCTTTTGGGGTGGGGAAATCACAGCCGTATTTCAACACCCAGTTGTGCAGTTTACCACGCATGCCTTGTTTATGTAAATAATAAGGTTATAGCAAGTAATTTAGTTCTTACTCCAAAGTTATGATTACTGTTTAAGCACCAAATTATCCCCAAGTAGCACAAAGAATTACATAGATATGGACAGTTCTGAATTTTCTTCATTTTTGGCAAATGTGAAATATCTTGTAACAATGCCATGTACTGCTAAGTGCTCAGGCTTATATTAGGTCAGATTTTGGAATATAGTGTCTTTCACTGTGGGAAATAAGCAGCATAGAAGGAACTTAGAATTTCAGGAAAATTGAGCCTTACTGGACAAAGCTATGTTTTATACTGCTGCTGCAAAGACAGCACATGAAGAATTGTCTGGATGTTAAGACTTAGGTTCATTTTCATGGCCACATCTTTTTTATAGGTAGGATACCTTATAAAAATATTAATAGTTTAAATGCTGTGCAGACTGAGTTCACACCATAGACGATAAGCTCCTTAAGATAAAGACATTTTCTTCACACAGCAGCAATCATTATGGGCCTTGATCTAAGGGCTGTTTTGTGCAGAGTGCTGTACAGTCCATAACGATACCTGAATAGCCGTGCCACTTAGTAGAACTCCTTTCTACAACACCATAAAATATTTTTTGCTGGAAGTCTTCTATGTATAGAACTGTGAAGTGTTTAAAAATGAGCTCAGAAACTGCCTTGTGTGGGTGTGGAGTGTCCCCATTTATTTTCTTTACAATTGGAATGCACCTGATTGGTTTAGACCTGGTCGATTCAGGCATTTTTTCCTATGACTAAATCTTTTTTTCTAACACATATTCATTTTGGAAACTTACTGTAACTGTTTAATTACATTTTGCAATTCAGTAGTTGATTCTTGACTATATACCAGAAATTACATAGATGGTAAGAGTGGTAGGATGCTAAAAGGGATGGGTAATTATCTATGCTATTTCTAAAATGCTGTTTTTTAAATGGCTAATTTATTAGCAGCACATCAAAGCATTATTCTAGAAAGAAAAAAATAAATCTGCTCATGGAGGCTGTCTGCAGCCAAAAATGTCTATCAGCTTTAAACTTGGTATGTCAGTGAATCCTAATCTGAACACCCAGCATTTTATGAAAGTTATGAGAGTTAAGGGTACATAAAATATTTGAGAACTGATCTTTAATTAGAAGTTTATATATCCAAAGTTTTGTTGTTGGATAGACTGCATTTCTGTGAAAGTTAGCTGATTTGGTTGGTTTTTAACATATGGCAATTTATTAATATATAACTTAGATGTTAGTGTAAGATATCAAAAATAATTTTAAAAACAAGGATTGCAGAGTTTCTTCTAAATCTGTTGATGTTGGTTTAGATGGAAAAATAATGAGGCAGATGAAATTAATTTATTTCTACTTAAGCACCCTCTGTGGTTTCTATTCAGTCAGTAAAGTCTTACAATGTGCAATCTGTGTTTGAACAGTCACAGATGCATAGTTCAGGCCTGTATGGAGTAGGAAGTTCTGGTAATGTTCTGCTTTGCAGCAGCTATCTCACCCATGGTTCACTGGCACATTGTGTCTAGTTTTGGGCATCACATGGGAAATCTGGTAGAGTTAAGACCTTGTCCTCCAGCATCTTCCCTGTAGTGATCTTTCCTGCTCCCATGAAACGGAAGAAGGGTCACTCACTTAACCAGGCAGGGTGTGTCTGGCTGTTTGTAGCAAAAAAAAGAAGCAAAAATAAGAAGTTGGACTTCTCAGTTTCTTCTTCATCTTGTGAAATGAGAACCTCATACTCACTAAAAGGAAAACAAACCAGTGTGCAAAGAAAAATGCCCATCCCTTCCTAAGATTCACATGCCAGAGGGTCCTGAGAGTTCTCAGCTTCTCAGAGCTGTATAAGGCTCAGCAGCTTTTAGACTCCTACAGTGAAACTCATTGCAGCATGGAGTTATCCAAAAAGGCATCGTGTTTGTACTTCAAGAGAGAGGATTTTATAATCTGTAAAATATGAAGAAAATATTTAGCAATTCAAGGGAATGAAAGAGCCAATGAGTTATTGTGTAAAAGCTGACCACAAGGATAGTGTCTGGTGGGAATTCCCACTGCTCTCTCTGCACCTGCATTGCAGTAGTACCTAGATACACAGTTTTTAATTGTTTCCCTCTAAAAATCCCTTTGGTTCCTACTGGAAACAGGATTCCAGGTGGTACAGGCAATTGATATAATTTGGTATGTGTTTTACTATTAGGTAAATGTAAGTAGTGAAAAAAATACGACAAAATGAGTGATACAAATAACTAAACAAAAAAAATTCAAAAAACCAGACTAACTTAGCATGGCATGTGACCAGTCAAATCTAGACAAGAAAGAGTACAGCTGTACAAAACAGACGTGTCCCTTGTGATGAGAGATGAGCAACGCGTATCGGGTGTGCTACTGATTTTGAGAACAATCATTCTATTTTTGGACTGTTGTGGCTAACTGTGGCACAATATCTCTTAGGGAAGGCTATTACAGAACTACCCATTATTTCAGCTATACTTAAAATTCTAGCAGCATTTGCATGATAAATGTATTTCTAAAGGCTACAGCGAGGCGGCAAATGTTCATTCGGCAACAATGACAGCTGCGATTAGCCATTTAAAAAATATAGAAATAGAAGCAGAAGTTAAGAAAAACAGGTTTGGATTCTGGCACTTGTATACAGGAATTCAGAAGGTGGACACGCACTGCAGAGATGGGGCATGTCACTGGTGTCAGATTGTACAGAACACAGAGCAACAGCTCTGTCTACCCTGTTTTGCAAGAAAGCTACCATGTGGTCTTTAAGACCCAAAACCTTTGATTATCCAATTTCTCTGAACCATTAGAAGTCCCAGATGGAATGCCATGAGTGATCACTGAGGACCAAGTAGGAGGTTTGAATGACTAAAAATGCCAGGAAGAGCCTGATTTCTGTGAGGCTGAAAGACAAATGCCATCACCCTTCCCCTGTGTCTTTACACTCTCTTGTGGGTCTTTTTCAAGACTTTGCTTGGCACAGATAACCCGGTATCAACTGGTGTCAGAGGACATCTGTGTCTGTTCTTTACATGGGAAGAGTGCAGTTGGCACCACAACTTTGCCAAAGCCTCACTTGTGCAATGAACTCATTACCTGGGAATTTTCCAGCCAGTGGGTCAACAGTGCTACATCAGGGCAGAAAAACTGTAGGAGGTTACATGGTTGAGTAAAGCTGCCCTTGTTCATGGGTGATACCCGCTTCTACATTTATAAGGTTTTATGCAACTCCCTAGTTTTGCCATTCAGCTCATGTTCTTAGGTCAGACTGTCTGTGTGATGGAGAAGGACTATTCTTATCTCTCTGGAGAGGACAGAGTAGGTTCAGGTTTCACCTTTGGTAGGAGTGTCCATGTAGGTTCAGACTTCCCCTGTGGCAGGCTTGCAGCGTGATGGTCAAGACTGTGCCAACAGTGTGAGAGATCAGCCCCTCTCCAGAAACATTGTCAGATCTTTCTTGGCATAGTCCTCATAATGCAGCGGGCACCACTTATGCCTGAAATACTCCATTCTGTAGTCTTTGCAGTGGGACCGCCAGTCCTCCCCTTTCTCCTTTGGCTAGTAGGCTTCAGTTGATGGACAAAACTCAAGTACTTATCTTCAGGCCATCACCACCTGATCGTTTCATGAGAGCCTTCTGACTAGACTCTACACATCTGCCAGCAGATGTGGAGGAGGGCTTGTTCTAGGCACTCAGCCCAGATCATGCAGGAGAAAGTTCTTCCTCACTCCTGCTGGACAACAGGCAGGATTAGGACATTGGTGGGTCTGGGTTTTGGTCTCACATTTGGGAGAGGGAGGATAAGTTGAGGTACCTGTAAGTAATTTTAAAGGGGGCAGCTCTTGGGCTGTAGTCACATGAAGGCGGGGACAAGCAGGCCTGTGAGAAATGGGTCTTTTGCATGAACTGGGCTTAGCACCTTACAAGTTTTTTTTATTCAGAGGAAGAGCAGGTTGCTCAGACTACCCAGAAAGAAATGTACCTGGCTCAGCTACTGCCTGTGTGAGTCTGACCCACCTTTGGTCAGGATGGTCAGTTAGGAGTGACAGCCTTGTCCCTTGCTTTCTTCACAGAGTCATCAGGCAGAGTGTCTCGGTGTGATGGGTTTTCCTGTGTCCCACTACCTCTCCAGCAGAAGTCCAGGCTGCACAGGGCACACCAACCATGTGACATCCCAGATCTTCTGGCTCCCGTAGACCTGTACGATGCCACCAGGCCATAACAAAGCTTACCAAGAGGGTAGATGAGCAAGAACAGCTGCAGCAGGATCGTGTAGGGTGGAGGTCTGGTGCAGCTGTGAGCCCCTAAGGTGGAAGAACTCAGTGGGGCTTGAGGAGTTCCTGGCACTTCTCACACCAGATACGAGAGTTTGACTGCCAATTTCCTGGAAAATACCATAATCACCTGTCAAGTGGAGACACCCAGGCATCCTACTCCAATTCTAAGCAGAGAAAGTGTTTACAGTGACTGGTCTGCTGACTCATGTTTGAGCCCCTGTATCCTCAAGTCTAGGAAGTCCACTCACATAGCTGGGTTGATGAGTGATGCAGCTTTGGAGAGGGCACCTGCAAACTCATCAATACCAGTAGTGTAATGTCCATAGCCTTTGATGGGATTTATGCTCACAGTATTCTTTGTTTTTTAAACTGTTATTGTTTTTGGCTTTGACTTTGGCATTTGGAGATGCCCTGTCACAGACTAGTAACTAACTAAAATTGGATAAATTGATCTAATGAGGAAGTGGACAGAATGAGGTACCATAATAACAGGGCAGAAAATACTAGAAATCTTTATATTTTTAGTGCATTTCAACAGACATATGCTGGTACCATAAATACTTTTTTATCAGGTTGCCCTTAAGACCACAGAGTATTTTAGTTCTCTTTTTCTCTGTCATCTGCCAGAGGGATAAAATCCTAAGAGTGCTCCTTGGTGCATGTAATTTTTCTGAACTTAAGGCCTCACTCTCTAAGGATGGCCAGTTTCTCAGTCTTGTGTGGCAAGACCGTGCCTGATCTCATCTGGCCCTAATAAACAAGGGTGGCCTGTATGAAAATATGTATGGGACAGTTCAACTGCTGTGCTCTGAAGTGTGCTGGCTGCAACAAGAACAGCTGCCTCATTTTGAAATGTCTTCTCTATTTGCTTACTGGTGTCCCACTGTGGTAGGTAATCCACAGAGTTAAATATTGGTTGGCTTTCAGGTCTGCTCCTTGCCAGGGGCTCTTCTATATAAGGTTGATACAGTTGCCTTGCACTTGTCAAACCGGAAAACAAATGTGTTAACAATTAAAGCTTATTTTGAACTGTACAGTATGTGACTGTTCTCTGTACTCAGTGTCCTTTGAGAAGATTCTGAGCTTTGTGACTGCCTCAGCCTCCTGTGGAGTTTAATTGCCACTTGTCCCAGGATTGGGGGGGGGGCAGTTTTGGGATGAACTCTTAGTTCCTTACAGAGGGAAATTGGGAGTTTGGCATGGTCTGAGGGGACCTGACCCTGCAGCAAAGCTGCTGTACTGAGGAAAGAATGAATGTTGGCAAATGCATGTCTGGTATTTTCTGGGCAAACCTGTGGACTTGGCAGGCACCTGGGACATTTGCTGCTGCTTTTATGTTGAGTGCTGAGTAATCCTGTAGTTCCCCACAACCCTTGTGATGGATCAAGCTTCCCTAAATTGTGGCTACAAAGCTCAAACAAGACTTTTCCTACATTAAAAATGTGTTTTGGATGAGTTCAGGGAAGTTTGACACTAACTCTTAACAAAGCTACTGCCTATTTTCATGGCAGAGGAGGAAGAATCTGTTGTCTCCAAGCCTTTTCAGTCAGTGATACTCTGTGTCTGTTGTATCAGAAAGACAAATGTGGAAAAAAACCCAAACGGGGAAGAACCAGAACAGGAGTCTGAAAAGACTGGATAAACAGGTGAGCCTGAAGTTGCAAAATCAAGCTGATGCAACATGCTGGCCTAGGAGAGTACTGGTGATGCACAGAGTCTTTGCGTATCACCCTTGCTTGCAGTTGCTGTGTTACTAGGGCTGTGTCCAGGATTGCTGCTGGGCAAGGACTGGAGCATCTCATTCTCAGACAGCTCCAGCAGGATTTTTAAGGGCTCCCCGTTGTCTTTGCACATATTTGTATCAATAGCATCTCACTGGCAAGGCCATTCAGCAGAAGCTAGTGACTTTTTGAAACTCCTGGGCTCTGTGGTCATTGGAAGGGATCATACATGATGCTTGTGGCACTGGAGAATGTATGAATAGCTTTGCCAGTGGGAGTTTCTGTTCTTTGGCAGGAACAGGACACCAGTATATCCCAGGAAGTACATGCTGGAGTTCTGACTGTGTGTGAGAAGCACCTGGTTTTACCTGTGGAGTTTGTACATCACCATGGAGATTTCTGAAGCGTGAGCATGTGGTGGTTTTATATTCCTTGTCATCATAATGATCATGTATTTCCTCCTGTAGCGTTGAAGGGGAAAATATATCACATTTGAAACTTACATCTCTTGGCTTTGCACATCTTCAGTGGGGAATTACTATCAGTACAGCAATGGCCTTGCCAGCTTGACAGATCTGCTGACAGTGTAAGAGTTAAGAAGCCCTTAAAATAAACCCAGTGCCTGCTACTGCAGTGCTGATGATTGCACTTTTCCATTTGCCTGGCCCTCCATGGAGCCTTTAGCTCCCTCCTGCTTTCACTGAACCTTGCAAGCGTTCACCTGTCATAGCAGGGTAGCGCAGGAAGATCCAAGCAAAGGCAGGAGGCCACTGACCAACTGAGCTCTTCTGAGTGGATAATTGATTACCTGTGAAACAGGCAGAAGGTAAGAGAGCTGGGAGGAGCATGCTGGCGTATCTGGGGATTTGGCAAGTCTCCCCTCTTTGATGGAGTACTGAGGCACCAAACAGGAGGTCAGTAATTTGGACATTGGTGGGCAGTGGTAACTCACAGCTCTTCCCTGAGGTCCTTGGGAGGTTGCACCTCCCAGTGCAGTGCAGGTTCAGGCAGTTCACTCCTGGTGCTTATAGGACTCTTCAATATTTCAGGTTTAGTAAGGGTGGTACAAATTTTACAGAATTAGGTAGGTAGTAGGTTTCGTTACCTTTTCTGTGTCAGATATCTTAAGGCAAAGTGAGAGTTTACAGTCATGAGTCTTTAAGTTTTGAGAATAATGAGGTGCATAGGGCCTAAAGGGAGCCTAAGAGCTTCAGCTGGGATGGGGGGAGGTGTCAGCTTAATGTTCTCAAGGTGTTCACTTAGACCCAATTCTTGCAGTTTCCAGTTGAATGACTCAAACATTACTTTATGTTAAATATTTAATACTTGCTTATAAGTTAAAGATGGGTAATGGCCAAGTCTTTTCTTCCTTTGAAAGGACGTGGCTCTCTCTTTTCAACTGGACTGAAGATGGTACTTTTGTGGCACAGTAGGTGACATTAGAGCAATCTAACAAATTAGACACCTGTGGGGATGTCAGCAGTTATTGCCAGAATACATACTAGCCCAGAGACCTCTAGATGCTTTTGTTGTTTCCCGGTGGTAAGGTGCCTGTGAGATGTCAGGAAGCTGTGCAGTCAAATAGGGTTTCCATGGGTTGATTAAACTGCCTGTTTGTAGCGAGTGGGTGGTAGGACATCTGTACTTGGCAAAGGGAGTTTGAGGACAGACTGTTAATAACTGTTGAGTGTTTATATAGAATCTTCCTTATGAATGTCTTCTGAAGTGTAAGAGTGTCCCAATACTTGGGGTGTATCAATTATTATTAAAATGTTCTTACAGAAAACACTGGTAGTGGGGCAACTCTGGTATCTTCTTTTAGTGTAGCTGTCGTATTAGATCAATAGGTTTTTTTAGAAGGAAAAAAAAAGACCAAATTTGTACAAGACAATTACTATGAGAACAGAATAAAAAATCTTGGGCCTAAATACAGGGATGGCAGTATTTTATTGAGCTAATGACTGTTCTTTATGGCTAATTTTTCTAATCAAAATCTGGACTCAGTCCTGGACACTGGTACATGCAAACCAAAAACTAACTTGTAGATTAAAATCCTACAGTCCCATTATGCTAAGTGATACAGTAATGTGGATTTACTGTATTTCCCTTTTAAGTGCCCTTTCAAAAGTACCTAAATAAAGATCAGATAATTTACTGCAACAGTCAATTATTTTGGGTAAATATTCTGTGTCTGGAAATTTCCATACAAGGTAGTTTAGCTGCAACCAATAGGAATTAGGTAGCAAAAAGTACGTATGTGTAGTCTGTAGAAGTTTGTGAACTATAATACAGTCTTAATCAGAATCTATAAAAGAGAATGCTTCAAAGTGAGAAATACTTCCCCTTCTTTAAGATGTCCCAACTAAACCCACCTTAGGCAGCCTCACGGCACAGCATGAAATGGGATCTGCCTCAGGTACTGAGTTATATTTGCTTTTAAAACACGTCCATAAAGAGCACTATAGAAGATCATTTGTGCTAAAAAGGAAAAGCTGTCCAAAGTAAGGCTCTGTGGGAGATCTTTCCTAGGGCGCACTCAGACACAAAACTTCCATCTCACTGCTCAGTGACCCTGATGTTATCAGGTGCTGAGTGCCTTCAGGTTCCTTTGCTGCCAGTGGGAAAAGACCTACACACCTCAAGATCAGGCCCTTGGCCTTCGGTATTTGCACACTCATGCTGGCACTGTGTGCAATGGGACGGATGTTTAATGCTGGCACCAAAGGACTGACACTGCAGGTGTCCTGGAAATACTCGTGATAGAAGCTGAAGGAGCATTTGCTTTGCTTACAGGCTAAGAAAAGCTTTAAAGCTTCTCTGGTATTTCCTTTTGAGATTTCATGCTAATATTTATGGCTTTCTACTTCTTTCTGTGCTTAAAATTTTCTAGCTTGCAGCTGGGTTGCTAGTGCTAGTTATCTCTTAAGAGACTGGAGACACCTTCCCCCATCTCTTTTTCTCTCAAAAAAACTTCACATTCTCCAGTCACCCCCAGCACTGTGACCCCCAGGCTCCCTTAAGTGCCCCACTCCCCCAGGCCCCACAGGTCTGTGACGCTGCCGGCCTGTCGTGGTTGGAGGCCGCTGCATCCTCCTGGAAAGCATCCCAGGTGAGGCTGCTGTGGCTGGCACCACAGCGGCACTCAGCCCCCGCCCCACAGAGCTGGGCTGTGCCCACAGAAGCCACGCACAGTTCGCCACCGGAGAGCTGCTGAGTGCCTCACCAGGAATAAAGAGGCGGGAGGGGTCCTTCGCACAGAGTTCCACGGGAGTTTATTGCCGAACGCGTGAAGGGCTCCGGGGTGAAGGGCCAAGAATACAGGAGGGGCCAGGGTATGAGGGTGACAAGGGGCGGAGAGAGGGCCAGGGCCCGATGGAGAAAGAACCAAGGGGAGGAGCATAGGCGGGGCCAGGGTACACAACCCAATGGGGAAACACGGAGGGAGGAGCCAAGGACCAAGGGCTAATGGGGAAGCGGGGAAGGGAGAACATTCTAGGACATGAACTTATTAGGGGTACAGGGGGTGGAGAGTTGGCGAACCAATCGGGGTAACAGAACTGGGGTACATGAACATAAAGGGACAGAGCACCTTGGGAGAGGCCCTTTCGGCCCCCCTGCCTTAAGGCTCACCCAGGGGGCTCGATTCAAACTTTGGGGCTGTCTCAGCACCCCCGGGCCCACAGGCCACCCCTGCCACAGGGGCAGCCACTGCAGCAGGTCTCAGGCTGGCTCCCCGGCCATCAGAGCCTGCTGGCCTCTCCCTGGGCACAGCCTCCACAGCTTGCCCAGGGTACCAGTGCCCAAAAACAGGCCTGGAGGTGTTATCGCTGTATGTAGTCAATGTACTCTGCACTGATCTGCTGGAGATTTCTAATGTATTTTCTTCTTCTGGATGATCAGTGTGGCAATTCCTATTACTAATTCAATGGCTTTAAACAAATCCTAGGCAACTACTGAGGCTTTTCTCAAGGGAGAGTGTACTGAAAAAGAGAAATGGCATAGTTTTTTTCCCCTTTGGTATTTTCTTTGCTGAGTATACCTGTGCATTTATGTAATAATAGAGCCAGCGCTAAATGTATTTTTGTTAAATTTTGAGGTTGTTGGTTTTGTTTGTTTGTTTGTTTTTTACCCCATCACAAATTGTGTTACTGGAAACAAGATGTACATCTGGACTGTAACTAACATGACTGTAGTTTTATTGGCTAAGTGTGGACCTCTATGTGAAATGTTTTCATGTATCTTGAACTCAAACAAGAATGTTACTTGCATTGGTGCATGCATTTCATGGTCTTTCAGACTTAGATGGAAAAGACAGCCTTTCAGGAAGCCTTAATGCCTTTCCATATAGAGGCAGTGCCTTGTTGTATGCATGGTCTTTGATTTCTTTTCAGTTCTGAAATTTCTTACCTTATGGTCTATGTTCCTTTATTCATTCTCTTTTTTTTTTTATAAAGAAGTGAAATTTAGCTTTATGGAATTTGATGTATTTATAATGCTGGAACTTTTCTTGTTTAGTGGGAGAAGTTGCAAATATAATTATTATATAACAGGAGAACAGGTTGCTATATGAAATTAGCCTATTTCTGTCCACAGAATAATACAGAATTATAGATTTGTATTGTATAAGAACTACAGAACATGAAACAAAGTCATACTATCAGAAACGCTTTTTTTGTGTGCTGGGTGTGGTTAGCTTTTCTGGTCTAGAAACAAAATTAGAATTAATAAATAGAGTTTTCTGAACTGTAAGGTTAAACTGAAAAATTCATCTCAGGTTTACTGAATGTTAATTTCACTGAGATTACCTTTTCTCTCTGTCAGGGAATTTGGTTTCCTCAACCTTGAAGAACTGTCTGGTATTCAGATGCTAGGACCCAAAGTAAAATCCAGTGCACTAAAGTCCTTGGGGGCTGAAAAGCCACCAAGCCAGACAGCAGTCGAGCAAATTTACTTTCTGGGACTGCATAACCTAGTAAACATTTCCTTTCCTAACCTGAAAGCTTCCAGGATTCCTGTTATGAGGAGATAAGCACTTACCTCTTGCCTAGACTGTATTTGTAAGTGGATTTAAGGAGGAAATAATTTATACCTCAGCTGGGTCCCTTGAGAAGCCCCAGAAAGTCCAGAATTTAAATTACTGTTTCAGGCTGAATTCCTGTCCATCTTTCCATGCTCTCTAAGCAGCACCCACAATGCTCAGCTCCCCTGAAGTGTAAGGGTGAGGACTGTATGAAGGCTGATGCCACGATAAATTAGCTCTTGATGGAATGATATTAGCCATGAAGGGAATCCCTCACTCTCCATGCTGCTGTTCATGGAGGAGCTTTCACCAGATGTGAAATGAGGACAGACAGTGTTGCCACAGTCTGGGTGAACATTTCAGATGTGGGTGCTGATCCTTTGAGTTTGAATTGTCCTGTTGGGAGAGGGGGCAATGTGGAACAGAGACGTTTTTGACTTTTTCCTGTTACTCAGCAGTATCCCTTAGAACCTCTGAAAAATCTAAGCGTTAACAGTTAGTGGACTCAAGTTCTGTATGCCCTGTAGCTCCCAACTAATGTACCTCACCATTTGCACGTAGGAGTGATCATGTAATAAAGCTTCAAGAAGAGTGCTATGCCAAGCTTCTAATCCTTTTTCTTGTTGCTAGAATTGTCATTGATTAATCCCTGTGTACAACATACCAGAATCCCCTCAGAATTCATGTGGATTTTGTATTTTCCAAGTATTTCATCTTCTCTGCTGTGAGTGTTCAATTTTTGGCCTGATTGTGAGCATTGACCCAGTTCCTGAAGTGATGGAAATAATCTACAGTGCCTCTGTGATTTGACACTAGGAGTTCTGCTCCATCTGTAGTGCATATTAATTTGAGATATCCCATCTATAAACTGGCAACATGAAGCCTTTTAATTTGTATTTCTCTCCTCTAATAGTTGGAGAAGAAGAGGTTTTTTTCCATCACTATGCTTCCAAATGTTCTTAATAAAACTGAGTAACTTCAGTTTTCAGTTTGGTGGCACATGTATGTAATGTTAACAGAACCAGCTGGGAACTAGACCCTTATTGTTATTTCAGTAGAAAATTAGAAAGGTTTGATCCAGCTGAGCAGTGTTGTCAAAGTGCTGAGTACCCTTATCTTTCAGAACTTTAATGAAGTTGAAAGCACTGAATTAACTAGATTGACCTTGCATGAATTAATCAAGACAGCCCATCAGCCATTTAGCAGAGTAAAGCTGAGCAATGTTTGAGTGGTCAGATACCATTGTGTAAGTTAGTGCTCCAATTCTCAGCAGGAAGGTTATGTATCTGGGATAGTACACGATGATTTTGTGCTTGATGGATTAGTAACTTGCAGGATGATGAAATAACTGGTGAAAAATACTTTAATTCAACTTGCTTTTAGAAAAAAATTGGGGTGTTTTTTGATGAGCAACATGCATTATTTAGCTAATTGCTGTTTTAGTCCTTTTTATGGATACTAACTATGGTAGTTTGAAAAGTGCATTGGAAAGAAATATATATCCTGTTCATCATTGCCATGTGCATTCTAGCATAAGAAAATGGAGACAAATACACCATTTTAGATCAGAAACTACTCTGAGAATCCTGCAGCTGCTGAAGTTCTGAGAAAATTATGATCTGTACTCACCGAGTCAATGAGAGCTGACTCATGCTTGTGTAGCAAATAGCTGCTGCACTTAAAGGTACAGCCAGCTCTATAATAGAAATATGAATTGCATATGCTCACACCTTCAGTCACAGCAGTAAGAATTGGCCATTGTATCTCAAATACACTTCTACCAACGTTCTGCAGGTACTTGGAAAGAAACTGTGTTATAGTGGGGTTGAATTGGTCCAGGTGGGGTAGGAGGAGGGCTGGGACATCTGCAGTAGATCTTGGGCCTTGGAACTGCATTCCAGAAGAGGTTCCAAAGCCCATCTGAATTCAGGAACAGGATACACATTCTTAATAGAATTCTACTACTGTATGTGTTTTACAGTACATATGCATCCTAATGTACAGCACAGAGGAATAGGAAAATATTTTTTTTCTCCTGTGGAAGTCATATTGCTTTATAATTTTGTTTCTTGTTTATGTACCTGCTTCATCACTGAAAATACAGGTTGGCATTTGGATGGCACAAGCTTTTCATTTAGGTGTCTGTCAGAGCGTCTCAGATTCACACCTGTTCCCTCCATATTCCTGCAGCTCTGGTGTTGTTTGGTTTATTTGTGTCTCTGGGTTTAGCCAGGACCTCTCTCCAGCTGACCCAGCCTGCCAGGTACAGAGCATGTGGCCAGATGTGCTTGGAGCATAAAAATTGCTAATGGTCCCAAGACATCCATGAGTTAACAGACAGGAGCTGCTCTTTGTGACTGCTTCTTTGCAGCTGCGTAGGCATAACCAGGGACTTTGAGAGGAAATGCTTGGGTTTTGGATTGGTTCCCTGAATTTTCCATCAGTTCCTAAGGAGTTAGAACTGTACCTACAAAAGGTAAAGCTATTTGTCTCCTCAGAGTATGTGCTGAACCACATAACAGAATAATCTCTGACATATTTCTGTTGAACTGTGGTTTTTACGGGCAAAAGGATTATAAATTCTTATTAAAAGAAGAATCATGTAAAAATGGAGATTACATTGGAGATAGTATGTCCAAAATTCTGCATGCTTGATAGTGATAAATTGGACCATTGAGCATATCGTAAATTCAGTGAAGCAATATTTCAAAAGAATCCCTACAACTAATAAGTTCTATAAATTAATGAAGGCACATAGAAACTGGAGTGCAAAACTCAGAAAAAAAAAAAAAGTATTTTTAAAGAAAAGCAAGAGGATGTAAGGTGGTTTATATATTTGGTCCGTGTATTCTCTCATGAGTAAAGTATATTCCTGAGTGAGCAGGAAAATTTTCAGGTTATGGTCACTTCCATAATTTGTTTGAATTTATTCATTATAAAATATGTCATGAGGAGATGCATGGCACCCATTTCTTCTACTGTTGGCAAGACTAGAAAGGAGGCTGCATGTTATATACTGAAGAATGCCACTTCTGAGACTAATACTGAGTCTAATGCCTTTTCACACACTGGAAAAGAGAGCAGAAACTACTCTGCTCGTGCCTTCTGGTTTTGTTGTTAGAGAGCCTCTGGCAGAAGTCATGCTAGCTATAAAAAATTGGTGACAGGGACTTAGCTCTTTGCATCACAAGCAGCAGAAGTTCTTGACATTTCTTGTCATCTGCACTAGACATGCCTTCACCAGGTATTAAAAATTAACTTAATCCTGCAGCTGAGTCTTCTGGGAGTTTGTCTGCCTTTGGGAGTTCTGCAGTGGCAGAGGAAAAAGAAAAAATCAGGGAAAAACAACAAGAATAAGAAAGCAATCAGCCTTGACTCAGAAATAAGTTTCTCTTCCTCTAAGACTATTGGAAACTTCTCAGTTTGCTTTATAGAATCATAGAATTACTTGGGTTGGAAAGGACCTTTGAATCCAGCCATTAACTGCACTACCAATTCCACCACTAAAACATGTCCCTTAGTGCCACATCTACATGACTTTTAAATGCCAGGATTGGAAGTAAATTCTTTGCAATAGCAGCTCACAATTCAGGCTGTACCTCTGAATACTGTGCTTTAGTGACATCAAAGTTTGCTCAGGGAACATGAAACTTCAGTATTCTGTTGCACCCCCAGTATTCAGTGGGTTGTGGCTCCTTACTTTTTATACGCTCCCCCAGAACTCTTTGGACTGGCAGGGACTCTTTTCTAGTGTCTGGTCTGTCTGATAATCATGACTGGCTTCTGGAACTTTGTTTACAAGACAGCATTTTGCTATAAGCATTATGGGATTGTCAGTTCACAATGTACTTTACAATACAAGCCTATTATTATAAGCTCAGTAGGTAGAAAAATTCCAGAAATAGTTCAATGACATTTTTTCTGACCAGGGATTCTGTCACCCACTGTTGCCAGAGCAGTATCTGCAGCAGTCACGGTGTCACTGCAGCAGCAGTGCTGAACAAAGGGACCACACAGACACAAAGATGCTGTGGATCTTCCCAGTGCAGTCATCTGTCACTGATGGCTTATCTCCAAAGCAGCACGTGTGGTGCCTGAACAGCGTCTTATCCCATTCCCACCATCATTTGCAGAACTCAGCTGTGGTGTTACGTGTCCTGCCTCAGCTCTGATTCTTTATTCATCAGGCCTTCTTCCTAGGCTCAACAGAGAGACACAAAGATAGCAGAAAATAGTACCCAAAAAGGCAGGGTTTAGTTGCGTTTTTCTTTCCTCTTGGGAAATTCATCTGGAAGATTCCAAAGGAGACAGCAGGGCCCGCAGTGAACACACGTACACAGAGTACTCTCTGCATCCTCACTATCCTTATGAACTTCAGCTGTTGCCAGTAAACATCTAACCTGCTTGTGAGGTCCGAAAGCATGTCACAGATCTGAGAGGTGTTAAGACAGATGAGCTAAAACTCTGTACTAGTTATTAGATACAAATAAAGGACGCTGTCTCAGAACTCTGCTCCTTTCCCCATTTTCACTTTTTTTTTTTTTTTAAGGCATAGTACATACCCAAGGGAATAATGGGTAAAGACAACCAGCCTGGATCAGGATAAGAAGGCACAGAGAGTTAAATTCTCCTTTGAACTTGGACCTCAGTAGAGCCTTTCTGTAAATGCTAGAAGAAACTGAAGACATAAAGAAAATAGTTAAGATTAAAAAAATGGTCAAATTCCTCAAGAAAATGAAATTAGAAGAGTTTAACAGTGAAAATGACAGGAATCAAAAAAAACGAATGGAGTTAACTTTTTCTCTTTTTTCCTACATTTACACATCATTAAGCTCTGACAAAAGCCCTCCAGATATTAGGGCACACTCTTCTTCATACATAGCCTGTAGGAACTGTTCCCTGTGTTGTACCCTGGAACAGTTCAACGATAACAGCACTTGAGTTACTTTGCAAGTGCCTATAAAGCTCCTCCTGTTTTGGGAGTTAGGAACTGATGGTCTAGAATTGACTTTACATCACACATCAGGTTCTGTGTCAAGTCTTGGCTCGTCTTTTTAGTTTTGTTTCTTAAGGCTGAAAGGCTCTTTGGGTTTTTAGCTTTTTTCCAAGATTTTCAAAATTGCTACTTGCAATATCTAATCATGTTTCAGCCTTGAGTTTTCAGGGCATGAAGTGAACATAGGCAAGTATTAATTGTCACACATCCTTATGGAAGTTTTCTGCATCTGTGTAAATAAAGCACCTCAATTTTATATGATTAGTCTAAAAAGTATTAATTTCAAGTTAAAAGCATTATTTTCATATAAGTTTTTATTATATATATTTCTGTCTTCCTTTCATGGTTTAACCCCAGCCAGCAACCAAGCCCCACTCAGCTGCTCACTCACTCCCCCACCAGTGGATCATGAAGAGAATTGGAAGGGTAAAAGCTGGAAAACTCATGGGTTAAGATAAGGACAATTTAATAGGAGAAGCAAAAGCTGTGTACACAAGCAAAGCAAAGCAAGGAGTTAATTCACTGTTTCTCATGGGCAGGCAGGAGTTCAGCCATCTCCAGGAAACCAGGGCCGCATCACACATAGTAGTGACTTGGGTGGACAAACACAAGACAAATATTCCAAACATCCCCTCTCCCTTCTTCTTCCCCCCACTTTATATACTGAGCTTGATGTCATATGGTCTAGAATATCCCTTTAGTCACTTGGGGTCACTGGCCCTGGCTGTGTCTTCTCCCAGCTTCCCAAGCACTCCCAGCCCCCTCGCCAGCATGGCAGTACAAAAAGCAGAAAAGGCCTTGGCTCTGTATAAGCCCTGACCAGCAATAACAAAAACATCTCTGTATTATCAATCTTGTGTTCAGCACAAATCCAAAGCACAGACCCATACCAGCCACTGTTAAAAAAAGAAATTATACCCCAGCCAAAACCCAGCATACTTGTACAACACCCACCTGGTAGGATAGTTTCTCTCCTATCTTAATTTTCCTATTAGTTACTAATTGAATCTCATCCACAGTTCATAAGAACAGAACGGTTCAGAAGGTGGTTTGTAAGCCAGATCTGGACTGCAATTGGTGTCATAAATACCATCATCTTTTCTTCTCTAGCTTCAGTACACTCACAGATCCTAAGATCTTTGTCCTTCTTGCCTACCTTTATTTAACAGTTACAGTGAGGGAGGCTGGTGACCAATTGCTCTGTCCCTTAGTCAGTGGCCCCAGGCCAACATTTAGAGGTTGAACCCACTCAATGTGTGGAAATTTTTCTTCTCTTATTATCATCTTCCTTGTTCTTCTAAATACTCATCTGATAGGATAGTTCAGGTTTATCTGAATGAAGGCAGAAAACAACACAAGAACAGTCTTTTAAAGAGTGGGAGACCTCCACCTGGTGTACCATGCAGTTTTCTCTTGTGTTTCCATTAGTGCATCTTTAATAAAGTGGCAGTTTTAATTAAGACTTTTTTTGAGTAGTTCAGGTGTTTTAATGGCTTTATCCCAAGTATTTTGGTTGTTGTCAGAGAAGGTAGATGAACAGCCTTTCAAACTCAGCATTAATATGCATTGTTTTCTATCACAGTTATGTTTTCTATCCCATGTGGCCAATCCTTTCAAAACGAGATCTCAAAGAATGTCCCCCCCCTTTAAATTTCATTAAAATTAACTGGTGTTTATTAAAATTAAGGGTGTTTAAAAAGGCTTGTTGGACAATGAACACGTTGCTTAGGCTTCATTCTTTAGTCGGGTGTGTGAGAGTCAAGAGTTCATTCCTGCAGTGCTCAGTAGAATCTACTCTAAATTTGGGAAACTTCCTTTTTCAATTTTTAATGGAAATTTTGAGTATTATGGAGTTTCTTTGTCATCCTCTTGCCTTGGACAGAACATGTCAGGAAGTGGAAGCGGATGGAGCCAGTTTTACAATGGATGGTGATGAACCAGTTCCATGACATCATCCCACCACTCCATGGAATTTGATAAAAGTGAAAGACTTAGGTCCACGGACCTGTGGTTCTCCTGCTTTTGAGACTTGGTGGAAAAGAAAGGAAACTTCATTCACCTTTACTCTTTTGTCAAGAGCACCAAACCAGGAAAGAACAGGAAGAAGTTTTCTTCCTACCTCTGTCAGTATGCTGAAGGCCTACAACCTTCCATGCTCTTCATCTCCCAAATCCAGAGGCTTGCACAGCCTCCCCAAAGGTGTGGTGAAAGAGTCCTCCCAGGTGCATGGGGACTAAAGCAAAAGGAAGAGCAGGAGTTTTGTCAATGCCCATTTTAGTTCAGTATTGCACACAGGCATCAGCTGATGCCTACCAAATGCAAAAAAATTGTTATATTTCTATCATTACTGAAGTCAATTTGGCTGTCATACTGTTTTCATTTAGACAAAAGGAAGTCCTCTGAGAATGTCCATCATTACAAGAATGATGATTGCATTACTATAATACATTTCAGCTGAAAGCATCTCACAAAGCACAGAGCTTTACAAGCATAGATATATAAGCTTTTATAGATAGAGAAAAAATAAAGGTCATATTAAAGCACAGTGCACAGAAGTGGGAAGAATACACAATGCATAGAAATTTCTTGCAATACATAAAGATATATAGATAGAAGGGATGGTTTGTGGTCTTCATGCCATTTACTATCCTGCATTCAATTTACTGCCATATAAATAATAATAAAAAAATAAAATTCAAAAAATGCCTCTTCCAGATTTACCTTCATTTACAGCAAAATTTATCACCTCATTGACTTCTTGTTTAATTTAGCTTTAACAGTTGTTTTCTTCAGCAGTCCAGAATTGACTGTTCTTGGTTTCAACTTATATGAGATTCTCAGTTGCTGAACTGGTCAGGGAGATCTGGTCCTGTGTACTTCAGGTATGTAAAATCCATGTCATAATTATTTTTGACACTTGATCTCTCAGACTGAAAGGCCCATAAAATGCCATTGCAGTTTTGACACTTTCCTACTGTAACAACAAAAAACCTCAAGAGTGTTCTGAACTTGAATCTTCACTGTTCATACTTTGCTAGTCATGCTTGATGTATGCCGTGGTAAACTCATGTATTGATTTTTAGGGATTTGTGCAGAGAAATATAAATTTACTCTAATTTTTTGCTGGTGTTGGGGTTTTAGTTTAGTCTGTTTTTTTTCTCTGTTAAAGGAATTTTCTCCCATATGCATGTTGCTAGGGGACAAATAGCTGTACTTAAGAAAGACAAAAGGGGAGTGGGGCGGACCTGGCTACTCCTTTGTCTACACCTGGGTGTGAGTTCAGTTCGCTCTGAACGTCCGGAGAGAGAAGCTGCAGAGAAAGGAGCTGCTGCTTCTTTCTTTTTGGCCGTTCTTTCTTCCTGCTGGAAACAACGCCGGGACCCCAAAAGCCGCTTTCCCTGCCCTGCTGGAGACCGAGCTGCGGCTGCCCTGCTCCGCTGCTGCTTCGAGCTTTCGCTACGCTGTAGCCCTGCTCGCCCTGCCTGCCTGGGCCTCCGTGGGTTTTTCCCATCTGGATACATCTCGTCTGCCACCCGGGATTTGCGTTCGTCCCTGCCATTCCAGCCTGCTGTTCCTGAGAGTCCGGGATCGGCTGCCCAGCGGTTTGTGAAGCCTTTGTCCCATCCCTTCCCGGGATCCCCGGAGCACCGGTGCCGCGTGTGTCCCGAGCTCGCTCCGGAGCGCCCCCTGCAGCCGCGGGGGAACCATCGCACCTGCCCTGCTCACCGGGAGCCGCCAGCGCCCCTGCCGGCTGCGAGCGGAACTGCACCCGAGGGGAAATAGCCTGACAGCCGAGAAGGCTGGCACTGGGTTTGTGATTGCTGTTACTGCCATAGTTGTTGTTGTTTTGTTTGACTGGTTATATACATATATATATATATAGTAAAGAACTGTTATTCCTATTTCCCACATCTTCGCCTAAAGGCTCTTGATTTCAAAATATAATAACTTGGAGGGAAAAGGGGTTATATCTGCCACTTCAAGGGGGGCCTCTGCCTTCCTTAGCAGACACCTGTCTTTCAAAACCGAGACAGATCTTGGCGCCCAACGTGGGGCATAAGGGCATTAAGAGATAGAGGTGAAAAAGGAATAACAGTTCCTGGATAACTTTATTTTGTGTGCTGGATATTGGAACCTTGTTAGGCAGCACTATGTGGTCTAGTTTACCCTGGTTCGGGTGGCATGTGGCCGTGGCTATATTCTTCCCCTTTGCAGCTCCTTACTTGAATATGGGTCCTCTGACTAAGGCTACCATTGCTGTTATCCAGCTTGTGTTATGGGTCGAGAAGGTGAGGAATTCATGGGTTTTTAACTTCCTCCGGAATGTGGGCACATGGATAAACAGCTATCACACACTGAGCACATGTTTTTGGGGTTATGTTAAAAATGGTACCTTCTGTGAGGAAATGACACCAGGGGAAGTTTTCCCCCAACCCCTCAACCAGTTCTTTGGGCCCACCCCATCAATTTTCGAAGGGTTTAAATTCCCTCTGAATACTAACCATCTGCTGCTGATAGGCCTACTCTATTTAGCATTCAAGGATAAGTTGAGATTGGCTTGGATATCTACCCGGACACCAGCCCCAGAGACTAGAGATCCTACCCCAGAGCCTGATCCTGCCCCAGAACCTGACATGGCCCCAGAGAGTAGAGTTCCTACCCCAGAGCCTGATCCTGCCCCAGAGCCTGACACGGCCCCAGACACTAGAGATCCTACCCCAGAGCCAGAGCCTGCCACAGCCCCAGACACTAGAGATCCCGCGCCACAGACTGATACTGCCCAACAGTCCACCTCAGAAATGGACTACCCAAACTGGGTGGGGGTACTGGCAAAAGGGATGCAGGAGATGTGCCAAGAGATGGGTCAGGTGCGCCAGGGGATATGCCAGGAGATGGGTCAGGTGCGCCAGGAGATATGCCAGGAGATGGGCCAGGTGCGCAAGGAGATGTGCCAGGAGATGGGCCAGGTGCGCAAGGAGATGTGCCAGGAGATGGGCCAGGTGCGCCAGGAGATATGCCAATTGCTAAGGGAATACACCTCCTCAGCTAGTGAAAAACCCTCTCCCTGCCCCAAAGAGGGTGAGTCCGATGGTGCAGCAGTGGAACCCACGGATGTTACAACCATCCAGGCTTCAGCTGAACCACAAGGACAACCACAGCCAGCAGCAGTCGCCCCTGTGCAAAGGAGGAAGTATAAGACCAAATCAGTACGACCAGTCAATGATGATGGGCAACCAGGGCCCTCACAACCAGCAGGAGAGCCAGAGCCAGAAGTCATCACTGAGTCCCTGTCGCACGACAGTCTCCGTGCTATGCGAAACGACATTGTGCGAAGGGGGCGTGAGCCTTATACCACCTGGCTGCTTCGGGTTTGGGACCTTATGGGCACAAGTGTGCAACTGGATAGTGGTGAGGCAAGGTATCTGGGATCGTTGACCCAGGACCCAGGTGTGGACCAGATATTTGTGAGGGAGCCAGGGCCTCTCTCTCTTTGGGAGCGGCTCTTAATGAGTGTGAGAGAAAGGTTCATTCACAAAGAAAGAATGCAGGAGTATCATCATAGAATGCAGTGGAAGACACTCGAGCAAGGGATCCAACAGCTAAGAGAGGTGGCAATATTAGAGGTACTCTTTGGGAAGGATGGACAGCATGATAATGACCCCGATAAGGTCAGGTGCACAGGACAGATGATGTGGAACCTGGCAAGGCTAGGGCCATCACAATACACCACCTTCATTGCAACGATTGATGCTGACAATACCCGAGAAACAGTGGGCTCTGTTGCCAACAGGCTCAGGCATTATGACAGCATGATCAATGGCCCGCTAAAAGCTCATGTCTCTGCTGTGGTCCAGGACCTCAAAGAGGAGATGAAGGAGATGAGGGAGGAGATGAGGGAGGAGATGAGGGAGGAGATGAGGAGGGTCAGCGTGGCACCAGTGCGAGTCACAGGCCCCCAAGTCAGAGCCCGTCGTCCCCCTGCGAGAGAGAGAGGGTACACCCCACGAGCTGAGCTGTGGTTTTTCCTGTGTGAGCATGGGGAAGACATGAGAAGGTGGGATGGGAAACCCACCTCTGCCCTGGCAGCGCGGGTGCGTGAACTCAAGGAGGGAGGCACTAACCGAGGGGGTTCCGCTAAGGTGAAGGTAGCCTCAGCCTCCCGTGACCGAGCTGCCAGGCACTACAGAAGGGAGGATGATATGTCGGATCCCCTTGAAGGTACCTCGAGCATGTACGCCCAGGGAAAGAATGATAACCAGGGCTAGAGGGGCCCTGCCTCTAGCCAGGAAGAGGCACGGGAGAACCGAGTTTTCTGGACGGTGTGGATCCGATGGCCTGGCACATCAGAGCCACAAAAATATGATGCATTGGTTGATACTGGAGCACAGTGTACTTTAATGCCATCGGGACATGTGGGGGCAGAACCTGTATCCATTGCTGGGGTGACCGGGGGATCACAGCAGTTGACCCTTTTGGAAGCTGAGGTGAGCCTGACTGGGAAGGAGTGGCAAAAGCATCCGATTGTGACCGGCCCAGAGGCCCCGTGTATTCTGGGCATAGACTTCCTCCGGAATGGCTACTACAAAGACCCAAAAGGACTCAGGTGGGCATTTGGGATTGCTGCTGTGGAGGCAGAGGGCATTAGGCAATTGAACACCCTGCCTGGACTATCTGAGAATCCTTCTGCAGTTGGGCTCCTGAAAGTGGAAGAGCAACGAGTGCCAATTGCCACCTCGACAGTGCACCGCCGGCAGTATCGGACAAATCGAGATGCTGTGATCCCCATCCACAAGATGATCCGTGAGCTGGAGAGTCAAGGGGTGGTCAGCAAGACCCACTCACCCTTCAACAGCCCCATCTGGCCTGTGCGCAAGTCTGACGGGGAATGGAGATTGACTGTGGACTATCGTGCCCTGAATGAAGTGACTCCACCGTTGAGCGCTGCCGTGCCAGACATGTTGGAGCTCCAGTACGAGCTGGAGTCCAAAGCAGCAAAGTGGTACGCCACTATTGACATTGCCAATGCATTTTTCTCCATTCCTCTGGCAGCAGAGTGCAGGCCTCAGTTTGCCTTCACCTGGAGGGGCGTGCAGTACACCTGGAATCGACTGCCCCAGGGGTGGAAGCACAGTCCCACCATCTGTCATGGACTGATCCAGACTGCACTAGAAAAGGGTGAGGCTCCAGAACATCTGCAGTACATTGATGACATCATTGTGTGGGGGAACACCGCAACCGAAGTGTTTGAGAAAGGAGAGAGAATAATTCAAATTCTCCTGCAAGCTGGTTTTGCCATCAAGAAGAGCAAGGTCAAGGGACCTGCCCGAGAGATCCAGTTCCTGGGAGTAAAGTGGCAAGATGGACGACGTCAGATTCCCATTGAGGTCATCAATAAGATCACAGCAATGTCTCCGCCGACCAACAAGAAGGAAACACAAGCTTTCCTAGGTGCTATAGGTTTCTGGAGGATGCACATTCCCGAGTACAGCCAGATCGTGAGTCCTCTCTACCTGGTTACCCGCAAGAAGAATGATTTCCACTGGGGCCCTGAACAGCAGCAGGCCTTCGCCCAGATCAAACAGGAAATTGCTCACGCCGTAGCCCTTGGCCCAGTCAGGACAGGACCAGAGGTGAAGAACGTGCTCTACTCTGCAGCCGGGAACAAGGGTCTGTCCTGGAGCCTCTGGCAGAAGGTGCCTGGTGAGACTCGGGGCCGACCACTGGGATTCTGGAGCCGAAGCTACAGAGGATCTGAAGCCAACTACACTCCCACAGAGAAGGAAATCCTGGCAGCTTATGAAGGAGTCCAGGCTGCCTCAGAAGTAATCGGCACAGAGGCACAACTCCTCCTGGCACCCCGACTACCGGTGCTGGGGTGGATGTTCAAAGGAAAGATTCCCTCCACGCATCACGCCACCGACGCTACTTGGAGCAAATGGATTGCCCTCATCACGCAGCGCGCCCGAATTGGAAACCCAAGTCGCCCTGGGATCTTGGAAATAATTACGAACTGGCCGGAAGGTGAGACTTTTGGGTTATCTTCTGAAGAAGAAGAGGAGCAGGTGACACGTGCCGAAGAAGCCCCACCATATAATGAGCTACCAGAGAGTGAAAGACAATACGCCCTCTTCACTGATGGTTCCTGCCGAATTGTAGGCGCTAGCCGGAAATGGAAAGCCGCTGTATGGAGCCCCACACGACAAGTTGCACAGGCTACTGAAGGAGAAGGTGGATCGAGCCAATTTGCTGAGCTCAAAGCTGTCCAATTAGCTCTGGACATAGCTGAAAGAGAGAAGTGGCCAAAGCTCTACCTCTACACTGATTCATGGATGGTAGCCAATGCTCTGTGGGGTTGGCTGGAAAGGTGGAATAAGGCAAACTGGCAGCGCAGAGGAAAACCAATCTGGGCTGCTGAAGAGTGGAAAGACATTGCCACTCGGGTAGAGAAGCTATCCGTGAAGGTCCGTCATGTAGATGCTCACATCCCCAAGAGCCGGGCTAATGAAGAACATCGTAACAACAAACAGGTAGATCAGGCTGCGAAAATAGAGGTGTCCCAGATAGACTTGGATTGGCAACATAAAGGAGAACTGTTCCTAGCTCGATGGGCCCATGATGCCTCAGGTCATCAGGGCAGAGATGCCACCTATAAGTGGGCACGAGACCGAGGGGTGGATCTAACCATGGACAGTATCTCCCAGGTTATCCATGATTGTGAGACATGCGCTGCGATCAAGCAGGCCAAGCGGGTGAAGCCTCTGTGGTATGGCGGGCGATGGTCCAAATACAAGTATGGGGAGGCCTGGCAGATTGATTACATCACACTGCCTCAAACCCGCCAAGGCAAGCGCTATGTGCTCACAATGGTAGAAGCCACCACTGGGTGGCTGGAGACCTACCCTGTGCCTCACGCTACTGCCCGGAACACCATCCTGGGCCTGGAAAAGCAAGTCCTTTGGAGGCATGGCACCCCTGAGAGAATCGAGTCTGACAATGGGACTCATTTCAAGAACAGCCTTATAAACACCTGGGCTAGAGAACATGGCATAGAGTGGGTGTACCACATCCCTTACCATGCACCAGCAGCTGGGAAGGTTGAGCGGTGTAATGGACTGCTTAAAACCACCTTGAAGGCACTGGGTGGGGGGACTTTCAAAAACTGGGAGATGCATTTAGCAAGAGCCACCTGGTTAGTTAACACTCGAGGTTCCACCAGCCGAGCAGGCCCTGCCCAATCTGAACCCCTACAAACAACAGACGGGGATAAGGTTCCAGTGGTGCACATGAGAGGTATGCTTGGAAAAACTGTTTGGGTAAAGTCTGCCTTGAGCAAAGACAAACCCATCCGTGGGGTTGTTTTTGCTCAGGGACCAGGTTGCACCTGGTGGGTGATGCAAAAGGATGGAGAGACCCGATGCTTACCTCAAGGGGACCTTGTTTTAGGGTGAACTACCCATGGCTCTGTACTTGTATCAGTATCAGCATGTATATTTGTATATAATTTGGGTAATGCATAGATTTATATGGTTAAAAAAGTTAAGTTTCATGTAACATGTTAGTATGGGAAAAAATTCGGGGTGGATAATGTTGGGGTTTTAGTTTAGTCTGTTTTTTTTCTCTGTTAAAGGAATTTTCTCCCATATGCATGTTGCTAGGGGACAAATAGCTGTACTTAAGAAAGACAAAAGGGGAGTGGGGCGGACCTGGCTACTCCTTTGTCTACACCTGGGTGTGAGTTCAGTTCGCTCTGAACGTCCGGAGAGAGAAGCTGCAGAGAAAGGAGCTGCTGCTTCTTTCTTTTTGGCCGTTCTTTCTTCCTGCTGGAAACAACGCCGGGACCCCAAAAGCCGCTTTCCCTGCCCTGCTGGAGACCGAGCTGCGGCTGCCCTGCTCCGCTGCTGCTTCGAGCTTTCGCTACGCTGTAGCCCTGCTCGCCCTGCCTGCCTGGGCCTCCGTGGGTTTTTCCCATCTGGATACATCTCGTCTGCCACCCGGGATTTGCGTTCGTCCCTGCCATTCCAGCCTGCTGTTCCTGAGAGTCCGGGATCGGCTGCCCAGCGGTTTGTGAAGCCTTTGTCCCATCCCTTCCCGGGATCCCCGGAGCACCGGTGCCGCGTGTGTCCCGAGCTCGCTCCGGAGCGCCCCCTGCAGCCGCGGGGGAACCATCGCACCTGCCCTGCTCACCGGGAGCCGCCAGCGCCCCTGCCGGCTGCGAGCGGAACTGCACCCGAGGGGAAATAGCCTGACAGCCGAGAAGGCTGGCACTGGGTTTGTGATTGCTGTTACTGCCATAGTTGTTGTTGTTTTGTTTGACTGGTTATATACATATATATATATATAGTAAAGAACTGTTATTCCTATTTCCCACATCTTCGCCTAAAGGCTCTTGATTTCAAAATATAATAACTTGGAGGGAAAAGTGTGTCCCGAGCTCGCTCCGGAGCGCCCCCTGCAGCCGCGGGGGAACCATCGCACCTGCCCTGCTCACCGGGAGCCGCCAGCGCCCCTGCCGGCTGCGAGCGGAACTGCACCCGAGGGGAAATAGCCTGACAGCCGAGAAGGCTGGCACTGGGTTTGTGATTGCTGTTACTGCCATAGTTGTTGTTGTTTTGTTTGACTGGTTATATACATATATATATATATAGTAAAGAACTGTTATTCCTATTTCCCACATCTTCGCCTAAAGGCTCTTGATTTCAAAATATAATAACTTGGAGGGAAAAGGGGTTATATCTGCCACTTCAAGGGGGGCCTCTGCCTTCCTTAGCAGACACCTGTCTTTCAAAACCGAGACAGCTGGGAAAGACTATTTGGAACACTTGGAAATTAGAGGACCTCATGCTGAATTTAATTGCATACAGCCATAGGTGACTTTTTTTTTTTTTTTTTTTTTGTTGCTTACCTTACATTATTGGATTTAGCTTGACCTGATGTAGTATTTTGTCACATACAAGGTGTGACAGATACCATTAAAACCAGTTTCATTTTGCATCTTGAACAACTGATAGAAGGAGCATAGATTGTTTGTGAAACATAGAAATAGTTTATCATCAAAAAACTTCAAATTATGCTTGCTTTCATAATTTATGAAACTCAAGAATTAAAACAATCTGCAGCACTAACAATTATTTTTAAAGGCTGCCTCAATAAGTACAATGTTTTCTAATTTTATAATAGATATCTTGATTTGTAATCTAAATGATCTTCACTGCCTTGAAGGAATTTTGATTGAACACCTTATGAAATTGTTGCCATTATAAATTTTACACATCATTTAAGTCTATGTGAAGAAATACAGCCTCGTTGGAATGTTGCAATGGAATCTGGCCAACTAGATTTTGTTTGTCTCATCTCTCACTCTGTGTCTCAACCATTCCAGCTTGGTGACCTCTATTCAAAATAAAGAATTTTCACACTCTTCTTAGTTTAGTATTAAAGTGAGAACAAAAAGAGAAGAAATATTAACAATGATAAACTTGTGTAAATTATTAGTGTGTCTGTGTTTTGAAAAGCTAGTGCATAATATTCAGCCTTGAAGGATAGAAGCTTTATGGAATAAGATTTTCAATTCTTTATATTGGATTTCAATGTCTAGCACCTTGCAGTTTCCCCTAATTACCTTTTTGTAATCTGTGGGGACTCCAGAAAATCTCCAGAGTTTGCAACTTGCAACTGTCAAGTTTTGTAAAAATAATATACTACATAGATGGAAAGAATTAAATGTTCAGATGGCTGAGATACATCTTTGTAACAGGGTCTGCGTAAAGGGATGCAGAAACTGCCAGAGACCTAGGCCAGTATCCAAAAAGAAGTCAATAAATTGTTACCAAGAACTGCATCTTAGAAAGAATAACTCAATGGAAAGTAGAACTTGCTGTTTTATGAGCACATTGTGAAGACATTGTCTTTTTTTATCAAAACTCAAAAATCTTTAACCCAAGAGTTTACCCAGTGACTGGGAGAAATTGTGAAACACTAGAGTTTACAGAAAGCCAGTCCAAGACCTGTTAAGACTGATTGGGTTCTGAAAGCAGAACATGGACCTCAGCTTTGGTTTGATCCTCCCAAAGAGATTACCACCTTGTGTGACTGAGGCACATAATGTACAGGTGATAAACTGACAAAGAATAATGATGTATAAAAGATGACTAATTAGGGACAACGCACCAGAAGGCATACTGCTGAGAATTTAAATAAAATAATAAAATCCTAGTACAGCATGGCTACATTTGTGTGATTAAATAGCAGTGGTGAGACAAGCAAGATGCAAAAGAATGGAAATAGTAATGGAAAAAGGGAAGGAGAGGTTCTTGTCAGTAGGTTTTCTTTCAGTTGTTCCTAAGACGCTGGATTGCTCTTGCCTCTGCAGATTGGAAAATTAATCAAGATCTAGAGGTGTTTCACCACATATCACACACCCCAGCTACTTGTGTCACTGGTCAACATTAGGCTTCTGTTTATTTCCATACTTATGCTACTTAAAATACAGGAGCTCTGATTCCAAGACTGCAAAAAGATTTACACATATAACTGCAGAATTTTTGTTGGGGGTTTTAGGAAGTCTTAGACAAAAAAAAAAAAATTATCTTCAAGTCCATGTTTCCATCTTTCCCTTTTCTGTGAAGTTGGTGTGGTCTCTGGGTGTTGTGGGAAAGGAACGCAAAACCAGAGACAAATGCCTTTTCTCTGTGCAGTGGCACTGTACATGGAGAATCCTTTAAATACAGATGGAAATTGTTCCTTCTCCCTTCTAAGCACACTTAGATCAGCTGTTTAGGGGGTAAAATATGCAGATCATTCATGAGCACTCTAGTAAATTTCCAGCACCAGATTTGAACTTTTATTCAATAGTAGATAATGAGAACAGATAAATACTTCCTTACCTCACTGCAGCACAGGACAAAGATAGTCATCATTACCCAAAATGAGGACAAAGAGAAGGAACTTTGCTTTTTTATGTGGCTGCTCAAATTACTAAGAAGGAAAAAAACTTTAAGAGAAAGTTATTTTTTCTAGATTAGGGTCAATAAATAAAACCAAAAGAGCCAGTTTTCAAGTGATAAATCTCTAAAGCTTAGTGTAAAACCTCAAAAAAGGCAATTTGTACTGCGGGCTTCAACCATAATTTTCTTTCTTTATGTGAAAATCATTCTACGAAGTTTAATACATAATTCATGTGTGTGAGTAAATTTATTTACTTTCATGGAATGGAATGATATTGTCTTTATAGAAAAAGATGTGAAAGCACAGCTATTTGGTAGGATCATAAGATAGGATTCATTATCTTCAGATGTATTCTGTGTGTGTTGTTGATGGATGATTTAATATAATGCAGCTCCATTGCCAGTATTCTTTATGCCACACAAGCTTTAAAAGGCATTATCTGGCTAAAAGGCAGAGATGGCCTTATTTAGAGCTCTACGTATTATCTGATCTCTGAACGTGAAGGCAGAAAACTTTGAACATGAAGGCAGAAAAAGTCCACAGACTTTAAAGGTTTTTTATGTTAAAGGGAGATATTTAAACCCATTTATTTAAAGCTGAGAAATCTTCCAATGGTCATGGGATGTTGAGATGATATATAAAGGAACAACTTTGTAATTTAAATTCCTACCTACTGTTATTATTTTGCCAGCAACATTTTCAGCCTACTTCATATAAATTCCTGTCTTCCTTATTTCGCAGTAGGCTGTGCTTCAGGAATACCATCAAGTCAAAGATAGGTATCTAGATAAAAGTAATGCTATATATCCTGAGCAAAACCACTTTTTTAAAAAAAGCAGTCCAAGTAACTGTACAGTGGATGTTACAGTAATGTCGCTGTTGTACCATGAATGACACGGTCCAGGATCAGGTTCAAAGGCCAAAAGTGGTTATATTTAATTATATAAATCAGCTTATATAGCTTTGTTCACAGGAGTGGCATAACATCATTGGGTGCTTGACCATCTGCCTCTCAGAGCGATTGGCTGAATGGTATAACACCCATTTCCAAAATACTTTTCCCAGTGTGGAAAACAGAGACACAAACAGCTTGCACTTGCAATATAGTTTACAAAACCTCAAACCGTTTTCCGAGCTAGTTTGCGTAAGAAAGGAGACTTTCGCAGGCGGCTGCAGAAAGCTAGAAGATCTCTCTGCTAACTATTTAGTATCCACACAGTAACACCAAAGGATCAGGGATTCAGTCTTTATCCGTTCGTAGGGCTGCAAAACCAGAAGTCATCCTGCAGACCTTGAGAGCTCAAACCTCCCAGCACACACTGGGCACTGGTGGAGAGGGTCTGAATGGACATCATGCAAAATATCTTGTGTTTGATAGGGCATCCTGTTTCTCAGAGTGTTCACAGCTTCTCATTACCCAAGTGATACACTGGTAGTCTTACCTACATTAGATAGAACTCAGCTGCTTCAGTTGTTTCAGAAAAATGTAGACAGATGGTTCAAGGGCAAGAAACTCTTTGGATTCTATGTAGAGAAAAGCACAGTTGCAGGGTGATCTTGTTTATTGAAGGCTAGGAGAGATGCAATGTTTTTTTAAGATTCTTGAAGAAGGCAAATAGGCCAGCCATATCTTACAATGACACTTGGCATGATTACATGAATTTTCATGCTTCCCTGAAATTGTTGCGAACTTCTCAGATTTGTTTGGTTGTCCTGTATGAAGCATCTCGTTTGAGTTACATTCATGGCTATTTCACACATGGTAAGAACAGAGGACAGTTCATTTAAAAGGTTTGGATTTCTGTTACAGTCTCGTAGTTTTGATGCATTTCATGCAGAATTTTGCTGGAGTGGAGTTATTTCAGGTGTTTTATTGAAGAAGTTGTTTGCTCACAAAACAATGTGGAATCCTGTAACAGGCTTATTTCTTGCTCAGTGCCAATTCATTGTATCCAGAAGCTGATGTCTGAGCTGAAAATACGGCAGTCAACATTATTTAAGGCTGTTTTGATCTCCATGACATTGTTGGCTGTAACTTCTTATCCCAGTAGTATTGTCATTGAGGGTACAGGAATGACCTGTTGGAGAATTTCCAAATAGGCTTGTGCTTGTGATTCATTATTCATTAAAGGAGACAATCTATACAAAGTTTTTAGGGTAGTCTAGTATGATGTGCTGCTTTCTTCTTCATCCCTTGTTCTCTTTTCTACTGATTAGAAACAGAGTCCAAGTTTTCTGGGACAGAGGGACAGCTTGATTAAAACGAAAGGCAAGAATATGGCTTTAAAAAATGAAAGGCCTTTCATTTCACAAGGAGAAGTTAGTGATGTGTAGAATGAGCTTAAGTGACAGAACTCAAACCAAGAGCTGTGTCCTCAGCATGCAGATTCTTACTTGCTGGTACTCACTCCAACTCAGCACCAAGGCAGAGGTGGTCCTGAAATGGCTTTTCTCATTGCCCTTGGATGAAGGGCAGAGCCCTAGAGGGTGATATTTTATTCCCCAGGTGAAAAAAAAAAAAAGTGACTCTGAATTGACCAGGACAAAGGACACCTCTGTTGGGCAAATCTCCTGATAAAATAACTGGATTATTTATGATAATGATGAATATTGTGAAGTGAAAAGAATTATTAGTGGAAAAAATTAATAAATTATTAAAGGAAAATGAAATCATAAAGTGAAAGAGGTGAATTTTCTACAATTTCTAAAGTTATTCTGATGTATCTGTTTTGTACTTGAATGTCCCTATAACAGGCATTTTGCGAAGAGCTAAAGAACATTCCTTCTCTCATACTGAGCATCTCTCAAACAAGTGTAATAAGTGATGTGATTCAGCACTTCATTCACTGTCCAAAATTTAAGAATGTGAGCTACTCAGTTTATTTTTGATTAGTCATATACCTCAACTGAGAGTGGCAAATGCATAATTTTAATATAAATATTTAAGGTTTGTGCTCTTTAAGTAGTGAATGTGATACTGAATGTCAAATTTTGAATAATACAGATCTCATTTTGTGAAGCGCAGGGCATCTGTGACTTTTTACAAATGCCTTAATTTTTCCCACACAAAGACTGTAGTTCAACAAATTACTTACACGTGTGCATAGTTTTATGTGTGGATACTCATTGATTGTAGCTTAAAATTTTAATCTTCAAAGCTTTAATTTGTTTAATTGCATTACTGAATTAAGGCCAGAGTTGTTTAAAAAATGTCTTGAATTGAGTTCTTCGGGATGCTATAACATTCAATTAAAATATGTAAATCACTTCCTATAGCATCAGCCATTACCCAATTCTTTGTACTTTATTTACTGACAAGCACAGGATGAAAGTCTCTTACCAGAAGTGGAGCACACTGCTTTGCAATGATTCCACTTTGTACCACCCAAGGAAGAAATGGAGTTTTGAGGCATTTTGCTGTGGCATTGTTTTCCATCGTGACTAGAACACAGGTCTATCCCACAACCAGAATGTTGAAAGAGGGAGGTACAGGCTAAAAATGAGGGAGAAAGCATTCAGAGACTGATAGGGGGAGAAAAGACAGTTGTAGAAGTGGGATGTGACATGATTTTCCTAGGGTTTTTTTTTTGTGTGTGTTTTAGTTGGTCAGGTTTATTAGGCAAACAGCTCCCTTGACATCATTTTATATGTAACTGTAAATAAGCTGTGTATAGGACTGAAGTAACTCTTTAGGGTCAAGTCTATAACTAGTCAGAGCTTATTTAAGTCAGGGGAGTTACAACAGAGCTTTGAAACTTGAAGGTTTAGTTAGTCAGAAATGTCTCCTCTGATGGAAAGCAAAAGAAAAATAGCTTGAAAGACACTGTTCCCCTTTGAGGGTCAGTATAATCCTGTCAGTATTTAAAATGGATTTCAGTATTGGTAATGTGACTGAAGTTGGTTCTGCAGCAGATTCCTGGTTCAGTGAACAAAACTTAAGAGTCTGTGTCACTTTGAAGATAAAATAATCTCTCTTAGGACATGCTGTCAAAAGTCTGATGAGATGAAGTGCTGCAGCTTTGACTGGTTCTTTAGTTGTGCTTTGACTTCAGACTCCTTTGGGTTATTCTTTATTAATCTAAAGAAATCACACCTTCTGGCTATTTCACACTGTTTGAATTGCTAAACAAGTCTGGCTCCTCGATTTCTAATTCCAAAGGAGTCCTTTAGATCATATGAATGACCTCGGGCAATATTGCTAGTACCTGAAAACAATTCTCTGGATTTAGTTACTAGCAGTGTAGTGAATATTACACAGGCTTATTTTGGGAATTCTTTGGATGCAGAAAAGTCATAATAGCAGTACTTGACTTTGGGACCCAAATTGCAGTTCTGGGCTTCTGTTCTGGACCTTCTCCATGCTCTTGATCCTATACTAGCAACACACTGAAATTAATGACTTTTCCAAATTAACTATAGTTGTTAGGTTTCTTTGATGCTGAAGTATCATTTCAGAGTCTCCCATCTTCCCACACAGAACCTCTAACAACTTTCGTACTGTTGAAAAATCCTTCTTAGAGAGAACAAGGGAGGAGGTGACTTTTTTTACTAGTTTCTTACTCGGTGTAGCATAGAGGCCTTCACTCACTTGCTATGCCAAAACACCAAACAAATAATAATATTGGTAATTGCTAATGATTTAAGGGGTCTGGAGAATCATCATGGGATTATTGAGAGAGTTTTGAATTTACCTTGTATCGGTGTATTGGCTGTAAGCTGCCAGAGCCAAGTATGAAGAGTTAGTCCTCGTCCTAGTGACTAGTTGGTTGGGCTTTTTAATTTGTATTACTTCACTTGTGCTTATTGAATGTTGAAGTTACTTAATGGCTTAGAAGACAATGTATTTTGTCTAGATCTATTCATCCCAGAAGGCAGAGGTTTCGATTTCCTTCTTTTTATGCCACTCAGTACAGAGTAAAAGCAGACTGAGGAAGAATTCAAGAGGCTGACAGTACATATTCCCTTGAGAGTAATTGTTTCTCAGGTTGGAGACATTTGGCTCAAGTTCCTTTATTCCTTTACTTTATTCAAGTTCCTTTATTATCAAGTTCTGTTCTTTTCTTTTTTGTTTTGTTTCTTTTTTTCCTTTAATATTTAAATTCTACTGAGTAATTGGACTCTGATAATAACTTCTCTGAAAAGAGATGTTATTTCTTCTGACTTTATTAGCAGGGATTCCTGATGTAAAACATTTTGGAGAATGAGAGATTTGCAACACAATAGATTATTCATTACCTGTTCCAGGAGATAAGTTTGGTGCAAAACCATTCCAATCTACTGATTATATGTTTTGAGTAAAATGAGTTTAACATTTTTGATAAAATCATAGTTGATCTGAATATTTTTTATCCTTCTATAAAGGATTTCTGTGGAACATATTTTTTAAAGGTAATATTTTTAAGATCTGGAAGAGCCTTCCATTCCCTCCATCCCTGCTCTGTAGCTTTGTTTCCCTAAAGCCACTGTCCCAGCCTCGGATCTCCAGGTCCTTGACGTCACTTTCATGGACGCTCAATCCACTGAGTTGTCTTTTTGATTTTTTAATACCTGCAAAGTCTCATAGCTCAAATTCTTCCTGCTTCACTAGGGCCTGTTACCCTGTTGTCCTGCTGGTCCTGATATCTCAAGTCATCCTGATGAAACCAGTTAAGTTTAGGGCAGCCAGCAGGACGCAGAGAAATGGGGCAGCATTTCAGGCTCTTAGAAATCTGGAGCAAATAAATCAAACTGCGAACACAAATTTTAGTCGCAGTGTAGAGGCAGACCTGACCTGCACAAGTAAATCCTTAGTTACTATGTATATTTTGGGCAATGCAGACCTTGATGTGTGGAGCCATCGTGGCACACAATGCTTCACCTGGGTCTGATTGTCAGCACTGGGTCACGCAGTGCCACAGCTGTTACTGGCACCAAAGCTGACTGAAAGGTCATGTGTACATCTTTGTGGGCAAGGTAAGTAGAATCGATGTATCCTGACACTGGCAAGTTTTCTGTAAAGATCATCAGAAAATGGTGAAAAAATGCTGTCTACGAGAAATTTCTGTTTTCTATGACATAGAGTCAATATTTTTCACTGAAAAATCTAATGAGAATGAAACCTTGTATTCTCGGAAAAGATCTGCAGGGCAAAAAAAAAAATTCTAATAAACTTTCTGAGTTTTATTCAAACATTAATTTGCTTCTCTTACTTCTATTTCCACTAATTTCTTTCTCATTTTTCCTCATGCCAACTGTGCCCTCACAGTGTCTTATCATGTTTTTTCAGTTCATATGTTACCTCCTCTGGCAGCACTAAACACATTTTATCTCACTGTATTTTTACATGTTATCTCCTGCCACAAAATAAACTTCCCTATTTGTGAAAGATTTACACAATGTCCTATTTTCTCAGTTGCTTGTGAATCATCACTTTTTGCTTAAGCTCTTTAGACTTACACCTTTAGCAATAAACCCTATTTACTGCTTCATTTATTAGATTCTTATCATCCCCTGGGTAATCCTGTTCTTTGCCTTTCCTATGCATTGTAAATTCCTTTTGTATTGGTTCTCCAAGAATTTATAGTGCATCTGTTGCTCTGACTCTGTGCCCTTCTGGCTTTCTGTTAATGATATTGAGCTGATTTATTTAAATGTATGGCAGTGAACAACTGTATGACCTTCAGACATGCTTTGAAATTGGGGAGTAAACATTTTGGATGTTCAACAGTTTTCACTGGAGTCATCAGAAGATTACATTATTTGTTGTGTAAGGGAAGAATGGGATTGTGGTATTGAACCACAAATTCATGAATCTTGAACATGTATCTTGATCCAAAAAAAGTTAATTCCACTTTTATGTCACATTTATGACCATCCCTGTGATAAATCAAAGGCTGTTGGTATTGTTCTCAAGAGGAAATACTGCTTATGTAGATTCATTATTTTCTGAGTATGAAAGACCGCAAATATTTCCAGAATGCTAATGACATTTAACACTGTTTAGTTGTTGTGTTGCATCATACACTGTGTTGTTGTCTTTTGTCTTCTTTCATTCTTCACTTTTTCTTTCTTCAGAGCAAAAAAAAATTAAGTTGAAAAATTTTAAAGCCAATTTTTTGTCTTGTCAGAGGCGAACCAGAGCCTAGATGGAAGAGAACAGTCTCCAGACTGAATAATATTCTGTAGCTTAGGTGTTGGGAGTAATTCTTTAAAATTGTTCTAAAACAAACACACGAATCCCCTCTAAATTTCTTTTATGGTAACAATGTTTCATGAAGCATAGAGCATGAGATGCAGAAGGAAAAAAGTAAGAAGTAAGGAAGACATGTCTGGGGCTTGTTTCATTTGTTTGTTGGCACTTTGGTGCCCTAAAGACATGGTTTTGAGAAATCCCATTTCTTTTCTGCTGTGGAAGATCTACTGTAAGTCTACTATATATTAAAATCACATATTTTCATTTACTAATATCAGAATTTTGTGCCTTCTGTTGCACAATCCTGATTTTTCAGAAGTTGTTTGGAAATGAAAAAAATATTTCCAGATCTCAGAAACAATTATGATAAATGCTAAAATAGTATTTTGGGGCAAATTGTCTATTTCCAGAAGTGTGCAGACTATACCTATATATTTTCATAAAAAATGCCAAATTTTTCATTTGAACTTTTGAATTTCTCTGGGTTTAATAGTATTTGAGATCACAGGAATACTATATACCTTAAGCACCTCACTGAGAAGGTTTCAACATTCTATTGAGTGTTTACATGAAGCTGTGGGTGCAAATGAGAGAATGGAGTCCCTGTTCGATGTGTGCAAGCTCTCTTTATGCACAGCTTAATAATCACCAGTGGGGTTCTTCAGAGGACAGTAATACACTTTGATTTTGTATTTGTACATCAGAGCTACTATTGGAAACTTACGTCCAAAGGATGGGGTTTTTAACCTGACCTTGCCATTTTTTTTAAAACACAAAAAATAATGAATAGTTTGTAAATTTAGTCTTTTAGACATGCCTGCCCACAAAGTCTTCTTTGAATCATTCTTCATCATTACTTGCTGTCCCTTAGTTTGTATTTCTGGTTTTCAGTGCTGAAATGAATGGAGGTAATGATGTCCCTCACAAAGGCATGGGGAGTATTAAGTGGTTTGTGCCACTCTAGAGCAGCTCTTGCAGCTCTTAATGGTTCCTTTGTAAATAGTAAACAGGATTGTTCTCAGTGGTTTATTTAAGGATATATGATTTACTTCATCCAGATGATTTTCTTAACTGTATGAACTTCATACACTGGGAGCCATTTAGAGACCTTGGTTAAAGTGCTGTCTTCAGCTGAGTCTGATGGAGTTCTCTAAACAGTGTAGATGTCTGGAAGCCAGGTGCAAAGCTAATTTCTGTCTATACCAATGTATGGAAAAGAACTGCAGCAACACTGTAGGGGCATTGATACAACTCGGGGTTGAGTAACAGAAAAGTATTGGGTAATGAGAAAGAATCTGAAAAATACTTAAAGGGCTCAAGGAGCACAGAAGGGCACAGGTGAGGAAATCCTCCTCCCTTGACATCTTGTGGAGACACACCCAGCATGAATAAAGATTTGTATTCGTTTTGGCAGATGCAGTATGCCATGTGATCATGCTCTCTTGACTCACGAGCAGCTGAAATGAAAATACATGGCAGTTTTAATTGCTCAACACTGCAAGCGATAATTTAAATATTGAGGTCTACTGTAAGAGTTTTTAAGGTTGTGTTTCTCTCTGAGTGCTTTGGTTTCAGCTGTGTGCAGTGTAGTAGAGTAATTCTCTCTCTAGGAAAAAAAAAAGATTATTGGACTTTGATACTTTTAAATATGGGCAACTCTCCAGTGACTGTAATTGTGATGTTTATTTATTTAACACCACAACCCTGATTTGAGATTTTAATCATTGTAATTGAAGGTTTTATTTCAACCTAAACTCACAAATAAGGGTATCATCAGAAAGTACACTGATTTCTTTGACATCACTACTACTACTGAGTTTATCATGTGGGAAAAAATCTGCTATTGATGGAGTTTTTCTTGTTTATGTTTTTTTTAAATCCAAGGAAGTCGCAGTTTGCCTGTGTAAGATGTTCTCTGTGAGTGTGCTGAGTGGCAACATGAGCACTTTCTTCAGTCTGCAAGGGCAAATTGTCTAGTTAAGTGATGCTACTTAGGGAGAGACTGGAGATTCCACTAACACTGTGTTCATTTGGTGAGAGACTGGAAGTTTGTAGAGCCTTTTTGTAGGTTTTCCAATTTTTTAGCCTGAGTTTCTCTCCTGGCTTTCACACAGGCTGCTACATCTGCCCTGTTAGTCATTTCATTTAATGTGCTATGTGTGAAAATAAGTTGATAGCCTGCTCTAGGAATATGGTGTTCATGTCTCTCTCATTTCAGGCTGGTGGCTACTAGTCCTTGATGGCCATGCTACTTTTTGCTTCTGCCCAACACATCTTTCATTTGTTTGAGTGGACACGCACCAATCCATCTGTGATGTTCTTTCGCATATTCCTGACTCTCCTGGGCCAGACCTGATTCTCCTGGGTCAGCTTATCTTACTCCTGATCCTTTGACCCTATCCTGTTGCACAGTCTGGTTGCCTGCCGACCCCGTTTAGTTGTTTTCTATTCCTGCTCCATAGATGTCATTAGGAGATTTAAGAAAAGATACACTGTCCAAATGAATGCTTTAAATATTAGGAAAAATAATTGAGACAAGTCAGGAATGATATTTATGCTTATAGCAACAAGAGATTTAAAGCTAATGTGGCCCATTTGATCATGCTGTATGATGTGCTGTACCTCACAAGCCAGCTCTATTTTCTATAACTTTCCCTCTCTTAATCCTAGTTTAAAAAGTAGACTTCCAAATATTGTATTATATGATATCTCTTTTTAATGCTATGTCCAGCTATTCTTATTCCCAGTAATAGAAACTGAAAAGAATATTTAAAAAATTATTTTTCATATTTAATCTTTGTACACTTCTATGTTTTCTGAAGAGTTCAGGTGAATTTTTTCAGTGTTGCCTGGACATGCCTTCAAAAAAGATATTTGGCATTGAGCACTGAGCTGAAGAAGAATCTCTCCAACAGTTCAATAGCCTGCTCTAGCCATCTTTCTGCTAGGTATTGATAGTAACAGGAAGACTTCTAAAGTAAACAAATTAAACCAGCCAAACTCTAGGGTGCTCATAATTATTTTGATCTTTCTGCCTTGACAGCTGGGTATCTGGTAGTATTTGAAACCCAAATTCAGACAAACTTGCTGTTGTTTGTACCTGCATCATTTGGTGTCCTCAGACTTGGAGGGGATTTTTTAACAGAAATTCCCACTGCATGTTACATCAGTTCCCAAATAAATATAAAATAAATAATACAAAATTTTCTGTTATGTCATATCTGACTCTTTTTTATTTTCATGATTAGAAGTTTAATACTTACACTTTCCTCTCCTGTCAAAACACTGTTGTCATGAAATCCCATGCATCCTCTGTACCTGGTGACTGCAGCATATTGCAAATATATTTGCTATTTGCCTATTGCTTATTTATGAAACATATGCCCAGTGTTTGTCCAATATTCTGGAACACTTCACATGAGGCAACAGACAGCACCTGTTCTTAGTTAAGGAAAATGTTGCTGAATCAGAGACTGATTAAGGATTCCTTTGCTTCACACCCAAAATTCCACTGCCTGAGGGAAGAAATAAACTGAATAACTTTGACTGAAAGCACCATTCTTTTGACAAATGTCTGCCTAGCTGCTAAGTTGTGCTCATTCAAATCCTTCCTCAGAATTTCCCAACATGCTGCCGCACCATCATGGAGTTTGGTAGGAGCCAGCATCTGCTAGCTGCTTATGAAGCTAATCATAACTTTATCCTGCTGTACTCCTTTCACAAGTATTTGTGATTTCCATTAATTGTTTCCTCTCATACAATTAATATGATTGTAAAATCATTGTTTTAATCTTTTTTTCCTATTTGAGTCCATAGTACTTAGTATGTATAGGCGCATACATAATCCAAGTAAATAATTTTTATTAAACTTCCAGCTTGCTGCAAGAGGATTTAATCTATGGAGAGCTGTTGGTTTCATTCACAGTAAATATTTATTTATCCATGCCCTCAGGCTATGCAGCAGATATACTTCAGATAAGAGAGCAGCCTCTGTGCAAACAAACTTGAGATTTTTCTCTACCTTGAGATGACACACACATCATTGTCTGCCTGAAGAATTCCTATGGACTTCTTCACTTCCCACTGAAAGTGGGACTTTCTCTCTCTCTAGTTTTATTTAGGATCTTCTGCTAGTTTTATGGCCTCATGATCCCTTCTGTCCCAGTCAGAAATAAAACAATCTGACCTTTTATTTTCAGTTAGCAGTCATTTGAAATTATTTTTATAAATGTGTATGATTTTCCTAAGATTCTTCAAAAGAATGTAAACTATTCTTAATATTGCTGTTTTCACCACTAAATTTGTGGAGAAATTGAGCTTTATTTAGAAAGAGGAATTTTTCCATGCAAAAAAAATTATTTACCAGGTAATTGTCTGTGGGACTAGCATGCTATTAGACATGAGGAACATTGAGCTCAATGCAAGTTAATTTAAGTAAAGTAGTCTAAACTCATTGAAACTTGTATTCCTTTCTCTACTGGGTTAACCATCATTGTTGAGATGTGGTTAGGGATTTCAGAGGGTCTTTTGTTGTTACTGTGAATTCTTTTTTATATTTTAGCTTGCAATTTCTTTCTTATCTAAATCCTTTCCTAGCAATGTTTTCCTTACCACAAGCCTAAATAATCTGCTGTCTGTCTGATCCCAAAACACCCATTGACTCCATCTGAATTTTCCATATAGACCAGTTTTAAGATAAGGTGTTAAATATTAAATCTACAATAATATTTTTCATTATTGGCTTGAAGTGTTGTTGACTTAGATGCAATGGGCAAAGCTGAGCAGGCAGCAGAGAAAAAACTGTTCACAAAGTCAAAGAATATGATGTACAGAGATGAAGGATAGAGAATCTGCATTAATCAACCTGCCAGGAAGAGACCTTAAGTCTAAATGAGTAGCCAATTAAAGCAGCTTGTTCTCACATAGAGACTAAATACCATATTATACCATTGATCCACACCTTAAACACTCATTGATTTTTACAAGGTGTTTCATCCATGAAAGGGTGGTAAGTAGTATAGATTTTAATGAAAATTCAGTTCAAGAGAATAAATGAAGGTATGAACATACCATTTCAGATCACTTAAGATCTTCTTTTTGGGAACAAGTACGTTATATTGGCACATGCTGTGTCCAGAGCTGGGCTGCCCAGTACATAGAGGACATGGACTGACTGCAGAAAGTCCAAGGAAGGGACACACAAACACAGAAATTCGAGACTCTCCTAATTAAGGAGAGTCTGAGGGAGCTGGGAGGAGAGAAATGCCAGGGTGATCTCGGCTGTGCATGAAGGGTGTAGAGAAAACAGAGCTAGGCTCTTCCCAGTGGTGCCCAGTGACAGGACAAAAAGCAAAGAAATTCCATTTAAGCATCAGAAAAAATATTTTTACTGTTAGAGTGGACAAAAACCAGGAGAGGTTGCCAAGGGAGCTTGTGGAGTATCCATCCTTGGAGATAATACAATGGACACAGCCCTGAGCAACCAGCTCTGACTCTTTTCTGAGCAGGGGGCTTGATGAGATGGTCTCCAGAGAGGTGTGCCAACCTCATCCGTGCTCTGATTGTGCAATTCTGTCACATTGTTTTCTTATTGTCAGGAAAAGTTTTCTAGTTGCTCAGATTTTCTCCAGCTTCTGCAAGGCAAGATTAATTGTATAGATTTTTTGAAGGTCTGTATACACCACTAGGAGAAACCCCTTTTTCATGGTCACATCCATGGATTTTTTTGCAAAGAAAAATACTGTTGCTCTTCCCTAGACTAAGTGGGTCTGAAGGACCATAAAATATTTGCAAAGAAGAAAATACTTTTCAGAGGGTGGAAAACACCAAGAGTTCACTTTGAAAAAAGAGAGATGTTCTTGAAAGACTGTATAACATTAGTTCACGGTAAACATCTGCAGAATGATAGCCTGTATTATTCTGGATGCTCAGAATTTCTACATGAAATAATTACTTAAATATTTATTTTGCATATGAGTAAATTGAGCTAGAGAGACTATAAAGAAACAATGCAGGAACACAGTGGCATACATAGAAATAGAAACCTATCTAGGAGGTTCTAATTTCTACACTCTGATTTAAGATTCCATTGCATTAATTGAAAATCACATTGCGTTATACAGTAAGTTTTGTAATAAGGAAATTCTGATGATTATATTAAATCCATCAGAAGTTAAAACTAACAACTTGCAGATTAAGTGACATTGTAGAAAATAACAAGTTTGTTTTTGTTCTGTGAAACAACTGGTTTTTGAGGGACCCGTGAATGGGAAATCACAGCTGCAACTGAAATTTAATAAACCCCAAGATCCCAAGTCCCACAAGTGCTTTCAAAAAGTGCACCTTCTATGTCTAACAATACACATTTCTGTAATCTCACAGAAAAATAGCTGGAAAATAGTGTGAAGAAGATGTTTGCATAAATATGAAGTTGGGCACAGCTGTTCTAAGAAGGAATGAAGCTAAAATAGCATAGGAAATGGAAGCAAGGAATTCTTTTATGTTTAAAATATGAGCCTACATAAGAAGAGATTAATGAGAATAGTTGTGAAAATGAATTCATTTAAATATGAGCTATTTCCTTTTTTGGACTTGTTAAGTTACAGTTTCATGAATATTTGTCAAAGTTAATGTTGTGAAGCTGAGCTGTTGCTTTTTCTCAGAGAATAATTCTTGTTGTCTTCCTTTGTGTTACATATTCTCTTTAAGAAAATGAAGAGAATGCAATGATTAATATATATCCTGCTAAATCCTCATGCACAGCTTGATTCAGCTATGGAACAAGAACATTTTGCTTCTTGTGAAAAAGTAATGAACTGTATAAATATAGGAATCAAAGCTTAAAGTTGGCTGAAAATGATGAAGGGTTCTTCTCCTTGGAAACTTAATCTTTGTTCAGTTTCTTGACATTCAGGTAAGAAGAGCCATCAGGTGTTACCAGACCTGATCATGCAGTGTCACATCTGTTACGGTGCTGATGGTCTCATGGGAGTAACAATGCTTTGTCCAGTTGTGAGGTGATGCACTTGGAAAAATATAGCTGCTACTGCAGATGTAAAAACAAACTAACAAAACCCCTTATTGTTTACTACAGTGAAACAATAACATAAAACCTTTGTTAAAGGCAGTTTGCATATGTAGAAAAAAATATTATTAATTTCTAAATTCTAATTGCACAAAAAGCCTCAGATATATGCTTAATCTTGATTTTTAAGAAGCCAATATAATCATGCATTATTTAAACTTGCAAGTCTGTCTTTTCTGAGGTTTGTTTTCTGCTTGGCAGGATATTATTTTAAATTAAAATTCTGCTTTTAGGCAAACTCATAGCACATTTCCAGAAAAGGATAATTCGCCTTTCCATAAAGAGTTTTCAAATATGGAACAAACTCTGTATTCAGTTTTAGATTGTTCTCAACTTTCTTTGTCATTTTTCACAGTAGAACACAAAGCACTGAAAATACAGTTCATAAAAAGAATCCACAAGACTGAGGACTTGAGAAACAAAATGCTCATAAGTTGTAACCACTTTGGCCATATTCGATTTTTACATTGTAAAGAGTTTTGATGAGAAAATAGATTGCAATAGTAATTATTTTTTGTAAAGTATAAATTTATTTGATTAAAGGGCTTAAAAAAACATGAATTAACAATACTTTTTTAATGATATAATAAGGTCCAATGTAAAGCACTATGAAACTTAGTGAGTACGTATCAGTGTTCTAGTTGAAACGAGTGGGTATTTGGGTACATGATAAACATATCTCTGAATACTTGAGATACACCCATATTTGGTGAAATCATGCAAGTTGTAGGAATTTTAATATCTTAAAATTATATCTGGAAAGGCAGGAAATGGTTCAGATGTGTTAGTCCAGTATTTTAAACAGTGCATAGCTCTGTTTGATTTTGTTCATGTACTAGTTCTTATCAACGTAAGAAGGAAATTTTTTTAGATGGTCACAAATGCCAAAAAGTGTCTGTAATTGTTTCAGCATAACTTCTGTGGGGTCAGTGGAGGTATTCTGCCTCCTGTAAGGGAAGGTAGGACTGGTCTGAAGCACAGCTGCTTGCCTAAGCATTGCTGAATGGTCAGTCAGAGTCATGACTGTTGGCACTAATACCCTTCAGCATTCAAACACAAGGAACTGCATTCTGTTCAGAGCAGTAGGGCTCCAAAACGATGTCTTCTGTGTAGACTTAGTCTAGTTATATAGGACATAGACCTCAATACACCCTAAAAATCTTGATGTGTGCTTATAGCATGGGACTTCAAATACTTGGACAAAAAGGTTCCTAGAATTGTTAAGTCAAATAAAACTTTGCCATTGCTTTTAATGGATGCTTTTTTTTTTTAATGGATCCTTTTTTTTTTTTTGGGGGGGGGGGTGTTTTGTTTTTGGGTTTTTTGGGTTTGTGGGGGTTTTTTGGGGGTTGGTTTGTTTGTTTGTTTTCTTTACATTGGTTGAATGTTGAAAACTTGATTATAGTGTTGTTTATTCCTAACTGTTTTCCTGAGGCAGGTAGGTTTTGCCCTATGGAGATATTTTTGACAGTTAAAATTAAGGCTTTTGCAGTTTCTAGTCTTATTAAGGAGAAATTCTCCTCCATGTATTGAAGTTCATTCTTGAGTACTGAAAAATTAGCATACACATATCTCTCTAGTGCCATGCCAGATGTAGTGTAGTCTGTGGTATGGAATTTCTGGGAAAGAAGGATGAAGAACATGGGATGATAGAACTCCTGCACTCTTGGGACCACAAGAAGGATGTCCAAAACATCGCAAGTATTTCTGGAAACTTTTAGGCAGTTAAACTCGGGGCCCAGGTTATGTGTAGATACCTAAATCTGGATTCTTACTCTGGATCTGACTCTCTACCTCATGCCTTTACTCACTTAGTATAAAGGAGCTGAGTAAAAGGACACTATACTGCCTTCTAACCACATCCCCTACTTGAAATATGTGCATATATATATATACACTTACATATATATATATAAAAAAATAACTGTAAATGAAAAGTCACACCTGGTGCATTGGTCTTGGTATACATATGAGATCTCTCATCCTTGGAGATACTCAAAAGCCATCTGGACATAGTCCTGTGAACTCTACTGTAGTGACCCTGCTTGAGCAGAGGGGTCGGAGCAGGTGGCCTCCAGAGTTCCCTTCCAACCTCAACCCTTCCGTGGCTCTGTGTGATATTTGTTAATAGGAAAATTTTGAGCTAATAGGAATATGCCAGTAGATGGTGCTCATGAATATATAGCTCTGTTCTCACATAATTAGCAATTTTTTGGTATTGAATGTTACCAGGATTCCAGCATATTGTTTATGTGGCTCTTTTAACAGCTGCATAATTAAAATTCAGCACATACATAATTGTTTGCAAGGTAAGAGCTTAAATGATGTCAGAAGGTTTTAGAGGAAACTGATCCCATAATAAGCCCCTCAGTTGCCTTCCTGGTAGCATGAATCCTCCAAAACCAAATTATTTCTGCCGTGTTTGAATTTCCCACTACAGAATGACATTCTTCCTTGGCTCTGGAACTATCCAAAATCAAAGAATTTTGAGCATGGCAGGGAATGCTGAACATGAACTGCTGGCCTCAGTGCTTTATCACCGCTAAATTAGGATAATAACATCTTCTGTTTGCTCAGGCTGCAGGAACTGACCTGGGAACTGTACTGGACTTGACTCTGTTGAACAGATGTTGTAACAAGATGATAAAAAATCTAATTTGTTCCACAGAGAAAAAGAACAGGGAAGTGTTTTATTTACATGAAGGGCATAACCACATTAAAACAGTTTGATGAACACATTATACATTTCAGAAAGTTGTTGCTGAATAGAATTAGGACTAGGGCTTATAAAAGACACATCTACACGTTGGCATGTCAGTGGTTGCTGTAGACATAATGACCTCCTGAAAATGCTGCAGTGGGAACTGGGTGCTTAAGCCCTAGGAAACTGAATGGGTAAAACTGGAAGCTCAGGCAACTTGAAAACCTGAGGCTGAGTGAGAAGCCACTAGAAGTTAACTGTTAATGCATAGGAATGGTATCTGAATTCCTACCCTGTGGCAAGAGCTAATCTCTGTTCTTGGATCCTGCAGAGGGATGCAGTTTGGAGTCTAGCCATTTTCAGATTTATTTTTATGGGACAAGTGAACAGAACCTACAGCTGTCACTGTAAGGAAATAGTATTAGCATGATAGTACCTGACTTTCATAGGCTACAGTAAGTGGGTGGACACTTCCCAGGGAGCAGGAGAAAGCTGCCTTCTGCAGCCTCCATTCACTTACATGTCTCCCAGGTGATTAAACCACCCCGTTGCAGGCTGATGCAGGTGGGCACTCTCTGCCCAGCCCAACAAACCTAGGGATGTGACTGAACTGAGGGGGCAAAAACAGAGCCTGACCCTGCAGCTCGGTGCCCTGGCATGCACTGGTGAGCTGTGCAGAGATAGGCAGGTCACATTAGTCTCTGGTAAAAATGCAGACACTCTCCAGAGACCAGGCACCATGGATTAAGACTCTCTGTTCTAGGTGATTTCCCCACATACTCAAGAAGAGCCTGTTCCTCCATGCCTTGGCTTCCTGCGTCCCCACAACGCCTGGTTTCCTGCCCATGCGATGCCTCTGTTTCAACAGCACAAGAGTATTCCTCCACTTGGGCTGGCCTGCAGCCTGCTCGTTCGTACATTATTGGCAGTTTGGCTTTTGTTCATCTCAGGCTAAGGAGGAGTGTGGAAGGTATCTTTTCAGCTTTATACCGGCTAGCGCTTGTATTTCAATGCCTTAGAAAGCCTCGAGCAGCCTTGAGAGGTAGCAAGGGCGATCTAGCACTTTAGTAGCTCTAAAATCAGTACCTGAATCAGCTGCAGAGCAAATACCATCAGCAGAAGCAAAGAGGGAGAAATATAGCTCCCTGCTCGCTCAATTCCCTGCAGTTAGAAGCTTTCAAATGAGACAGACAACCAGAGATGTTCACAGGAAAGTCGCTGAGCTAAGAGAGAGCGTTTGCCTCCCCTCGACCATCTTTATTAGGAGAAGGGGAAAGGGGAGGACTGGGGGCGGACCCGGGGTGAGCGGCCAATCAGACACTGCTGAAGAGTCTGAGTTACATTTGGCTTTGCCCGCGCTTGGAACAAAGGAGCTCGGAGCACATGTCTTTGGGAGGGGGGAGGGGAAGCTCGGAACAGGCAGCAACAGAGGAGTTCGGTCCAAAGTTATCTTTATCCCAGGAAAGGGTTCTCTTGTCTCGATCAGGGCTTTTTCTCAGCTAGTGAAATAATTTTCATGCACGTTTCCTGGCATGTGACCCATAATGGAGCTGGTGATTTGGGAAATTTCTCATATTGACTGAATCCCACACTGAAGAGATTTCTTGCTGAGGTCTTACAGAGAGCTTGAGTGTGCCCATGCAGCTCAGGTCCCAGTGCAGTGCAGGGGGAAGAGCACCTTCCTGGTCAAATGGGCAGCTCTTGGTATGGGCAGGGTGCAACCCACCAGGGACCTGGTCAAGCTGGTTTAGGATCTGACTCATACCTGAATAAAATGCTAAAATTATTTATTACCTTATGTGAGTAAATTCATGCTTTTAAATGATTGGAAAATGGGGGGTTATAAATTTTACACAGAAAAGCATGCACTACCTTTATTTTAGTGCAGCACAAGGCAAAAGCTGGATGATTTAAGTTAATGTATTCACATATTGTTTACATTTTATTTGTATTATTTTGTTGGTCCTTAAATACAAAAACATCATTATAAATATTTTAGATGTTTTCAACTTCTAAGTTCTTTTGCCACAGCTGGTGTTCTCTTTTGCCAGTTTGGATTAAAGGAACATCACCAGCTGGAAATCTAATCCATTTTACAAGCAGAGTTAAAAGGAGAATAAATTACAACACCTGCTAATAACCCCCCAGCCACTTTCTCTATTTCTTCTTAAGATTTCCCCCCCCCCCCCCACTTTTCCCTCACCATGTCAGGGTTTGATCATTCACTCATTGCTGTGAAAGGCAGCATTGCCACCGACTTTGGGTGCAGACTTTGAAGCTCTAGAGGTGGCTGCAGGGCTCAGTGTGCTGTGGAAAGCTGGAAAGCTGCAGCTGTGTTGTGTGATGGACTGCCTGGAACTGCTGTGGGGCCATCCCCCACACATCAGCACTCTCATATCAGCACTGCAGAGGCTGCTCTCATTAGAGATTTTGCTATTATCTTTAAATCAGCCAGCTCAGTCTGCTGTGGCAGAGCAAAGCTTGGGGCAGGCTGGTTTGGTGTGCATGTGCCCTTGGAGAGACAGGGAGCACCTGAAGGAACTGACTGCAGAAGGAACCCAACAATTGTGCCCAAAGGACCAAAATATGCACAAAGCCATAAATTAAGGGAAGAGGAGGAACAGAAATGCTCATGAATAAATGGATAGCTTGTGTTGTGTGCTTGTAAAATTCATTTTATAGTACGCAGACTGTCGAGTGCATCATCTTCCATGAAGTACCCAGAAAACTTGTGAATGTGAGAGCACTACCAGCAGATGGAAAGCTACTACGATGAGTTTACACAAAGTTCCCTGTCAATCTGACTCATCCACCCACCTGGCCCATGCTGCCAGTGAGGTCAGACTTCACAGGCGCATTGCTTTTTCTGCCTTGTGTGAATTCCCATTCCCATACCAGCACATGGGATGCCTCTGCAGCAGACCTGCAGGGACACAGGGACACCCTTCTCTGTTCTGCTCCCTTGTCACCTGGGTCTGTCCTGGGATGCCTGAAGTAAATGAGGCTATCAGGAATGGCAAAATATCCAAACAACTGGACAGAACCTGGGTAGCTGATAAAATAATATAATTTCTTTATCAGTAGTGTATTAGATTTCCCAGAAGTTACCTACCAGAACGCGTCCTCATCTGCCCCTCTCTCTTTGCACACGTGTACACATAACCTCTTGGTAGCCAGCCCTCCCTCCCACTCATCATTTTGGAGGCAGGATAGTGGCTGAACTGCCTGACAGTCATTCACAACTCCCAAGATCACCAACCACTGCCACAGTGCATCAGTTCAGCCATTCATCTCCTACATCTTGCAACAACTACTTCCAAATACTTCTCAAAAATGTGTTACTCTCCCTCAGTATGCAAGTTACACAACTACAAGCCTTGGAGGAGAAATTTCTTTTTAACCTCAGGCATCATAGCATCTGACTTTCTCTGTTGACATTTTTTTTTCTCTAAGCTGGAAGGATATTTTTGTTTGTCACATGCATACCTTTTCCAGCTTCATTAATGTAAAGGTTGATAAAAATGACTTTAATTTTTTTTCCGGACCATCTCAGGCAAGAAATGTTTTCTATGTCCTCTGACATTAGTCAGTAAAACCCTGTTCCTGTGATGCATAAAAAAGCCACCTTCAGCACTAAAGTAATCTTTAATTTATGCAATGTTTGAATGATTTTCAGTTGTTAGATACAATGATTTGATTTTCCTGCATAATCATTTCATCTTAGATATCTCACTTGCCAAAAAAGCCTGACAGATCTGATGTGAACACTGTTTTTTTATTACATTAAATTACTTTGTGTTCAGATTTTTACATTTCGATAGTTGATTAACTTAAGAAATAATTCAAAATAATTATGCTTTATTTTCATTTTGTATTTTCATTCTTTTAAATGAGTCACTGATATACCTGTTAATTCCCTAATGCAATTCAGAATCCAGTCTGCTATTTTAAATAACCAGCTACTTCACAATGGGCGCAAGTGCCCAATTCCATATTTATCAGTTCAGTCTGCCAACCATAATTTTGTTTTTTCTCCTATGTATTCAACAGAGGAACTTCTGAAGATGTGCAGGATACAGTGTGCCTCATTTAAATACTCACTGCTCTCCTTTGGCTGCGTGGGGTTTTTCAGCACCTTGAGAGACTTATTCAGATTTAGTGCCAAGCACCTTCACAGAAATGGAGGGAAACAGTACAAGTGTTAGAGAAATGGTTTTGACACCCACTCTGCCCAACCTTCTTCTGGCAGTGTGTAGTAGTATGCCAGCAACCACCCTATGCATTTTAATGAGGATGCTTTTCAAACCATGGGGATCTATGGGCTTATAAGGGACCAGTGAAATGTAATGAGAACAAGACAGATAAATCTGGTCGTCTTAAAATCACTGTGCAGAGCCCTGCACTTCTGTATGAATTAAGGTTATAGTCATTGCTCCCCAGAACTTTTGTTTTTTACATTATATTACTGTTGTATAAAAACCTCACACTGGTCCACGAAACAATGCTTAGATCTCCTCCTTTTCAATGATGCCGTGTGCCAGACTTCAGTGTGTTATTCCTTAGGACTTCGGCACTCACCTCTGGGGTAGCTGCCCTGCTCATGGCATGCTCAGGATATTCCAGGAGTGGATGCTCAGGCAAGGTCTGGCAGCATTTTATGCCAGTGCCAGTTTGCAAACACAGAAAAACTAGTATCATCGAATCACCTCATACTTGGTTGATTGAATCAAAGCAGGCAAGGAGTTTTCAGACTGACTGGGGAATTACCTAATCAAATTTTCTGGAAAGCAGGCAGTGGACCAACATGTAGAAATTTGAGTGGGCTGTATAGGCCCACCTCCCTATTCAGATAGAAACTTCCCCTTGTGTTGCATAGATTTGTGCAAATGGCATTGCAAGGTTTAAGCTGGCCTTCTGAACCTGACACCTAGGAAGGTCAGGAGATTATCTGAAAGCTAGCACTAACACAGTTTGCACCTTATTTACCTTCATTAACACCTTAATTAGGTTGTAAAGCCCACATCCTGGCTGATGGTTGACCTTTCTGTTATACTTCCTGGGCCCGAGGCTAATCAGGATGCCAGCTCCCATTCAGAGGTGGTGTCCTTTCTCAAGTATACTCATCTCAGTCAGTAAACATGAAGACATAGGTAGTGTTAATGGGTTTGTCTAAACAGCTAAGTCCTTTATCACCTTTGTCACTGTCTGGTCCTTCTGACCTTTCATCTCTCCTAGAGCCCTGTGTTGAACCTGGTGGAGGTAAAGCACTCCTGAATCTTGCCAGGTAAGGAGGGAATGTTCTGGGGTAGATGGGGCAAGAGTTGCATGTCTGTGAAAGAGCAGAGGCTGCAGAGTGGGTTTAGTGGGATTGTTGCTGGTGAAGGTAATTTGTGAGTAGTGAAGCTCTATGAAGAACTTAGGGCTGGAGGATGTGGAATCAATTACCTTTGTGGTATTTTTGGGTGGAGGGAGAGAAGAGATGCATAACTTGTGCCAGGAGGCATGATGTTTTGGACATTTCATGCAAATTGAAAAATGTTATTTTTTGGTTAAGTCTACTGCCAGATGGAGAGGGTCCAGTGGAGAGCTGCAAAGATGTTTAGGGGACATATGAGGAAAGGCTGAGGGAGTTGAGCCTGTTTAGTCTGGAGAAGATAAAACTGAGAGGGAATCGGATCAATGCGTACAAATATCTGAAGGGGCGGTGTTAAGAGGATGGGGCCAGATTCTTTTCAGTGCTGCCCAGTGACAGAACAGTCAATGGGCACAGACTGAAACAGAGGAAGTTCCATCTGAATAGGAGGTAAAACTTCTTTACTGTGAGGGAGGCAGAGCTGTGGAACGGGCTGCCCAGAGAGGTTGTGGAGTCTCATTCTCTGGAGATACTCAAACCCACAATCCTGCTGAAACCTGCTCTAGGTGAATCTGCTTTAGCAGGAGGTTGGACAAGGTGATTTCCAGAGGCCCTTTCCAACCCCAACTGTTCTGTGAGATTGCTGGCACTTAGTGCAGTGAAATTATGTTCATGTTGCTCCTGGGGTAGCATCAAACACTGAAGAAGGTACCCAAATATATATTTGATGAAATGCATGTAAAAAATTGCCAAGAGTGCCTCAGCATTGCTGTTTAGGGAAGTATTAATTGGAATGGGTAAGGTAATAAAAGTTGCCTTTGCTGATGAGTTAATAGTAGTATAAATATTGAAACAAAAAACCCAAACAAACCAGAAACATTTTAAAGCTTAGCCAAAAAGGGAATATCCTCTTCTGTTTTGCTCTTTGTTGAAGAGAAATCTGCGTTCTTTTTTCCATGGCAGTCAGGAGACTTGTATATTGCATATGTCTCCAAAACAACATTAAGAAGCAATTAAGTCTTGAATAGTTCATAAATAAATTATTCCTAGTCAGATTATGAATACATCTAGGCTTAATTATTATAAGGACGTACTTGCAAGTATGTAAAAACTTTTGGTTGTAAAAAAGCATACAAAATTAGTACTGAGGCATAAGTGCTGTAGTAGTTACTTTTTTTTTTCTTTGCTATAGGCAAAAACTTTTCTCCCCTAGAAGAAAAAGTAATGGGAAAATTTGATCTGTAGATGTGTGTATTAATATTACAGGCTCAACTGAAGCTGATCCCTGTGTAGACAGGCAGTGTGTCAAATTCTCTGCTCAGTATCTCATTCTGGAAACTGTTTGTTTATAGAGACTAGTCAAAGAAGTAAGTAGAGGACTGATTTTGTTGAAGGATCATAACTTTGATGTATAGATTACATGTATTTTAATTAGATCTCATTCAGAAATTGTACACTTAGGCAGAAATCTGTTCTGAGGGTTTCTGTTTCTATTCCTCTTATTCCTACCTGCTATGAGCTGCTTTTTAATTATTTACTTGAGATCATAGTGCACATCCTATTGACTTCTAACTGTTTGGACTCTTCTTCACCAGATAACTCTGCAGGAGTGGTCCTGATTCCCCTCATGAGTTTCTTGATGTATCAGAGCCAGGGAAATGCCCCTCTCTGTTGCAGGACAGGAAAGAGAAAGAGACAGGTCTCTGCCACTCTTCCAGGAAGTAAATTGGATTCTTAGTCATATAGAGTGTGTGCGGCTTGGAGGTGCTCTTGGTGGCAAAAGAGCATTTCAGAGATGGCTTTGGTGTTTGATCTGGTCTGTGGTGGGGAAGCAGTAGAAGGTTTTGGTACTATACTCACTTGGAAGGCTTACCCTCAGCTTGGAGGCAAATGTGATTATGAATCCGTAATATTCAAACCCTGCATGTAACTCAAGTTCCTAAGAAAAAGGTTAGATAGTTGTCCTGAGTTCCATTTCCTGTCCATGTGTTTAGCCTGGAAAGAACTGTAAAACAGTGAAAAGCATTTCAAAGAACTAAGCATGGTGTCTTCTTACACTTTTTTTTTTTCCTGAGCCTGCTGCTACTCATTCTTGTAATAGACTTGTCAATGTATAAAGATTGGATTGGTGAAAAGACCTTGAATCATTATTTTTGTGTTGAAGGATGGGCTAGAAAACTACAGGTAGGTAAAACTCAAGTCACATTTGAGCCACTTGGGTTGAAATGTAGTCTGTGTTATATAATGCCCATCATGAAAATCCCATGAATTCTTAAATATGTACTTTGATACTGCCTGACAGATTGATTTACTGTAAACAGACTCCTTTGCAGGCATATACCCATCTCTTCATACCAAAGCTCTGAAGAGAATACCAGGGGAATCCATCTCCTGGAATGATTCTAGCTCGTAGTAACTCCCTTTTGGTTGAGACTTAGTGTCAGTGGCTCAGATTCTTCCTTCCTTCCTTCCTTCCTCCCTCCCTCCCTTTCCACTCTTTAAAGCATTGTACTTTCAATTAGATGGAATTTTTGCTTTCAGATGGGAAAGACAGTTGTGTTACATAACAGACTTGGTGAAATCCATCCCATGGCATCTTTGTGTAACATGCTAACAAATCTTTTGAGCTTAAGGAATGGAGAAATTTTTTCTTTATTCACTTTCCTTAAATGTTCTTACCCATCTTAGTTCAGTTGGACTAAAAGTTTTTCAGAGCAGGAACCAGTTCTTAAGTTGTAAGAAAGTCTTTCACTGAAAGGCCTTGTACTTCTACTAAAGAAGTACAAGTTCTTGTACTAAAATCTTAACTTGTACTGAAAGTCTCCTGATCTTCCTGAGGCCTAAGGACATTACTATGGAACAGCAACAACGACAAGAAAATATCTTAATTGTATTGGTCTTCCTGCAAAACCTGTTCACTTTTAAATGTGTTGTTGTGTAACATTTCAGAAAGAATGAAGTGTATTCTTGGGCACATCTCATAAATGATTTCTACCCTTGTTGAATGTATAATACTCCTTGGCTGAGAAACTTAAGGTAAGAAATACTGTTTATTTTCTCCCCATTATATATCAGCACGTGAAGAGCAGCATAAACTCCAACATCTCCAAATATCATGTGGCAAATTATAATATTTAAAACTTTATTTTGCCACAGTTAGAGACTTCAGTGTTTCTCAAGCCACAGTTGTATCTCTTGCTACTGCTTTGCTGCTTCTCCATCTTTTGAGAGGCAGTGCTTTGTAAGGTTTTTAAATTGGAAAGAGAGTTCCAAATGAATGATGTTAGCCACTTAAACAGACATAAAAATTATCAAACTTACTAAAATATTTTGTAAGCACGTTATTTTTACCCTTGACTCCTGATTGTTAATTAATTTTCAATCGAGAGCAAAACATATATTCAAAAGGATGCAAATACTAACTAGTTCCCAGTCTACTTCCTTGAACCTGTCTCCTTCCTGTGCTGCTTTTGCAGTCCTTGAATCAAAGAAACCTGTAAGTCCTCTTTCTTTGCCAGAACTATCCACTCTCAGGAAATAAATCACTCTCAGGCATTGCTGCTGTATATTACATGAAGTGGTGTATACATCTGACATACAGAAATTGAATGTTTGATCACTGAGCATTCAGCTGGGATATTTCTATTGCGAATAGTTTATAAGCCAGAAAGTACCAATTTAAAATTTTCAAGAAAGTGCAAAACTTTCAAATGTCTCAGTGCTTATGTATGCATGTGTAACATGGTCTAGCTGTTGACTCTGATATATTGATTTAAAATGAAGCTGTTTTATTCTAGAAACATACTTTTTCCCTAGAGACACAAATAAATTGGAATAATCTCATTAACTTTGTTTCATTGTGTATTTTAGGGATAACTGCAGATGCTTGTGAATCTGAATACTTTGGTTACCAGGTCAAACTCACTATTTTTAATCTACTTTTATATAGAATATGCTGGTAAAGGGTTACAATTTAAAATTAAAATTTTCATATCTCACTGTAATTCATCTTGCTGGTGTGTTTCAAGGTTTTTTTGTATTCACTGATTATGCATATGATATATTATTGTAATTATGAAAAAATAAATAATGGTGTTCCTTAGCAGCAATATAATTTCTTATTATTCTAAGTTGTGCCAAATGACAAACAACACTATTGTGTACTGCCCAGAACACTACAGCAAATAAAACTTTAAGGATAAATAAAAGGCTTCTGTAGAATATGTCAAACTGAATTTTCTCCAGTCCTTTAGGAATAGCAAACTTGTTCATGATGATTTAAATAAAGAACTGGAAAAGAGAAATGCAAATAATATGTGAAATTTATGGCATGGAATTTACACTATGGAAGTAACTAGGTTATTCTGCTTACAAATCAGTTAAAATAAAGTCTTTAAACTGTTTTCCCCACAACAAAAGGTTTATAAAAATGTTAAGGAAATAGACTGCATGTATGCGACAGAAAAGGGCTGCTAGAGACTTTTCAATCTTTGCAGGTCTTTGTACTAATGCAATGATCTAATAACTAGGAAAGATTGAGTCTTCTGCACAAACATTGCTACATAGCTAACAAATAATTCAGCTTTTTAAAAAGTCTTCTAAATATATTTATCTCTTTCAGTACCATTAGACTGGAACACATCTTTTGTTTATAAAGTACCATGTACATCTGCACCACTAAGACTTTTATTAGTAATTAGGTCAATAAAATTCCCGTTTAAAATTTCTTAATTATCTATGTAAATGACAGATTAACCCTCAGGAGAAACCAGATAGACTCATCAGACCTGTAATGCACACTTAAAGGAAATCTCTCAAATTGATCAGTAGTAGACCCTAATACAGAAAGCATGCACAGATCATGTTATCAAATAAATCTCCCTTATCTTTACTCAAAATAATCTAGACAGGATTTATACTTGTTATCTTGAGACTTAAATTGTCATGTTTCTTGGCTGGACCTGTTTCCATGTGTAGACCTGCCTTATCCCATGTAAAATGCTTCAGCTGTTCTCCACAGATCTACTTTAATAATAGAAATAATATTTAGCTCTCCAGAAGAACTTTTATGCATTTTTTTTCCAACAACAACAACAACAAAAAAGCTCTTTTTTGAGTAGATTATTAAAACCTTTCTTGTGTGAGTTGCTTAAAAGCTCATTGAGAAGCCAGTTGGTTCTCTTATGTATGCCAGGACATTTTCATAGCTAAGGAAATACTCCCTGTGTAGTGTGGCTAGCATTGTCTGCCCCAGTGCTGTTATCACTGCTGTAGGGTGTGCTGTACTCCATGTCAGTGTCTCTCATTAATATTTCTCTTGCAAAAGCTGTCCTTTCAAATCAAGTGTTCTTCCACTTTTAATGCAGTCTCCACCGTTACTGAATGCAATTACCTTGCCAGACAAGGTGAGAATAGAAAAACAGCTTTTCTTCTCCTTAAGATGGCCACAGATTTCCCTCTGAGGTCATGAGAGTCACAAGTGTATTGCATTTTCTGCAGTAGAAATTTGGGAGTGTGTTCCCTTGTCAGCACTTCGATGAGATCAGCTGGGATACTGCTACTACAAGGATTATCATGCTGTGTCCACTGAGAGACAATTAGGTTGTTGCTGGGTGTGCTTCTTGTTTTCTGAGTGCACTTTGTATTGCTTGGGGGTCTTTCTCCCTGAAATATGCATTTATAACAATGATTTTCCTCCTGAGACATTGCTATTCCTTTTATGCTTCTTAATATTTGGGTCTGGCAAAGGATTCCCACCAAACTTCTGCTTTATCATGTTTGGCAATTGGTAGAGAGAGCATTATCTGTTGTTGCTTTTATTATCTCTTTGTGTACTTTTTTTCTACCTTAATTTACTTTTCAGGTTGCCTTGGGTATTTGACAGAAGATCTGTTTTTATTTGAGAGCTCTTAAGAATGTGTTCACTGAACTTCAATTATTTGATTTACCTGGGGGGAATATTGTAAAATGGCATTTGATTCTTCTGTGAAAACACTGTAGTCCTGCAACTTTAATTTGGATGTAAATATTTCACAGATTGAAGTGATAAAGAGTGCATAAATTTATGTCCATAAACTAGCATAATAAAATATATTATTGCCCCACACTTTGTGTATGAGTTTAAGGACTTGAGGAATTTTCACTAATGTCAGTTTATTTATGTCTTTCCCTTTCTATCCACTGGATTTTTTTCCCCTCCCTTTATAATTTTTTCTTTATTTGGAAAATTAAAATATTATAGTAGTAAATTTGTCTTTCTTTTCATCCTGGAAACAAGCACTCAACACTGCAATTGGATGACATACCAGCTTTCACTTTGTGTTTTTGGCAAGTATAATAAATCATGATTTAAAAACTTACCTAAATATGTTAATATTTTAGGCTGAAATGGAATGGAGGGAAACCTCTTCAAGGTGATGAGGATAACATCCCCTGGGCTGTGAGGCTGAGTAGTTCTCCTGCTGTTCAAGTCATTGTCTGAGCAGTGCAAAGGCCAGCACTTGAGACTTGAAGGACAAACTGGGAGCAGACTCAGGAGCACAGACTATGTCACTGTGATAAGAGTCACTATGATAAGAGAGCCTATGGACCATAAAGTCACTGTAGGTTCTACTGTCATAAAGCTTAATTTGGAAGTACAGGGTGCTCTGGTCCTCTTCTAATTCTGTGTACGTACCATGTATGTGCCTTAAGGAATGAACATGCTTTGAAACCATCACAGTTGCCTGATGCAGGTGGAGTAACACAACAGCTTGGACACAGCTGATGTACATATCTGTGTTTGTTAAGTGGACACAATGAATTTTTGACTTGTGTTCATTAACATGGTGTTTAAAAGAGGTCCTAACATGTTAAAAGCATGTTGTTGAGATGATACGTCCATACTGCAACAGCTTAATTCCTGCTGCTCTACTTTGTTGTCATGACTAGATAAAATGTCTGGTGATTTTTCTTATTTTAAACAGTTTAGGAATTAGAGGGAATGAGATGCTTTTGAATGGAACAGAGAAGGTGAAATGAAGCTCATTATGACTGAAACTTTTAAATAAGTTACTACTCTGCCAGACAGACATGTAGGCAACCATCTTCTTACAGAGAAGTCTTTCTGTGATGGCCATGAGGATGGTGAAGACCTGTATGAGGAGTGGCTGAGGTTACTTTGTTCAGCCTGGAGAAGACTGAGGGGAGAACTCATTGCAGTTACAACTTCCTCGTGAGGGGAAGAGGAGGGACAGGCACCACTTTTCTGTAATGATCAGTGACAGGACTCAAGGCAAGGGGCTGAAGTTGTGTCAGGGGAGGTTTAGGTTGGATATTAGAAAAAGGTTCTTCCCCCAGAGGATAGCTGGGCAGTGGAACAGCTCCCCAGGGCAGCGGTCACAGTACCAGCCTGACAGAGCTCAAGAAGTGTTTGGACAATGCTCTTAGGCACCTGTGACTCTTGGGGATGGTGCTGTGCAGGGCCAGGAGTTGTGGCTGATGATACTTGTGGGTTCCTTCCAACTTGTCAGGTTCTGTGATCTGAGGGAAGCTTTCTTTATGCCTTTTTACAGTAAAATAAAGTTATTTTGAGAAGATGGAGGCTTCAGAATATATTGAATCTATTTCTGCCTTGCTGCCTGACTCGACTACACCTTGAGACTTGCTAAAGTCTGTTTTCAACTCACCCTTGCTTGCAATATTTGCAGGGAGACTGTTGTGTTCTAGTTGTCATTTCTCTCCTCTGGCAAGTCAAAACACAGTGCCAGCAATCTGCTTTGCAACCTGTCAGCTCTCCGAGGTTGTCTCTACTCATGCTGGTTGAACAGATTTTTTGAGCCAATGTTTTTGGGTGCTGAGTTTTGGGGGTTTTTTCTCTCTTTTTATTTTGGAGTCGTATTCCCTTTCACTTCTTCTGTTGCTTTAACTTCTTGCTTTTTTAGCTACCCAATGGTAATGCACAAAACTGGAATCTGTGAGTCGGAATTTTTTATTCTGAAATTCTGGAAAGCCTGGGAGCAGATTACAGATTTGTAGTCAGACTACTTTTCATGGAGGATTGGCATGTGTATGTTTTTCATTTTACAAGTATCATAGTATTTTTTTATTAAGATAATTTTCAAGATCAAAAGTGTGATTCTTTGGGAGACTGTGGAGAATAAAGTCTGTTTCACCAAGACAGGTGCTTCCAATGCACTTGGAAAGGAGTCTTCTCAAAGTTGCCTTTGGACCAAGTCCCAAATTGACATGGTAGTAAAGCTGGGGCTGTCACTAAGCCTTCAAAAAGCTTAAAATGCAATTGTTATGATGGTAGTAAACAGGAGAATATGGAAATGCATTAATTGAAATTTACACTTTTTAGATGAGCATTTGGATTGCTTTGATGTTTTAAAGTTAATCTTCATAATATTCCAGAGACCTGATGTTTAGTGTCATGTCCTTACGGCATTAGTCAGCTGTGGTGCAGGCCTTCTCAAGGGCTTGTGGCACATGATGCACCCGTGATATTTGTTAACTCAAAAAAATTAGCACTAACAAAATCCTGAATTTTGTTTGCTAGGAAATATTTCCTACTTGTGATTTTTTAGCTGCTGATGTGTCCAAAAGTCCTTGCAGAGACTGCAAACTCAACCTTTGCATTTTCACCCAAGTGTCCCATGCAGATGGCCGCAGGCTCAAGCTAAGTTTGCTGCCTTCTTGTGCCAGCAGTTCACAAAGTATGGCCACTCTGCAAGAGCACTTGCAACTCAGTTAGCTCCTGGGTTAGACTTTCCTATACCACAAGATTTAGTTAATGCCTGTAAAAGAGGGATTTGGGTCCCTTGAAATAAGGGAATTATCACATTTGAAATTATCTGTGGTATAAAGCTCTGAGAAACTGTTGGATAAAACTGGGGCAGCTTGAAACAGCTACAACTTAGAATAGAATGATGGCTCCTGAACTTCCTTGAAAGAAGACTGGCACTGATCGATGAGTATAGAACAAAATGCGTAAGACTTTCTGATTAATATTAAAGGTGCACCTCTACCTCCTCCCTGTTTGTAGTAACTGAAATAGATGCCTTCCTGTTCAACTGGTTTTAGCTGTCTTTCCACCACCTCAGCCTCTGGAGATGCTAATGTAAGAAGTTAAGACAGATCTGACCTTTTAGAAGTGCCTGATTCTTTCCCCAGTGAGTAGGTGAACTCAGAGTGACCAGCTTTGATTTAGATACCTGAATTTTAGCTTCCTAGAGTTGAAAAATATTAATCTCATCTTTTGCTGCTAAAAGGAAGCCATGTTGCTTAAATATCTCAGAGTAAGTGAATGGCCCTGTCTTTTTTACTTATCAACACAATTCATAATATTTTTACTCTTTTCAAGGTCTTGTGTGAACCTTACATAATGCCAGTTTAAGTAAAATTAGTTATACTATTAACTTTTGCTTCTCCAGGGCACAGTTGTGCAGAATTGTCAGCTGTTGTCTAATGGTACTGTTAAATACCATGATTGTGAACATACTTTGAGTCACATAATTTTTTGTAGGTGCTTTTTTGTGTTTTTCTCTTTTTTAAAACTACCTGTTTATTATTACCTGATTTGAGTAGCTATTGTACATTTTACTTTAAGTAGTTTAACTAGAGAATAGGCATAAGGAGTTGGCCAAACAGTCCCTTTTTGATGGATGATCCTGCTGATAGTGACAAGTGGTTTTCTTAGAATGGTTTGATCAATACAATTACCCTGAATTTAAGATCTCATTGTCTTTATGTCTTTAAAAAGTAGTAGTTGCTGTTTTTGTAGGCTTGGTCAAGCATTTGATTTCTCAGATGAAATTTTCTGCTTTGCCCAGTTAAAGCTGTCACTAAAAGGTTCTGCAATTTTTAAAATTATTTTATTTCTTATTTCAGATCAGACAGAGAATTTACTCAATGACAACTGAGGGAAATCTGGCTACAAAAAAACCTGCCTGTCTGTAAAGGGAGGAAAGGTGGCTTTGTAGACAGATGGAGGTTAAGGTTATCTAACAGCACAGATCTGTAAGTAGAGGTAACCAAATATATCAAGTGACATCCCTGAGGCGTTGGTACTGGCACTGATGCTGTTTAATATTTTTGTTGGCGCTTGCAGTCCTGAAAGCCAACTGTGTCCTGGGCTGTGTCACAAGCAGTGTGGCCAGAGGGATGAGGGAGGTGATTCTTCCCTTCTACTCCACTCTTGTGAAACCCCACCTGGAGTTCTGTGTCCAGTTCTGTGTCCAACATAAGGATGTGAACCTGTTGGAGTGAGTTCAGAAGAGTCCATGAAGATGATCAGAGGGCTGGAGCACATCTCCTGTGAAGACAAACTGAGAGAATTGGGGTTGTTTAGCTTGGAGAATAGAAGGCTCTGGAAAGACCTTGCAGCAGCCGTACAGTTTCTAAAGCAGACCTACAAAAGAGTTGGAGAGGAACTTTTTGCAAGGGCATGTAGCCATAGGGCATGGGGTAATGGCTTTGAACTGAGAGTAGGTTTAGATTAAATGTGAAGAAGAATTTCTGTACTGTAAAGGGTGGTGAGGTGCTGTAACAGGTTGCCCAGAGAAGCTGTGGATGCCCCTGGAAGTGTTCAAGATCAGGCTGGATACAGCTTGATGCAATCTGGTGTAGTACAAGATATCCTTGGCTGTGGCAGAGGAATAGGAACTAGATGATCTTTGAGGTCACTTCCAACCCAACCAGTTCTATGATTCTACTGTATGCCAAAAGAGTTAATACCAGAAAATATACTTGCTCATCACAGTAATCTTGTAGCTCTTGACCACAGAAAAATATGCCAAGAATTCCCTTTAAATGAAATTAACGGTTATGCTAACTGGCAGAATGCTACTTTATCTAGATTTTTCTAGACAGATATAAGAACTTTATAGAATAAAGCCAATTTCTCATAAATTCTGGTAATAAACATATATAAACAATTCATGCAGAGTTATTTTGTGGGAGTTAGAGGAGTAGAGGAGTTAATATTTATTGGTACAATGTACTAGGAATGCAGCCAGATATCCTCTGATGCAGGCTGTGCTCAGTAGCAGTGAATATAAGATTAGCAGCACATGGAGTGAAAGACTGGCAAAGACAGGACTCTAATTCATAAACAGAGAAGTTGGATTTGTGCATTAAAGTTGTTATTGTGCAACACTGTACAAAAGGCAGCACTGGAGAGACCATTTGCCTTGACTTTCCCCCTACTTAACTAATTGCTCCCTCCTAACTGCTGCTGTTACGGTTACAAACCTCAGCATAAATGCCTCCAGGTTTCACTGTAAGTGATCATAACAAATCTTTTGTCAAAGCTCAACCAAACCTTTTCAGTTCAGTTTACAAACAATTATTCTCACTGGTCTCTCTCCTAAGATTGACATATCTTTAACTTAATGTTAGTCTGAAAAGGCCTGAGCTTGTCCGGATTATTTACATAAATCTTGCATGTCTTTTTTTTCCAGAAACATTTTTAAGATCTATTGCTTTTACCTGGGCAGTACTGGAGATCAGATAAATATATTCCATAAGTTTGAAATAGCTTCTTTTTTTTAAGGAAAAAAGAAATTGCAACCCAGAGAAGCCTTTGGATATAATGACCAAGATAGAATTTATGCTCTCAATAGAATACAAAAGAAAATCAGCCAAATGGCCCGTGGGCTTGCCTAGCAGTTATAGGAACTGCATGTATGGGAAATGGAATGATTTGGATACTGGCTGTTCCTCTTACAGGAAGGAGCAGTTTCAATGAGAGGTAAGGCTAAGGAAGGATGCCTGTTGCTTGCAAACTTATAGTCTTGCTTTGCATCTGTGCAAGCAATTTTCTCACTAAAAATATCTCAAAAGTAATAGAAAAGGATAAATTATTGGGATTATCTAATTAGAAAACAAAACCAACAAGATAATTAATTTTTTTGCAGTGGGCTCATTTTTCACACAGTGTGTCTGCAATACTGTTCAAATGGCAACTCCTTTTGTTGGCATGGTTGGGCTTGTTCTTTTGATCCAAGGATTGTGCGCACAGCACCATTTATACTGGAGAGATGGACTTCTTACAAGGAGATGTCCTTTATTGTAGGCACTTGTTTTATTAATGGGGCCACTAAGCAGCAACGACTTCTTTATTTCTACACCAACAAGTCTTGATGCTTTAAAGGATTCCATTCCTCTTCTAGAGCCCGTTTCCTCTTGAAATTATGATCTACAGTGGGATTCATTAATAAGTAGCAATAGGTTTTACAACAAGGATGACTTAGAGAAATATTAACATGGTAGTGGTTTATGGGGTTATCCAGCCAAGGAAGGCACACAGCCTTTGTGTTTTGCTCAAAAGAGAGCTCAGAGGACTTACAGAAAATCCATTTGTGCTCTCACTGTAGGACTTGTTTAAAGTACTTGTAATTAAGTATGAAATGCTGAAGTTTTATGTCAGTGTGGCTCTTGCCTGTCTCATCAAATATATGTGACTTCTTTAATTTCTTCTTCTTTAGTTTTTATTAGGTACTGTACATAATGTGATAGTAATGTGCACCAACAGGTGAAAAAGAAGATAAAATCCCAGGCCTTTCTTAAAGTCAGCTATGTAATTTGCAGGGTCCCAGATGATGTGGGGGATCTGGTGAGGTGTGTGTTTGGAGTTAAAACATATTTTAATGTTACTTCTTCAGGAGTGGGAAAAAAAAAATCAAAGTCTTTTTCAGTTCCTCAAATAGAAAAATTTCAAGTTTATGGCTGAGGATTGCAAAAGTGGGGTTGGGGCTGATTTTTGTATTAGTACTTGAAACTCTTAGGTTGTCAGTTTACTGTTTGGATGGAACTGCCAGGCTTTCAGTGAACATCTTGCAATATTAGTTTTATTTGCTGACATTAAATGTCTTGGTACATTTTCTTTCTGAACATCTAGGTTTTTCTTTGTGTAGTGGAGGGATTTGAAGTTTATAGCCTGGATATGCTTTTTTTACTACGCCTGTTAAAATCCACCCACATTTGGCAAAGTTATGAACATTTGAAAAATTGCATTTCACGCATTCCTGGTCAAGTTTTATTAGATTTTTTAGCAGCTGCATTTCCAAAAGATTACGAATGTATGGGATGTTTGCCTCCCTTAAGACGGGACTTTCCTTGAAATTGCTGCTCTGAGTTGAACAGGTCAAACCAGTACAACCAGAGGAACTGAGACCAAGGAATTTGCCTGTCGTGTTTTCTAGTGAGCATCCTGTGATCCTAAGATCAGTGAGCACATCAATCTGAATTAAACATTGAGGGTTAAACTTCAGAAGGGATAGGAACTGGGCAGGTGGGTGGAAGTGATTCTTAGTTAAGTGGTAAGTAAAAAAAAAGTTTTATTTGCAAGGCTAAGCATGAGTGGGGACAGGACTGAGGTAAGATGAGGATCACAGAAAAGAGCTCTGGCTGGCCAAGGGACAGGGGACGATCTGGTGGCTGGATTGCTGGATGGTATGAAGAGACTATGCTGCAGCTGGAGAAAAACATGAGAGGGGAGAGAGGCTGGGTGGGATGGCCTTAGGGTAAAGGAGAGAGAGACAGCCTGGATGTGCTGGATAAAATCTCCTGTGTGACTTCAATCTGAGTTCTGCCAGGAGATGAAGTACTTCAAGTGTGTAAGACGCGTGCTTGAGAACAAACCACGTGACGCCAAGGATAGATGAATGAAATCTTTTATTACAAAATTCATGCATTAAAATGTTAATACGCATGAATCCAGTGTCCCCCAACAATGCTTGCATATGTCGATGCAGAGCTTCTCAATCACTCAGTTATGTTGGCTGCCCCTTATAGCCAAGATTTTTGTGATCACTCCCTCCCCCATGTTTTTGTCTAGACCATCTTTCCTTTTGTTTTGCATTGTGAAAAATCCTTCTGTTGATTGACAAAGATCCTGAAATTGTTTTTCTATAATTTCTGACTAAATTTACCACCTGCAATCAGAGAGGAGCCAGCAGGTTGTCCTTGGTGTCAGTAGAGAAGCTTTATGCAGCAGAATTTATGAGTTTCCAAGGTTTAAAAAAGCATTTATCTCTTGATTTAGTTCTCTTAGGAGGTAGTGCATTCTGTCTACTGTAAGTGGAGACTACATGCCTGCCTTTTGTTCTTCTGCCTGAAGTCCAAAATACGGGAACCTTCAGTATCTTCAGCTTTATTTGGAACACTGCTGTAGTTACTTAGTGTTTTCTTGACCTGTTGATATCCTCTATAAGACAAGAGTTACTGTCACATAAATTTAGCATTCCTTCTGTAGTCACCCAGCAGGAACAAATTCTCACCTCCCTATTTTCTTTTATTTTTGCTCTCTGTAAGTGCACAGGTTTTATGGGCCTTTTATTTCTTCCTGTATTGCAAATAGTCTTTGCATAAAGAAAAAAACCTATCTGGCAGAAGTGAAAATCAGATGGTGTGTCAGCAGAAACTGAACCTCCTGAAATAAATTCTTCACCCTGACCCACTGAGCTGAAGCTGATTGATACAGCTCAGCATAATTGTTTCAAGCAAAAACACAGGGAAGCAAAGTGAGCATTTAACAAATATCTCCTTTGTGACTCACTGCCTAGCTTACAAAAGAAAACCATTTTGTGACTTCGGTAAGTACACTTTTTCCTTTATGGATCAGCATAATTGTATTTTTAGCCCATGTGCAGTTGAGGAGGTCCCCAGTCAGAGGAAGCTTCTCCAAAGACAGAAGTTCTTTGCACCTACATCTACACCTTGCACAGAAGTTCATGGTCTGAAGCAAGAATGTCTGGTTTTTGGACTCAGTATCTTCCTTAGGAATGTCAATTGAATGATACCATTCTGGAAGGTAGATTAGCCAAAGTATAGCAAAGCCTGATTTCTGTATGAAGTGATGGCTTTTTGACTATGACAGAAATCTTCTAGGATGATACTGCAGCACCTTACCGAAGATGATGATACTGAATTATGGGGTACCCCCTTTTCTAATAGCATTCAATTGTTTGCTTCAAAGGAAATGGGAAAGAAACAGCCACAAACTGCTGAAATTACGTAGATGTTTTGAATTACTTTATCCTGGCCAAGACAAGAAAATCAAGTAAAGATTCAAAACTTAACAACTTTCTACAGTTCCTTATTTTTTCCAGATTATAATGTGTTCTTTATGTTTTGGAAGAAAAATGGTTTATAACCATGCAGCAAAATTCTTTTGAGATGAATATAGTGTAAAATCGGTTAATACCCAACAGAAAGGAGACTCAGGGTAGAATTACTAGTCTTCTCCCAGGGCACATGATGAAAGTTTGACCTCATGTTTAAAAAGAGTGATTTAGACCCAATTCAAATTGCATTGAATTGAGTGGAAAGTCACTGTACTTTTAATGGAAAAAGAGTTGGGGCCTTTATTAGTAACTTTAATATAGTACTGTCTCAAGAGGTTGCATTCTACTGCATTTTATGTTTGAATATGACTGCCTTGCTGCAAATGAGATGGTTATTGCAATTTCAGCAGCAGCAGACAATTTCTTGAACAGATTACCATTACAAGTAATGGCACAGAGGGAGAAAAGTTTATAGCCTGCTTGAATGTTTTTGTGGATGAAGAGCTGGAAACACAAAGGTTTAAAGAGGAGTTGCATTCCTTCGTTTTAGTGCATACTGCTGTATTACAGACAAAGGGGAGATAAGAGAGAAATATATGTGAGTATGGAAAATATGTCACAAAATAGCTGATTCTGATGCCTGAAGTGGCCATGTTCACTGACAGCTGGAGCTGAAGTGCTACAGAAGGTCCCAAGAAAATAGTTACAAAACTGACCAAGCATTGTCTGGAGGCAGTGGAACAAAATTTCTTCCATTCTAGTAGGAGAAATATGGCCTTGTCTCCTTGCTTTACTCGTGGATGAAGCGTCTAAGTGCCACTGAGCAGTGCTGCTCTGCGGGAGTAGCTCCAAAGCTGGAGACGAGGCAGTGGTGCCGATGCTGCGCTGTGGCAGAGCTGGTTTATGCTGGTGGCCCCGTCTAAGCTCTGGGCAGGACAACCAATGGGACAGCAAATATTTTGCCTACAAACTTTTGGAGGGATTAGCTTCTTATTTTGCCCCTCCAGCCATCCTGGGAAAGAAGAAGGACCTTAGTAAGCTCTGTCCGGCTTTCCTCCTGCCATGCTGGAATAAATTTGGAATAGTCCCCAAATCCAGATGTGTATTTCACATTCTACAGTATATCTACATGTGGGCTCTAGCTCTCACCTGAATGGCTTCTATCTCTTAAATTTAGAGCTGGCTTGTTGGGAAGCAAATTACATGTATCTGGATGACACTGTACTGCCAGTTCTAAGTAATGCCTTTCTGAAGCTTGCTTGGGTTTTGGCTCCTGGATGTTTGCTATATTTCTAGATTACTTATATTTTCCTTTAAAGGCAGCATTTTTCATTTCTGTAAATCACTAAACACAATAAAAAGTTAGGTAAATCATACCCAGATGGTATTCTAACAATTTCATCGTCATATACATAGAAATGGAAGTACAGCATTGATTAGAAAATTAGACAAGATTTCTTTTTTAACAAAAGAAATCTAAGATCTACATAAAATTTACTTTTTATGTCACTTCTCTCATATTTTAGAATATAAAAGCATAGCATTGTGAAGTGCTAAAATAATAAAAAATAAACTTTGCATTTCTTTCCTGATTTCAGTGCTGATAGGAGGTGGCCCTGAAATGAGACAGGAGAACACAAGTTCCCCAAACTTATCTAAGTGTCATCTTCTAAACATTTAGGAAAACAGGTAATTTCACAAAGACATTATTTTTCAATATGGTCCCATAAATCAATTGGGAACCTATGTTAATATCACCAAGTATATTGCATTTTCTTCAAAGCTGACTCACCTTTCTTTATGAAAATTTCTGAAAGCAGGATAGTCTCTAAGTAAGGAGATGTAAGTGGGCTGTGTTACAGTGCTAGCAACTTTCCTCTTATAATCTTTCCGAAATGCTTTTTCTTGTGACCATGCTCAATTCTATTTCTACTCTTCTATCTTTATCAAGGTTTTATGCTATTGGGGCTTAATCAGGCCAGTACAGATCTCAGTTGATGCCACATAAGGATCTTGTTTGATACCCCACAAAGAACTTGGATGCTGGGCATGGAAGGATAAGAGATGCAGATTGCAAAATTGCTGGGTTAGCATCGGTCCAAACCAGTGGCAGATCTGCCAGTGCATTGGTCACAGGAGGAGGCAGCTGCTGCTTTTTAGTGTTGAGCATCTACTGGTGGGTGCATCCTTTGGCTGACTGAAAGAGAGCACTGTTTGGCCCTGGCACCAAATGTTTTGTGTCCCTAATTTTCATAGCAGTTTGCATGGGCTCAAATACTTATGGATATATATTTGCTAATTAGTCATGTGATTGTTGTTTGACTCCAAATTTTACTTCAGAGATGTGCAATTCCTGACTTCATTTACTCCTGCTAACAATGTGCATTAGCTAAAACTGCCCTTCATGCTTATGCAGAGCACGAGTTTCTTTCCAGAGCAATGCCAATGAACCTCCTTATCATCAGCTATTCTAGTACTTCATTTCCAATCACTTTATTATTTCAAGCCAAAATGTACATTACTCTAGCTTCCAGATAATCACAAACCAGGGTCTAGACTGAATTTCTGCCTATGTTTCCCTTGCAAGGCTTTATATCTATTGTTTTTAGTATGGCAGACTGATGTTCAGATGCAGTGATTTTTCTGCAGTACGTAGTATAAAATGGGGCTAAAATAGTTTAGCATTGATGTTTCCATTAAGTAAAAAATATGAAAACTCTCTGTAGGAAGCAACATTAAATTAGTGCAATTATATATCACTCTAATCTCAGCAAACAGCATTATTATTAGTTGTATTTCTACTAACTGCTGTGGGCATGAAGTAATTAAAAAAAAATAGAAAATATAGAGGAAAAAAAGTAGGGACATGCATATGCCCATTTTTTTTCCTGTAATGAGCGAGTGATAGGGGAATCAGTAAGAGCAGAAAGCTTGTAAGAAAGAGACTTAGGGCTAAAAAATCCCTGGGTAAAAATCCTTTAAGTATCTGGAGACCTATTTTCTTTTACTTGGTGGTGTAAAAAAACCAGGTTTTTTTTTGTTTTGCGGGAGGTGGGGGAGGGTGGTTAGGGTTTGGTTTTCATTTTTTCTTTTTAATATAGTAATTGAATCAATATTCATTGTAATAACTCTGCTACTTCTGTGACAAAACAAGGCCACAGTAGTCTAGGGGGAGATAATCAGCCTTTTCTTTCATCATATTATTAGCTTCTTCTCTCCAGGTTGGCACTTTTTTTGGTTACGTCTGCCAAATATTCAGGATTTTTTGTTTGGCCACACAGCAACACTGCATGGATTTTTAACACTTTGTTCAGTCACCTTTAATGCCCCTCCTTTGATTTTCTTTTCTGACACCATTTTGTTGCTAACTTCTTTCAAATAAAATTAACCCTTTTCCAGTGCTGAAATATTTAACTTGTTACTCTATTCTATATAGAATTAAAATCTTTTGACTCTTTTCTACATATGACAGGTTTTTATTTGTTTCCTATTGTTTAATTTGCAGTATCCTAAATTCAAAAAATAGGCATAAACAGAATAAATTATCCAGCATATTTAAAGTAGAGAAAAGCTACATAGTAAAGGTGTGCATCTCTTGCGAGATGGTATCCAAAAGCTTGTGTGAACTGAGAAATTGGAATCTGTGCTTGGAAAGAAATTCACTTAAAATTTTCATCCCATCAGAAATATGATCAGAGAGAGCCATTCTTTAAAAAAAAAATAGTGATTTAAATAGTTTTATACTTACCAAAATTATTTGCATCCCTAGTTGCTCAAAAATGGTTATTATTCTTTTACAGTTCATTCTAAATTTGGATTGTTGTTTTCCTTTCTTATTAAACAAAACCAAAACATTTTTAAAGTGATGCATGTAAGTTGTTGAACAGGCACTTTCTAGTGAAGATTAAAGTTCTGTGTGCTGCAGGATACAAGTACAGCTTGTGGGTGTAAAGGTAATTGTATTAAATTTTGTAGACATTCCTGTAACCCCTTCTCATTTTACATTAGTGCTCACGTGTGGATTTTTTTTCCAAATTCATCACCCTTTTGCTCTTAGGTTTATATATAGGAGAGTGATCAATAATATTTTCATAAATCCTATTGAACCTTGAGAGTACACACCCTTTAGTCTTCGCCGAATTAGGGCCAATAATAATAGAGAGAAACTTCCCAAATACCAGTTTTGTAGTTCATACTACCCAAAGTCATTTATTCAGGTATTATTAGTGGGTAGAACTGAACACTGATTTACTAGGCTAGTAAAAAACTGCAGAGGAAAATCTGAGGGATTTGAATATATCTAAATTGTAATATATAAATATAAATTGTAATATATAAATAAAGTAATTGTATTTTCTGCCTATCCTTCCACCAGGAGAAGAATTGTGACATTTGCTTAGTGATGTGCTCAAACACCTTGTGGAATGTTTTTTTCTTTTGGTTTTTTTTTTCGTGCAACAATGCATTGGAGAATTTTATGATTCCATGATTCAGTATTTATGATTTCATTTTGACCCTTCTCAGGATTCAAAATACACACAGATTTATGCTATGTACTACTGAGGAAATGCTTTCTTGCATTCCCTTTCAGAGATACTAAATTGAGGAAAGGGACTTGATTTGATGCCTAGCTCAATCACTTGACTCTTTCTTAATCATTTTGAACTATGAATCTTAGGTAGATACATAGGCATCTTTCCATCATTGGACCAGATGGGAGTAACTTTCTCACTTAGCAGAACCCAATTTGACTTGAGCCTATCTTTCTCTTATTTATTTTAATGCGTTCCATTTCATGTCTCCAAATGTTTTCATTTTTACCCAACTCTGTGGGTCAATTCAAAAATTCACATGCTATAACAATTCCTCTCCCCACCTCTACCAGAATGAGCAATCATATTTTATTCCTTCTTCTCCCAAATGGGCTACTTCTGCCAGACTTGTGTTTGTTTTGTTCGCCTGCCAAACTCCACCAAATGTCTTGTTTTAAAGATGATGGGCCTGTCTCCACATGGATTCAGATGGTTCTGCAGATTTTTTGAGGGTTTATTTTGGTGGGGTTTTTTTTCCTGTCTTTTGTTTTGGGCCTCTTTATTGAATTTTTACTTGCAGATTTTTTAGTCTGTAAGATATTGCAGCTAAAATAATCTTCAGCTGAGAGTGAATTCTGCTCTGTTCTTCCAGAATGATACATGTTAAAATATACTTTAAAGTAATCTGGAATTCAGAGACCTGCATGCAAGATCTTTCACTCACTTATGAAAGAGCTATCACCTGTCCAGGAATCTGTGGTTTAAACACAGTATTTACAGCTAGTACACTTGAACAGCTCTTCTCTTTGTTTACATGACCTGTTAAGGGCAAAACTTATGTTCACTCATATTCTTCTACAATCAGTGTAATCCTGAAAACTGCCATGAAAGTTCGATTTCAGCAGTTCACTACTGATGTTTTTATGAAACTCCTCTGGGATGTGAATTCTTATTTCCCTGCTGTGGGTAATGCCTAGGTAAATCTGTCCAGGAAAATAAATCGAATTACATGCAAGGCTGAAATTATTATTTTATTTTTTTCCCCTGAACTATTTATCAATTCTGTTCCACTCCAGAAAATGATAATGATGTGGCCATCCAGGCTGTCATCTGAATATTAAAATGTGAGTGGGATATTTTTCACGCTGTTGAGAACTCAACCAAAAGAAATAGCAATGTTTGAAATATTTTTGTTTTGCTTTTTTAACTTTACTTTTATATCTAATGTGAATTTAAACCCTTAAGTTCCATGGTGCTGTGACATAACTGCCTGTATAGGAGAAATAGATCGATATCTCATATTCCCAGGGAGGCCATACAAGTCCCAGGGAGATCCATAAATTACAAGTTCGGGTGGTGGGGAAGGTTCTGTGGCCCCTCTTCTAAGATGCTGCTGTCACTTGTATTGTTTTAGGGAATGGCTCTGAATGGGCTCTGAAGAGTAACAGGGAATCCTAAGAACGTGTGCTGATGTCAGTAGTGGTTTTCCTCCTTAAAACTCTTGAGCTATGTCTGGTGAGGCAAGGCAGATAGGTGGGAAAGAATTCAGTGCAGGGAATGTGTTACAATCTATCTTCTTCCTCTGGTAGAGGTGTCTGTGAAGGACTGTGGAGGTGTCATGTCCAGTGTTAAGCCCACTTAGTATCTAATAGAGTGTATTTTTCCATAATTATGGCATTCTACTCTACTATTCTACGACTCTCTTTCAAATTGGATTTTTTCTACTTGCTCAATGGTAAATTCAAGGAGAAAACCACTGCTGTTAATCCCAAGCAATAAACATATAGAGGCAAGCAGAAAAATGAGTACTTTCTTCCGGTTTTCTATTCCTGTCCTGTGAAATATTACATCACAAACTAGTTATCAAAAAAGGCAAGGGAGGGAGAAAACAAGACATATAAAATAATTTCCTTATCCAGTTTTACAGCCACATAACAGTGAAATGAAAAGAGAGATTTGGCATTTGTGAATTGCCCATGGATTTAGCACTTTCAGACTGCCTGTATTTTGGAGGCATTTATCCTGATTGACTCTGCTGTCATTCAAGTAAAATAATCTGGAAGAGAAAAAGCTTGTGGATCTTTTGATCCCAGAGTAAAAGTAAGTGGTACTTCTGTCTATCTTGAAACCTGTGCAGTCATTTACAGCCGTGACATGAGACCAGATCATTGTGGTATTATTTTACTCTCACTTCAGAAAATGTATGAAACATCTGTAAGACAGTAGGTAGTGGAACACCTGACCCACTCTTCTCTGGGACTAATGTTAGAGTGTTAATTTAATGTTATCAGTATTAGAAATGGCTGTTTAGCATATATTAAGTGCATAGAATCATTCAGTTTGGAAAATATCATTAGGATAATTGAGTCTGAACTGTTGATTTGAAGTTTACATATGGTCTGCTTCAAGGAACTGATGAAGAGCTCCCCGTGCTTTCCTGGGGTGTTTAGTTAGTTGGTTGGGTTTTCCTGCTTGTTTTTTGTTTGGGTTTTTTTTTCTTATAAAAGAAGGAAGGCTTAATGAGAGAAAAGGGATATGCCACAAACATAAATCTTGAAAGGGTTGGTGAGATTTTTAGTTTCTTCTCAGCAAACCTGAGGTAGCTAGAATTAGAAGATTTTGGCCAAGTATTTAAAAGTTTTTGAAATTTGGATAAGACTTTCTGATAGACCTTTTTGGCTCTTCAAGTTTGTTTTTTTCATAGAATCATAGAATATGCTGAGTTGGCAGGGACTCATCATGATCATTGAGTCCAGCTCTTGGGCCTGCACAGGTCACCCCAAGAATCACACCAAACGTCTAAGAGCATTGTCCAAACACTCTCTGACAGGTTTGGTGCTGTGACCACTTCCCTGAAGAGTTTGGGTGTTCTGTTTGTTTATTTTTAAAAAACATGTATTAATCACTGCCTCTGAGGTGTCCTTTCCAGAGACTTAAATTTTGGACTATGACAGTCAGTTTTGTTTATCTCTGGGTAGCAGTGTGTAGAGGCTGCTTTGTGGAAATTTTACTCTAAGGTGGTTATTCCTTGAGCTTTTGCGCCAGGGAAAAAGCCAAAAAGCTACAAATATCCAGCATTTCTGAGACAAGAATTTTAGAGTCTGGCATTTTAAGGCCATTGAAAAAGACTGCAATGGAGAAAATGGTGATGGATCTTGTTGCCATTAGTAGATCATTAAAGCTGAAGAGGGGAAAATACAAGAGAGAAAACAAAGGGATACAAGAGAGGAAGGAGATCCTACCTCTGCATAAAATAACTGGACTAGGAGACACGGTAAGGTTAGTGAGGAGATGACAAGTCATGAAGTTTGAAGATGCAAAATACGTCTTCACTGCCTGCGTTTTCTTCATGATGCAGGTAATGGGAGACTTGAAGGTATTTAACCATCCTCTGTTAGCAAAGAGTGGATTAAATAAAAGTGCATCAGATAGATTGATCCTTTAGGGGTTTTCAGGGCTTTGTGTGTGCTGATTTCCTGTGGCAATGCTTGCCTGCTTCCAGTGAGTTGTTTGTAGAGACTTTAAACCAGGTGTAACATTAGACCAAGAGATCAAATAGCATCTTTCCCTTCCTAAGGTGCACTGGAATGTGATGAAACTCTGTGGATTTGGAGCACTCTTATAATAGCAAATGATGATAAATTAGTTTAAAGACAACCTTCAAACAGGACTAGGATTTCAGTAAACTACTGCAGAAACAGAAATAACTCATCTGCAATTTCTTTTGGCTGCGTGATGCACAATGGAGAAGTTACAAATGGTGTTATTTACCACAAGGCTATTTTTAAGTGCATGGACCGAGCCTGCAATTCAAAATTTATAGCCGGGTAGAACTACTTGGTGACTGAAGCTTGCATGTGCCCAATAGGAGGCCGTAACATATTGTGGATTTTTAATCTAGAAGAAAAATTATTTTAAGAATGAGGAAAGGAAAAATGTCTCTCTCTCACATCTCCTCTCTTGCTATTTTTACTCTTACTGAGATGGACTTTGCCAGCATGAAAATATTGAGGCTTGTCCTCAGAATAAACTTTGAGCCAACTGGCAAATAAATCATTACTTGAGGAGAAGCTATTTTTGTGTGTGTGTGTGTGTGTGTGTGTGTATATAAAGAAAAAAGCCAACATGCTCGCACACAAAAATGTGACACAATATTCTTGCAGAGAACTTTCAGGACACAGAAAAACCAAGCAGAAGTCACTGAATTATATGCTTGAGGCAGACTTTTGCAGACTTGCACAGCATGGGGTCTGCATGCCAGATCTCCTATCCTCACAGCAGAGGCTGCTGCAGAACCTGGGCTGTGGCTCTCAAAGCACATAGTCCTGCTGAAGTGTCAGGAAAAGGGCCTTTTCTAGGGCATGTGATGTCATATAGATAAAGCCTTATTTTGGCACACACCTGTCTTCACACACGTGCCCATATATGCTGTATGGATGCAATTCTACTGTACTTAGTTTAAAAAGGCTTCATTTGACAAAAGAAATGCAGGGAACAGTAAGACATTAAATGCATAGCAGAAGTGAAGATTTAAAAATACCCAAACCCAACTGTATGTTAATAAATAGTTTCTGGGATGGTCCTGATTACCTGAAGGTAATGGATTTGATTTTAAGCTCTGTAATTCCCAAAAGTGCAGCTTTGTTCTTTGTTGTGTAATATCTGTCTGTCTTTTACCTTTTTCTGAAAGGAAATGCAAGTCCTTTTTTTGTTTTGTTTTTTTTACACTTTTACTTTCTTGCTAACTAATAAATACGTCATGGTAGAGAACATTGGAATCACTGGAACTTCTGTCCATATTGATGGTGTTTGTAAGCTGACTACTCCAATAACAATGTGAAAATGTCAGATTTGTAGGAACTTGTCATTTCAGTGCATCCTTATCTGTAAAGGCTGGATTTATTACTAGACCTATTTCTGTACCTTTTATAACTGGGTTGGAATAGTTGTCACTGAAGCTTTAATAGACTCACACATCAGACAAGCAGAAAGAAGAGGATAGTGGCAAAAGCTTTTTAATACTTCATCAAAATTTTATTTCTTTGCTTTTAATAAAATCTAGTTAGGGAAATATATTTATAGCACTTCTAGTATATTTATGAATTCTGAAATATAAGGGGAAAAGTCCCCCACGCTTGCATAGCTCTGAACCAAAACATTGCTCTTCAGGCACTTTTTTCGTTCCTCTGTTTTGGGTAACATCTTACTGAATGAATAACAAACTGTGCTAACTCCCACAGTCTGTCACTCTGTGCCGCAGCCTCTTCTGTGCCATGCTGGATCGAGCCTGTACTTTTGACTTTTCCAAACTGCACTTTGCACTTTGGAGTGGAGTTGCTGATCCCTGCCTGGCATTTGCGTTGGCTTTGTGGGGCAGCTCGCCCCGATCCGTGCTGTCGGAACACATCGGGGCACGCGGATCAGAATACCCACGGCACTGTTTTGTCAGGTCTGTCTGCGTTGTTCTGCTTTGCCCTTGTCTCATCCTCTCTCTTGGCTGCCAGGAGCACAGGAGAACAGTGTGTTGACAGAGGTCTCCATCTGACATTTCCAGGTGCCCTGTCAGGCAGAGAGCTGCTCTTCCCTCTGCTTCCCATGCCTGCCTCTTGTTCCTGCCAGCATGGGCCCCAGTCTGGTGGAGGGTGCTCGGCTGCTCCCTCTGAAACACACATACAAGGTGTTGTGGGTGCCTGTGAAGCAGTGAATATCTCTGATGTTGTTATTCCATCCTTAACTCTCACCAACATGAACATTTTGCAGGCACGCTCCTCAGCTCAGCCATCTCTGATTAACCGAAGGCTGCAGTGATGCTGCTGAGCTCTTCTCTTCCCAAGAATTAAGGTCTACCAATATATAATCCTGAGGGGTCTTGAAGAACTCAGCATGTAAATGTCGAATAAATTATAAAGGCTCTTTTATAAATACTTCTTCATGGAAAATTTGCAAGCTCTCTCTTCTGAATGAGGGATTGCTTTACACTTGCCACTTCTAACAAGAAATCATGAAGAATGAAGCACCTATGTAATGATGTTGTTTATGATTAAATGGTCATGATGCTAATTAACATTTTATATTTTGGTGACTGAACAAAGCAAAAATACGCAAGCTTATGGTTTGGTTTTTCCCTTGTTTTTTGCTAGCATTTTTGAAAGTTAGTGAAATAGTTCATTGTTTGACTGCCGAGGATTTCAGAAACAGGTTTTCATTCACTTTCTTTGAAGTGTTGATTGTGACAATTATATGCTTGCTTATAATAAGTTTCAAAAGTCCTGAACTTCTTTCAAGAAATAAAATCTGCGCATGAGCTTTGTACTTAAATGAAAGTGTCAGTCTGAGAGTGTTACCAGGGTCTCTACAATTCTGATCTTGCCCTTTCTCAAGTAAGTTGGGTTGGGAAAGGTTAATTGTAAAATAAGGCAGTCTGGAGGAGCAAACACAGCATTTTAGCAAGAATATGTGTGCTATTTTTTAGGGGTGGTTTTTTAATTGAATTTTTTTTAAATTATTTTTTAAGTGCTTCTTAATGAAATATTCATGCTTCATTTTATTTGACTTGTAATTCAGTCACATGCTTCTGGAGGAGAAGATTGCCAGGCATGACTGAGCTGTTGGATCTTCCTCATTGTTGGTCCATTTCTGTTTTACAGATTTAATTGACTCCAGATTCCCTCTGCACACTGAATACAAATGTATTGTTTGCTTAAAATCCTGGAACGCAAATCAGACAGAGGTCCCACTGACTCAATGGGAAGTCATTCCCAAGAGCTGTAGGACTGAACCAGCTGAACCTGTTCTGCTTCAGGGAAGCAAAAGCAGTATTACTGTCTTTCATATCAGAACTGCATAGAGAAGTATTATCAATGTCTTGGTTAAGCAGCAGCAGCTCTTCAAGTTTTCATTCCAGTTTTACTTCCTTTGCAGTTGCACAAAAATCCCCATGGGTGCGGTGGGGTAAAGCTCTGTAAAGACTGAGATTGATATCTTTTAGGTTTTTCTCCATATTTCCCAAATCCTTCACATAGACATTTTCCGTTATCATTTGGTTTTGGGTTGCCTCATCCCAGGGAAGCCAGGCTGGAGCCAGGAAAGTATATCTGGCAAGCCAGGCAGTTTATATGGTTCATGGGAAGGCGCAGCAGTAGATTGCCCTGAGTGCTGCTCCAAGCTGTCCTGGCAAGGATGGCAGCGAGCTCAGAACCTGTCACACCATGGGAGCTTCTTCTGGCTGAGCTGGCAGGCACAGGTCCATCAGAATGTGTAATACTCCTGAATGCAAAGCCACAACTGAGATATCTCATGTTGATCTGGAAATTAAAAAGGACTTACATGTAAGCAGAAAGGTCGTATCCTGGCTTGTTCCTTTCCACAAGTCTGCAGAAAGAAAATAAATTAACAAAAGGCACTTGAATTAAATGGGAATGAGAACAATCAAATGAACATTTTCACTGATGTCAAATATAGTTACAGCTTCCCACTAGGCAAATTTCCCCAAAATTTAGCAAAAATATGACAATTTAGGGTAAAAATCAGGGTTGCATTAACTATAATCTGATAGCAAAATCACTAAAGCCTCATTAAAATTCTTATGTGAAACTTCTAAAGTGTTCATAACTACTTGCTTAAATAAGAGCACAAGCTTGTCATTTAGCTGATCACTGAAATTTCTTTTCAATGTAGTACACAGCGAGGGCCTGAAATGGATTCCTCAGTCAGAGTAGCTCCGACAAAATACACCCTTACGTTGTGAGAAAAGGTATTGTAGTAAATAAAATAATTTGAGCATCTTAATTTTGGTGCTGTGGGAGGTGATAGGATGCACAATGGATGATGGTCTTTTTATTTCTCTCTGCTTTAGCAATTTCCCTGAATAATTAATTCAGTGTCAGGACTAATGCTGCATTTAATATGTGTTAGAAGAGGACAAGAAGAGCTGCTGCTGCTCTTGTTGCCCTCAGTTTCAGAGGGTTTCTGTAGGTTATTTGTATAAAGCAGAAAAAACTTCAGCCTGACTGTACTAATTCAATTGTGGCTGAGAGCAGGGAAGGGTTGGCTGGGATTAGGTAGTCACAGTAAAACCTTTGTTGGAAGAGCCAGGTCCTGGAGAACGATGCTTACAAGGTCTCATGTCTTGGAGAGGAGGAAGCTGGAAGCAGAAGTGCTTCTCCAGCTCTAGGGTAACTTGCTGCTACAGAGCTTCCATGCCAAAGTCAGTTTTTCAGAACGGTGCACTTCACAGACTTACTGCCGTGTGTCATACTGAACAGAAACAACCAGGTCTCCTGAGGTAAAAGGGAAATTAAAGGATTAACTGCTGATGGGACTTCTTCCCCTCTCTAATTAAAAAAACGGCTTTAATTGTGGAATGGAATTCTGATCGCATCTAAGCAATTCTGATGATTGGCCAATCTATACCTGGTTTGGACAATGGAATTTGAACACATTTCAGTGAAATTAAATTTTAAAAAGTCTCCAAATTCCTCTGAAATTTGGCTCAGCTGTGGCTTGCTTTTCTCTTTTTGGAAGAGGGAAAGAGGCATAAAGATTTTATTGTTATCAGGAATATATGGTTTGGAAAATAAAGGGTCTTTGCTCTAAAAAAAACCCCAACTGCTTGAAATCAGTGAAATGAGAGGAGAAAAAAAAAAAAAAAAAGAAAAGGAATGTTGGGAAGAGTCCAAATCCACAAACCCCACAGACGTTCGACATCAGCAAATGCCTTTTGTTTTTGATGATCTTCTAAATTATATATCGGGGGTAGACATGGCAGATTTTCCACATAAATGCATATGATGGCTGCATGATAAAAAGTAAATGTGTTAGTAGTGATGATGTTGAGAGAGGGTGATACAGGTCTAATGCCAGGTGACCAAAGACAAATATTTTAAATGTGTAGATAATTGATGGGTCTCACTCCTTAGCCCCATACTTGTGCTATAGACACAAGTAAGAAGCTACTGACTAACTCCCACGTATTTCATAGAGGTTGTGATCCACCAGGACTCGTGTGTGTGCCTAACTTATACAAACAGTGTTCAGCCAATGGGATTTTTCACATGCTTGAACTGACTGAGACTCTGTAATGTTAAAAGCTCTATTTTGAGTTGCACTGGTGATGAGGTGAATAGCACTGGGCAGAAACCAGCAAGGTGTGTACTCCCCCTAAAATTCAGTGCAAGGACAAGTCTCAGGTACAAGACACAGTCTAAACCATGCAGTTGTATGAGTGTATGTGCACATGTATATGTTGTTTGGCAAAGAAATAGGAAAACGCATTATCTGTTTTGACAGATATTAGATCATTCAAGCTATAAAGTTCTGGTCCGTTTGATAAAATTATCTGTAAAATGGGATCTCCTTCACTAGCTTTTTTACATTAAGGAAAACTGTTACATTAACATCAAAGATCAATCCCATTTTATTTAAAATCTACTTAATTTTGTCTTGTAGCTTAGTAGCTACATTCTGCAAATAGTATTTATGATTAAAATGTTAACTGACAAACGTTATTATAAAAAAACTTAATTGTAAGAATTTATTGGGTGTTTGAGGTTTTTTCTTTTGAGGGGTAGAAAAAGAAAATACGGTGTCTTTTGAGTTCTTCAGTGAGAGCATACCAGAAGTTTCTGCTAAAATAATTTAGAAACGAGTAATAGAGTTACTTTATCATTATGGTAATTACTAAAAATATAGAAATCGTATCTCTGTTACTTAGAATTAAAATAAGGAGAGGGTTGCCTGGGAACTTGAGAACTCATCCAGCTCCTCTCTTATCTGGAGGCTGGATCAACTATACCTACGTACTTCCTGACAGATGTTTATCTGGCTCTTTCTAAAGATTTGCAGTAGTGGAAATTCCATAGTGTTTGTAGCCAAGCAGTCCATTCTGGTGCCTCTCTTATACCCAAAGTGCTTTTTTCCAGCTCTCTTACCTGAATGTGTGTTACTGCAGTTCAAGGTCATTCTGTAGACGAGGAGAAGAGATTCTTTTATTTGTAGCAGCAACTTCCATATATTTATTTAAAGAGTTATTATTATCCTTCCAAGTCTTCTGTTAAGTTAAACACTATTCATTCTTCAGTTAACATTTATCCCAGGATTATACCAAAATCTAGAATCCGTAGTGTAAGGGAAATAACAGCACTTACTGTGAGATTGATTTGGAGTACTTTAATTATAGCTCTTAATTATACCTGCTTATTCCAGCAGATAGCTGTGATGCCACCAGTGATTGTCATGCCAGAATGGGAAGAACAGAAACTGTGTAGAATATCAAGAGCTTTTTACCTTGTGGTTTGTGGTTGTGATTGTAGAATTTTATTAACGTGGCATTTCTGTACTACTCTGTACTACTACTACTCTGGATATTGTATTGTTGTTACAAGTTTTTTGTATAATATTGAAACAAAGCAGATTATTTAATATCCAAATTTATATTAATTTTATTAATTATATTAATTTGGGCAATTTTGTGATAGAAACAACATGAGATATGGAAAATGATTTTTTTTGTTTATGTGTAAAATTATAAGGAATCTGTTAGGAGGTTGAAGAGGATTCAATTAAAAGATTGCAGCAAACATTAAGATTCATTTGTAATGAATTGCAAGCACTAGGCAGACTTTTCTAGCTCTTACTGGTCTTGATTTAATTTCTTTTAGTAATGCTGCAATTCTAAAAGCCAGAAAATTTCATTTTTCCTTATTTTTAAATGCAGAGGAAATTGCTGCTTGAGGTTAGATGTTTGGAATTATTTTGAATGCCTCAAATTTGCATTTGTATTTGGCTGCTTGATTGGTTTTGTTTTCTTTTTGTTTTCATCTGGGAATAAAAACAGAATCATCATAAAATAATATTTATTATTGAGTTGAGGGACCACAAATAGAGTATAAGATGGAAGCAGAAAGATCTCCAACAATGCTGTTTTGCAGAGTACCCTGGGAAGGGTTTCAACAATGAAGACTTGATCAGCCTGAAAATTCATTTATATGAAAAAAAACAAATCAAACCAAAAGAGTGGCAAAAAACCCCCTCGAGCTTGTTCCAAATGGGAAATGTGTGTGCAAACACTTTTTTTTCCCTGCCAAATGCAGGGCTAGGGATGGCCATGATTGGAGCAAAAGAGAGGGGAGAAGGGGGCTGCCCATGCCACCACCTGGTGTGCCCTGAAGGATGTGCTGAGCTGGGACCTCCAGCCCGACTACACCACATCGCTGTTATCTACAGCCACCCCTCCTGCCCACACACCCCTGCAACACCAGCTGGTGTACACTATACATTAATACCTCCCATTATTTTTTAGATTCTCTGCAAATCACTCAGTGTTTAAAGCAGTCTTTTTCTAGATGTGAGATGGACTTCTGTTAATTTAGTTCTAAGAGCAGGACAGCCACAAGCAACTTCCCCATATTCTCCTGCCTTTGAGGTTAGCCTGTTGGAGTGGGCTGAAATACAATTCAGAGTTACTCATCACTAAGGGCCAATAGCTTATTACACACCCTCTCTGTGCTCTTATTCTTCATGTTTTAAGAAAAACATCTTTTTTTTTTCCCTTTTTTTTTCCTTCTGCTTTCTTTCCCCTGAAGGCATAGGCCAATAGCAAACAGAAAACATCTACTTTTACTTCTGGTCTATGCAAGGTTTTGAAAACCTCATGAGTTTCACAGCTGTAGTATTCAGCTGCCTTTTATCTAATTCACTGTCATTTTGTGGTATCCAATGACCGTGACTGTTTGCAAACATATTTTTCTCTTTTCTGTGGGGGTGGCAGATTCTTCACATGAAGACCTGGATGCAAGTCATTCTGACACCAACAGGAACTTGGGGATCATTAGCTCACGGTGGGAGTGGGGCTGAACATTGTACATATATATCTGAACTTTGTACAGATACCGGATGTTGTGGGTCATAGAGAAAGGAAACCCATTGATCTGAACACTGTTAAGTGCCTGCTGGACGTGTTCTTGAGATGCAGGAAGCCAATTGATCTGTGAACTCAATAAGTCAGCAATCCATTATTGTAGGTCAGAGGGACAGCCTTCCTTTTAAATTTGTGATGCTTTTACCCAATGCACTGGAATGTTTTTTCATGGTGAATTTTGAAATGATGATTCCAAAGAACCATCTCTTTTCAATCTTTTCTGTTTGTGGCCATTGTTCCTTGCTATTTATGTTCACAGATACATGTATATAGAGAGACAGATATAGGTAGATAGATACAGATACATACGAACTTATGTAGTAACCCAAATTACTGTTCCATTTCCAGTAAAATGAAGGTTATGGCAAAAATTAATTGTAAATTTGCTAATAATAAATTTCTTTTGAAAATTATGAAATTAAAGGTGGAATTCATCTGACAAAATGTTTTCAGCTAAAATAGATCCTAAAAGTGTTTGCATATTCCTACAGAATATGAAAGGAACTTGTTGTGAACTAAATATATGTATCCCCAATGGAGATTTTGGGGTTGGTTTGCTTTGGGGTGTTTTGGGGGGAATAGAATGTTCTCTATATCTTGGTGTAATTGTTTTCTTGAGTAGAAGTGTGTGTTTTTATTTTTATATGTATGTATTTTAATTTGTAAATATATCTTTATATATAGATTTAAAAACTTCTGATGCAACTGTGTTTGTGTAATTAAGCTTAGACCTGAATAGCACAACTAAGTAGGAGCCTGTAGATAAATATAAGGGTAAAACAATGTGTTGACCCAAACACCAGCAGAGCTGCTGCCTAGCTTCTGCATTTTAAATGTATAAGCTAAATAAATAAGCTAACGTGGTTGTGGAACATTTTAATTGAGTTATGTGGCAAAAATAATTTCTTCTTTGAGAAGAAGAACATTACTAGCAGAAATTCAAGTTGCCATTATTAAATGAATGTAATTTCAAGAATGTAATTAAAAATCCAAGTTTCAGTTATTGAATTAATGCAATTTTAGTGAAGTAATTAAAGTTAAAGCAGAAAATTACTGTTTTGGCATTGTATCAAGCTGTAGTTTTAGGTGGTATTATCCTAAACATGTGAATAACCAGCAGATACTTAAATGAAGCACATGCCAATAAATTAAGAGACTTTCACAAGTAGAATTTTGTCATGGTGACTAATTAAAAAAACCCCATAGAATACAATGAGGAAAATATAACCATGGAAGTTAAACCAACAACAAAACCCCTTGGTATTGTAATGAATATAGAATTTACTGGTGCCATCTACTGTTGGCAAAATAGAGACGACAGACAGATGTTAAAAGAGTGGTGGAAATGAGCATGAGAAAAGAGGGGTCAAAGAATTCCACTCCTTAATACCAAACTGAAGAAAAACATGATAGAAAGGTCAGATTAGTTTTTCATGTTTCTGAATTCTTACCAAGGAAAAAAAGAAACAGAAGTAAGTGTGACTGTACTTGAAAACTTTAGGCTTTTTTAATCCCTCAAACTCCATGATTGTTCACCAAGGAAAGCCAGAACCGGATATGTGCAATTCAGCTATTTTGGGATTGGAGTTTGTCTTGATAGCTTTATCCTGTTTTTCTTTAGCTTTTAAATCTAATGGGATCAGTTCTTCAGCTTGTACAAACAGGTGTTGTTTAATTAATGTTAGTGTTGAAATGCCATACTAAAACGTGACTGTGAGGAATGCTCTTCCCCCCCCCTCGCCCCCCTTTTCCCACATGTTGGGAACAAATTTCCTTCTTTGGTTTCTAAGAAAGTAGATAAATGTTGGAGTACTTTGAAAAGTTTCAGCAAAAATAGCACAGAGATCAAAAGGATAACTGCAACAGAAATAATTCAAGTTTTCAGAATAAAAACAACAGCAAAGGACAAGTCTCTCAACATCAGAAAACACGTTAGGAATTTAAGAAATTCAACTGCTTGTGCTTTTCAAGTGAGCTTGAAGCAGTGACAGAGGCAAGCACAAGATGTCTGCTCGTGTGCAGAGAACTTTGAGGGCTCTTCTGCTGGAGATTTAATCTCTCATTATGGGCTAGGCTGGGTGGTTTTTTCCTTTTAAAACTACACCCTGCTTTCATTGAAATCAACATCAAAGGTCTTGATTACTTTAGCCAAGGTAGAGGTTCACCCGCAAGTGACCCTGAAATAGGAAACTTGTCCATCTCCTGGACAGAACCATGCTCTGGAATGTAAGCTGTTGTTCCCTTCCAGTGTACCTTTGGAACCTGTGAGATGGCTCTTAATGTGACTAGGATTTCATTTAAAGTTCGAGGTTAAATAGGTGACTACTCTGTCAGTAGCCAGATTGACATTAATTCAGAGGTCCAGTATTTTTCCTTCATGTTGCTAGGAGCTTGCCTGTAAAACTCAACAGGACTTCAAACACCACTGATGAAACAAATACACAGAAACACACAGCTAATGCATTGGGTCTGTTTCAGGAAAACCTTGAAGACTTCATTTTATTTCAGGCGGGGGAAAAAAAGAAAAAAACCAAAATGTAAACTTGGGCTCTTATAGTTCATACATGACTTAAATTCAGGACAGCTCCCCAGCAAAGCAGAATCCCAAGTGTGAACTGTTGCTCAAGCTCCCTTGGAGATTGTGGGTGAGAATGAAGCAGCTCTGGTTGCTTATCTGGAAGCTGTGTCTGGAGCTAAGAACCACTGGGTATTCACTGTCTCCTGGGCCTGAGGGAGGATTTGAAATGCTCTAAACTAACCCAAGGCATATGCAGTGAAAGTGGTTAGAAATGGTACAGATGAGCTGGGGGTACCAGTGTCCTTCACTGTTTATAGGAATTGAATGATAAAAACTTCTCACGTAAAGGAATTCAAGCCAGTGTTTCAGACTCCAGAGCTGTGGGGTACCTTCTCAGGGTGAGGAGCATCATCTTCCTGTTTCTCCAGCTGTCTGATGAAGTTGGCTGTGGTGCAGCTCAGGAAATGAGGTCAAGGCATTTGGGTCAGGACAGAGACACCTGTCCTGACGTCCCCAGACTGCTGATGCAATTCACGTTATGCAGCCAACACTGCCACTTCCCTGGTGCGGGGAGTAAAGCCCCTGCAGTGCCACTGCCATTGGGCCATGTCCAGCTGGTCTCGTGTTGTCTCATTGCCCAGTGTCAAGGTGTTGGTTGGTGATACAGCAGGCTTGTGCTTGCCTGCCAGAAGGAGCCTGGGTATGTGTAGATGTTGGTACACTTGCAATAACACCTGCACAGTTGTCTTGCTTTTAATGTACACAGTGCAGAGTTGATCCTTTCCTTCTGCCTGAAATTCCAGAGAGAGGGGTTTGCCCACTTCCTTATGGTGGCACTAGATGCATCACTGGAGGACAGGATACAGTTTAGGCAGAAGGGTTCCTGCATAAAGGGAGAGAAGGAAATTGGAGGCTTGAGAGCACTTACGGACAAGAAAGTCCCAAACTGCTCTTTATACATAGAAAACAGTGAGATTCATGGGTCCTATGGTTCACCATGAATGATTTTGGCAACTTTGCTCCATTTCATGCAGAAAACAAATGGTATGGAGTGAATCAAACTGGAAGGTAGGATGAGAAGGGACTGTCTTCTGTTTGAAGTTCAGTGCAGCTGTGAAGGACTGGATTATACCAATGCCACTGAACGCCTATATTGTTTTAATCAAGTTGTTTAAATGTGAATTTTCACAGAAACTGCTGGGATTGCAGTTACAAGTATGCTGAGCACTCAGAACTGACAGAGAGGTTGAATGCTTAGGATATGTAAAGCCCAAGTAATATGAAGAGTTGTAGAAAATAACAGGTTTATTGTTGCTAACTGAGCTTGCTAACTGAGCACCAAATCACTAAATATGTGCCATTTTTTTCTGTCTTAAAGTTCTTCATCTGAAAATTTCAGATAATATAATTCTCGTCATCAGACTCTAATGAAAATGAACTAATATTTCTGATTTTTGAGAATATATGGAGGAATACTAGAAAAATTCCACTAGCAAATTAATAACTTCTTTTTGCAGAGCATGTTTGAGTGGGGCATGGTAAACTAAAGCATATGGTCACACAGTGGACACTGAGGAGAAAGTCAGATTATAAGTATCTGTTCATTGAATGGACTTTGCCGTCCGTCTTTTACATTAAAATGGGCAAAGGTCTTGCAGAAGAGTTTGGATATGGTCATACAGATAAGAATGACATCATACTGCAGATACATGGAAGGCTATCCCTTAAGTACAGATTTTTAAAGTTTTTTTAATGTTTATTAAGATATAGCTGAAGTTGCTGTAAGCAACTGTGGTTTTTTAATATGTTCTGACCTTTTGCTTCTACAGCCCCTACACATTTAGTTTGTATATGTTCTATGTTGCAGCTCCTTTGCAAGACTGTTCTCTGTTAAACTGCTGATTCAGGAGTGAATATATCAATGTATATAGACTGAAATTGCACCAAATGACTCAAGGCAAACCTAGGGAAAAAATTAAAAATCTTACACTAAATATGTTTTCCTTGCCCAGATAACTGATGATCAGAGATATTTTAAGTCTGTGCCAGAAGTACAAATCACCGCATAGATGTCTCTCTACTGTGAAATTGCTCAGCCCATCCAAGGTCATCACTACTTAAAATATTTTCACCCGTGTGTAAAATCTGAATAACAGCACTGTACCTTCCTGCTACTTGTCAAGGTTTTTCCACAGATTGATTAACTCCCATCTAGTATTTCAGTAATGCAGATAAAAAAACTGGATGAATCTGTGTGCTATGTGTGCTTTAGTTTTAGTATGTGTTGCAACAAAAGCTTTTCTGTGCTGTGTGTGTATGGTTTTTGTTTGAATGTTGCTACCATTAGCTACTGTTCAATTTTTGTTAGTGTTATTGTTTGTTCTGTTAGTGTTAGATTAATGCTGCAGCACTGCTGTAAAGCTGTGGTGGTGCAAAGGCACAGCACTGATCTGTGTGTATGGGTAGGGACAAGCTTCCTCTTCGGTTGCTTTTTTGGTGTGTGTTTATTTGTAGTTTTGGGGAGTTTTATTTGATTATGATGATTTTTTTTTTTTTTTCCTGTTCTGGGGTGGGTTTTGATTTGTTTTTGTTTTATTTTGGTTTTGTGTGTTAATGCCTTAGGATTAGTCAATCTATTGTCTGCTGCAGAAGTACATGTTTGTCCTTGGGGAGATGAGAGGAATTTTCAGAAGCGTACTGTACAGACTCTGAATAAGTGATTTGTGCCAGTATCTTCCCTGTGAAGTAGATGGCTCCCAGCCTTGATTGAAGTGAAAAGTGATTTTGAGTATATGACTCAATGATTTGATAGCATCTCTAAACCTGGATGGGTCAGGGGGAGAAGTCTGTGTGAAGGTTAAAAGTTGGCATGAATCCAGGTTAAAGTCTTCAGCAGATACCCTTAGATGAGTGGGATAACCGCAGGTCCACTACTCTAATAGCTTTGTCCCTGGACAAAGTTCAGGTTTACCCTTTTTTAAAAAAACATTTTGAACTGTTTAGTGGCTTAGTATTTAACCACTTTGTTGGTAAGGAAAAGTCTCAGATATAATATATTACCAGGCTTTGCTTTTAAGATGTTTCCATACAAAGTTCATAATGATGTATGAGCCAGATGGGTAGAATTGGAAACTCAAGTCATTTTTACCCTAATTATGTTAAAGGTACTTTGCCAACAGGTACACTAACCAAGCATATCACAGTAATGTATGGGTTTGCATCAGTTTGTGAATCTAAATTACAGCTTTATTTTATTATAACACAGGTAGAAATCTATTCTAGATTCAGCTCATCTTAAGTATCAATAATGTAAATTTACCTCCCTTCTCTTCCTGTCTGGAGAAGGTTCCTTAGCAGTTCTGGTGACTGCACCTTGCTACACATTTAGATAGCAATCATTTTTCTGAAGTGTGAGAAACTCTGGAAACTGTCAATTTTAAATTATTATAGTAGATATGCATATTTAAAACCCTGGAATTGAGATAGCAGCAGCCAAAGTCAGTGCATGTAGCTTTCTCAAATGATTTGTATTCTGGTCTATTCTGGTCTAACTTGACTGAAATAATTTAAAATCAAAATAGCTAGGTTTCATTTTAGTATATTCAATATGTTTTTTTAAGGCTTTGCATTTGAGTTTCAGATCCCATCATAAGATAATCTTCATAACACTTCTGGACTTCTGGTGCAGGAAGTCTTTTGTTGCAGAATGCTTCCTTGCTTTTTGTTAAGCAGTTTCTCTTTCTCAATCAATACAAATTTCTTCTGATTGGGTGGGGGAGGAAAAGATCAATGTAAGCTTTACAATATTTTGTTGCTGCTGTTTTTAGTTCAGAGCAAAGTGATTTTAGACAATGTGGTCCCCAGACCCCTGGTGAATGAGCTGTTCCTTGCAGTGACCACTTTCCGGTGATTTGGCTGTCAGTGTGTTTTCCAACAGCAAGGTGACACTGCCATGAGGAGATTTGTCAGATTTGGCAATAATTAGCATCACTGGAGGCTTAGCAGAAAGCTCAAGGTTGAACTGTTTCCTTGCACTATTTCTTTTTTCCTCTTCTAGGGATGTGATTCTTGCAAAGAGGGGTCGAGGCATTCCCGGAGTTAAATGGGGAAGGATAGATTTTTGCACTTTTTTAGATAATTAGAGGCCTTTAGTCTCTGAAGTTCTCATTCTGCAGCTTTCATGAGCATGATTTTTCACTGGAAAAAATTGGGGAAGGAAGGGGGAGAGAGAGAGAGAGAAAGCAGAGGAGGCTGCAGTACATTTAATTTATGAGAATTTAAGCTAAAATCTCAAACATATGCAAAGAGAAAATGTGCTTAGTAGACTTGATATTTTTTAAGTATTTCTTTTCCTCAGAAGACCAGCCTGCCACAGGGTTGTTTTAGCAATGTCCAGTCAGCAGAGTCCCAGCCATGAAACAGCAGTGACCTTGCCAGTGCAGGGATATTTCTTTAGCAGTGTTTGAGCACTGTTCAGATCCTTCCTTCTCTGTGATCGTGCTCAGGTTAGTGATTTTATATTATTTTTTTCTTTTGAGAGCTTAATGTTGCATTTTTAAAAGGGAAAATGTAAATGAAGAAAGTAGATTGGAAAGATATATTTTGGACCCCTCAATTTAAAAATATTACTTTAAATGCAAAGACTGAAATTAGGCATGTTAATCTTTTCTTAGAGTCAAGATTTCCTCACTCTTCACTGACAGAATAATAGCAGAGCAGTTCCCACCACTGCTGTCTGCGTGGTGTGTAAAGGAAGCAGATGATATTGGAAGTAATTATGTTGGTTGGAAAATTGTTTATTCAAATGTAATTAAAATACCTTTAGGATAAAGAACTGAGTAAGAATTATTATTCTATTATATTAACTACCCTTTTGAAAAGCATCTGTTTCTGGAGTCATCTTGGTAAAGAGTCTTGGCAGTTTCTGCCCTGCTCATGAGTTCTCATGAGTGGTCTCTTTACTACATACAAGGTTAATTTTTTAAAAGTATAGACAAAAAATGATTAGCCACTGATTTTTTTTTTTTTTTTTCAAAGTAGAAAACTGTAATAAAACAGTAAAATACAGAAAACATGGTGGTTGCTTATTGGTGAGATGACCAAAAGAAAGGTCAAATAATCAATTAAAGCCTCTTAGGACATATAACTCTTAAATTTAGCTGTTGGTTTGGAGCCTTCTCACTTATCGGCTAGCAGAAGCATTTGTAAGCAGATCAGGCCACTTCCCTCCTGCTCTTTTTGACTGCTAGGAAGCTCTTTCCAATTCTTTTTCCAAAGAAAAGAGAAATCAGATGAGCTCACTTTTATATGTGGACCAGTAGTTCTGGGTTCCCATGTTCAAACATGATGTTGTCCAAGTGTGGATTACTTACACACTCCCAAAATTTAGTGTATAGGAAAACTGCAGGGGGTTCCTGGGGACAGCAGTCAGGGACCTGAGGGTGGGGAACAGGATCAGACCCAGAGAGCAGCAGTCAGACCCAGCCAAGAGTGGATGGGCAAGGCTGTGGGGACAGGGGTGGGCCAGGACAGGGGTGCCTGGCTTGGTGGGGTGGGATTTGCAAGCTGACATCTTAATTTCTGCCACTGATACGTGACATGTAATGTAATGGGCAGTGTTAGCCCTGGCAAACCCAGAGCCTTTAGCTGACACTTGCAAAGGGTGCACCACAAAAGCTTAAGGTGAGTTTTAGGAACTGAGGACAGCTCTGTGCAGCACCATTTTACCTTTTATGGAAATTATTGACAGTAAATGTGCCCACTGGCTTGCAAGTGTGCACAGTCTTGTGTGTGTCTCTTTTCTCTGAAGCAATTACAGACTCATAACGTTGTACAGTAATGTCACAGAGAAGGGTAGGCTTTGGAGGACACCTGAATGAGCCACCTCGTGCGGATACTACGGCTGTATCCCTTCGGTAGCTCTTGCAGTGACTGTGCTGAACGTGGACTGGAGGGTTCCTTTTTGCTGCTCAAGTAACAAAGCTCACAGTTGGGTTCCAGCTGTGCTGAGTTGGATAGAAGTGGCTTATGTGCTCTTGCTCTCTCAGAAGAGCTGAGTGCTAAGTCTGTTCACTTCAATTTATATTGCAAGTTGAAGAACGTGTTACAGTGCCTTTTCAGCTTTGAATGTTTATTTCAGAAGGTTTATTACAAGCTTTTGATAATCTCTGCTAGCTCTTTAAAGTGTGTATTTGTCTAAGTAGCATCATTTTAGTCTGTATACATTGATTTCTAAATACAGAAACACTTGACTAAAACAACAGGAAGGAAAAAAACCCTTATTTAGCCATTTATAATTCGTACCTGTTCCTGTTTTGAGCTCCACAGTGTCTTCTAAAACCTAAGATATGGAATTACTGTAAGTGTTCTGTATTGTCTTACTGAGCTCTGTGATTCATGTCAGAGTCTCAAAGAGCTCAAAGAAAACCTGTGGTTAGTGTCTTCCTTGATATTGCTGTACTTGAGTAGACTTGTATCGTGTCCAGCAGTTCTTGCACAGAGCAGGCCATCAGACACAGTCTGTGCTTCTTCCTGAGCAATAGGAAAACAAACCAACAGTGTCTGAAATCCTGGGTAAGAAAAGAGTTGACTGGACTACAAGGCAGAAACTGACTGGAAGAATTTGATCTGAAATGAAAATCTGTGCTCTGAAGATCAGTGGCATCCCAGTGTGCTTGATGGAATCTGCTTTATGTCTCTCAGGTTGTCTGACAAAGCAAACAATCTGTAAGTTACATTTTTGTGCAAAATGTAAAGCAAGAGTAATGAAAATAAATTGGATATATGAAAAAAAAAATGTAGTCTAATAGTTCTAATATAATAACATTGACAGTTGCTTTAAAAGATACAAACCTGACCTTTCTAGTTCTATTACAAATGTACTTTGTCATTAGTTTGAGTTGCAAAGAGAATAACTTTGTTATACTGTTACTGGAATCCTTCTCATCATTGGAGAGATCTTCATCTTCATGCAGTGTTCTCCAAATTATTCTAATATAACACTGCAATGTCTCCTCTTTACTTATTCCTTTGTCTCCTCTCAGTCCACTGGAAATCGTGGCCCCAGACTGCGTGATGGTAAAGTTTGGCTGTTGATTTATTGCTCATTGCCTCCTTGCTGGCATGCTGAACTCAGGGGTATGATTCCTTTTTGAATCCTACTGGGAACAGCGTTCAAGAACTGCACTGTTTGCCTAAAATATCCTAATTACAGAGAGGTCATCAATCACAGGTTTGGCTGTGTTCAGTCCCTCCCATTGGTAGCTCTAACAGGTCTAACAGCTCCTGCTGGCTCTGAATGGATTCAGTCTTGTGCTTGTTCAGAGATCTTTCAGTTGATTTCCCTATCCTCACAGGAAACCATATCAGTTTATAAAAACCCAAGATCCTCTCCAACCCAAACAATTCTAGGGTTCTTTGAAGAAATTAGGTGAAGGCATGGGGGGAAGTAATATTCACCTGCCTGCTCTGCCCAGTCTGCTTTTTGTTCAAGGACCTTTTGCCTCTGCTGAATCCCTGTCAGCCCTCAGGACAGGGATGTTTTGTCTCACAGAAACCATGATCTGCTTTATTGCTTTGAGCAGATGCATGCAAAAGCTGCATAACACGGCCAACACAGGAGCTATGAGTAGTATTTTCTCCAGAGGAGTGTATCATTTGCAGAATGATTGACAGTCTTTGGTTCTGGTGTTAGGATGAGCATTTCCAGAATGGCAGTGGATGGATCTTAGTTTCTGCACACAACTCTCTTCTGGTTTGTCATCTTGTGGTTTGTCAGCCTCATATTTGTAACACATGGTAGTTCTTGGGAAAGAAAGAAGTTATTTGTTCTAAGCTTGGGAAATGTAATCTGTTATTCTAATTTTATTTTCATGAATTGATAGATAAAATTGCATCAGTCTTCTTACCTATTTTTGTTTTGGCTCTGGAAATGTGATATGTACAAGATGTCCTTAAAAATTTAGCATATCAATATAATTGTGTTAGGTAGTAGTGTCCTGTTCCCATCTTTCACCTCACAGAGGCAGGGACCAAAATGACAAAGCATTTATGATGCTCCAAAAACCCTGATACAAGTGTTCTGTGCATTGGCTCCACATATTAGCTGGTGGGAGGCTTAGGTTTTGGTTTGGTTTTTTTTCAAGTTGCTTTTCTTAGTGCATATTTGCTAAGAGCACTCTTATCACAGGAAATTGTGCATATTAATTTAGAAGGCTTAAAAGGGATGTGAGCCGTGGGTCAGGAGTTCCCTCTGCTGCAAACTGTTTTGAAATACAGAGTATGCTAAACAAGTACAGTGTTACACTTCTTTCACATCGTTGTTTCTATACCCAGTTTTGGTGCCTGTTGGAGTCAGGATCTCAGGCGAGGTGGATCTTTGTAAGAATATCTGTACTGAGCCAGAGGCCCTTTTATCTTAGGTTCTTATGATATTCAGGGTGGAGGTATTTGATAGGCAAAATGTCAACTCTGAATATGTTAACAAAGTTTTCTATAAAATCACCTCCAAATGCAGCAGATATTCTATCCTATGGTATTTGAATTCATTAAAGATGAATAGTATAGCTTTTGTGGAAGGTTAGAGAGTGTTCAAGTAATATAAAAGCAGGGGACCTTTTGGCCTCAGAGTCATTGGAGAGGTAATTACTATAATTGAACTGCACTGTTTCTTTTCATCTCAGCTTGATGCATATGCTGTATGTTTTGCTTAATATTTATATAAAACCTATAATCTTAAATAAAACGTGCTGTTCTTTGGTGCATGAAGGTCTACAGTCTGCTTAAAAGGAAAAATTTGATGTACTTCATGGTTGGAGAGATGCAGCATGAGCAGTAACAGCAGAGAGAAAGATGGATCAGAGCTACCAATCACTCCCATTAGGGAAGCGTTGATGAAAGCTCTCTGTGCTTTGTAAAAATCTGATGGAGCAGCTTCAAAAGTTTTAACACCTTGGCTAATAATTTAGGCTAGTCATCCAAGTCTAGCTCTTCCTTTTCCCTGAGTCTTTCTGTCTGGATACTGACAGCTCTGGTTTCAAATGGAGGAGAGAGAGCCAGAAGAGAAAGCAGATACCTGCTTCAGTAGCTTTTCATAGCACACAGAGCTTTGGGTCAGGAGCGAAGGGACACGATATGGTAGCTATTGGCCCAAGAGTGAAAGCTGCAGGTGTGAAAGGTTCCCTGCTTCCTTTCCCTTAAGAGATTCACTCTGCCAGTGGGCAGTGAAGAGCCACCTATGTCCTGACAGCTGTCCTGGGAGTCATTAATGTGGCTGAAACTTCCTGTACTCAAGCTTGAGCATGCAGTCATAGAGCTTAGTGCTGCCTGCCTTCTCCAGGCCATCCTTCTCAGGAGATCTGTCCTGGTATCTCAGTCCTTCAGGGGCAACACTGATCAGAGGGTTTGGATCTTGATTTTGGACCATTTCCTGATCTTCAAGTGCATCAAGAGCTGTTTGAAGAAAAATGAATTCCTAGAAATGTCTGTGTTCAGTTTTGCTCATCTTTCCCCAAGAGAATGATAAAAACAGATTCCCCAAAGTATATAAAAAGATATATCTAAAAGATAATCTCTTGGCACCATTTTTTCTTACTTTTTGCAGTCCAGTAGGGAGGGCTAATCTTTTGGCCTTCAGTTCCCCTTCTGCCCTCCCAATGAATGATGGAGAAGAAAGAATGAGGCACAGATCTAAGCTGATTTCCCAAGAAGTTTTTGGAGTTGGCTGGTTGGTTGGTTGGTTTTTTCCCTTCTACAGGGAAAAAAGCCACCTATCTGAACTGGGAGATTAAGTGGAAACATTTGTGTATAAGTAGTGGAATTTCAAGGAGTGTGAATGTATTCTTAAAAGGACTGTGAGTATAGCTGCCCCAGAAAAGGGATAGCCACTCCTGTGTTTAATGCTGATTGGGAAGCTGGAACTTAAGGAAGAAGACTTTCTTCCACTTGTGGAAATCCAAACCAGTATCTGGCTGTTTCCACAAAGTACCGGTACCACTGTGAGTTTCTGTGCCCTTATGTCTGCAGCTGCAGATTACAATGTTTTATTCCTCCTTCTTTCTTCCTGTGACTAAGGGGGAAAAAACCTAATACAGAGGAAGAAGTGCCCTCTTGCTAACAGCACTTTTACTAGCCTGATGTCCTGCCTGCTTCAACCCCCAGAGACAAAATCTTCCCTATATTTTTTGAGGCTACAAAATTTATCATTCCTACTAATGGTCTGATATACATGACTGTCTGAAAAGGGTTTCTTCCTTGTTTTTAACTTGGACATGTTTGTCCTTTTTCTCGTTAACCCTTCCCAGACTGCAAATCAAAGATGTAACTTCAGCTTCCATACATTAAAAAAAGCTTCAAAACCAAACTTCTTTTACTTAATACCAAGGTAGGTAAAAGCCTGAAAGGTCATGTAACACTGTGCCCTCACTTTCACCAGTGATCTAACACTGGTGCTCAGTGTATGATTTCTGCTCTTTTTTTAATTTTTAAGTTAAAAAAACCAAACCATTTTCATAGGAGTGAGATACAGCTGTGTCAGCATGTTTTGCACAGTCCTCCGCGTCCCCTCTTCCAGAGGTTCATCTGTGAAAGTGATACATAGGCACTGAATTAGATGCCACTGAATTAGATCCCAGCTCTCAGTGCCAGAGCAGAAAACTGTGCTGAAAGCTTGAGACTAACCAGAATCCATCACAGTTTTTTGTGAGCCTTTTCATTTCTTTTTCTCTTTTCTGTCAGAATCCACAGAAAGGACTAAGTGTTGAGTGGCAAGTCTGAGGCAGTCCCCAAAGCAAAACAAGAGGGAGTATCACTTCACAAGCGGTTTCTGGAATAACTCCAGACCTAAGAGCAAGCTGTATGGCTCCTAACCCACCCTTCCTGGACTTGGTCCTTGCAATTAACAAGGAAGTTTCCATCTGGGAAATGACAGCCAACTATAGCTTCAGACAAAAGGAGGGAAAATAGGCATTGTCTAGAGGGGGAAACTAGTGGAGCGGTACAATAATCTTGCTGCAAAGTTGTCTGTGGAGTAGAAACCATGAAACATGGATGTTGGATCCTAATGTTGTAGGATCTTTGAGTGTCTTTGGATAAAGACACGAGAAGCAATTTATAGATTCCCTCTATAAATACCTCCAAAGCTGTTTTTAGATCCCCACTCACAGTCCACATCTCCTGCAGTACACAAGTGATTTTACTCAATTAGCGCATTGGCTTTTCTTTGTTAAATATAAATATGTTTCATTTGATCTTAAAAGTATTTCTAAATATTGAAAAGTCCCTTGGATTACAGAAATATTAAAATCAGTGTTTAGAAAAATAGAAGATGGAACTGTGTTCCGCTGATCATCATTCCCTTCAGAGAGAGCAAAAAACCTATATTCTCTTTTATGCAGTATCATGATTTGTGATTAAAAACAGACCTAGTGTAGTAAATGCTGTACTAGGAAGCTTGGATGGAATATGCAGCCTCATTTAGTAGAAACTGATTTTGGAAGGATGTTAGCTGATCTTGAAAAGATAGTCATTAAAGACATGTCTGTGTCAGAAACAAAACTATAGCTGCTAGGGAAATCATCTGGGAACCATGATTTCATTTGCAAGTGTGCTTCAGTGATTTGGTGTTCATGTTAATCCTCTCCAGTAATTTCTTCATACTGCATCATATCACCCTACTGGCAGAAGTCAAGATCGTAAATTTCGTTAACTTATAAGGGATTCACCTGTTTAGCTGGTGAATGATCCTTAACCATGTGCTATCAGGAATAGCAAAGTGAAATAGTTTGGGGACTGAATATCTAATAGAGAAGGTGTAATATACCCTGAATCTCAAAAGGCCATTGTCATCTCTCATAAGTAACTGCTTTGTTCCTGCTAGGATAGCCAGTGTGCCTGGCAGACTTTGTGTGAAGAAATTGAAAGATATATAATAATACCTTGCAGCTGAAAAAAATCAGCATCTTTTGTGGACTAGGTAACAGTACCAAGGGGAAAATGTGCCCCAAGGTTTACAGGGTCAATAGCATGGAGAAAAACCTGTCCCTAGAATATCCTTGTCCATTTTATATATTTTTTTTTCATTATCCTTTTTTTTCTCTTTTTACTTGGTACCAGTTATGAAACACCTTGTAGTCTCTTCAAGCGTCAGAACTTGTCTGAGCGGGTGATAAATGATGTCTCGCAGATTGGAAAGGTTGCTGCTGTATATCTTCACAGAGCTCTTCAGAGCCAGATAAAATATGGTAAGGAAGCAGCAGAAGCAATATTCATGCCTCTTTGTCAAGAAGGCTTGGCAATGCTGATTAGCATAAGAGGAGGATTTTAAACATACTTGTTTCTTTGTTAGGATGTTTCAAGTTATCAAATTCAGCTCTCAGGTCATAGCAACTTAAATAGATACCTGAATGAAATGGTGGCCACTTTCCTGAACTTCATAGCAAAGCTAGAAAACCTGGCTAATTCTCCTGTTGAAGTCAAAGCATGACTGTGAATTTATTGTCTCTAGTATCTTAGTACTTGCATGTCTTGCTTCTATTGCTGCCTGTCATTAAAATGATCATTTTAAGTAAGTTTATGTTTAGCCTGTTAAGGGAAGAGAATCTGCCTAAAAGGTTAATACATCCCAATGGAAACCATTCTGGCAGTGTTACCTATGTGGATATACAGATGAAGCATACATTCTCTTTGGTCCTAAACTGAAGCATTGATTATTTTGGTCATTTGTTGAGTTGGAAGCCTTCTTGGACAAGACCCAGAATGATACTTGTACTTTGGAAAAGTGCTCCTAATAGCCATAACCACAGCTTTCCTCAGTAAGTATGATAAATATTTATTTTTCCTTTCAAGCATGAACATTAAGAACATTAGAACTGTTACAAAATGAAGGTGAGGAAGTTGTATGTCCTGTAATGAGATCTGCTTGTTAAAATGCTGTGGGCTTTTCCCAAGTAATTTATAATGGTCATTTGGTGGCAGATCTGAGCAGGTGTCTTTTTCAGTGGTCAAAATTAAATAAAAATATGTAGTTCTTAATTCTGAGCTGTCCATATTTAAAGAGTAATTACATTTCATACACTGGAATTGATAATGCAGCAAAAATCCTCTTTTGATTATTCTCACAGAATCATTAAAATAAAGAATAGGCAAATTTCCCTTTCCTTCTCCCTCTGCTTTTCCCTTTCCTTTTCCTTCTCTGATCCAGCACAAAGTATTTCCTTGGTCATCACAGAGAATATTTTCCAGGTTTAAAAATGTAATTTTCTATCAGAAGTTTTCATTATATTGTGATATTATATATCACAGTGCTTGTGATCTGTGATAAGAGATGCTAAGGAAAAACACCAGGTAGGCATAACTCCTCTGTAATTGAGGAAAGCAGAGTGAAATAATGGTTATAAAAGTTGTACCAGCAGGTTAATTTCCAGAGGTGCTTATTATTAGCAGAAGAATGTGGCATTTACTGTTACGATGGAAAGCTGCCATCCATTTTAATGGATCTGCACACATTATTAAAGAGCATAGGAAGAAAAACAAGTAGTTTACAGTTGGGGTAGGGTGGATGTTTTAGTCTGTTATTTTGTGAAGTTTTGACTGCTGACAAAGACTTCCAAGCAGAAGGAATGTAGTACTGTGGATTTGCCAACACTATTTGCATGAGAAAAAAAACCATGTTTTTACCTCAGAGAAAAAACCTTCAGAGGTTTTCTGATAATTTGGCCCTTTTTTAAAGCCAAAATGTTAATGAGCATTACTGGCTCAGTTCCATTTGTGTCCGCTGGGGAAATGGGACGTTTGCAGTCATACAATCTCTGCATGCAGGTAGTGGGATGCAGGTGATAACTTCAAAATCAATTGTCCAACTTAAGCCAGGTTTGAGAGAAAAATGACATTCCAGTGATTATGGTACTGAAGGTTTTGGAAAAGGGAGAGTCAGATATAGTCCAGTTTGAGCACAGGAATATTAGACAGTGGAGAATTCACTAGGGAAAGGCCTGGTGTAAAGCGCCCATGCTGGATTGGTGCTTTTACCAATACTTTTCTTATTTTGATGCTTGTAAATAAAAGATTGTCAAATGAAGGTCGGAACAACCTCTTCAGCTTTTGTATTGTTCCTGTGTCTGCTCTAGTTCTAGGGGGATTCACACTGGCACAGGGAGCCAGTAATAGAGCTGCAAGAAGCATCATGTTCTGTTTAGTTTCTTTCAGAACATAACTTTGTTTCTAACATTCCTTCTGATGTTTGTAAATATCACTTCTATTGTTTGTAGATTTTTTGAGGAAAAAAATAGAGGCTCATTTTTCAAAATGCTTATTTGACTTAAGACTCATGCGATAAAGTCAAGCCAAGAAACACCCTTTACCTTTATATTGTCTCTAGAAGTTTTTAAAAAGGTGTGTCCTTTTTAAAGTATCTTAGGAGTCTTGTTCCAGCCTGAGAGTAGGTTCATTCCACGGTATGCACTGCCCCACCTTCCATGCCTCTCAGTTTCTGCAGCAGAGAAGACAGGCAAATTCCAGGAAAATCCCACCTAAGGAACATTTGAGGATTTCACAGCTTTGACACAGTCTGTGAATCTGTCCCTTGAGTTGACCTTCTTCATCAGAAGAAGAAAGATGATCCCTCTACCAGTATTTGTCTCAATTCAAATGTCTTTTATAGAGGTTTACAGATGCATGAAGCCATTTCTTTTTTTATTCCAGCTATTCCCATATTCACATCTGTACCTCCCTTAATTGCACTGGATGCAGAAATCTCTCTTAATGGAACGAGCACCACATTTTTCAGTGTCACTGCAGTCCCATCCATCAAGAACTTTACCCGTCATCTAATTGTATTAACCTTGAGTGATTTCACTAGTTCAGCAGAACACAGAAAGAAAAAAGGCTTTACCAGTTCTGTCTCTATACTTAAAACGTAGAAACTGCTCATATATATAGGCAAATAAGCACACAGCCTATCATATGGCAAATCAGTCATTAGACTGTTACCCTATCACAGTGGGCAACAAAAAAAAATCATATTCTTCTGGGACTCCTTTTGAACTCAACCTAGAACATATTTTCAGAATCCATCTCAGTATTTGTGCTAATCATATTGAAGATACTAAACAAGGAAACTCATAAATATCCTTGATATAATCCAAGGCTGGTTAAGTCCGTGTAGAAAACAACGGAGTCCCCACTAGCTTCTCTTTCACGTTGACCTCCAGCATCATCTAAGATATTCATAAAAGTTTCTGGGCATAAGATGAATCAGTGACATTTACTTGCGTAAAAGACAGAAATGTGTTATTTGGGGCACAGATTTGGAGGGAAAAAAAAAAATTCATAAGGATTTTTTGGGGTCAGGGACTGGTGGTGGTGGTGCATTTCTTATGATCCCAGAAGTACATTGCCTTACGATATAGGTCATCTCAGTCTGCTTTTGACGCAAAATAATCATTGAAAAGAATTCTATTCCTTTGCAAAAAATGTCCTATAGTCAGATTTTGCTGAACACTTTGTATTTTTTGAAGAGTCTGTTTTAAAAACACAGATAAACCATTAGCAGGACTTACAGAGCCTTAGAATCTCTATTTAAAGACTTTAGTTCTTAATTTGACCCAGCTTTGATATAATTATGTCTGGAAAGGTGTTACATACTAAGTCCCTAGCTTCATTGAACATGAGCAACAGCTTCTACTGTTCCAATTAAAGCAAACAGGTCTAATTCAGTGCAGTCTGCAAATCCATCAAGAGTGGTGCAAGATGTGGTTATCACCCAATACTGTAACATACAGAAAGGAGCAAATGAAAAATTCCCTTCACGTACACATAGGTCACTGCTCAGGATCATTTAATCCGGGGGTTATAGCAGGAAAATGTTTTGCTGTCTGCCATGCTTTAATTTCTGCTGCTTGTTAAATACAATGGACAAGGATAATGGTAAAAATGCAGGTCTGTTGTTAAGTGCTTTTAAGTAATCTGTAACAGTAATTGTCTGTGTTTATTCTAGGCATTATAAACGCTTATGGTAAGGCTTTTTGCAACATAACTCTGTATCTTCTACCTTTGCTGGAGAAGGTGAGCTTTACACAAAATGTCTTTCATTTCTTATTTGCAGCTGGTGTTAAGAAAGTAGAAACTGGTATTTGCCTTTAGAATAAAGGCATTAAAATGAATAAATAATTGAATTAAAAATGGAGAGTTATCTGGGCATAAAATTTGTTTAGTAATTTGTCTTCACAGTGCCACTGTGTATCTGTGTCTTTTCTGCATGATAGTTGATTTATCTGTTTCGACAGCAACTTAATTTTACTAGCTAAGATATAGGGCTGAGCATCTACTAGCAATCATTTCTTGTGAGGCGCTTGCCTGGGGCTAGATTCTTACTTAAATGAAGAACCTTCTAAAGCACATCAGCTAAGTAAATGTACCTGGGTGTGTTTGAGATATTATGCATGTCTCTGTTACTAATCAGAGAACAGCATAGAAATGAGACTGAAAATCAGTGTGTGAAAACCAGTGTTAAGATGGGGTTCTTCTTCTCTGTCTTCTTTTGAAGGGGAACTAATTACTATTTGCTCCTTCCTCCTTTTACTTTTATTATGTTTTTTCTTCTTCTAGGATGCTATTATTTTAGCTATCCCTGTATGCATTAAAAATCTTGAGTATTTGGAAAGTACTATGATTTTAAAAGTGGCAACATTTATGCTATTCTGGCTGATCAGAGATAGACTGTTGGGTAATCCTGGTTGAGCATTTGAAAGAAACAGGAACCAGCAGCCTCTCCTGTCCACATCTTTATCCCGAGCAGGGAAATTATGTATAAAGGCTGAAATAGAGCTTGAGTGTGCAAATGTCACAAGAGTGAAGAATGCAGCAGCCAAGGAACGGCACTGTGTCACACTCATTCCACCCTCAGCAGCCAGGGGACAGCCCCGTGTCACACTCATTCCACCACAGCAGCCAAGGGACAGCACTGTGCCACAATCATTCCACCCATGGCAGCCCAGGGACAGCCCCGTGTCACACTCATTCCACCCATGGCAGCCAAGGGACAGCACTGTGCCACACTCATTCCACCACAGCAGCCAAGGGACAGCCCTGTGTCACACTCATTCCACCCATGGCAGCCCAGGGACAGCACTGTGTCACACTCATTCCACCCATGGCAGCCCAGGGACAGCCCTGTGTCACACTCATTCCACCACAGCAGCCCAGGGACAGCACTGTGCCACACTCATTCCACCCATGGCAGCCCAGGGACAGCCCTGTGTCACACTCATTCCACCACAGCAGCCCAGGGACAGCACTGTGCCACACTCATTCCACCACAGCAGGCCAGGGACAGCACTGTGCCACACTCATTCCACCACAGCAGCCCAGGGACAGCACTGTGCCACACTCATTCCACCACAGCAGCCCAGGGACAGCCCTGTGTCACACTCATTCCACCACAGCAGCCCAGGGACAGCCCTGTGTCACACTCATTCCACCCATGGCAGCCAAGGGACAGCACTGTGCCACACTCATTCCACCACAACAGCCAAGGGACAGCACTGTGTCACACTCATTCCACCCATGGCAGCCCAGGGACAGCACTGTGCCACACTCATTCCACCACAGCAGCCCAGGGACAGCACTGTGCCACACTCATTCCACCACAGCAGCCCAGGGACAGCCCTGTGCCACACTCATTCCACCACAGCAATTAAGGGACAGCCCTGTGCCACACTCATTCCACCACAGCAGCCCAGGGACAGCCCTGTGTCACACTCATTCCACCACAGCAATTAAGGGACAGCCCTGTGCCACACTCATTCCACCACAGCAATTAAGGGACAGCACTGTGTCACACTCATTCCACCCATGGCAGCCAAGGGACAGCACTGTGCCACACTCATTCCACCCATGGCAGCCAAGGGACAGCACTGTGCCACACTCATTCCACCACAGCAGCCAAGGGACAGCACTGTGCCACACTCATTCCACCACAGCAGCCCAGGGACAGCACTGTGCCATACTCATTCCACCACAGCAATTAAGGGACAGCCCTGTGCCACACTCATTCCACCACAGCAATTAAGGGACAGCCCTGTGCCACACTCATTCCACCACAGCAGGCCAGGGACAGCACTGTGCCACACTCATTCCACCACAGCAGGCCAGGGACAGCACTGTGCCACACTCATTCCACCACAGCAGGCCAGGGACAGCACTGTGCCACACTCATTCCACCACAGCAATTAAGGGACAGCACTGTGTCACACTCATTCCACCCATGGCAGCCCAGGGACAGCACTGTGTCACACTCATTCCACCCATGGCAGCCAAGGGACAGCCCTGTGTCACATTCATTGCAACCCTCAGCTGCCTCTTGCACCCAGCCAGGGCCACCCAAGCTTCTCTCCGGAGCAATCTGTGCAGATACAACTATGGCTGTTTAAATCAGAAGAGTTGCTCCCTGTGCCAGGGAGAGATTAAATTATGTTTTGTAAAGGTGGTGTTCTAATCTGCTGCTGTTGAAGGCTTTTTTTAATATTTTTTTGGTGCTCAAATGAAGCCAGAAATGTGTCGATCCTGTTCTGGGGAAAAAATACCCAAAAGCAAACCAATCAACCAACCAAAATAAAAAAACAAAACAAACAAACAAACAAAAAAAAAAAAACAACAACCCAAAACAAAACAAAAACCAAAAAACCCAAAACAAAACTCAAAAAACAGACAATGATTTTTGCCTGTCTACTGTATTAAATTCTCAGGTAGATGTGATGACTGTGAGACAAGAGAAGATCTGGTGAGTTAAGGAATAATGTTGGAGAGCTGAGTAGGGAGAAAAATGTGTGATGCCTCTGCATTCCCTCTTTATGAGGGATTAATGACCAAAGGATTTAGAGGAAGAAACAGCTCTTTGAAGAAGTATGAATTGGTTTTGGGTCAAGATAAAAATAAAAAATGTGTGTGGTGGAAAGATGGAATAGGTGAGGGGACATACCTTCTGATCATAACTTACCTGCTAGAAGTAAAAAGCTAACAATTCCTTAAAACAAAAAAAGGTCCTTGAAAGATGACTTCTAGGCCTATTTTTGACCTTTCTTTTTTATCTGTATCTCTTAACAGATAAGAGTTAAAGACCCATCTTATTTCCTACAGAAATGTTTTATTTCCTTTCAAGTTGCTTTCTGGTGTCTTTAAATGACTATTCCTATTCCTGACCTTGTGGCATTTAAATAAAATTGAACAAAATGTGTATATTATCTGAGCAGAAGCCACAAGAAGGGACAGCCATAAGGAGAAGCATGTTTGGGTAAAATTGTTTGAACTGTGATGTTCTTTTGCACAGCATAACCAAATGCAATGCAATAACCAATGCATAACCAATGCAAATATTGCATTGAAGGAAAAATTCTAAAGGGGGTTAAAAAGACTGGAGAATAACTGAAAAAAAAAAAATGAAAGGGCACATGAGGTAAAAAAAAAATCAAAAAGTGGATTCTGGCAGGGCATATGTGACACCAATGATGCAAAAATACAGAATAGAGCAGTATCTGCAGGAGAGGACAAGAAAAGAGAAAGTAATATAGATTAAGAGAACAAGAGAAAAAGTGGAATAAAAGAGCAACAGAAAGATGAAGAAAAAAAAACATAATATTTGAAATAAGATGAAATTGAGCTTTAAATGGCTAAATGGGGAATTAAAGAAATAAGTTTATATAATCCAGAGTTGGGGTAAACTGCTGTCTTTAGCAGTTGATTCTTAATAAACTTTGAATGTTGCATGAAAATTTTCTCAAATACCATGTTAATCTGGTGTCACTAATATTATTGAACCTTGTAAAAATTGCTACTTTCAGGGAACACTTAACACAAAAGTAATTTACTGGACAACCCCAGCAATTTTGAGTTTTAATAAATAAAAAGCTACAAGCAATTAATGGAACTTCTCTGTTAAGTACTTGCTACTAAAAATCCCTCTTAAAATACTGTTTCTAGGATTATGCCCCCTGTAGTTTTTTAAATATCCCAGAAGTGGTAGAGTTCCCACAACTCCCCTCAAGCAATTATTTCACAGTTTAAGAAAGCTGTGAAGATAACTCTGAGCTCAGCTTCGGTCTTTGTCTTTTACTCAGTTAATTGCACACACATGGGCTGATGAGAAACAACTCGTTCAATGTTAGCTTTTGTCCCTTGGAAAACTGTTTCCAAGTCCCTTCATGAGCTGTTGTTTAGCTGAATTGCAGATGTGTTTGAAACTACTTTCTTAGCTCTTTTTTTCATTTCCCAGGTCATCCTGTGGCTCTCCTGTGGTTCTTTTCTGGACTCTCTTCAGTTTTTCCTTCCTTCCCCTTCACTCTGCAAAATTGAGTCTAGATTTTATGTGGGTGCCATAGGGTGTTACAATTACATGTTTATCTGCATTGTCTCCAACATTTAACATGAAGGTCAGAATTAAGTACAAGTAATTAAAGTTTGATCAGATCTGGGGTTTTTTGGTTAGTGAGGTGTTGGGTAGTTGGTTTTTTTCCTTTTTTCTTCTTTTTTTTCCTCAATCTTTGGCACAATGGAAGCATTTCCCCCACCACCACCCTGAAGAAAGCCCAAACAAAGTGCAGTGCTGAAATGGAGAACACAGCCCCCAGATTTGTTCCCATAGGTCTCAGTGCTTGCAGCCAGGGAAAAAGCTGGAGGGCTCTCACAGCAAGCCCTGTGCTGCTCCAGTGCTTCCTCCAGCATGGATGTGAGCAAAGGTTGCAACCTGCCAATGGGTTCTTTAAGTGGAATATGCTTGGGAGTGGTGTCAGCAAGCCCCAAGGCTGGATGTGCCCAAGGCCTGGCAGACTGTGGAGGGAGAGAGGACCTGTGGGTCCCAGAGCTGGGATGCCCGGGATCTGGGAGCTCCTCAGCCCTCTGCTTCCAGGCTAGAGCATATGGTCAGGGAGGGCCTAAGGAGGCAGAAATGAGGTGGAATCTGTCAATCAAGAGCTTGATTATGTAAATGAGTTTAACTTTTGGTTTTTATAGACTGCAACCAATACAGTTAAAGGTCTGAGATCCCCTCCATGCCCTGAGCTGGATTTAGTTTGCTATGCTGAACTGTTACCATTTAATTATAGGCATTAGGGTTCATGCATGTTCAGCATGTGTATCTAAGATGCTGCTTTCATGGAAAAGTAGTTGGCAGGTGGTTGAAGATACTCACCACAAATAAACAGGGATTGTTAGACAGCAAACCTCATTTTTGGACAGCTGTTAAATACTCCAATAAGACAACGATGCAGTGGTAGTAAGCCTGAGTTACTGCAGGCCTACAATTAATTTGTTCACCCGGGTTTTAGAATTTTGTCGAGTCCTGCTCTGGGTAGAGCGCAGTTTCCCATGGGGATTTTGAATTTGGTTTGTATGACCAGGCAAGTCTCTAATTCCATTTCCAGATCTTCAGTATTCCAGTTGCAGAAGCACTTCTTGTTCTTTCAGTTCAAATTCTGCTCCAGTCTTGCGGTGTTCTAAACAGAGACTTAATTACCACGTGTTCAACGAGGAACACAAGTAGGTAATTTTTACCTGAGTAACCTGATTTTGGTTGTACTAAACCCAGACGTGAGATCTATCTCCACCCTCAGCAGTTCCTTCCACAGGTGTTTAACAAGGCCTTTAAGACAGGATAGTCAAGTTGTGAGACTTCTCTAGAATACTTTGATGGCTTCCAGCACATCCTAATCACAGATTTCATAAATTTTAGGAGAGGACTTGCTATTCAATACGTGTCAATGGATTTTTCTTCCATAAACTTGTCCAGCTGTTTTGTGAACTGCCATAAACATTGTAAATCCTTTGGACAGTAATATCATAACATCTTAATAGCAAGCTATATAGAGAAATATCTTTTTGTTCCAACTTGCTATGTGATACTATCTTTTGATGCCCCTTAGTCCTTGTTTAAGAAGGCAGTGAACAAGTATTACCTATTCATTTATCATTCCAGATTTCTTAGATTTCTTTCCTGTTGCACTCCAATTTGATCTTTTCCAGGTTCAGAAGTCCCATTGTATACAGTCTGTGTCCTCTGCTGTAATATTTCCTATTTTGCTTTATTTCATTTCGGGTTACTGTGCCTAATGGACTTTGCATTCATTCCATCAGTACTTTGTAACAGTCGATATGGTCATTGAGTTTCTATCTCTGAAACCCGAACCTTGAGACCTTATTCCTTTGTGGTGATAACTATTTCAGACCCAGCCATAGCATTCAGTTTCTTTCCTTATATATATCACTTTGTTTTAGTTTATGTTTCATTTTGTCTTTCCACTCAATGCCTTGAAGCTCTTCTACAGCATATCGAGTTGGCCTTTGTCTTTACTCCATGGAACAGTTTATATTATCCCTCACATTTGCTGCTGAACTGTTGATTCCCTCATCCAGACAGAACTTGCCCTTTTCCTAATTTTTTTTTTTCTTTTCTTTTTTGCTGTTCTGGCTTTAAATACGCAAGAGAAAATAAAATTGAGATCTGTCTCAGTCTTGAAGAGATTTCCTAAAGCATCATGCAAATTCGACTCAAGCCTGTGGGTAAACCTTAACAGCTCTAGAAATAACAGCTTTGCCTTCTCCTATCACCGACAGACTATTCCACCTGCCCAACTAAGATAAACTCTCTGCCTAAAGGAGGCACAGCAAAGACAAGAGCAGATACCTCAGAGGCATTTAGCAGAAGAGGTATTCACATCAGAAAGCCCAGAAGAGGCAGATACCGCAAACTTACAGGCAGAGGTAGAGAGGACTGGGGGAGAGGACCGGGAAAACTGCAGCCAGGATCACAGCAGAGCACTCAGATGTGGTTTTTCCTCCAGCCTTTGATGAGCTGACAGTGATCTCAGTTTTTACAATGTGTCTTTGCAAGGTTTTGAGGAACTCAGAGGCTGCAGATGCCCTGGCTTTTTGCTAAACTGTGGTGGTCGTAGTTACACTCCAAGGAATAGCAAGTGTTTCTAATAAGTTACTTCATGTGAACTGATAGTGTATAGATCAGTGTCTGTAAATTCATTGCCCAATCCTTGATTCTCTTAGAGGAAATTATTAAGAGTGTGGAAAACACTTTCAGTTTGACCATTGAAAAGCGCTTGAAAGATATGATTAACGCATTCACTTAACATTTTATGTCATGATGTTTGCTCTTTTTTCCCACTTCCAGACTCTAGGCACAGCTCATTAAGCACACCTGTAGCCATACAACTATGAAATATTTTGTCATTGACGATGCATCTCCCTGGTATTAAACTAGTGCTCATGCCCTACAGGGTTTGATTTCTCTATTAACGACATAGCAACAAATGTGCTTTTTAAAGAAATATTACAAGGAGCTCTGCTGTTTCCAGCTCGCTCACCAAATGGACCTCGTGTGCTGTGAGGAATGGAAGCAATCCAATTTTCTGGAGTTAGAAATTTTCATATGCCTGTTTCACATTCACAAAGAACAACTGAAGTACAGATATTATTTATGTAATTTACTTTTCTAAAGGACCAGCAGAAATACCATTTCTACTGAAGGTAAAATAACCATTAAAAAGCAATGTTTGTCTTAACAGTGACTTTACTGATTAAACATTCAATTGTTCACTTTCAGGGTCAGTTCAAGAAACATCATGAAACATCATAGAATGGTTTGGGTTGGAAGGAACCCTAAAAATCATCCAGTACCAAGCTCAGTTCCATGGGGAGTTCAAGTCCTTTTGCTTCCCAAAGCAGTCATTAATATGTAATTTGCTTTAATTACTGTTATTAATTACATAGCCTGTGCTTGTCTGTACAGTTTTGAATAACTTAGGCATTATTTGGCTAAATAAAAAAACTTATTTCTGAGTAGGTAAAGACCTCTACCCCTTGTACTAGTTTGAAAACAAACCAGAGGGAGGCACTAAGTCAGAATAACAATTTAATGGAAATTAAAGAAAAGGGGAAAAAAAAGGTAAAAGAAAACACTGTCAAACTGACAGAGTCAAGGTACAACCTGACACCCTGTTAGGCAGGGTGGTGGTAGCAGTCTGGTAGAATGGTGGCTGCAGTCCTCTGAAGCAGTGATCCTGTAGTGAAACAGTCTGCTCTTCCTCTGGAAGTCCAGTGGTGGCTGTGTAGCTCCTGTCCTCTGGAAATCCAGTGGGAAGCCAGTGTCTCTGGTGTTCAGCCTCAGATTATATCCACGATGGGATGCTTGGTTCCTCCCTCTGGGTGGAGCATCTCACAATGGGGTAACGAGTCATGAGGCAAAGTGTTGATTAGGCTCATTAACAGAAGATAGTCCGGAGGGAGTTATCTCTGAGTCAGGCGGCAGGACAATGATGGGCAATTAACAGAAAGATAGTCTGGGGGGAGGAGGCAAGGAAACACTGCCCCACCTGATTTCAACAGCTGATGGGGATGGTAATAGAATACACTGCAACCCAGGACACCCCTTTATCCCAAAGGAAGCCAAACACTGTGTGAACTTGGAATATGCACAGTGCAGTGGTTTGACTTAGCTGACAATTTTAAAAGGGTCTGTCATCAAGTACAGCAGCTGTGTTTTACATGTAATTGAAAGTATTGTTATCATGAGGAAACAATGTAGAACAATTCACTTTTCCATTGAAGGTCTATTCTTTGTGGCTTGGTTTGTGGGTTAGTTTCTTGCTTTCTTTGTTTTGGTTTTTGTTTGTTTGTTTTCCCTAACATACTCAAAACAATTCAATCTGAAAAAGAATGTTTAGTACATTTAAGTAAAAGAAAATTACCAGGATTTAATTTTGGCGGATGCATCCCATACTCACATGTCACAAAACCTTGAAGTCCAGCAGGTCACGATCTCTTTGCTCAAACTATTCTGATAATCTTTCTCTGTCACATCCAGGAGGTTCAGTTTAACATCATTGCTTTCTTCTATTAGAATCTAGACAATCCAAATTCCCCAAATGCTGGCAGTTACTTTTTTACTGTTACCAATAATCCTAGAAATATGACAAACAGAATATTGTGACAAGATTGATTACGCAAGTTAATAGTCTATGAAGACTTCAGCAGAGCTTGTAAAATAAAACCTGCTAATTAATCCTATGTGGCTGAACATACATAGGAGTATTTGAACTTCTTAACCAGGGCAGTAGTTTACCATCCACAGTGGACTATTTAATAACATTTGCTTTGTTATTGTAGATTTTCCAGTATTTAGTCCTTTTTCAAAATTAGTGGTATTTGTCTTACTCAATAATGCCTTCAAAATTAGTAAATTCAGCTGTACTAAAAATATATCAGTTTTTAAGGATCAAAATCCTGCCCTGGTTGCATCTATCTAAAACCAGAAGAGAACAAATACCCAGTTTTCCTAACAAAGCCTCTTAGCTTGAGTCTGGCAGGGCTGCTGGCAGCAGCCCAGGGTATTCCTAGAACACACTGTTAAGACTTTGCACCAGGTGACAGGCAGTAAAGGTACCAAAGCCTACAGGTAGCATTTAGCTCCCAGCAGGCAATTCCCAGCTGTGCTGCTTTGTGTGTCAGCCGTAAAATCTGTGTTGTCTTTCTGAAGCCTGACTAAGCAGCTTTGGATATTACAAAGGCTCTGCTACATGTTTTAATTTGCATAGATTAGTCTTTCTCCTTTTTTATTACATTGACTAATCAGGAGAATATCTTAGCCCAGACATGTTTATAACCTTGTGTGACTGTGTTTGGCTACATAGATAAAATATCCTCTCATTTGCATGATTATTGCATGAAAGCAGTACTCTCAGAAGGCCAAAACACTAATTTTATAGTTCTTCCCTGCATCTCTTTTTACTTCCAGAACCCAATTGTCCAAATCCTCACCTTCTTCCACTTCCTCGCTTTGGTGAAACCTTTTCATGGCACAGGCTGAACTACTTGGCTCAATTCTCAGGCTCAAAACCAAGTGGAAATACTGGATGTGGATTTGGCAGGGATGGGGAGTGCTGTGGCTGGAAGTGTCACTGCTCAGCATTTGCCCTTCCCTGTGTCATGCTGTGCAAACAGGACAGTCCAAGTGCAGGGAAGGAGGTGAAGCCATGGTGGAAACAGAGAAAGGGAAATATGGAGCAGTAGTTTACTGTAGAGAAAGTCTTGGGAATACTGAGGACAATCTTTTGGGCATTTTTGAAGGCCCACCATTGAGTGGCTTTTGTGTCTGGCTGCAGCTTCTTTGCAGGCCAGGGGCTGCCAGGCAGGAGGAAATACCTCAATGCTGAGCTGCTTCTCCATGCTCAAAACATAAAGTGCTCTAAGTAGAAAAATAAACAATTGGTTTCACATAAAATTCAGTAAAATAATAGCTTCGTGTCTTTTTATTGCAGGAAACAAAATTGTGTCGAAGTGTTACCAAATCTGCAGAAATACAGCTATAGTAGTTGACTCACTGAACTTTACAAGTGTGGGATAAACTCTCAAAGAAACGTCTGGCCTTTCAGTTTTTCTAACAGATGGATAAGAGAATGGCACAAATTCAGGCCTGAATATTCCTTCCAAGTTTTCTTTGAGATCTGTATTAGCAGATTTAAGCTTTGGTATTTCATATCAAGTGTTCAATACCTCTGTAATGAAAACAGAAGACATTGGCTTAGATGCTGATAATAAGGAGTGAAGCTTAGAAATAATAGCAGTCAAAAGAAAAACATATTTAAGGATGTCACATCTAAACCAATCTGTCATCTTAGTTTTGTAAGATTTTCAAAAAGCATATTGGATAAACTTCCAGCAATGACTACTAACAGAGTTCTGAGAGATGAGAAAATGCCATTTGAAAATGTGGGATTCTTTTAATCTTGTTTGGAAAATGGGGATTTTTTTCTGAATTGATTCTTGTGGAAATAGAAATCATGTGTGAGTTTAATGTGACATCAACAAATAATTAAGTTAAAATACTTGAAAATGCTTTGGAAAACCTCTGAAAAAGTGATAACTTTTAAAATTAGGAAATTCTGAAATCTATGGGAATAGATACGAGAATTTTTCAAAACAGTGGTTAAATTTAAATTAATTTAACCTAAATGTTGCTTAAATTACTTAATTTCAAACTTCCTTTTTTTGTATTTCACCAGAAAATGTAAGACACTCCTCCTCCCAATGAGTGATTGTCATGGGTTAGCAAGCATAGTCCTGGAAGTGAAAACAGTAATGAGTATTTTGGACCAAACCACTACAGTGATCTAGTTATAGCAACTGCCTGAGCAACTGGGAAGAGCAGCAGTGACTCAAGATCTTAAGTGTTTTGGGGAGATACATCTGTCACAGCCTCAGTTTATCTAATCCCATTACAAACCAGCATTGGCGGCTTGCTCCCAGTGCTGTCGTAAACAATTCACTTAGTTTTCTTATACAGTCATCTAAACATTGTTCCTAGCAAAGAAAACAGAGTAAACTGTCTTCACAGATGGATGACTGCACTCTGATTTATTCTATTGATCCTGCAAAAACAGCTGTTTGACTCAAACCAGGGACCGTGAACTACAGGCCAAGTGGCCATCAGAGAGCAAGGGAGGGTGGCTGATGATTTCAGAGACAGGTAGAGTTGCCCTTGCCCTTATGCTATCACAATAAAAACAGTCAGGACGAGGTGGTTTTGTGCACTCATGTACATTCTTGCTTTTCACATGGGCTTTGACATTTATTTTGTTGCTCTATCAATCTATGTGTTACCAGTTCCAGTGCTGACACATTTATGCCTTCCATTAAAGCATACGATCATGGAGCCCTAATTTGTTCCAAAGCTACTTGTATTTTAAATAACTGCAGTGCACAGTGGAAGGGTTGACTGCAGAGCTGTGCCATCACTTGTTGTTTTCCTCTGCTTTTCCTTTTCTCTTGTTCTAATATGGGGAGCAAAATGCACATTTTACCAGCCTAACATCTTTCCCTTTGTGTACCTATTACCTTTCACAGTGGGATCTCAATTCTAAGTTGAACATCTGTGCACTGCCGAAGTACAAGTGCTTCCAGACATGTCCTAGGTGAAAGTGTATCACTGTACCATACCAGAACACCCCTTAATAGCACTCTTAATAACAGTTTCCTGAAAATGTTTCCTATTAGCTATAAAGATCCATTCTTTACCCTTAGGTTCACCTACATTCAGAGCCTTTTTGCTAGAGCTTGTGTGCTAAAGTGTCTGGCATTACTATTAATACTTATTCAAAAGATGGTGTTATGAGAAGCCAAGTGTATAATTTTGTATTCATGGCTTGTAACAAATTTCTGATCTATTTTCTGATCTTACTTACTCTGTCTAGTATTGTACAAATCATCTGAGCTTGTCTGGAAAGCTAATTTTGTGTTACTTCTTGTTTAGAATAGTAAGTTTTAATTTTTTTTTTTTTTTTTTTTTTTTTTTTTTTGTATGCATGCAAGTGTAGTTTCTTGTTACCACAATTTTAGGGAGAAAAATGAGAGAGCTGGGGTAATGATTTCTGTCTGGATTTGCCATCCTTCTTGTTTTTTAATTTCCTTAGGATATGGTGAATTGTGGAGAACACTGTAATGGCTGGGACATGATAGGTTGCTTTTTGTTTTTTTCCCCCATTATATTTAAATTTTAGGAATGAAGACAGCTTTTCAAGAGTAAGGAACTGTCAGTCCAGGCTGGCAGTCAGTGCTACGCTGAAATTCAGACTCATATTGCTATGACAGTAATAATTTAAAAGTGAATTTATTGAAACTTAGTCACATGACTATCAGTTTCTGGTAAGAATTAAGTTTGATGAACATGTGAACAATTTTGCAATTGATCAGTCTGTCTGTGTCACCATAAAATTGTGTATTTACTAAGTAAGCTTACCTAGGATTGGAAATCTTTTCCACATTCTGAGTCTTGCAGATTATTCCATTTGAAATCACATGAATATGTTGCAGGATCGGGCTCTCAGTCTTCTGTTTCACTTATTGTTATAAACTGTGTACTATTACAAGTAAATCAGAATATTTAAGGCAACACCACTTGGGGTTGTCTTAAACTGCTTATATTTTAAATCAGTTGATTTGCATAAACCTGCCTTGCTTCCTTCTTATTCAGCAAAAATAATGTTTATATTCCTAGAAAACTTAGATAGGACTGGGAGGTACTTCACAGTAGTTGAACAGTGAGTGGCTTCTCACAAGTTCCTGGTTTTAAGTTGAAGTAGTTTGAAATTTTGTTGTACATGACCCCTTTAAGCACCAGCACAAAGGTGATAGCCAAGGCTGCCATGACACAGCTGTGCTCCTCGTAGCACATGCAGCATCAAGGATCCTGTGTGATAGCTTTTGTTACATTAATACTGAAAATTGATTTACCTTTGTTGAAATAAATGATACAATCATCCAGATAAATAACACAACTAATGAATTAGAGTTTGACAATATTCCCTAGTCAGTGATTCAAGAAAGTAATTGGCTTATGATTCATTCATGTGCTTGTGTGATGGCCTGTCAAACCACCTGACTCTAAAAATGACTCATTAAAACATAGAGTTATGTCAAATGCATCTCCATGAATTGCATTCCTAAATGTTTTCATTTTGGTCTCTCAGATTCTGCAATGTGTAAGAGGTGTTTGCTACCTTCCATGTGGCTGGAAGCCGATCTGATGTCTTTGCTTCTTCAGTATCGCCTTGAATACTGTCAGATCTAACTTCTAGTTCCTTCCTGCTTTTGGCTGACTTTACACAGAGGATGTTGTGACTAAAATGTTGATGTTGATCTCTGGGTTGAATCCCTTTATTGAGTGGAATTTTGCAAATCTGTGTTGTGCAATTATTCTTTTTTCTATCACCAACTTTAATCATGACTGTGAGTAATTAGGGGCAGGATGTCAGACTAGATTTCCACTTAAAAGGTGTGCCCAGTAATCATGCTGATCTCAGATGATAAAAAAGATTAATTACTGTACTCATCCTGGCTACTGCTGGAAATTTTGCTAGAAGGAACAGCGAGAAAGAGTGCAAAGCAATTAATTAATTGCTCTGTATGCATTCCACTGCTTGTTCTCTTACTCCTTTTAATACTTTGGAGTGCTATTATCTTTTCTGAAGCTTTTATGAACTCTTGTGAATATTTAAGCACTTTTGAAAAATTACCTAAAAAATATAATCTGTGGCCCTCAAATCCACTACAGTCTTTTCTCCTTCCAGATTGAGTGAGATTAGTAAAGCACATTGTAAAGAAAATAAAATGACTGTTGGCCTCTTCCTCCACATCAGACGTGGTATCTTATTTTTGGCAGCAGTTGAGTGCAATTTTACCTGGAAATATAAATCCATAAGCAAACATTAATAGAGAAAGCATTTACAGTGATTTATCTACCTTTTTATGAAGAGCAAAACAGGTGCAAAACATGCCCAGGATTTTGTACATGACTAATTTTATTTGACTAGAATTTCTCCCTTTATGTTAAACCCACAACATAATTCTATTCATGAAGGCACAGATTGCTATCATTTATTAATTGTTACATTATGGCAGATAAGCCCTAACCAACATTATGGCCCCGCTATACAAGCCAGTGATTCAGCACAAAGCCAGAATGTTGTTCTATCCAGTAGTTTTACAGTTCTTACTTTTTCTGTTTTATAGAAGGGAACTAAAGGCAGGGCATGAAGATACATCCTTTTTAATGTCACACAGCAAGAAGGTGACAGAATCTGGAATTTAAGACCTTATTAATCTTAGTCCACTGCCGTAACCAGAACAGCATTTTCTTGCCTTGCAGTAGCTGATATTATTTACTTAGGGTAGCTAAGATTTCTCGCTTGGTTGGTAAGAAACACTGTTAAACTGTGGTATAAGAGTACCATAAATCTAAACCAATTAACATTATATTCAGTCAGGCAAAGATTTTTGTGGTTTTAATATTTAGAGGATGTAAAGGGTATTTATTTTTGCTTTAAAGCAAAAAATGTGTGTGCCTGTTGTGTGCAAAAACTGTATTTGCTTGTGTTTTGCTTTTTCCCTGAAGGAATGAACCAATTACTGCTCTCAAACAGAGCATGACATACTGGAGTAAATGTTAAGAAAAAAAAATTAGTCAAAATTAAAATAGATGTTTGTGGTAAAGAAAAAAACCAAAAGCCCTCATTGAATTCAAGGAATTTGAAGTGAGACTGTAGCATGTCAAGAAGAAAATTACAATAGGAATTTTCAGTATTATAAGTGATGCTGCTCTGCAAGCAAGGATTATGTCGATCTTTCTACTTCATTAGGATGCATTCACCTGTGAGATTATGGGATTCCCTGCAATCCAAACAAGGATATACCCTCCCATAGGTGTCTGAAAAACAACTCTGGCAGTGCAGGGGGAGAGGAAGAAATCTAAGCAAAATAACATTGGTTTTTATTACTCGCAATTTATTTGTAGAGGAAGAGGAGATGAATGCTGTTTCTCAGGCCTGGTATTTACTATGCTCCTTGAATGTTTTGCAGAGACCCAAGCCATGTAAGTGCATTTGCTCCTAGCAATACAAACCCAACGCTCAGCTCCGTGAGGTGTTGGGGTGTTCTCGGGTCCAGCAACCCCCTACAGCTCAGCTCATGACTTGGGCTCACATTACAGGGCTTTGCTAAACTTTGCAGACTGTAACTGTGTTTTGTGAGCAGTCTTTGTAGATGGTTTGGGTTGGAAGGGACCTGTAAAGGGCCATCTCGTCCAACCCTCCTGCCATGAACAGGGACATCTTCAACTAGATTGGGTTGCTCAGAGCCCCATCCAGCCTGGCTTTGAATGTTTTCAGGAGTTTAGAGTCTCTGAATCTTGTTATACCCAAGCATTATTACCTCTGTCGAGTTTTTGTGTCAAGAAGGTCTGGTATTTAAAGAGTTTGAGAGGACACTGTACATCATAAATAAGAAGTTAAAACCTCAATAATATTTTCATAATTAATAAAATATTTAGCAAATCTAAATGCTCTGATAAAACTAGACTTTTAAATGTCATTTCCCTGCCGATAGGCTGACAAAAAATTTAGACCACACAGTGAAAGATTTTCTGGAAAAAATAAAACCAAACCAATGAACAACAAAATCCACAAAACTTTATTCTGCCGACTACCAGGGAACGTTATAAGCTTTTATTTATTTTTTTTTTTATTTTATTCCCCAGCATATGAAGTCACTCTCCAAATCCAAAAGAAATGAAGGGTAATATACTTGAAACTCTACAGAATAGCTGTCTAGTTCAAATTCAATGCTATAACTGAATGTAGTTATTTTAAGAACCTATTTGAATGAATATAGCCAAGATTAAATGGCTGTGGTACATACACAGGGAACCAGGAGTCCTGCTAATAAGCAAAGGATGTTTGTTTATGAAAAATTATGGATGTTTTTATGTACTGCTGAATCCTGTTGCCTATATTCAATTGAAAAATGAAAAGTTTTGTACTACAGTAGCCGAACTTGCAACTTTTGCTAAAACTACCTGTGAAGTCAGTCACTGAAGTTAGTGTAAGTTTTCCTCTGGATAAAGGCTGCCAGTTTCAGTTCATAATTATAAATGTATTCCAAATGACTGTCATTACAGCTCCATTATGGAAAGACCATACACTGTGGCTCTGACTCTGGTATTAAGATGGGGTAAATTAGGCATGAGGTGAGTGAAATCACAGGTACATAAAACGCAGGAGTAAAGCCTGTCCTGCCATCTCTGAGCTAGGCAGGATCAGCCTCAAAATGATCCTTCTCACAACTTAGTTGTGGCTTCATGGTTTATGCAAAATGGTAGGAAAACATTAATGGTCAAGGCCTAGAGTCACTTTGATCTTGATTCATTGCCCCCTGCCAGGTCTGTAATTTGCCTGAGGCCACAGCCTGCAGAGCTGTTATTTTAGTGTGTTAAATCCTTGGAGATGAGAGCAACGCTCACGCAGCATCACGATAATCTTTCCAACTGTCCTTGCCCTCTGACACTTAAAGAGAGAAATCTTTGAATTTCAAACTCCTGCAGGGCATGTGGACCAAAGATTAATGGAAGATACTCCATTAATTCCCTGGGACACTTTGGCAATGTTGCCATTGTTTCTGTGGAAGCTGGTGTTCATTCAGGAGACCGGTGGCTGTAATGCCACTGCTGAAACCTGTAGGATTTCATTATTCTAATAAGTTACATATAAGCTTATATACCAAGGAAATGCTAACAAAATTCAGTGTTTTAAAGGAATCCTGCTTTTTAAATAAATAACCCCTGCTTTATTTCTGTAACATTAGGAGGTAACGTGTGTAGTAAATTAGGAAGCAGAAAACTTTCATTCTGCAGTTGCTTCACTGGGTACTCTTATCCCTCATCAAGTTAAAATATCTGCTAACTTGTACAGGCACATGTCTAACTACCTCCTTATTAAGATGAACAAGACTTGTTCTATGATAGCAGGTGGCAAATTAGTTTTCAACAATCTTGCCCACCGAAAAAAGTAATTATTTCTGTGCCTTATTTAAAGGCTTTGTTTTAAGCTGTTGCTTTTCATGCTGCCTTTGTTATTTTCCAAGCTTAATACTCCTTTTGTTAGCTATAATCTGTGATTGCCAGACTTCAGGCAGCCACTTGTTTGGACAAATAGAATGTAGTATTTTTCAAGTAGGTATCCATTAAAAGGGATTTGTCTCTCCCAATTTTGTAGTCATAGGATATAAATGAAAATTACAGTTGAATTAAAGCAGAATTATTGTTCATAACAATCTCTGAATATTTTAAAGTGTTATTTTCCCTCAAAATTATTTAAAATTAAAAAAAAACCCTCTAAACCTGTGTAGTCAGAGTTCAGGTGTGTATCCAAAATCCTTATCTGCAAGAAACAGACACGCATGATGAAAATCAAGATGAAGAATAAAGATGATTTTAGTTTAAAAAAAATCTAATTTATGACATAATTGGAAATATAGATAAGTAAATACCAAATTTACAAAAAAAGAGCCAAATTTCTCTGGTTGAAAAATGTTATTTTCTAAAGTAAAGAAGATGAATTCTGTGGTGTCTGAGTTAATATCTGTTTATACCAGACTAAGCCCTCTTGCAATGAAATTCTCAGATATGTAACTAAAAATTTAACCTTTGTATGGCCAACATCCAAGGAATGGCACAAATAAGAGCTTACAAAAGGAGCATGAGTCAAACTGTGAAGCTCTGCAATGTGCATTGTGAGTGAGGAAATACTCATGATTTCCAAAATAGGAAAATGCTTTTTGTTACCAAAAAAAGCTCAATTTTCTTTCAGAAAAATTTCTGCCAAATATCAGTTAAGAATTTTTTATGACTGTGGCTAAGTCTAGTTGATGGACTGCTGTTAAAGACATTTGTGTTGTGTACTGCTGACCTCTATTGGCTTATTCCCACTATATGCTGATGTTGTGGCACTGCTGTTTTCCTCCCCTGGGAATTATGAGCTTATGTTTGATTAAATTTATGGAGTTTTGTAGCAGAATGACAAAAATTTGAGCATATATATTATATATATTTCTTATCATGCACAAGTACAGCCATTAAGTTACTTTTCAGTCTCAGGTAAGTCAATGGAAAAGCCATTATCTTGGAATAGGGATCTGGTAGGAGCTTCTTGTGTCCATGAATTTACAAATATGCTTAAATGGTTTTGCTGAGGTGTGGCCCTAGATATAAACACTATAAAAATTAAAATAAACTCCATAGTTGCAGTTTTCCTTTGCCTCTGTTAGTCAAAAACTACTTTTGTTTTAAAAAGGGTAATTTGGAAAATCATCAGACTGTAGCATAGTCTAATTGGTTTTGAAGCCACAGCATAAAATTTAAATTGGAGAAGATATTTAGCTGTGTCAAATATTCTGTTCCTTCCCTCATAGAAGTCAATGCCATAATGTATTTTTCTGTGCATTTGCTCTAATCACTTTTTAAGTCTATTTCTGGTTGATGAGAAGCTCAATATGACCTGGCAATACACACTGGCAGCCCAGAAAGCCAAAGAGGTCCTGGACTGCATCAAGTGTGGCCAGTATGTCAAGGTTTAGATTACATATTAGGGAGAAATTCTTCCTTTTGATGGTGGCAAGACACTGGCACAGGTTGTCCAGAGAAGCTGTGGCTGCCTCATCCCTGGAAGTGTTCGAGGCCAGGTTGGATGGGGCTTGGAGCAACCTGGGATAGTGGAAGGTGTCCCTGCCCATGGAAGGAGGGTGGAACAACAGGATCTTTAAGGTCCCTTCCAACCCAAGCCATTCTACAGTTCTATAATTCACATACTTTACGTCATCTTTCTGATATTTATACACAGAGGCAAATTTTTTTTTGCATTTATAATAACAGTAATTTCTTGGATCAATTCATAGCCTAAAGCCACCTGCACTGACAAATGCAAGTATAAAGACATTCTAGCTCATTCATGCTGAGCCTCCCCATCCCAGCCTCATCCCCAAGAAAAGACTTTTATAAGGCCATTCTTTGATCTTTGAGAAGTGCAGACTGTAATGGAAGGTTTAATTTCCATTAATTATGGCTTTTATCAGAGAGTGGGCCTGTGGTTAGCTCTGTGACAATGTATATAGCCCTGTGGAACACATGCAGTAGGTAAAGTGATGCTCAATGTGTGCTTTTTAGAAGAAACCTTGGTTTGGAATTACTTTTAAAAGGAATATTTGCTTTAAAAATTAATTTTAAAAATTAATTTTTAAGCATCTCTAGGATTTTGCTGCTTAGAGTACTGTACTGGAATTTCAGATCTGAATGACTTCCCTGTGTGGAGAGGACAATTCAAGGAAACAAACGTCTAAGAAATAGGCTTTATGTCATGGCAGAGTGTGCATGGGTTATAATTGCAGCCTGTAAGAGCCTGATGATTCTCCATATAAACATTCTGTAATCACTCACACCAGTGGAAGCAGATGTAAGAAACAGGCTTCAATGGCTACATTAGGCTCAAAATTTCAGAGAATCAGGTCCAAATTAGTTTGGGATTTTCTTATTTCATTTTCTCAAGGGAAACATAGGAAACAGCACTGAGAGAATGAATATTAAGCTTAGGAAATGCCATGTCCCTTTGGGTAAATTATGCAACATGTGCCCAAATAGGATGTATTTTTTCTTATTCTGTCTGTCAGAGAAAGACTGAGAAATTTTTAAACCCTTGGGATTCCTTCAGATCTAAAACTCTCCCATTGTCATGTAGTCCTAAAACAAGCAGGGCATTCTTTTTGAAAAGGAAATTGCTGTTCTGGCTGTTCCCTACTGAAATTTCTGTTGGGAAGAAGCATTTCAAAGGTCAGTCACACTTCTAGAGAAATGTTTCACATTTCTTGGCTTTCCTAGGCATCAAACCTTTGCCAGTGACTACTAAGTCAAAAGTATCACATTTGTATCAAGCTGAATTTAACTGTATCAAAATTCTTTATAGACATGATTATTAGTGCTCTTGCTATATACTGAAGATTTCTCCAGCCAAGTAATCTAAGCTACTGAAACTCTAATGATGCAGCTACTTACAGTGAAACCTAAGGTTTAGGCTTTGGGCATGTGGCCAGGATCATGAATAGCAGAGATCAGAAAGAGTTGCTGTGGGTGAGGCAAGGCACAAGATCTGGCACACGAAATGTGCATTCAGCAAGTGGAGTCAGACAGGAAGAGTAGGGACAGCTTTGAACCAGGCAGAGAACAATGCTGAAAGAGACCCAGGACTTAGATCCAGAGTGATGTGAGGATCAGAAGCAAAAGTTGAGCAGCACTGACTCCATACTGGGCTGGCTGCCTCTGCTTTGGGAAACCTAATCTCCCAAAGAATGGTGGTACCTACCTATCCATCTCCAGCAATCACTGCAGGCACTGTTTAATGTCTGTCTTTTTGGAGCTTTATGAAATAGGTTTGGGATAAGAATGACCCAGAGCAGGGGAGATTGTAGTGTAGCAGCCTCTGTGGCTGCATTACAGCCAGTGAAGAGCCACCAAAGCAGGAAATCTGGCATTATTTTTTCATGGGCTGTATCCTTGACTAACTGGTATCTGATGACTGAAATATCCAGGTATTTAAAGAGTTCTTTCAAATTTTGCATTAATAGCTAATTACCTCTATTCACCAGATCACTATGGATGCAGCTAACCATATTTTATCATCACAGTAAGGACTTTCAAAGTGTCTTGTTTAATCTTGCCTCATGAGGTATTCTGTGACAGTGCTAGGCATATGCTAATGACCTAAATACTGTCTTTTCTTATTTTGTTTCTTTTGTCTTTTTTTTTTCCCCAGAAGAAGCTTTATATTAATATCATGAAAATAAAAATTATTAGAGAATTGCAGGAGAAATTTACTATTTACCCCTGAAAACATTATAAAACTAAAGCAAGAAAAGTCACTCTCCCATTTCCTTTTCTTATATGAGTAATCAGCCTTGAAAAGACATTTCAAGCATTTTCAACTCAGACTGGTTTATCTGATTCTCACAAGAATTTTACAAATTAGATTTCTCAATGTGTCTCTGTGACTGTACAGTTTTGTAATGATAAGTACCCCTGCCCTGGTTTCAGAATAAGATCAAACCCAGTACTGAAAAAACATCTGATAGGCTGGTACAGCTCAGCCTGTAGGTGGAGAGAAGTCTGTTTGAAAAGGCTCTACCCATTTCTTAGTGGTTTTTTGTGGAGAGGCAATGAGGTATCATACAACAGTATGGTGCTGTTAAGATACAGTTTTAGAAAGCTCTAATTGTAGTTGCCCTTACAGTCTTGTTTAGTGGTATTCCAGAAGTTTAGAAAAACTATTGTGCACTCAGTCTCTGTTAAGCCTTTGTCAGGAGTGTCTGATATTTTAATCCTGTAGAGAGCAGTGAGTGAATTGTATTAATTATTAACTGCAGTTCCCCTGTCTCAGTGGTAGCAAGAGTGTTTCTTAAGGAAAATGTCTCTTATAGATGTATCTTTTATACATCTAATGTGTAAAATTATCCTCTTAAAATATTTATAATAGAGGGATTGTGCAACTGCTCTGAGGTAGGTTTGTAAAGAGGACGGAGCCGTGTGGTATGTGCAGTGGGTAATTGGCCACTGGTGAGAGGGGCAGAAAGCTCTTTGTGTTTCCCTGTACAGCTGCCAGAGCAATGTAGTTCACAGCAAAGGCAGTCTGAGGAAAAGTCTTCTGCCTTCTGTAGGATTCAGTCTTGTGTATAGGATTAAGCTTTAAGAGTATGTATCATAGCAATAGACTTGTATGAAGCTTAGAATTTAGAAATTCTGTCCCTCAGACATCAAAGAAAAATCGAAGTCTTAAGTAATAAAAGTCATCCTTTCCCAAGATCATCCCCATCGTTTGGCATAGCACTAAACAAGTCTAACACCTGTGTCACAAGACATGTTTTCTTCTTCAAAGACTTGCACTCAAAGAAATTTTCTGCCAGCATTTCCCCTCACAATGAGGGCACACAAGCCCTCTGAAAAGTTCCAGTGCTCCATGTGTTTGCTGCACTTTGTGGCTATAGGGGCTGTTTTCCTCACACTATGCAGAAGGCTGCAAGAGTCTGATGTTTTCTTGGAAAAGGCCTGTTTTTTCCAGAAATAGATTTAATAGCCATTTGTTCTCACACCTTCACAGGGCACATGCCCTGCATTCAGACAGTTCTTTCTTCTTTCTACTTCATCTGGTCATGGGTTATTAAGTGTTGACTGGGCAACAGTGGGTGACACATCCAGAAGGCAATTAATTAGCATTAAAAGTGCTGTTGTCAGAAATACATCCATCTGACTGGGTGTCTTGGGGTGACTTTATGTTGTATCCCGTATTACTGCCCCATGGCCAGAAATTAATTTTGTGCCTTTCTATGCCTTTAAACTGAGCCTGAGAGGGGGGAGGAAAAACTGAGCAAAACTTCTTCAAATCAGTTTTGCAGCTTTTGTTTTCATGTTTCGAGGACACAGAGATGCAGACTCCTCTCGCTTCTACAGCAGCGGCAGGAGTGGGAGGAAGCAGCTTTGCTTTCCAGCCAGCTTTTGGCCAGTTGTTCAGCTTCTTTTTCTCCAGAGAGAGACAGAGAGTTGAACTTTTGTTTTTTCCTGGAATTTCAGATTTTCTCCCTTTTCCACTGGACTGCCTTCAATATCAGAGCACATCAGGAGGACTTTCCACCAAGCACAGAGGGCCTGGCCCTGGGCCAAGCCCCAGCTCCGAGGAGACCAAAGGGAGGACTCTAATGCTTTCCCAGGTTTTTTCTCCACAGTGAGATTTTATTGTTTAGCATTATTTTCCTTTTCCCGTGTGTTTGTTAAATAAATAGTTTTTAACTCTTTCACTTTCCTACGAGGAAAAAGTTTTTTTTCCCGAACCTGGTGAGGGAGGGGTGATTTGTAACCTGCCTTCTCTCAGAGGATATGTTCCTAAATTTGGCCAAACCGGCACACTGGGTAAGAAAATGTCCAGACTCAGTTTGTTTTATTTTTCAGTGCCATCAGTCTGATGGTTGTTTGCATCCAGTTTGACTTGTAGGAAAGTGGCTTTTTCCTTGGCAGTTTTCACAAAGACAAGAACAGTTCCAATGAAAGGCTGTCTATAAAGTACTTATTCCTACAGGATTTCAGACTTTTGTCTTAAGTTTTAGGATAAGAGCAGCTTTGCATATTTGTTTTAACAGGCCTTTCATCTGTAATAATAATAATAATACTTAGCACTTTTCAGCTTCAAAATGCCTTACAAATGATCATTCCACAACACCTCAGTGATACAGTAAGTATTTCATTTGCCCAAGGAAGTGAAGAGAGTCACCATCAGCACTAGGATTAAAGTGAAAAGGAGAAGAATATAAATGGAGAGAAATATTTTTAGGAAAACTCTACAACAATTCTTTATTTCCTGTGGACTCCTCTTTCTCCTTTGCCTTTTCTGTATACACATTTTAATACTGAAGTGCTGAGAGCAGTAGAACAAAACTAAAGGAGAAGATTTCAAGTTTGCATTTGTTCACGGACTTAGCACATTCCACAGTTCATTGCACACAGAGATTTGACACTTTTCTGTATGATACCAGTATCAGTCTTAAACAACCAGGCCAAGGTAAATGTGTCTTTTGGGAAGGAAAGAGGGAAATCCAGTGCTTGGGATTATTTAATGTACTGAAACCAGTGTAACACTGCATGTCCTTTAGTGAATAACCCACGGTTTAAAATTTAGAAATGAATTGCAGTTCCATTGTCATTGTCCCAGATTTCCAGTTTTTGCTTGTATCTAGAGAGGGCAGCAAAGAGCTGCAGTTTGAAACTTCTGCAAGAAGGTAATCTGCCCTGTCTGCTTTTTCTTTGATTACAGCCTTAAAATAACTCATCATAAAGATATTTTCAAATTGTTTCTCAGTTTTCTGACTCCAAGTATAATGACAAGTTTTTTGAGGGTAGCGCAAAGTTATGAGACAGAATTAACTAGTTGACCACAGGCAAAGGACGTTGGCAAATCAAGACGGTCTCATAATCACAACCTAAGCTCAGTTTCTCAGTCTCAGTGCCTCCAGGTAATTTAGGATATTAGAAACAGAAGTTTTATTAAACCTGTGGAAACCTATTCATTGTCAAATGCATTGTCCTGAAAGAGCAGGCTGGATGTGTATCCCAGACAGAGTTAGCAGACATTAAACTGAAATTCACTGGTTTCATTGCTCTTCAAAAGGAAATCCTGCTCCCTCATGCACAAACACTGCAGGAGCAGATGAACTGCTGGCAGAGGGGACACGACTTTAAAAGTGAAGGAAGGGAGGTGATCTATGGGATATTTGTAGGGCAGACCCATGAATGTCACATCATTAAAGAAAAAGGAGTAGGTTTCACTGGGTTCAACCGAGATGACTCCTTTGGAGCAGAGATGTAAGAACAAATGCTACTCTGAAGTCCAGACACTTAAAACATCTGAACTTTCTCTCACGCTGTTCATTATTCCCAGCTGCCTGGCTTAGGTACAAATTTTTGTCCTAAGTGATGTTAGCGGAAATTCTGCCACTAATTTCAGGCGGACTGGCATCTGAGGTTAGCAGAAGTATCCTTAGTGAATGTCCTGTGTTCCCCTGTGCTCATCTACAGCATGGTTGGAATATATCATGTTCACAGCCACCCCTGATTACCAGCTTGTCCATTTTGTGGTGTGCAGCTCTGCCTGTCAGCCTGAACAAGCCATGGTTTTATACCAGTTGTATTTTTCTCATATTCTGGGACCTAAAAGGACTCTATTTTTACTGTCGTGTGCCACTCATGTACTGTGATACTTTAGAACAGGCTAAGTGCTGGCTCTGACCACATGCGCTGATTAGAATTGATTTCCATAACTTCCCTCTTGAAAGAAGGGATTTATATCATCTTTAAGTGGGAATTACCTGAGGGAGGGGGATCAGTGGGATGTTATTTATGTATACAAATATCAGATGAGGTGTATAGAAGGCAAAGTTAGACTGCTCAGTGACAGGACAAGAGGTAACAGGCACAAAAATAAATACAGGAAAACCTATTCATGCAGAAAAAAATATTTTTTTGTTGTTGTTCAAACTTTTGGGATAGATGGAAACTTTACATGGATAGCTCAGAGATCTTGTGGAATCACCTCTCAGGGAGATATCCAAGAGCTGATCACGACCCAGAGCAAATGGCTGTAGGTGACCTTGCTTTGAGCAGAGCGGTTGGGTGGGAGGATATCTGGAGCTCCCTGCCAACCTCAACCGTTCTGTGATTCCCCAAGTAGATCTTATCATACCCTGCTGGAAAACAGTAAACAATTGTGCAAATACAGTTAAAGCTGCATGAAATGTTTATTTAAATATAAAAAAAATTATCACTCATTGTAAATAAGTTTGATTCTTTTCCCTAATAGTCTCAACAAATCAATGCCTTCTTTTTAAAACATGTAGTACAGTATCTGTTTAAAAGATGATCTCCTTATCCTGCTGTCTGATTTCCATGAAAGATTTTTTTTCTAATGTCTGCAATGCTGTATAAATTCCCTTTAAATATTCCATTTGATAATCTTCCTTCCATTATAAAGTTTTTGAACTTCAAATGTCATTTGAAAGTCCTGAGCAGAAATAAAATATAAATTATGATGGAAATATGTCAAAGATATAAAGAAAATGGGCATGCTTTTTCTTATTCTGTTTGTTTTATAAATGTTGTGACATTTTGACTAAGAAATAAAATCCAGCTTTTACAGAACTGTGGGAAAATAATGACTGAATTTTTGGTAGCCAGCGGAGACTGCTACAACAACTTAGAGTTGCATTTTTTACATATATGCAATTTTTTTTCAATAAAGGGCATTTCTAAGAGCTGTTCTGTATCTGACCCTTCTTAACTCCTCAAGCCTTAAAGCTGGAAAGGAGATCCTGGCCCTTGTGGTGAACATGGTTTTTTGTAGAGAGGAAAAGCTACTCTTTTGTGTTCCTAAGGAGTTAATGTACTGTTTCAGACTGACTAATGCTGATCACAGCTGTCCAGTTGTGGATTGAAAGGAGATACGGCTGATTATGTCCTCCTGGTCAGATGTTTGCCCTCACTCCAATAGCCTGAGACAGCTGACATATTTGACAAGTAGATGGTAGAACCATGGAAATACCTGTGCCCTTTTGTACTACCAATTCAGTTATTTCTTATCCTTAAGAAACTCTGGAGGAACTCTGTTTACATTACAGATCATTTTTCTGCTTCAAATTCCCTCCTATGATCAACTTGAGTAAAAGCTATTTTTTAAAGTGTACTTCCAGTTTGTTAAGATTTAGTGATGCTCTTCAGGGTACTGGCAGTTCCTCCCAGCTTTCCTAAAAATTTACTTTCTATTCTATTACCAAGGTCCTTGCTGCTTCTGGTGATTGTTATTTTTAGGAAAGGGAAAGGAGTAATGTTGGTTGTAGAGTATACACCCATCCATAATTTTCTGTGTATAGAGAGAATATAGAGATCATCTGCTATCTGTGTAGCTGTCCTTTCTTCAGCATCCGTATTTCTATCCCAAATACACAAACAGTATGACTGTGAACATCTTATTTACATTAAAATCTATTATTGGATGTGGAAACTTCTATTTTGAAAGGTGATGGGTAAATCCACCATTATATGCTATGAAAATTTTTCCATGTGTCTGCTTGATCAATAGAGCCACAAAAGTGCCTGTATTATTGTAGCTTGCCTGGAGAAAAGGAACCGGGAGAGAGTTGCAGGTCATTGACCCTCTGGGGTCACACCTCTGAAATGGTGTGACATGTTTCTACAGGGCCAAGGTGTAAGAGAGTGTAAGAGAAGGGGCAAATATGCTGCCTCTCTGGGCAGTCAGGTCAGCATGATCTCACTAGCTCCATTCATGAGATAGAAGAGCAGAGAAGTCGGGTAGTAGTGAGAGAGAAGTAGGTGAACCTTAAACGTAAACCTTATTTAAAGACCAGCCCTGGGAGCAAAATTCCAGCTATGTATTGTTATGTTCTTAATTGGCAAACAGAAGACAAGTCAAGAAATGAGTGGGTTAGGTTTGCTAATATCAGTGGGCTTGTTTGTGTTGAAAGCGATTTTTAAAGTTTAGCTATTCACAGTTCTCTTGTTTGTTTCAGTTCGTTTGAAAATAGCTCAATTTTAATGAATTAGAACACCTGAAATATGCCTAAAAGAAATCATAAAAGAGTGAAACACTGTATTAAGAAAACCAACTCAAACCTTCCTGAGTGCTTATTCTTGCATGCAGAATAAAAATTAATTGAAGATAATGGATCCGAGCAGAAAATCAAGAGACCTTAGTAAAAGATAACTTTGTGTTTTGAACGAGTGCTGTTTTTCATGTGACATCTAAACTCTCTCAAAAAATTGTTTTGACCCTTGTTCTGACCAAGAAACAGCTACAGAACCAGAGGGGAACAGACATTATGAAAAAAAGATTGCTTCAGTCTCAGATAATTTTTTTTTTAACTTCCTTGTTTAATGCTGCATGAAGTACCATTAAATCTCCCTCTAGGCTTTATGAGTCCTGCTTTGTAGGTGACAGATCTCAGGCATTGATAGGTAGTCAAGGATTGGTGAAACTGAATGTCATAGAAAAGTTTGCAGGAGAGAATATGCCCTAATGGCACAACAAAAACAAAAAAGCGTTCATCCCTGGCGAAGTTTAGTACCTGCAGATTTGGAGCCAGCTATGTTCTCCTGGCTTTCCAGTACATCTCTAGTACCACTGATTCGCCAGCAATGTTTTCCGGATGGTGCTGCAAGTGCTTCCCACAATGTCTTAATTGCACCTTTTCTTTCCTTCTTGATGGGATTCCACAAAGCCACAAACATACACTTTAAGATGAACTATTAAAAGGAAAGAAAATAGTCACCAAAGCTTCCCCAGTGACTAATGTTGTGTAAATACTGTCATGGTACAGTTGGATTTAATTTTAATTATTAGGCCAGCCTGGGGAAGTGCTGTCAGAGAGCAGTGATAGCCTGTCCGTTGCTCGTTTGAGCAGAACAAAGGGCTTGACTTGGAGCAAGTTGCAGTACAGATAGTGTTGTCTGAGTTTGTTCTGCCTTTCTTGTTCTCAAGCAGCAGAAATGTAATCTAGAGCTGCAATGGAATTTAATGCTAGGGTAGATCCCTGTGGACTTGTCACTCAGCTGTATATTTCTTAAAATAACTATTGTCTTTCATTTTATTTTTTTGTATGATTTTGACCATAGTTAGGAAATCATAATTCTGGTCTATCAGAGGTGTTAATCTCATTGATCTGTTCCCTCTTTTACTTGACTTTTTTTTAAACTTTGACTTCTTTTTCTTCCAAGAAGTGTCTCATTTTATTCAAATCAGCATTGGACCTGATAAAATCTTAGGACTTTTTCCTGTACAGAGGACTTTTTCCTGTACAGATTTGTTCACGTTTTGTTGCTTAGGTTTTCAAGGGATCTCTACACATATGGAAACACTGTTAAAACAGAATTGGAATGAGCTGAATGGGAATAAATAACTTGCACAATGCTTATCTTAATGTATTGTCTTGCATACAGTGTGCTGTCTTTTCTTACCCTTTGCTACAAATGTTCTGTTTTATGAACGCACTGTTGTCTGACTCAGTGTCGCTGCTCTTCAGAAGCAGATGTGCACTAAAGATGGTGGTTATTTTTTCTGTTAGAGTTGAGACACTTGCAATTTTGAAAGGACTTTATTCTATTTGTTTGAAGGAAACAATGACACACAGAAGTAGCTTATGTTGAGACAGATTGATATTTGGGGGTAGTGGAAACAACCTGAATAATCCCACAAACTCAGAGACCAGTAAATAACCAAGATGTCACATCTGGAGTAGGACTCCATTGCTTGACTATGGATGCCTAATGCAATTTTAGATGTCCTGCAATATCTGAGGTATTTGCAGAGCATATCTTGACATGACACAAGAGCTAATGGAGACCTGTGCTGCTCTGGATGTTCAGCTTGGCGGTCAAGTGTCCAAGAACCACATAAAGTTGCCCTGGTGTCTTGTTTTTTTTGGCAGGCAATAAATAACTGGTGCTGCACTCTAAAACAGCACAACAGTCTTGCATTGAGAAGTGGATCCCAGATGTTTTGCTGTCTTTTTTTCACCTCCTTTCCCCTGCATATTGCCCCTTTATAGGTGGGTTTTGTTTGGTTGAGGTTTTTTTTTCCCACACAGAAGTACTGACAGTCCAGAAGCCATTTTTAAGGGAATACTTTCAGACCATGTGAAACTGAGGCTAGTTTTGTGTATGTGTTTATATACAGAGATTATAGTAGGTTTTAGGAGCCTAGATACGGACTCCTTAGCCCACATGTTTGATCTCATGCCCACACCCTTCCTGCAGAGGTGATGTACTGCTTTATGCAGGGAAGTTCAGCACATTGAATGTAGCAGTACACTGTGGCATCTGTGGGTGCTGAGATACTGGGACAGCCAAACTCACCTCGAGCTCATTGAATTCAGAGGATTACTGTGTCATAAGCTGTATTTAGTGTCTTAAGGAGCTGTGCCATGTTGAAATCTCTGTCAAATGAAATCTTCTCTTCCACCAGGCTTAAAGTACATACATTTGAAATGTTTGGGATCAACAGCAACCAAAAAATTATTCGGAACTTATTCTTAGGGTCTTGATGAGGAATGAAGGTCATAAAACCACACTGCTTGATGTCAATTTTTGGCCTTTTGTACTCAAAAGGTGGCATGGAAATACTTGCGACCAGTCTGGTGCACACAAATAGTGCCTAACATCTGGGTAGCAGAGCCGCTTTGAATGGATGGGGAAAGATTGCAAACCCAGAAGAGACAGATATGCAGAATTATTTTAACTCTACCTTTTGAACCAATTTGGAAGGTCCTGGGGATCCAGGATGGGAACACAGCAAATATTGGCACTCACTCCTTGCAGAGCATCAGGGTATTCTCACAGTGTAAAGCTCTAAGCAGCTGTTAAAATATTAGAATTTAAAATGTTAATGTGTTTAATTGCAGGAAGTTCAACGAAGGTTGAAAATGTCATGTACAACTTACATTTCATTCTTCCTAGGCGGAACTATCCAACTCATCAATGCAGCCATTTTAGTGAGTGTCAGCTCTAATCCCCTTGAGAGAAGTCAGTTCTCATTTTCTAAAGGAACAGAATGGCAGAAAGGCCAAAATATTATTGTTCAGAGCAACGGGCAAGAAGAATCTCTTATTTGAGACTCTGTATATATATAATAAAGGTATGTTCATAAAATGACAAATGATCAAGGTAGCTTCTCCCTCATCTGAGAACCCCTTATCTGAGAAATGGTTACTGCATGTGCTCTTCTTGTCACTTGGGAAATAATACATGTGAGCTGATCTGCTTTCATGGGTAAAGGAAGAGAGAGGGTGTTAGTTTAAACTTGAGTGAAATCTCCTGTTCACGGCTGGCTATAAACATACATGTGGTGACTTGAGCTGACAGACAGTATCTTGGTTAATCTCAGTAACTAGATGGTGGGCTTTCAGCCCAGAGAGATAAATAGAGCTGCCATCCCCCTCATTTGTCTGGGGAGCTGAGGAAGTGTGTGAGAGCCTGAAGTTCAACCCCTGGTTCCCAGCCAAAGTCTCTATCCACCAAAGACCTTCTGTAGTCTTCACAATCTGAAAAATCCTTAAAAGCTTCAGTAAAGATTTCAGTTTTCAGCATTTGCAATGGAAATGCCAGGGTGTGCTGTTGATGAAGTCTCAAACTCAAAAGTCTTGCAGTAAACTCAGAGAAATGTAATGGAATTCAAAATGCAGTCTCTAATTAAACTGATAATCCTGTCCTACAGTCTGTTTTTATTATCCCTTAAATTTGCTTCACTTTTAGTCGTGTAAAAAAGATGATTCAATCTATTTGCATGAGCTATTCAATGCTGCCCAAGTACTGAGAACTGGAAATCATACAAGGAAATATTTTCTCATCGGTGAGTTAGATTAAATTAGGCCAAATTAGGCCAAATTAGGCCATATGTTCTGGAGTTTGTTCCTGTGATGCAATTGTATTTTCTGCAAAGATATTATCACAATCTTTCTTCCCAGAAGGCATAACTGTTGAAAACCTTTTCTTTTTCCAGAGACATTTTTTGCATAACAGGTTAGAAATATAAAGGCAATGTCATGTGAAAAGCACGTGTGCATTAATACTGACAGCTTTATCCTTTCTATTCCCATTTAGGCTTCATTCACTGCTTTAGTCAAGCACCTTTTTAAAAGTCTACTGTTTCATGATTTCTGTTTGGATGAGAAAGCAGTATTAAACATTTACAGTAGGCAGGATTTTATTTTATTTTATTACTGACTGACATTGTAATGGTAGAAAATTGGCAACTATCCACAGGTTTCTATCTACAGCCATCTACAAATTTCCTTCTATTACTAAAAGTTCTGAGAAAAATGCGAAGCAAATATTCACATAAATTTGTTCAAATGAAAGTAAAGCACATAATTTGAGCTCAGCCTTTTGTCTATTGTGATAATACTAAAAAAATGTTCTAGTGCAAAAGTTAAACATAGGGTTCTGGTCTTCAAAATTATTAATTCGCATTGAAAATTACCTAGCCTGGACTTCCATTACTCATCCCATTACCTAACCTAATGCAGAAGATGTGGACCTCCCTGTGCTGAGTTAGGTCAGGAGCAGCCCATGATTCATCAAAATAGAATTGTGTTCCCAACATGTGTCTTAAACAGGGACCTCTACACTTACACTTGTTTGCATTTAAATTTTAAGGGAAGCTGAGGTCATAGACAAAATCAGTATTTGTCATAGGTTGTATAGAAGCAACAAGATGGGTAATAGGAATATTGTCTTCTCTGGCTCCTACTGAAAAATTTGTGCTTATTCCTTAGGATTTTGGAAACATGTTAAGCATGGCTGATTTGTTGTTGGCATGATTAATATAGTATATCTTTAAATATCAAGTAATTCAGCTGATATATTTTGTAAATTTGCTATTTTATAAACTATTAAAAAAAAGTCGTGAAAATTAATGGCATGTAAATATAATAAAAATAGTCATAATAATCACTTAACAGAAAAGCCCCACACAACTATACATAAAATACTCAGATATCAGTGCTCCTGGCTGTGGAAAAGGGCTGCAGAAAACAGCAAAATTCTTGCTTTCTTGCCCTGAAATTGCATTTTTATTACATGCAGAAATTAAGTGCCCAAAGTCTTGGTTTCTCCCTTCCTTTCTCTTTCCCTGTCATTATTTTTATCCTTATATTGCACCTTCCCTTGCTCTGTAATCCCCTGAAACATTTCACAGTCCTGATCTTCCCATTCCAGCTCTCCATTTTTTCCGGTGCCCAGTCAGCTTTGTGTCCTTCATAATCTTTCCTGCTTTCATGCACATGTGTTTATCTCTCTGCATCCCTTTATCTATTCCCTCTCAAATCTCCTTATCCTAGATTCAGAACATACCCTAACGTTGCTCATGCTGCAATCTCCCCCTTGCTTTGATGATGCTTATGGCTTTCAGCTGCCCAGCCCAATGTACGTGTCAGATTGCTTTTCCTCTGCTGCAACTCTTTCTGCCCCACTTGGGTATAGTGTGAGCAGGGAAGCTCGAATGACTTGTGAGTATCAGTGTAAAAATCCCTTTTTTATCACTTCCTACCTGGTGACAAAACTAATATGCTGTGAATCATAGCAGGACGCTGAAGAAAGATAATTTTTGCTGCAAGAAATGCCTAGCACCCCTCTTTCAAACCGTGGTCCCTAAAACCTTTGAAAAAATCCCATTGTTTTTATAGTAGGAGTATTGTTAATTCATTAATTACCTGTAGATGGTGAAAGTTCATAAGGACACTAAAAGATCATAGATCTTTTGAGTTTTATCAATTAAGCAGCCTGAAAAATCTCACTGTCAGTACTGGGAATAACACTCTGTCATGTACAACAGCTGTAGTTACAGGTTTATGTGGAGTGGCCCCAGGAAAGCTCCAACCAAGGATGGTTCAAAAAAAAGCTCCAACCTTCTTCCACAGCTTGGAAATGTGTCTTTACCTGGTACTGAAGTAATTGTTGCTTCTTACACTCCCATTAGTTCATAATTATGAGTGATTTTTTAACACACTAATGTGTCCTAGTCTTCTGGCTGATTACTTGATTTATTGTACTAAGTATGTTGAGTCTATTCTTCTCCAGTTTTGAAGTAGAGTTATTTTGGGGAGAATGTGCTAAAACCATGTAAGTTACATGAAAGAAAGCTGGTGTTGAACCAAGATGATCAGTTGGCAGAGAGAGCATCTGCCATCGGTCAGGAAGGGTATGCTGCATTTATCAAATTTCAGTTTATTCTGAAACTAACATAGGAAACATAGAGCCACTGAGCTTTCAGGTGAGACTGGATTCCGTCCTATGTTCTGGCAGTCGGGAGCAGATAAAAGGAGAGCTGAAATGTGCCTTTCCTGCCTTGCTCCTCCTCTCTTAGCCTCCTCCACAGAGAAGTGACACCGACTGGGTGATACAGCAACAAGGAAGAGCAATTTGATTTCTTCTGATGCTTGCGAAAATGCTGTTTCTTCTTTCTTAATATGAATCCCTGTTCTCTTAGAGATGAACAATTTAATGCACATGGGCACACTTTGCACTGATGGTTAATATAATGTAGTTTAGATGCTGGGTGTCATTTCCATTGAATTCAGAGGCTCTGCTGATGCAGATGTATAAATATCCTGTGTCCTGGGATGCCTTTGCAAATTAATTTTTCTTCCTTTTTTTTTTTTTTTTTTTTGTCCTCTCTTCAGTGGCTGATTCATGTTATTCAACATCTGTTGCCTTTTATCAGTGAATTTCAGCAACAGGCAGAGTGATTCCTTTCAGTTTATATATTATTTTTAGTGCAGTTATGGAAGGAGCAGGAATGAAGTGCTATACAAATACTGTTAAGAGAAAAAAGCCCACCAAAACCAGAAAAAAACCTCACACCTCAACCAACCAAGTAAACCACACTACTGCTGTGTGAAAAAAAATAAGTCAAATATGTTGAGTTTCTGTTTCTTTTTTTGATTGTTTTAATCTGATGAGTGGTTATTCAGATTTATGGAATTCTAAATAATAAAAATGAGTAATTTGATTTATAAGACTTCTCACCATTTTTCACAAAGGGTTAAAACTGCATTGCATTTAATCAGCTTTTGAAAGAAAATGAGAATTTTGTAGAGAAAAGACCAAATGTGAAATGAAGATGCCATGTTGTCAAGTGGATGGTTTAAACCTCCTTCACTCTTTTATCAAAAGCTGAAGGGTGATTAGTGAAAACAACTCATGAAAAGTTATCAACAGGAATATGATTGGATTTGGGTAAGCCAAACTGAGTTACTGTACTAAAGGACTTCCTTCTGATTTCTTCTGAGAGAAAACATCCTTTTTTAACATTCAAGAAAACTGAAATTTTTCATTAAGACTTGGAGGTCCCAAAAGGATCAAGTAGTTAATTATTTAGCACAAGTCATGTTATTTCATTGGTATCAAAAGGCTTGCGACTCACAGTACACGAGGAAGCAAAGTCTGCAGGAAAGAGCAGCAAAGGCTGTGCTTGTGTCGTGCAGAGGTGTACAGTGTTTGGAATATGCTGTAAGAAAGGACTTGCAAAGTCCTCAGAGAAGATGCCAGTGGGGAAGGGGTACAGGATACATTCTAGAGCCTTATTATGTAGGAGTTAAAGCAGTATGCAAGGTTGATAAGACCAATGAGGTAATTAAGTGGTTTGTTTTGGTTTTTTTTTGAATGGCCTCCTTCACAGAGACAGGCATCTGCCTCAAGTTGAGGTGACAGTAGGCAAGGTTACAGAAGAGTAAGGAAAGAATAAGATACAAGAGAATATACTGGCACTGGCTAAAAATATTCAGGAAACAGGACAGGAATATGATTGTCATATTACAGGGTATTCAGTGGTAGAGTTTTAAAAAAAAATTGTGGGTTTTTACCTGGTCATGAATCATCTGGAAAATTACAGTAAAACTTGCTGATGACAGTAAATTATTCTGTATAGCAAAGATAAATGCCAACTTGAAAAGCTGCACTGAATAATTGAGAAATGCAATGGCAGAGGACAGGATGTTCAGTATTGAAAAAAAAAGTGATGCAAATGAGAGAGAAATATTTCCTACTTTAGGCTCAGCAGTGAGCACTGGGATAGTGCCATTCTGGTTTCTACACCTGTAAAACATCCGGGTTGCTTTCCTTTTTCTTATTTTTTTTATCTTTTATAATTTGAGAGCTGAAGTTACCAGCTGGTGGTTTTCCCTAAAAATAGTTTTAGTGTGAGCACGGTATGTACATTTTCTTTCTCTGATTTTGTAAAGGTACATTACTAGTGGTAGAAAATAGCCATAATTTGCTTTTGGATACTAGAACTACACAAAAAGATGAATGGGGCATCTATCTACCATATAGACAGCTTTCATTTTTTTGCTTTGGGCAATCATATAGTTAAGTGATAATGTTCCTGGAGATTGAGTCCATGAAGCAATAAATGGCTTTTATAGTTTATTAAATGCTGAAGTGCAGCTGGAGCTACAAAAGCCATCTCAAGCAGTAAGTACTTTATTACAATTATGGAAAGATAAAAGGAGAATATCATGGGAATAGGAATTTTTAAAATTTTGAGGCAGGGGGAAGAACAGAAAGGATAATATTTTCATTAAAAGTATTTGTGGGATAGATATGAACCAATTCTATCTCTAACCTTTTCAATTTCAAACAAATCCAGGTCCATAATATGTAACTGAGCACTGTTAACATTATCTGTAAAACTCTGAAGCAATTGAGTGACAAAAGTTAAATTTGAGGTGGTTTGGATCTGAATTGGGCTTCTCTTTTCTCAGAAAAAAAGCAGTGAGAAGGAAGACCAGTGGGTTTTGCCACAAGAGTAGTTTTGCACAATTTTCCTAAATTACTGCTAGTTCCAAAGTATGCTGGTCTTGGAAGCTACCCTGTTAATTTTTCTTTATAATCTCTGGCCTCCTAAGGCATATCCCTACCCCTGGCAAACATCTATTACAGAAGGCTTGAAAAGGAAGGAGCTGTGGAAAGGACAGGACTAAGTTCTGACTCTGTCTCTAGTTAAGCAAAGTCCTGCAGCAGCTGAACATATCCGTTCTCATTTCAAACCCACGCTAGAAGTGAGGTTGCAGCTCCTTTTCTCAGGGCATGAGTACTAAACTTGATCAGGCCAGGACTGAAGTGAACAGAGGGTTCTTGTGTGGGTGCTATAACTATGACCCTGGTGACCAAGTGGTCATTCAAGAAAAAATCTTGATGGATTGTGCCAAAAATTTAATATCACTAAGCAGTTGTGCTTTACCCTAAGTATCTGAACTGATTCATTTTCTCACCCTCTCTGACCCAGTGAAAGATATAAGAATAGCTGTATGATATAAATCAATCCATCATTGTGTTGAAGATTATCAAAAATATGAAATAAATCTTCCCCAGCATTTACCTGAAAATCATATCTTCACTTTTGAACCAGCTCTTCAGGACTGGGGAAGCAAATACATCAGGACTTAAGTGCATGAACTGAGTGGTGACACATTCTCTGTCCCAGGCCATTTCAGTCATTGTCATTATTTTATCCAGAAAAGCAACTGGGTTTACACTGGAGTACTGGGAGTTTCAAACTGTAGCCATGGACTGCTGGCACCTGGAGGAGTGATTTTATGTCACATTTAGCCAATTATGTTGTGAGCTCAGACCTTGTAACCAGAGTCAAACCTACAGCAACTATGCTCCAGTGTATGGGTCCCTGAATTTAAGACCTAAATATGAGTCAACAAACAAATAGCGAGCTGAGCAGAACTGCTTCTTCATGGCATCTGCATTGCCTAAGATGCTTGATGATCTCCAGGACAACAGCTCCAGAGTCTTCCATTTTAGATTAACAGATGTGTCTCCTTTCCACATATTTTAAGATTCATGAAAAATGATTCAGTAATGAGGGCCCAATCTGTTCCCATAAAGTTAACAAAACTTTTTTCAGTGACTTATATGGAAGCAGAGCTGAATCCAATAGAAAAGCATCCTGTCATTAGAAAAGCAAACTGAAAAACCTCAATTTAAGCAGGCATACTTTGGGTATTGTATTGTTTAGATCAGGTTGTCTACAAACAAGTGTTTCTAGTCTGTACCATAGTTTTAGCTTTAGGTCTCCATGAGCTTGAAATATATTTATTATAAATAACATTGGAAAGCAGTTATTTTCTCTAGATCTTGTATATAGACCTCAAATGCATTATGTGGCAATTCCTGGCAGCTGTCTTTCTATAATGTGATCCTGATGAACAAAATCTCTCAGGGACCGAATGTCAACCTTTATTCTGAAATACAGGTGTTGCACATCTCTCTTTTCAGCCATTTATCTGAGTCTTTGCCTTGTTTCTTTAAGGAGTTTTTAAACTCCTGGGGGAAAGCAGTCTTAACATCACATTACTCTTTTTATATAAAAACTAATATACATGTTATCTTATTTTGCCCTTGCTAAAGGCACGAGAGAAAAACCATACCTGCATTTTTCTCATGTAAGTGCATTTTTCTGACCAGCCCTTGAACAGATTGCAGTTCTTAACTGAAAACTTTAACTTCATCAGGTAATTTCAGCAGCATATATTCACCCAGGTGGGAAAGGTCTCAAGAGTCCATGTGCTGAAAGCAGAAGCAACACAGAATTCAGAGCAGGTTGCTCCAGGCTTTGTCCAAATGGGTCTTGGAAACTCCAAGAACAAGAACCTGCAGCCTCTGGGAATCCTGTTCCAGTGCTTAATTATCCTCAGAGTGATTTTATTTTTTTTCTTATACCCAGTAGGATCCCTCCCTTTCAAGTCATGCCCATCACCTCTCTTCTGCACTTCAGTAGAGAGCTCTCTTCTTGGTCACTCATTTGATATTTATCGGTAGGGTGAGGTAGCTATCCCTGAAGCTTTCTCTTCTCTGGACTTAAAAAAACCCCAATCCCTTAGACCATGCTTATGGAATTATATATGTTCTGTTATACTTACAGTGTCTTTAGCTGCAAAGCACATAATTAATTGCATATTCTGCTGTGTTTTTCCTGAGGTCAGATCATTTTTAGCATTATTCATTACAAATTTGAATGTCTTTTTCAAAGCAGTAACTAAGCAAATGGCTTATAGCTATTAAAGATTAGTCATAAACAATGTCTGTCTGAAATTATTTGAACCCATAATTGCATTTTCAGTCAATAGAGTCCATTATGATTGTGTGTTTATCTCAAAAAATTCAGATGCATACTTTGATACTTCGTGTGCTTTATTCCTTAAAATATTAACTGTCTAAGGAAGTGTCAGGTTCCTTCAAGCTCCTTTCAAATAGACGTATTAATGTAGGGTGCATACAAATGCATCCTTTTTGGAGCAGGACAAGAGCTGAACATCTACCTGCTGACACACACACCAGGGATCTTTATTTGTGGCAGTCCTACGGTCATCTTCAGAGGCAGCAGATCTACTGATCACATGTAAAGGTAGCCCACACAAGCTTTCGTGCTTTTATTACTTCATAATTACCTGATCTGCCCAAATGAGGCACAAAAGATCTTTCATTACTAAATTAGTAACAGAAATCTCAAGTAAAAGCCATGAAAATTTTAGTGTTCAAATAAACTGAGTGTGTAGCATGTCAGTGCTTCAACATGACAGCTCAGAGATTTCTCAGCAGGCCTTGTTCCTGTAGCATCTCTATGAGCTGTCAGGAGCTGTTGAAACAGTCAAGTTCATGCTATGGGACCCATGTTTGAGACTAAATTATGTCCCTTTTTTCTCAGTTACAAATATGTGGATGGACACTCATAGCTGGTATATGGCTTTGGTAGCTATCCATGAGATTTTCACGTTCAGTTAAAGGGAGTATAAACACAGCTGTTTACTTGTTTCCTACTCTTGCAACTGTAATTGAAGCAATGTAATGTTTTCACTTTTCAGCAAGTGACATAGGCATCCATTCCTGACATTTCAGCAAATGACATGAAATGCTCCTATTCTAACCCATGTTCCACTAGAGTTGTTACAGTTTGCAGAATTTCAAAAACACAAAAATACAGTTTGTTCTTTCTTTTTTTTTTTTTTCCCCCCCATAGCTGTTTAAAATAAAAATTGACAAAAATACCCCCAAACAAATCTAATGATCATGCTTATTTTCCACAAAGACTGACATCTGACTCCTAGCAAAATAAGACTTTATATTTTGGTTTGTGCTTCACCCATGGAAGCAAGTGTTAGGTAAGTAAGGCTGCTGTTGCTGAAAGTGCAGGTGTGCAGGGTAAATGGGATTTCATAAGCCACTGCCTTTGAAGGCATAGGATCATTTGGGTTCCTCATTCATGGGAACTGTGGGGTATCAACAGGCATATGAACAAGATTTTCCTAGTTGCATGAAATATTTATAGACACCCTATTATATTTGGAATATTTAAATTATTTGAGTGATACAGACCCTGTACAGTTCTAACATGAAGTTTATATGTTTCTAGTAAAATATATAATTTACATTTCTTCAAGGAATTGTGAAGTGTAGATTTATAGCACATGATGACCTTTGGCAATGCAATATAAATACAACAAATAATTCTCTGACTTGAGGCATGCATGAATCTTTTTTCTCCTTTATTTAATCCAGTGGTTACACAGTAGGTCATTCTGTCATTAGATGGCGTATTTCTGTCTGGTAAACAGAGATATGTTCAGTAGGGAGGTTACTGACAGTGAGAAATGAGATTAATTATTTTTATGGCCCACAAAAGTATGCTAAGCACTCGAAGGAACCATTTAAGCAATTTAATGCATTTTTTAGTGGTCCAATAACCAGGGATTTTCTTACACGTGTATTTCTCTTTACATAGATAATTTTACAAGATATGCTGCAAGCAATCACCTAACAGCTTCTTGTGTCACCATCGTGTGTGATGTGTAGGGCCCTGCTGATATTTTCTGCTGTCTTGTTCTTTCCATTTCACAAGGGATGCTGGGATTCTGGCTTATATTGTCACATTGCTTTATATCTTAGTGTGATAGTTGACTTGCATTAATTACAACATAATTTGCATTCTGTCCATTCTTAGTTATGCCTGTATGTGTTAAACCTGTGGCTGTACCCAGAGAAAGAAGCTGAGGCCAACAGGTGTTCTTATGAGCCCACACTTGCTTGAGTTGTACCCTGAGGGAGAGTTTGTTTCAAAGAATGAAAGTGCCTGGTTCTTTTAGCTCAAAGTTAGCTCTAGTTTTCTTACAGCCAGTGAGAGTATATGAGAGAAACAGCCCTGCAGACACCCATGTCAGTGCAGAAGGAGGGGCAGGAGGTGCTCCAGGTGCCGGAGCAGATTCCCCTGCAGCCCCTGGTGAGGCAGCTGTGTCCCTGCAGCTCAGGGAGGTCCATGGGGGAGCAGGGACCCACCTGCAACCTCTGGAGGACCCCACAGTGGAGCAGGTGAATGTGCAAGGGACGCTGTGACCCTATAGGAGGCCTTTGCTGGAGCAGGCTCCTGGCAGGACCTGTGGTCCTATGGAGAGAAGGGCCCATGCTGGAGCAAGTTTGCTGTCAGGACTTACGGCCCCTGCATCCCATGGAAGGGACTCACACTGGAGTAGTTCATGACAGACTGCCTCTGGGAAGAACTCGCCTGGGAGAAGTTAATGGAGAAGTGTTTTGTGTGGGAGGGACCCCACAATGGAGCAGGGGAAGAGTGAGAGGAGTCCTCCCGCTGGGAAGGAAACTGTGGCAGAGACAATGTGGGATGAACTGACCACGTCCCCCATTCCCTGTCCCCCTGTGCTGCTGAAGAGATGAGGCAGAAAATTCAGAGGGAGGTTCAGGCCAGGAAGAACGGAGAGGTGGAGGCAAAATGTTTTTAACATTGGGTTTTGTTTCTCATTACCTTATTCAGATTTGATTGGTAATAAATTAAACTAATTTCTGTGAGTCAGATTTGTTTTGCCCGGGATGGTAATTGGTGTCTGATCTCTCTCTGTCCGTTTCTCAACCCATGAGCCTCTCATTATATTTCCTCTTTGTCCAGCTGACAATAGGAGAGATAGAACAGCTTTAGTGGGCACCTGGCATCCAGGCAGGGTTAAACCACCACATCTTCCTACAATTTTATGTTTGGACCAATCCCATTAACATTTTTTCTACATAATTTTTGACAAGGTTTCATCATTATGATGAGGATGCTTTGATATCGAATCTTGCATGTTGAAGTAGCCATCCAGAATGTAAAAACCAGATGGACTGTCACCATCTCTTGTCATTCCTAAGCAAACCTAAATCACATTTTGTAATTAAAATGTAACTTTTTATTTCATTTGCACTGACTTTGAATGAGCTGGAATAAAGAGCAAATGCTGCTAGGTTTAATAAGAATGAAACTTATATTGGGCATCCAAGTGGAGTGTTGGAAGCACACCTTGTTAATCAGATTGGGAGTATTATATTTGACATCGTAGAGGGGTGAAGTAGCAAAAGACCATTAAGTGCTATTTGGAATAGGAGTGCCACTTCTATTTGTATATGAGTTTTTGGAAGTGCATATATACTAGTCCAAAGAAATTTAAACTGCAATGAATATGCTTCTGTATTCAAAAGGCAGTCAAAATTCATAAGATGTGGAAACCAACCTATTAATTTGAGACAGTTCCATTATGTAAAGAAAAAAGGAAGAGGGAGAAAAAAGGAGCTCAGTGAAGCATACCTGATTCCATTTATGTGCTGAAATAAAATCATGGTGATAGAGATTTGTTCAAACAGCAGCTCAGGGCAGATTGGAAGTTGTTCTAGAAACAAATGTGGGTTTTTTAGTACAGGTAGAGCTGCTATATTAATATTTTTCTTTTCAATTAGAGAACGACAGTGGGTGTTTATGAGTGCATGCATCCTCTTGGCATTTAGCAGCATTTCCCTGGAGGGGGGTTACAGCAGTTTGTTTAAGAGATCTGGAAAACAGAGACAGTATTTTGTGAATACCCAGAGAGTAGATGTTGAGTGTATTTTTATAATAATAAAGATATCTTGTAGTACTCTTCACCATAACACATCCCAGAGAGGTCTGTAAGGTTGTGAAACACAAATCTACCTACCTGGAGGTATTTATTGCAGCCACCTGCTAACCTGCAGGTGAAATAGAAAATGCTCATTAGTGCTTTGCAGCTGCACACGCTTGCATCAGAGAGGGACAGGGAAATTTCTTATAAGATTACCTGCTTGTCTTAAGGCATGCTTCATTATTATTATTTTAATATCAAATTAGTTCTCCTCGAGTCTGTCTGACTTGTTAGGGGGTTGTTTTGATGTCTAAACGTTCCACATGGTGTCACCTGCTCTTCCATCTTCTTGCTTAGGGGCAGTTCTGTTTGGGCCACCTGCACACACATGCAAGTTCTTTCACAGCCCCCACCAGTGCAGGTCCTTCTTTTGAGCTTGGTTCAAAAGTGTTTGGAATTGGAAAATTAATCAGACATGACTGAATTACTGTAGTAAAATCAGAAACTTCTTCTGCCATTACCTAATTAATTGATTTGTCTGTAAAAATCTTGTTGTGGAAATGGGGAGAGCTTTGACCCCAGTGTAAGGGAGCTGTGTAAAAGTGGCAAATGCCCATGGGCAGCTCTGTGATGATCCAGCTCAGTGCTGAGCTCCAGCCCCATGCAGTGGCACAAGCATCACCATTGCCTTCGTAGTTGGGCAGGGTAGCATTTTGTAGAATTAATAATGGCTGCAGGAATGTTCTTCTGCCTTAGGAGGGCAAAGACCTTTACATAATAAAGCATTTTTAGCTGTCAAATGCCCTTTTTCTTCTATTTTGCTTCTGTCAGAAGTAGACAAAAACCCCTGTTGAAATCTGTTAAATTAAAGCCTTGTATTTAAAAGGTGTTGAGATTAATTTCATTACTGAAGCTTACAGAATATCATTATTCAGCATTTTTCATGCCCTATTCAAATTGCTGGGGCTTTGGTGTTGTTTGCACTTTCAAGTGTAAAGATTACTCGGAGAGATCTGATGCTTCAGAAATAAATTGCTACATGTTTATTGCTGTAAAGATAATCTTTCAAACATGAATTGATGCTCCTCTGACTTCCTTGGAGTTTAGAACTTCTACTGCAGAAAACCTTCCCCATCAACAAAAGAGGGAGCTGATTTGGTTTGACTATTTGGGACCTTCATGTAGTAGAAAGCACCCAGTGAGGCCCAGGATATTTATAAAGAAGTATTAGATGCAGCTCCTGTTGACATTCAGAAAAGCACGTGTGGCTCTGATCTCTAAGTAACAGGCAAGCATCTTGGGAACAGAGTTGATTACAAAGTAAACCAGAATGAAAATTTAACTGAAAATTCTCACAGGGAATTGTATAAACTGCTCTTAAAGCTGCCTGCAAATATATGTAAGAAGGTGTAGATTACTGACTTGAAAATCTTCTCAAGCCCCAAAATAAGGATTAAATTTGTGAAAAACATATCTGGTGAAGAAATTTTCCAGTGAAAAAAGTGTAAGGGATAAGATAATGAAGTTTCTTGCAGTACTACTGCCACTGTCCCTGACTGGAAAAGAAAATAGCAGTAGGGGTGTGAGCCAGACTATGCCAGCTGCTCTAGGGGCCAGAGAACAGACTGAACTTCATGCTATAATCTAGAAGTAATCTTTGAACTTCACTCTCTGAACATCTCATAGGACTTCTTCAATTTGTGATCAACTAATCAATTGGAATTATTTCTGTTCTACTGAGAAGAATATGGCCCAAGGCTATTTGGAAAGTGGCTTTACTAAAGAACTTGATTAATAGTAGAGAAGGTTTCTACAGATTTAACCCTGTATTTTATTATTGTGGACACCATCCAAATATGCCCCACAAACGAAAAAATTTATTCTCTATTTAGGGAGTATGTAGATGTCACATGCATTATATTTAATAATAGCATTTTCCTTTGATCCTCACAGCTTGATAACAACAGGTAATATTTTTATAAAGCTGTACAAATATTTAAAGGATTTTATTTCAGGGCAACCAAGTCACCTAATGTTTCTAATTCTTTTACTTCAGTCTCAAGCTAGCAGTAAGTTGAGCTGCTTTTTCATCTAGATTTTGCGCAGAACAAAATATGTGTACAATGCATACAAAGACATGGTAAAGAAGCATCAAAACATGTCATTTAGACCCAATGACACTACCTGATCTAACAAAGAAGTTACTGTAAGATTTCTGATTTTATTAGATAATGAGGTACTTTCTAGCAACATGAAAGATGACTGATCCCAAGATCTCTGTGGAGCCTACATATCACCAGTATCACTTCCACATTTAAAATGGATTGGAGTGGATTACAGAACTCACAAAAGAAAAGAAGCTGGTGGCTTATTCACTTCTAGAAGTTATTCAGCACTGGAACAGCTTCTAAATCTTAACAAGAGAGATGAAATTGTAGTGTGTGTTTCTGTTGTGCTGAATAACTGCAGTGAAATACACTCATTATGATTATGAATGAGTTTTATGTGGTTCATCTTTTCTGATCCTGAAGTTTAAATTGAAATGACCAAGAAGCAAGACTATCAATTCTAGAATATCCTTTCTCACTGCCATTGGCACCCCAAAACCAATAAAATCAAATGAATTCTCACTTCTCACTTCAGTAGCAGCGGATAATATCCTTAACAAAATGGAAACAGGTATTTGCAGGATTAACAGAGACACTGACTAGACAATAGCATAATTACAGGTCTGATGTGTATGTTGTATTTGAAAGCACTTAGATCATGTCTTCAAAAAAACCAAAATATTCCATTTTTAATATAGCTTTGGTGTTGTCACACATGTAACAAATGTGACTGTCATGTCACATGTGACTGAATACAGCATACCCATAGAAAAGACCTGTAATGGAAGGCAAAGGTTAGCTCCTAAAAGGGGAAGGAATACGTTGTACATTTGTATTCAGAGAAAACATCTTGGGTTTTCTTCCGTTTCCTAAGGCAGTGATTTCAGTAATTTGAAAGCAGTACAAAAATATGTCACATACTACTCCAAACAATGGTACCTCTATCCTGAAAATTAATCCATCAGGAACAATTTTGATGAGCACAAATCTTTGCCAAGCACATCAACAATGCATTGATTTTCTCATTCAAAGATAATGTATTCATCCAATAAAAAACATTAAGGGATTTTAGTCTAGTCTAATGCTGCTACATTTTTCCACTTAGACTGAAAATAAGTTTGCAAAACAAATCTGTTTTTTTTTTTTTAAAGTTTGCTATTTAACGGTTTGATCCACTTTTCCCCAAATTTTCTTCCAAACATACCCGTTATATCTACCTCTGTCTTCACAAGCCCCATGCTGCAGCTCTAGAAAAGTTAAGATGAAATAAACTATCAATCTTGACCCAGGCATCCTGATCCTAGTCCTTTAACAATTCATCTTGCTGACATTTTTGACTTGTATTCAATCTCTGAATTTGTTTGTTCAGCACCTACAGTGTCTAAAATTCATAATTTCTTAATTCTTTATCCCCATAGTTGTTAAAAGAAAAATATAAAATATATATTATATATAATAGGTGCCCAAACAAATCTGCTCTCCTTGAGACTGGAATTATTTTTATGAGATTATCTTATTTTCCACTATTTGTTTCATCCCTATGTGCAAAGTATCTCCAAGACAACGGGAGCAAAAGAAAATTGCAAGAAAGTGGAGTGGTAGATTCATAGTAAAAATTGCTTTCTCCATTAAGCAATCTTTTTTTTTTTTTTTTTAAATTTCGTGAAGCCAACTTGACCAAATATAAGAGTGCACCTTACATCTCAATTGAGGAATTACAGCTGTTAGACCTACCAAAGGTATACAGAAACTGGTTCAGTGAAAAACAGTCAGGCATAGTTTTACAAGTAAAAACTATTTTGTTAAATGCTCAGAAGGATTTCCTAGCCATCAACTACCCATGTGATTTTTTAACTCTCTGTGAATGTTTGAGTACTTATGGTCACATCACACCATCTCTGTCCTTCAGGCTTTCAGGTATCAAATTTTATCAAAGTAATCAGCAGCCATCAGAACACCATGTTGTTGGTCATGCTCTGTTTTTTTACTTAGAAATCAGTGGCATAAGAATGCAACACTGTGAACAAATACATGAGGAGCTGTAGTGCTCAGTGAGGTCTTCAAGGTGAGAGCAGCAACCTGGAATTCATATTGTGCTAAAGAAGGTGATGGGACTTATGATTTTGGCTGCATTCCAGCAAAGTACTTAAACCCAAAGCATAGTACCATTAGATAAATCTATTTATGGAGGTAGATATATTCCCTCTTTAATAAATGCAAGCAACTCATTAGCATTAATAGAATTTATGAGTAAACAGTGAGAAGAAAAGATAACCATTAGTTTGAACAACCATTCTTTTGGGATTTTTTTTTTTCTGTAATGATATCCAACCGTTGTCCAAAAAAAAAAAAAAGAATCTAAATCTACACATTAAGTTCATTCACATTACATCTTTTAGATTCTGTTGGCAAACAGCATACTGTCTGTCACATTCATGATTTCAGCTGCAGCTTTTGACTTAGAGGTTTTATTTTAAAAACCCAAACAAACAGAATTGTAAATTAAATTATTGATATAATAAGAAAATTTAAGGCAGCATCCACAAGTATGCTTATTTTGCAAAAATGGAAACCCACTGATGGTCCCCGTTCCACAGCGTCTTTTAAGAAACTATTCTAAAAAACTGTAAGTCATTGATGCATCATTTGCTACAGGATCTTGCAATTATTGATGAAAGTTCAGAAGATCAATGTCTACAGGTTGAAAAAAGCATGAAAAATACTTATTCAACAGGCTCTGGAAAGAAATAGGGGATTATTTGATATAAAGGTAAAAGAGACTACAGGTGAATAAAGTTTTGACAATATATATTGTTGAGTTGCCTTAGAAAATAAGAAGCAGCAGAATATTCTGTGCTTTATATTCAAGTTCAGCCAAATACTGCCTGTTACAGAACTGCTTTTTGTTTGCTGAACCATAATAATAGTTTCAAACATGACCCACTTGGGAGTTTAGAGTGTTTGGGGAGACAGTGCTTGGGAATCGGCAGAGAGCAGTGAAGGCAGGAGGAGATGCATCAGAAGACCCAACGGGAAAGGAAAGAATTTCTGCAAGGTACAATGAAAGGAAAGGTTTAGCAGAGGTGGAGAAGAAAAGCAGGAGCCCAAACAGAGTAAGGAGGGAATTTGGAGAGTAAGGCTGGAAGATTCACAAACCTAGGGTAAGGGATGCAGAGGGCAAGCAAAAGCCAGGGGTGATACAGTAGAGTTGTGTGCTATGGATAGGCCAGGCTTACTGCTATCCCTGGGCCAGGAGCTGTTATTTCTCAGTGCTACTGGTAGTGAAAAATGTTCATCATCAGAACCAGCTCAATGCTGCTTGTTAATTCAGACAAAACTGAGCACTTTTTGCTCAAAGTAAAGGAGAAAATTCTCTCTCTCTGGCTGCTGCAGTGTGGGGCAAGAGTGGGAGCACCTCCCTCTGTTTACACTGTCCCAGGCACACAGGCTGTTGCTGGTGGCATAATAACAGCAAGGTCATCACCTCAGGACCATGCCATTGAGGAGAGCTGACAGCAAGGACATCTCTTACTAGGACAGTCTGCCAATGTGGACATCTACTTATTTTGCCTCTGCCTGAAGCTGGCCTTATGTTCTGGGTGGTCGGTCCATATAGAAAGAATGTCCTCTTACTGCCAGCCCCTGCTCCTTCTTGAGCAAGCTATCTTAGCCTGGGCCATGTCCCTAAATAGCACCAGAAGAATTTTTTTTTTTTAAATACATGAAATTACTTACAGTTTCCTACCACCTTCTTTTTTCCTCAGTGCCCCTGAACCCTTGTTTTCTCCACAAAATTGTTGTCTCAGTCAGAGCAAGGGATAAGTGGTGATCACTGAACTACTCAATATTTCTTTTTATCAGCCATATGGCAAGTCAGTGATCATTGCCTAACTCGGTCAGGGGCTTAGAGACACAAAGCTTCTTATGCCTTTGTTAGGCCAGCTGTTTCAATTGGGAGGCTGAAGATCAAGCATCCGTGGTGCTGAATTTATCTAAAAAAATCTTACTATGTAGGGAAGGACTTAAAACCTGACTCTAATATGTGCTGAGGATTCTTACCTAAGAATTCTTACCAACTATCCGAGGCTAGCCAGAACATGCCATTCCTTCTTTCTTATTCTTCTTGCTGGTTTTCTCTCATTCTTAATCATAATATCAACCATATATGTCTTAGTTTTAACTGATTTTAGTAACATCAGAAGGGGAAACAAGAATATTTAATTTCCAGTTTTATTTTAAGCAGAGTTCAAAAGTTTTCATAGCAGCTGGTGGTAATGCAAAAACATTTTCTTTCATACTAGTTTAAAATAAACTTTCCAGCAATATCACAAAAGCAGTAGCATTTTGATAAAATTAATTAATGACAGAGCAATTACATGACAGATGTCTAGTAACTTCTCACTTTGCTGCAAATTGTAATCAGATGTGTTTTAAATGTACCTTATCAAATAACATTCTTGAAGCTCTTCAGAACATTAATAAACTCCCTGGTGCTGGGAGTGGGGAGGAATATTTTTACCTTAAAAAAATAAGAAAAAAATGGAGTATTTTTCCAATATACATAATGGCTTTACACTGAGAATGGAACTGGGTGCTGAGTTGTCCAGAGCCCACCCAGCTCTTGCCTTTGGCTTGCCCCAAAGCTGTTCCGTCAGCTGATCCCATTCCCACAGGTGTGTCTCCTGCTACTGGAGACACTAAATTGGAGCAACTGGATAGACAGAAATTATGCCCATCTTACACCTTGTGCTTGACAGGGAAAAAGAACTTGGGTGAAAATAACTTATCTGCCTCTTCCCCTCAGTTTAGGAATTGTGTTAGAACCAGAAGGCTTCTACGGATATGTTAACCACAAAAAGGAGGTCAACAAAGGTTGACCAACAACAACACCCCTTCCTCCTCACCCTGACCTACCCCAGTAACCAGTGCTGGTAAACTGGTCATGGATGAGGAGAAGGCTGAGATATTCAACAACTGCTGTGTCTCAGTCTTCAATGGCAATGGGGATGCTGCTGGATGAGAGGCCGGATGTGACCCAGCAATGTGCACCCACAGCCCAGAAAGCCAAGTGTGTCCTGGGTTGCATCCAAAGCAGTGTGGGCAGCAGGACAAGGGAGGGGATTCTGCCCCTCTGCTCCGTTCTGACCCTACCTGCAGTGCTGCATCCAGCTCTGGGATCCCCAGCACAGGAAGGGCATCAATCTGTTGCAGCAAGTCCAGCGGAAGGGCACTAAGATGATTGGAGGGATGGAGCCTCTCCTTCAAGGAGAGGCTGAGAAAACTGGGATTGTGCAGCCTGGAAGAGAAGGCTTCAGGGTAACAAGATTACAGCCTTCCAGTACCTACGAGAAAAATGGAGGGAAACATTTTACAAGGGCCTGTAGTGACGGGACAAGGAAGAATGGCTTCAAACTGAAAGAGAGTAGGTTTAGATTAGATACTAGGAAGAAATCCTTTACTGTGACCTGGTGAGGCACTGGAACAGGTTGCCCAGGAAAGTTGTGGATGCCCCATCCCTGGAAGTGTTCAAGGCCAGGTTGGGTGGGACTCTGAGCAACCTGGTCTTGTGGAAGGTGTTCCTGCCCATGGCAAGAGAGGTTGGAATTAGGTGATCTTTAAGGTCTCTTCCAACCCAAACCATTAAATGATTCTTCTGTGAATTTGTCAGAGTCCTGTTCTAGAGTCCAAATCCCCAATTAGAAGTAATCAAATGGATCCTTCAAGACCAACATTACAGAGCTGTTCTTTGAGTGTTGCAGAGTCTGCACAGAGGGTTTTGTGCCTCCTGGCACAGGAGAAAGAGGAGTTGCAATCCAATAAACAGAGCTGCAGCATCAGCTACTCCTTATTGTAACTTTCCAAAGTATCTCACAACACATGCTTCAATAACTGCTGGCAAGAATTGACTTTGGGAGCACTAATCTCCCTGCCAGCTTGTTCATGATACCAGAGCTGCTAGTAACAGTGTGTCAGCAGTTGTAGTTACTGCCTCCAGGTTAAGAGGCATTTTCCCATGCTCTGTAATTACCAGGCAAACACCAAAGAATTAACACTGTCCATTTGACATTCGGTGATACTGTGTGATTGCTCCCGCTGAAGCAATAGCCATTCACTGACCGACCATTTCTTGCAGGAGACTTGTTTTACAGCTCCATTCAAACACATTTAAGAAAACAAGAATCTGAGGAGAGACTCTATGGCCTGATAAAAATAAAGCTAAGACGTTGTAGCTTACACAGTGACATTTTCAGTGTTTTGATTTCAGACACCAAATTGCACAGTCATCAAGGCAATCAATTTAGAATGACAGAAAATATTTAGATAAAACAAAAAATCATCTGTTGCATAAATAAAGGTACAGAGGAAAAAAAAAAGATGAGTTTGCTAATGGAAGGAAACAAATAAAAAGCCTGTCTACAGAAGAAAGCTCAAATAAAAATGGAGTGATGGAGATATTCTCTCCAAATATCTGTTTATAATGTTCAATCATTGCAGTTTAGCACCATGAGGAATGAAAAGCATAAGCCAGCATCCAGGGCTTCAGGCCAAACCTAGTGTTCTGGTTGTCAGCAAATGGTGAAAATGCTGTCAATTAGCAAGAATTGTTCTCTGTCCTCTCACATCAAAGCAGTGATAATGTGCCCTTTGATCGCCTGGCAGCACTAGGATGAGGGAAGACAGCCTGCTGATGGGAAAGGGCCCACGCAAAGATGAGCACCCTGTGTGAGGGTGGAGGGGCTCCTGCATGGAGCTGCAGCCGTGGTGTGGCTGGGTGCTGACAGAGAAGGGGATGGCTGATGGGCTCAGAGGGGAACAGCGTGAACCAGGGGTCTGGAAAATAAAAACCCTGGTTTTCTGCTTGTTTATGTCACTGGGTGATGCAGCTAAGTCCTCCCCTCTGATGAAGGAGTGAGGAAAAGGAGACAGTGGATCCCAGGTAGACATGAATGACTTTTCATTAGGTGTTTAACATTTCAGGTATATGCAATCTATCTTGGTTCTGAGATGCAAAGAAGAGTCAACATTGAGAAAATCAGATCCAGTACCAAAAGATCACCAAGAATTATTTAGGAATCATAGATTCATGGGTACAAGTTTTATTTTGTTTAGGAAAACGTCTTCACAGGCACTGAAGTGAAGTCTGATCTTGATTATATTGCTATAAACTGGTAGTAAACATAGCTGAGAGCAGAAATAGATCAATAAAAGTCAGTCATAAAACTGAAAAGAGAGAGAGGTATTAGGAGTTTGTTAAAGTGGAAAAGAATATGAACAGGGCATGTGAGAGCCAAACATTTTAGCTGGAGATTCAAATGTGGTTCTACTCATCACAAAGTTGCAATCCTGCAGAGTTTCATGCTCCACAAGGGCAAAGATAAACTGAAGACTTGAAACTGGTCACCTTTTGCTTCAAACTGTGGTAAATGGGAAGCAATTTTTCATGATCTTGTTCTTTGAAGTTTTCAGATCGTTGAGTTCAACAATAAAAATGACATCAGCAACATAAAGTTTAAAGTAGTGAATTGATTTTTAAGCTTGGACAGCCAAAGGCAAAAGTTCTCAGTAACATAAAAACGTTAAGCCATGGGGTTCTGGGTCTAAATGTTACTGTAGATCATTTCCACTTGCAATGCAATGTGTATAGGACAAATTTATATCTTGGTAAATGCCTTGCTTTGAATTTCTCCACCACAAGTACATTAAAATCATTCATAGGTACTTAGAGCATCAGCATCTGAGTAAAAAGTCTGAATGGGAAGGAATTTTCTGAACCCTGTAAGTCACTGTCAGTTAAAATTCTGTATTACTAAAAGGAAAACAGTTGGTAATGGATATTCAGTAGTGAAATGCTATTAAAAAATATGAGATAAAAATATAAGATAAAAAATATAAACTGATTAGGCAGTGCATGGTTTGTCCATGTCAGAAGTACTGTCCTGTGGTCACATCTTTGGCTGGATGCTTTTTTTAATCCCAAAAGTTCTGTGTTGCTCATTGCACCCTTTTGTTGTCCTTCTTGCAATTTTTGCAAAGGCTTTAAGCTTTTCAGAGCTGAGCCTTTTTCTGCTACAGGCACCCAACACTGCACAGCACAATGCTGTGCTCTGCTCATTGCCACAGTTGCTGGTGCTGCAGTAGTAGAGAGCTGTAATGCAGGTTGCATCTGCCTGTTCAGTACACTTGGAACTTAATAGAAAAATCAAAAGGTTTTGTTATTTGGAAATTGAAAAGTCAACACCCAATTAAATTGGAGTTAACAGCAAAGCCTGAAATCACTGCTGATATTGGGAACTGTGTGGTATAAGTTTGCTTGCATTTTTCCTCCATGATTTCATTGATAATTTCAGGCTGCTGAGCAATATATAAGGTTTTGTTCTTAATATTTCTGGTTGCCAGCTTGTGTTTGTGTGTTTAGAAAAGCAATGCTTTTGCACATTTGTGAGCATTTATATAATAGAAAATATTTCAGTAGAAGAAAATGTGTTTCTTTAACCTCAGGATGTGTTCTTCCTGCTGTTGCCAATGAACTTGAGGAGAGCTGGTGTTTTCCTAAGTGTGTTGACAATATTATTCCATGTTTGTACTGGATGAGAGTGTTTTGGACTTTCCCATTTCAAAACCCAGAAGCTGCTAACCCTTTCTGCCATCAACTTTTATTTTAAATCAATGTAAAGGGCTACAAATTGTGGGGTTTAACAGTTTACAAGATTATGGTTAGTTTTTAATTAATGTTTCTTTGATATTGGAGAGTAAAGCAGCAAAGGACATAGTCTCACCTCTGTTGAAACTTTGGTGGCAAAAGTGATAAAATTATTACATCTGATACTTCGTGAAATTTCAGTGGGAGGTTTGGGTCACTGTTTCTTTCAGCAATTGTCAGTCATGTAGTTTTTAACTTTCATAAAACTGCCTGAGCTTCTCATAAGGATGGCAGCAGTGAACATGAGATGCACCTTGCTTGGGTCCATTTCAGGCTATTCTATCCCAGGCTTGATTTTAACCTTGCAGATTATTTCACTGTGTAGGCAAACCTGCAAGGCCTCTCCAAAGATAATAAGGCATGAGAAGTCTCATATAAAAATATGGTAATAAACAAGCTAATGTTGAGCAGTTGGAGAAAAACCAGCGTCAAAACTAAAACTAGTTCTAGCAGAGTATCAGTGAAATTAAGGACTTTTAAAATTTATACATTATTTCCCCATTGAGCATGTCTAAAGTGTAGGTAAATAATTACAAGGCAAAATGTCATATGGACCTTTTCTCCCTATTTTTAATTCACACAATTTAAACACAGCCCCTACACAGAAGCACAGGTAGTTCCATAAGACAGTTATTCAGCTGGAGGAAACATTAATCTTTAAATATAAGGTGGTTCAGTTTATATTCTGTTACAGATTATTTAGTGCTTTTCATAGACTATAGCTCAAAGTGTTTTACTAAGCGATGAACTATGGTAGAGATGTGCCATGAATGCAGAACACACCAGAACTACAGATAAAAATGCATTAGAGTTATTTTTTGTGTCTGAATGCTGTCACTTGGATCTATACAAATGATACATTGAGATAAGTCTTCTGCAAAATAGATGTTTGCTTTTATGGATTAACCCGAAAATGTGAATCCAGGAGTAATATTTGCAAAGAGGAAAGGTGTCTTCGACATAAAGTTTTTTTGCCACCCCATGAAAACAGAATTGAATATGTGTGAAAAATGAAGGCTGAAAAAATGTACTAGTAAATATGAAGCATTTTTCTACTTTTTGTTTTTCTTTGTTTTTTTATTTCACCAGCAGCTAGAATTCCACAAAATTACCAGACACCAAATTTTCTCAAGCATTGAAGTGTGTGGTAGGAGACAATTTTTCCCAGATCTTGCACTCTGGATAGACAGTACAGGAAAAGGGTGGTGGTGACAACTAAAAGATGAGACTTGATGTTTAAAAGCAAATGAGTTACAATTGTATAACAAATTAATACCAAGCAGCTGCTGAACAATGCATGTATTTTTAGCCTGTTTAGTCATGAGGCCATAGCAATGTGCTTCATCATCCTTCACTGGAAAGGCAGGAGAGTCCTGGCAACTAGTGATACTTCCTTGGCTGCTCTGAAGTGGCTTTGTTCCCTACTGTGACTTAACCTTGTTTGGTCATTTGCCCATACCCTCAGTCACATGGAGATTGGAGTGGCTTGCACCTTATTTGATAGTTGAATCTTGCTATTTCTATTGCTCTTTCCAGTATCTTGAACGCTTTTGTCTTCCATGGAAGTGCCCTGTCTCTTGCTGTATTTTTTGAAGCTTATGAGAAGATAAAGAATCAGGACAGAATTTAGAAAGTACAGAGAATATTATATATATATACTGTGCTTCCTTTAAATCTCATCCTTCCATTGCACAACAGTGTAAAGACAGCAGTCTTAAGACTCTGGGAATAAAGAAGAAGAGAGGTATCTTGAAAATTAAGTATTATGATTACAGTGTCTCCAGTCACGTGGTATGTTTCAGCATTTCTTAATGAATACATTGGCAAAGTGAATATCTTCAATACTTACTGCTCTTGCTGGTTATCACAGAGAGGAAACAATCTGAAGGTTGTTTCAAATAAGAGGAACAACATTACACTGAAGCAACTACACCATCTTTTTTCTCTTTCCCCTGTTCTTCCTGTTATCTTTGTTCAGAGGAGTTTGGTGGATCACTGAAGTCAAGTTATAATAATTTCCAGAACTAAAGTTTTTTCTCATTCTAGAAGAACAGAATCCCCATTTTTCTATGTATCTCATGCTCATGTGTATGATATTGTACAAAAAGCACACATACTAATTGGCCTGATAGGACATCAGCAGCAGAAAACCACAAGAACTTTGCCTTTTGGAAGAAATGGATTATGGTCTAAGTAGCCCACTTTCGAAGTATCAGTTCTTCATGTCCTGCTACAGGTAACAGTCCAGTGCCTTATCCTTTGGACCGGATGCTCAAATGTGGGGTTTGAGTGGGGTTTTATTTTGGTTTTTTTGTATTTTTGCATCTGTGCAGAAAGGTTGTGGGGTACATCTCCTTCAGGCATTGGGCTTGAAGTTAATTTTTTCTATGATTATTAGACTGTGTCTAGTTATTTAATGTCTCTACTTTTGACTCTGGAGTTTGACACCTGATGTAAACAGGCATTAAATTCCTCAATTAATCCTTGTGTTCTAAGGAATGGATAATTTAGTTAGGTGAGCTAGGAAACTTTGGCACAAATGCTCCAAGCAGATTAAATAGACCAGACCCATTTCTTTCAAAATCTTTCCTGTTTTATTCTGTGCCACCAAGGGAGGTCAGCTCCAATGCCCTACATGATCTTCATGGCAAGTCATTAGAAAAAACACATTTTTCTCTGTGGTTGTGTTCTTTTGCTATGGGGGTTTAATAGTCTCTCTCTTGTGTTCTTTGTTATGAATTGGTTGGTTCTTGCTACAAGCACACCAGTATGTTATTATGTAAAAAAAAAAAATCAGTGGCCTGTTAACATGAGGTCTTGTTTTAGTGTGAAGCACTATTTTTTATGCTAGAAGATTGGCTATGGCTTAAAATACCAAGATCTGTGTTCTGACCCTCACTCTCTAACAGCTTCTTCCCAGCCCTGGGCAAGTCATTTTAACTTTCTTCCCTGGGAACTGTGGATGGTAATGAATACTTCAATATCTCACAGGGTGCTGAAAAACAAAACCTCTGCTGAATAATCTGCAAGGAGAAGGCAGTATGGCAAAGGAAAGATACATTATTAGCCATAAGTGAAAAGCAAATGCTATTAAAATAGCATTAAAATCATATGTTTTTCAGGGAAATGCACCTTCTGGGTAGTTAGTAGAAAACAGCAGCTATTATATGCTGTCAGGAGTGGAGAATTAAAGTGTCAAATGTGCTCTGCTTTGCCACAGTTCTTGATGCACCTGTTGTGTGCTCCAGCTCTCAGATTGTCATTGTGTCCCTCTCTGGACTGGGAGTGTCTGGCTCATGCTGGAGAGCCCAAGCCAGGACATACTCCGGGGCTCCAGTTGTACCCTCACCTGTGCCAGAGTGAGGTGGGAATCACTTCCCATGAGAAAATCACATGTAGAGCAGAAATAGCTACTCCCTCCCAAGTTTAAGCTCTTCCAGAGCTTAGCACAGGATTTCTCTCTTTGAAACCACTGCAGAGGTCTCAAACACTTTAGACTGGAGCTATATTAACTCAGCATTCCTTTGCCCTAAGGATCCTTGAGTGTGGGGAGGAATCCATAGTATCTTACGTGTAGAAAGCCCAGGGTAGGGTTCTTCACTGTTAACTGCTAAGCTCCAGTCTCTCTGTGGAACAATATCATTCATGTTCTTCCAGTGCATCTGATATATTAGTTGCCAGAGAAATAAAATTGTCTGACTCTTCTCATGCATAACTTTTATTGTTGTTAATATTAAAAGTTTGCTAGCAGAGACGAAACTGCTCTCAGGAGTGGCGTGGTGGGAGGGATGGTGCTCTCCAGCTACGCCTGGCAGTTGTATAGGCAAACAACTGTGGGAGAAGTCACCTATAAAACAAATCAAATTGATTGTCAGTTCGTCAATTGCCGATGCCAATTGATTTGCATTGATAAAAGCCAAGCAGTTATGGCAGTTATGTGGAACTTAGAAGTGGTAATAAATGGGAAAATATGAAAGCTCATTTACTGAAACACATGAATATTGTAACCAAAAGAGTGAGTAAGACCCTGTTTGTCACTACTGTAACACGTCAGTTTGTGACACAAAACAGCAGGGCAATATTCCAGTATTTGGTGTGCTGATTACAGCACAGTGAAATAAAGTCTATTGCTTTGAAACTTGTCAAACAGCTCTGTAAAATGTGGAACTAATCAAATAGGTTGTTTTTTCTTACTGATAATGCGGCACAACTGATGTAAAAATATGCACATTTATATAAATAAGTCTTCAGTCACCTTAGAAGAATACCTGTACAGGTGAAATCCTTATTTCTCTGGTTATGCTCTGGTTTGGTGAAAAACTGTTTTCATGGAAGGAGCACCAATCAGATCTTAAAAGTACATAAGCAATCTCTTGTACTTGACTAACATTTAAAACTGTCTTATGGAATCTGTTTCTTGCTTTGCTCTTAGCCATTTGAACTTTCCGGTTGTCAGTAAAATCTATAAAAAATGACAAGGAGATTCTGGTTTGTACACAAGTGAACTTTGAGCTCTTCTGAGACAGTGGTCACAAGCAAAACCTAAACATCTCAGAAGTATTATTATTATTATTATTATTACTATTAATTCAGAAAGCACCAATGTCTGATGGTTTAGTGCACTTGACGTTCAACTCATCCAGCAAGATTCCATAAACAAATACCAAAAACAAGTTCCTGCAGTACTGCAAAAATTATCCTCAAGCAACTGATTTCTGGTATGGGAGATGGGTGTTTCTTAAGTTTCGTGCTTATTTACCCAGCAGTGTGTTTTGGACAGCAAACTGAGTAGATCAGTTGTAGCTGCTGTTTGGTAGTGGCCTATGAGCAAACATGTCCAGTGTTTCTGTGGTCTTCAGCTATTAAGACTGTCAAAGTATTTCTGCAGGAAAAAAACACCATAAGCAAGTCATGGCTTCACTGTTGAACCACAGCAAGTTTTCCTTAGTCAATAGAATACTGTAGTCTGAATAAAGTGTTGCTCGATTTTTGTTTATCTTCATTCATTCCTAATGCATTAGCTGTATTTCTGTATAATTTAAATTTTATGCACTTTTTGGAGAGGACTTAAAATTACTTTTTTAATATTTTCATTGCATTTATTTCCTGAGGTAAGTATCGGTCAATGTATGGTCTGGGGAACATGGATTCTGTGAATGCCTAAATGAGCATTGCATTGCGGTTTTTGGTCAAATTCTAGCTTTTATTATATATTTGTAAGAAATTACTTTCAAATTGCGTTTGACATATGCTTCAATTCTCAGTAGTTTAGGAGGTGACATCCAGTATGAAATTCATTCAGAGGCCTCAGGTATTAGACTTATAATAAAATTGCTTTCCATGGCATGCTTTATAGAAGCTTTATGAAAATGCAGATGTGAGGTTTTCTTTTTCTTTCAGGACTGTATTTGGAATTTATTTTATCTAAATGATTATCTGTTACAATATTAGTAAGTGACTTCCTGTTTAGAAAATATATACAGGACTCACAGAAGTACAAATAATTTATATTAAGAAGGCTGTAGCTTTCACTGTAGGTGTCAGAAGGTGCTGTTCAAATGGATAAAAATAAAAACATTTTCTTAGGCATACTGTGTTTTATCTAATAGTTTTCAATATGTCTAAGGCAGCACTACTATGTTTAAACCAAAATTTAAGACTAAAATCTCCTATTCACATATAATAATTCTATGTTGCAGAATAAATCATATGTAGTGTATGGGAAATTGTTGGGTCTGAATAGTGAAGGCACCAGTTTTGCTGTTTGATTCCTAACACCTTTAAATATGAAGATAGATGTATAATTCTGCTTGGAAAAAAGCAGCAGGGGCTGGTTAGACAGCTGCACACCTGGGAAGCATTCAGCTGGAAGAGTTGGCAGGCTTCACCAAAGGTCAGGGAGGATATCTGGGGGATTATGGATCCCTTTTGTTGGCAGATGTTACCTGATAACCCTTGTTACCAGCACCAGCTCAAGAAGCTGTGCAGGTAGTTACCAACCAATTTGCCAAAGCACTAAGAAAGGGCAAAATACAGCTGCAATTATCCTGACAGAGCAGGTCTAGTCCAGACCTCAGGCTAAAAGCCAGTTACTCTCATGGATGAAAATTTAATCATATGATATCCAGGGAGTTTGTTGTACAGCTGCTCTTTTTAGATTTTGCAGTATTCTTTAATATCAGATACAACAGCTTTGTTTTTTCTCTTCTGTGTTTCTGAGTGCATATAAAACCCCAGTTTAAATATATGTGGAAACAAAAATATCTAAATAATGGATCTGAACAGAGCTACAGGGGCAGCCAAGATTCTCTGTTAAAAAAAACCCACATTTTGAATTTGTCTTTATTTTTGTGTCACAACAGTTCAAATAAAACAACAGTTCACATCCTCCAAACTGTATTATTAAGAGTTTTTATGGCCATGCTCAGACAATTTATACCAAATAAGACTGATGAAAAAAGATTATTGAGCAAGACAGAACACTAGCTATGATAAGCAATACTTCATGTCCTTGCTAATTGCAGCAAGAAAATAATTCACTCCTTTTTCTACAGTAATTAGTTTTCATTTTTTATTGAAAAAAATACTTAACTAAATTACAGAAAACCAGTCCACTTTCTTTATCACTCTAAAATATTTTGTTATTTAAAAAACCCTGTTTCTATTAAAGTGAAAGAAATTGTAAAACAAAATGATAGTTACATTGTCACGATCATAGTATCAGAAATATGTTTAGAATAGGTAATTTGATATTAAAACAATTATTGTGCCTCTTCGCAAGGAAAATAATAATAAAAATATACAAAAGGTATGTTTAGAAAAATACAAACTGAAAGTAATACCATTTTCTTATTTTCTTTCTTACTGTTTTTTAAGCAGAGAATGAGCTGCAGTATGTTTTACTAGGTCCACTTTTGACATATTTATGTACTTAATACACTACATAGTTTTAAGTCAGCTTCCTCAATGTCCACTCCAAAATGAAATTGTTCATAGGCAAGTGAAGACCTTTGCGACACCTGCAACTGGTAGCACTAAACAAAATCAGATTAAATAAGGAAGAGAATGATTAACAGTCTGAAGAAAATTGACTCAGTGCTGATCATCTCCCTCTGAGAAAGTGTAGCCAAACAAGAGGGGTTTCACAGAAAAGCAAAGTAAATGATCAGGGACTTCTAGGAAGCAATTCTCATGGGAAAAAAAGTGTTAATAAGACTGAGATTGCTTTTCTTTTTTTTTTTTTTTTTTTTAGAAAGGGAAATAATAGTAAATATATGTTGGAGTTGACGTAATAATATGAAAAATATATGAAAAATAACATACTGATCTTCAGAGTTTTTGATCATAATTAATTTCAAAATTTTTTTAAAGACTGTGAAGATGTACACATCAAGGCTTGTCCTAATCTCTACTGTTAGAAATAGACATTGATCAAGTGTTACTGCACATAGGTATGATATGAGCTTCTTGCACCTGTTTCTGAAACATCTGTTACTGTTAGGAACAAGATACAGTGCCAACTAACAATTTGTGTAGTAACAGACTTGAACTTCCTTCTGATTATGATAAGCTCAAATCAGTCAGTGGCTCACTGCTGTCTCCAAATCAAGAAAATCAATCTGTGAACATTTTCAGTATCTATAGTTTAGCATCCCGCATTCATAAAAATAAATCTGTTCCGTTGGATAATCTTAGTTTCAGTCTTTCTGATTCTCCAAGGAATTAATCTTGCTTTCCAAAGGATACCTTTAGAAATGAGCTGATTTTTTGTTGTTGTTTAGTGGCTCAGTACAATGTGCTTGAAATGAAGCAGCGGCCATGAGTATTTTGAAGACTCCACTACTCTTGATGTTAAGTTCCTCAGCAGTGGGATCAGTGTATATTCAGGTTTTAACTTGCATTTTAAAATGCCTCATGGGCTTTGTATTATAGTAGGAAATAATATTACTGTATTATTGTTCCCTATGAAAGAAAAAAGGAAAAAAATTACCAACTTTCTAAATTTTAAAGTTGCAGTTTTCCCCTTGCTCACATGCTGGGAACTACTCTGGCAAAGAAGGTAAACCCTGAAGGTTCACCTATTGCCTACTCAACAGGCCTGCACAGAAAACTGACTTCTGGGGTTCCTGCCCTTGGAGGCTTGTAGCTTGTTTGATCACACCTACACACAGTTGTTTCTGGAGTGCATCAGCTCCCCACTATGTCAGTGGAAACAGAGGAGGGCAATTCCAGATGGAAATTCGTCTTACTGATTTCCCTGAGGAAGTTGCCCATTTCTTTTGTTGTGTGTAGAGGCAGTTTATGGTAATTGTGGTGTAATTACATTCACCTAATTTTAGATCTCTGCAGGCACTTGTAGAGTTGGGTTGGTGTGGCATATATTAAAGCAGATGCTTTAGGGTGAGGTGAATCCTGTCTGAAAATGTTCATTTCTCCCCATTTACTGTAAGGGAAGTCTGTGCAACTACCTCTTAAGTAAATGTCTCAGTTTTCTGTGTAGGAGAATAATTAGGCCATCAGCATTTTCTGTGATAAAGGATTTAGTCTAAATTCTTCTCATAAGGGCTGCTCCACTTGGCCTAAACAATTAAGATCCACCAACTAAAAAAAAGAACATTAATGAACTTTAACATAAAAAACCAGAAGGAAAATTTCATTGTCACAGTGAATGAGCCATACCACCAAAGAACACGAGTTCTGGATTCAGAAAGTGCTGAGCAAAAAGGTACAACAAGGACTGGAAGTCAAGACTACCATCACAGATAAATGCCCTAAAACTAAGCCTTATGCTGAATCTGTCTCTTACCCAGCAAATAGTTTTGCAAAATGAAGATGATGAACATTTTAAAGTAGCTGCAGGGCCCCTGGCATACCTTAGACTTGTGTTTGGCAAACTGTGTTGGTTGGGCTGAACCTGGATGTGTTTGAATCACCTTCTGCAGAAGAAGGATTTGAATGCAGGTCTCCTAACACATTTCTGAGCACATTCCTTAAAAGCAGAAAGGCAGAGAAGTACCACTGGGGAAACAATCACCACTCATCTCCTTCAGCAGTGTTTTGAAGGAGAATACTCATTTCCTCCTGACTTCTGAAGGACATGGCTCATGCTCCTGCCTGCAAAGGTTGCATCAGGTGCCACCGTGCCTGGGTGGCGTTCCTGCATGTTGTAGAGCACAGGTTGGTGTTTGAGGTAGGGGTTTCCCATTCCTTACTTTGTGGAATTTCACATGCAGCATATCTATTGCAACCGCTTCTTTTTTTTGCAATCCAACTCTTCTCAGCATTGCCATCAGCCTCTCTCAGTACTGTGGATTCTGTCTGGGAAAAGGGAAAAAATGTGTGTGTTGCTTAGTTCCTTTAGTGCCCTTCCCAGCCCTGTTCCTATATGACCAGACATCTTGAACCACAAAGGACATACCTTCTGTCAGCTCAGGAAAGCATTTCAATCTCAAAAGGTTATTAAAATAAATGGAACTAGAGTATACCTGTGTGCAAATGACTTTTTCACAGAGCAAAAGACAGCTCCAAATCTGTTCCTTCCTTATATTCTTTTCATTACTTAGTGTACTCCCTGTGTGAGATCTGTTTCATCTTTCAGGCATATAGTCTACTCTCAGAGTAAATGATAGAGGACTATATTCTATGCAATAGTGCTGATGCTATAGCTAAAAAATAAGTAAGTAAATAAATAAATAAATATATAAACCCAGACGCTTCCAATGCACCAATGTACTTGACAAAAAAACCCCACAATTTTATTCTGTTCAGTGTAGAGTGTGCTTGATACTAAGATCTTACAATTACATAGAACTTTTCATTTTGAACAATCTGTATGTGGTCTGTAAAGAGACAATGAGTTCATGTGCCACCTTCAAACAAGCAAAGAACAGTGAGAGAGTTGGAATCACCTGAACAAAACCAAACTCCTCCAGACACCAGAATTAATTCCTTACTTATTACTTCTTGCTGATTTTTGACCTTTGTTTAATCTTAATGAATGGACTAATAAAGTAGCACATCGGTTTTAAATGCTGCCACTGTGCTTTTTTGATTAGCCAGTTTGCCATGTGAATGAGGGTACTTCCATAAGCAGACATTACCATTGAATTTTTTAATGCTAAATTTTATCGTAACAAAAATGTGCATGCTGTTGTCACACAGGTGTTAAATTAGATACTTCCATTTGTTGGTGGAATGAACCAGACAGTTAGGGAACCCAGGAAGAATAAAGGATAACACTAAAGATGAAGCTAAAAATTTCAGGTACCTTAGTAATTGAATAAAGTAAATTTTAAGTTACATTTTTTTTTTAAATTGACAAGCTTCTTTTTTTTAAGAATTATCCTACTAAATTTTTTATGTATTTCTGAAAGGAATTGGAATCTGTCATACTTCAATGTGTGAAGTATGCAATTACCAATTAATATGCAGCTATGAAATTTAGGCACACATAAAATCAGGTAATATCTAATACCTATGCTGTCTTTATTTCACTTGCTTTTGAAACATCTAGATTAGTGGCAGCCAGGACTAGACATTGGACTAAGTGAACTCCAAAAGCAACCCCATTTTTTGATGTCTGGAAAGAATTATTTTAATTTTTTAATTACATTTTTCTTATTAATAAGCTTTGATAATACATGCACCATAAGAAAAAAAAATCATTCTTTAGAATGCCATGTTGAAGCTTCTATATATTTTCTATATAACCTGAATGGAAAAAAAAAAGGAAAATAAATGGATTCTGTCTAGGAGCATTTGTAATTTGTGATCATTTACTGGTTTCCTCAGAAATCATTGTAATTATGGTGTTGTTTGTAACAGAACACAGAAAAATATCTCTTCATTATAAGCTGGCACTTATTTCAGGCTGCACAGACTCTTGTAAATGTAGTTTACAATGAACCACCCATGAATCATCATATTTTGCTAGAGAGTGTTATGAGGCTGTACAGGAAAATAAACCCCAAACAATCTTTCTCAGGTGTTTTGGGACCTGTCAGGGTAAACCTTTTGATATTTTTAACACAGACCATGTAACTTCCTGAGCCACACTGAAGGATACAATTGGCTGTCCAGTGGGTTAAAACTATGGTCATTTTTATTACCTTTTGGAAACGTGCTTTGCAAAGACTCATTCTTCTGCACTGAACAAAAATGGCTGGTTTTTACACTAAACATACTTCATTTGAATGGAAATTTAGAACATAAAAAGCTGATTACACTTAACTACAAATAATGTATGTATAGTTAAGACCTGAACGTTTGCTGTGTGCAAATTTTTTTTTCCTCTCTAAAGAGCAGTGATAAAATGTTGGCCTGTGACTTGGATTAGAGGACATATGAGTCACCAACATGCCATGAGAATATCCAGTTGTCAGATCAGATTTATCATTTGTGTTAGCCGACTTAAGTAGAAATAATTATTTCACATTGGACTTCAGACAATTAGGTCAAAATTTTATTTTAAAATGGAGAAAAAATAAGCTGCCATTTTATTTTATTATACCATTAGTGCCCACAGTAGTGTTTTGGTCACCTGGAACTTCTGTCTTGGTGACAGATGTCACTGTTTTCTAAATGAATTTATGCGTAAAGAAGAAATTACCACATTCTAGGCAAACAAGTAGCTTAAGAATATACATTATGTGCAAAATATAAATATTCTTATTGTGAATCATTAGAGTTTATTTACTGACATAAATGCACAGACATCTCAGTTTGAGTGAACCCGTTGCAAGCTGAATTATAATTCTACTGGTGTTTGAACATTTCTAAGCATGTATATTCTTTTTTCCACAGAAAGTATGCCTCTCCAAACTGTTTCTTGCAATTTCTAAATAGCTTAGATATAATAGCTTCTAACAATTCCTGAAACAAAGGTTTAAGTAAAAACTAAAAGACAACCCCACACCACAAAGCCAAAACACCCCACAAAAACAAAGACATAAAACCAAAACCCAACAGCAAACAGAAAAGCAGTAAAATAGACTAAACACACCATTTTGCAATGGAACAACAACAACTGGTATGTGGAATAACTGCTACTTCAGCATTTAAATGTGGTTGTTCCCAGTATAGATCCCAGTACAGTTTCTAGGAAGACAGCAAAGACCTGTTCCTCTGGGTCAGACCTTTTCTTGCACAAATTTTCCTTTTCTGCATTGACCTGGTGCCCACATAGGGTGCCTAGGGCAGCCAGCACCCTGCAGCAAGAGCTGTGGACCTGGCAGTGGCTGGGGAAGAAGGGCAGCAATGTTTGTCTTTGCAGCATCCAAACTGACTCCAGTTTATTAGCCCTAATAAAGAGTCTTTAGCATTGTTGCTTACAGCCACCTTGGAAGCCTTCTGACTCAGATACAGACATAAAACTGAACCATCTCCTTAGAAGAGCTATAAGACTGCCATCCAGAACCATGAATAAATTGCTTAGCTAATACCAGCTTTTAGCTTCTCTGAGCAGCTGCTGAGATCTTAAGGATTACATAGCTCTACAAAAGACTGCAGTTTCAATGTGTTGTGAGGGGGAGTCTGTATTCAGTTCATTTACCCTGAACAGCTATTCCAAAGCTGAGATATGAAACCATCCCTTGTCTTTGTGTCTCTGTTTAACATATAATTATGGTTTCTCAATTGCATTTTAATACCATCTGATTTTTAATTCTACGTATGCCCTCTAGGTGCACTTTAATTCATGCACAAGATGAATGTTTGTTTCTATTTTAACATTTTTGCACACAGGTAATTTTGTTTGCTTTTTAGTTACAAAATGTATTTTAAATTATTTTAAAATGCCTAGATCAATTTTTCTTGTATGTTTCAGCATTGTAATTAAAACTGTCTAATTCCAAAGAAAAAATTAGATTCTTATGCCTACATGGCAGGTCATCTAGTGGTATAAAATCATGATTAAAAATCTCATCTTGAAAGTTATCTGCTTCTGCACAATGTACTGCTACCAAAAAAATTCACAGAAAGTTTCTTAAATCTTAAAAAATTGTGAGAGCCAATCCTTACTTGATTTCTTGTGAAGATGTCTGGGAAAAGCCTCTTCTTGCAGCCTTCATGCTCTACTGCCCAGTCATGTTACCAATTTGGGAATAGCCCACAGTACCTATATTGAGTTTTTCTTTTTGAAAGGTGCATTACCCATATTTGCCAGTTCCTGTTACCTCCTTCTGCATCACCTGTGCAGTTCAGTTGAGTTAAGTGGAATTATTTCTGATAAAGAGTGGACAGAGTGGCTGTTCTGGGTGCAAACTGTGAGAGTTCATGGCTCTTTATGCTAGAATTCAAATGACACTTTTCCAGCTCTGCACAAACTTTAGAAAATATAATATTTTCAGCAGAATGTCTCGGAGAGGAGTGAGGACTCCTATCAAGAGGACCTTTCTTCCAGGAAAAGGTCACTGGTAGAAATCTGGGCAAACAGAAAGCTTGCTGCTTCTTCTTAATGGCAGGATGATGGTGAGGAATGTCTGTTGCCTTGTATTGGGAGGCAGTTAATTGTAAATGGAGCCCTGGAATAAAATTAGCCTTTTGGTAATAGGTTGGGGATAAAAGCAAGGAAGGAAAGTCACTCATAAACAGGTGATTGAAGTAGAAGGTTTTAAAGGTACAGCATGAGAAGTTACTGAAAAGTCTCAGTAGGCCTGTCTTCCTTTTGCAAGACCAAGCTTGATTTGATTTTTGTTTTTCATATTCACCAAAGCCTTTAAGTAGGTGCAGGTTGAGAACAGTAATGTTCATATTTTAGGTCCCTGATCCCAAGAGGGGAATCTGAGGACAGAGTTGAGAGACCAAATTATGTAAGAAGGATGTGTAAGGATGAAGGAAGAACTTCTTGTGGTCATTATTTTAATCTCTAAAATGCGAAAGATGAAGGTGTGAATTAGGTACACCTGAGCACGGGGGTTTTATTCTCATCTAATTTCTATATTTAGATGTAGTTTGGTCAGAATCCCAGAGTCCTCTGCTCAGCCATAGCCACACTGATCATTAAATAAATGTATGTGCCTGAGGAATTTTCAAACCATGAAGCCAGAAATCTCATTTGGGGTTTTTTTGTACTTAAAGTGCAACACCCTGAGATATGTTACATTTTTTATTGGATTTGGCTCCAAGCTCATCAGATGTAGTTACTAAGAGAACGAGGACCTGTGCATGGTTTAACATAGTCCTTTGTAGTGTGAGATACAGGGTGAGGTGTACACATTCACCTGGTAGCACCAGCTAGAAAAAGGGACAAGGAGAAGGGTCAAGTGATGTTAGCATGGATCAGTCAGAAATGAAATATCTCCATTCACAGGACTCTGTGTTTTATGCATTAATGCATGGTCTCACATACTTCTGTCTGAGTTGGAAATTCTTTGGATGTAGTCACTCATTTTTTTTGACAGTTTAAGGAAGTTACCAGTGGTTTGTGCTTGTGCTTAAAAGTTAAGATATTTTTGTAAGGCATTCGGTTAAAAATGCTTCCTATGTTAAGTACTTGCTGAAAGAAAGGATTATAATGTAATTAAAGCATTGGACAGGTCATGCTGTGGGGCCATAAATGCAGAGGATATAAATAAAAAGGCTAATATAAAAGATATAGCTGTTGTGGGTGTTTGTTCAGAAAGTAGACAACAACAAATCAAGCAAGGATTTTAGTAAATCTTCAACAGGTTTTCTGTGTGCTGATATGTACAGTTATCTGAATAGGTCTCCTAGTGCAGCAGACCATGAACTGAAGGTGTTCCTATTAATTTAAACTGGATCATCTAACTCAACATACTCCTGCCAGAAGCACACTGCAATAATCATAAACCATAGAATGGTTTGGGTTGGAAGAGAACATAAAGATCATCTCATTCCAATCCCCCTTCCTTGGGTAGAGGAACTTTTTACTAGACCAGGTTGCTCAAAGCCCCATCAAACCTGGCCTTGAACACTGCCCAGGGATGGGGAGTCCACAACTTCTCTGGACAACCTGTTCCAGTGCCTCACCACCCTCACAGCAAAGAATTTCTTCCTTATCTCCAATCTACACCTGCCCTCTTCCTGGAGCCTTCTCTCCTTCAGGCTGAACAGCCCCAACTCTCCGAGCCTGTTTTCATAGCAGAGGTGCTCCAGCCCTCGGATCATCTTTTTGGCCTTCCACTGGACTCATTTCAGCAGGTTCATGCCCTCCTTATGCTGGAGGTCCCTGAGCCACACACAGCTCTGAAAATAGTTTTGCAATAAAGGAACTTATGTTTGAGTCATACATGGGTCACTACAGAAACATTTCTACGAAATGTTACCAGCTACTGGTAGCAGTGCAGAACACCTTGATTTGAGAGATCTGCCAGAAACTTCTGTAGAAAAAAAGCTGGGCTTAAACTTTGAAGAAGAGGTTAGAAGTTAAGGAACTGGAGAGATGACTTACTAGAACTCATACATATTTTATTTCTTTTAATACCTCACTTTTCACCCCACCAAAACAGCTTCTAATGGATTCTCAAGTCTCTAGAGATTATTTTTAACATTATTTTTTGATAGAATAAAGTGCATCCATATGTCTCCTTTATTGAATGTTCCTAGTGCTCTCTGGAAAACAGCACTTCTGTTGACAGCAATACTTTTTTGCCTTATGTTCTTTTTTCAATTAAACATTTTGGAAGAGCAGTCTATAAGATTTAGCCTTAAATTCTGATTCTGGATGCACTGCTATATAATGTGCAGATTTGACATTTCATTAAATGCCTGAAAAGATTGAATGAAAAGATCCTACTTTCTGTGTCACTTAATCACTGTTGTTTCCTCAGTCGGGTAAGGAATCAAAGTGATATTCTTAGTACAATACAAGAAAAACTTTATAAGCTTATTCACTTCCCACATGGTATTGTAAAACAAAGTTTAAAATAAAGTTTGATCAATACTTTAGCAAATTTCTGTTGATAGTTTGGCTAAGACGTTAACTGTCCCAGCATGAAATCTAATTAGGAATTATGCCAAAATGTTTGGGGTGGAGGGAAATCCATGGGAAGGAGTGGCGAGGCTGTTGGTGGAAAGTTTGCAAGTGGACTGCAGGCAATCTTACGAGATACTGTGTTCTAAATGCTAGTGTTGTGTTTTCCTGCATCAGTCTAGGATAATTTTTTCTTTCCCCTTTCTCCTTTATGATTCTACTTCTCTTTTACCCTCTCTAAAAGCATGTCTACATTGTTAGTCACTGTATTAATTGCTGAGGGAGACCAAATGACTAGTTCAGACTGGATATCTGACTCTTAGATAGCTAAAGATGAATCATATTTGTTCTATGGCATCATTTAATTTATCCCCAGTAAGTGAGGTATGGAAAATGAGTGGATCTGTGAGAGTCATGAATCCTTCAGCTTCAGTGGTTTGGGTGCTTTCAACTTTTATTTTCCCATTCCAGTATCTGTAGCATTAATTCCCTGACAATTCAAAACAACATCAGGGAGGCCTTTAAGAAATTAAAATCTGAAAGCAAATGAAAGCAAGCAGTGTATGATGGTGAAAATGGATGAGGAGTAAGCAAGGAAGCCATGTTTACTCTTTCCTTCTTGAGATTTTTAAATGCAACAGCTGGAAATTAAATTTGGTTCTTCCTCTCTTAGGCATACCAGCACTGGAAACAAACAAACAAAAATTCCTTGTTGAGAAACAGGCTCAAAAAGTCCTAAAACATCTGTCTCTCTTATAAGCTTTTTCTAAGGGAATCAGAGTTCATATTTCTTTGAGAAAGGATGTGTCAAAATGCCTGTCTTTAAAATGCAGATAATTATTTTCAGCAAAGAGCATTTTGTGTGGTATTTAGTTTGGAATGTAAAAATTAACATACCAGTCACAAAGGATTGAAACTTTATGAAAGTCAGGGCAAAAATTGATGCATTTCTAAAGCACTGAAAATTCTGAAGAATGGAGGAAGGCATCTTGAGACCTTGAGTGATGAAAACTTCCAGCCACAGTGCTTACAAGCAAGACAAGCTCACACAGCTATACAAAATAGGCTAGAGTATCATGAATTTTACATGTCCTGTTTTGCCATAAGAATCAGTTCAGAGAAGTGGAACTTCAGTTGGCCAGGTCATCCGTGTTTCAGATGCAGGAAGACATCAGAGCACCTGTTCATCCTAGAAGAGCTTGGTTACGGAAAAGGTCTTAGTTATGGAAAAGGCGTGAGTGATGTACCATACCCATCTTTATAGAAATGTGCCATAGTTAGGGCATGATCTAGGAAAAGTAGAGAAAGCTTATTGTTACTGTAAGCTGAGAGAATTTGAGAGAAAACTAAGAATTATCATGTTGGATAATCAATGATCTGCTCTGTGGACACTGACTGCTATACCTTCCATTTTTGAGGGACTTATATCTGCAGAAATAAACACTGTGAAATGAAATGATACTTTATTTGAAGAATCATTTTAAGTAGAATGACTAATATAATCCCATCAAGCAAACTGGTGTCCTGTCTTCTGTTGTGTGCCAAAAGGGGTTTGAAAATTTCAACATGTATCTTGTGTTCATCAGAATAATTTTCTCATTATTTTGTCCTGCTCATCAGCAATACATATTCTCTTCTGTAAGTGAAGCAGCTATTTAGCCATCAACAGAGTGCTTTGGGGAGAGGGAGGGGCAAGCAACCTAGCTGTGATAACATTTTCCTTAGCTAAAGGAGTGGTGTAAATAACATCCCTAGAGTGCAAGAAGAATGTTAATGTCAGACAATTAAGCCATCAGAAGCAGTGAAATTCCAGTTAATATGACATTATTAACTATTGAATAGTGTTAAATGTCCCTTGTGCACAGGTATCTCTTGATATTCCTTAATGGTATGATTGCTCACAGTTTATCACTTCATATTGTATAACGTCACGTATTTTTCTTCTGCAGCACCAGACCTGTCTCTGTTGATAAACATGGGCAATAATAGAAGAATTGTTAATAATAAAAAGGAGGTAATTTTCTATTAACCTTCCCATATGTGTACAATTGAAAGTGAGTAAGACTTGAAATATTTTTATTCTCATTTTAAATTTGTTCAAATATATGCTAGAGAAAAACAAACAAAGCAAACAAACAAATGAGGGGTGGGGAATCTCAGTGATGAGCACACCTGAAAACACCTATTGTCTCATCAAATTGCAGTTTCCTATTTTCCTAAATTTCAAAGATTTAAGAAAACAGTTTTGCAGTAATAACAATAAATGTGAATCTACCGTAGCATCTTTGCGCTGTAAAATTCAGAGTTTGTTTTGCATCGTAAGCCACTTCACCATTTAGGGATATCAGTACCTATAGCCTTTAGGCAAGTAGGTGAAAATTATGAAAATATATGAGTAAATGCAAATTAAAATTTTTAGAGATATTTGTGCAGAAAAGTGCAAGTTCAATTTTCATACAAGAAATAATGTTTAAGACTTTATTGTTATTTCTTGCAAGCATTTTTGTTTGTTTTAACATACTCCAACTTTTCTTCTGCAGTTTTATCTTGCAATGCCAAAGTTTTCCAGTCCCAGATCACAAAAAATATGTACATGTCCACCTTCTATTTTAGTGGCTGACTTTGAAGTCATAGTAAATACCTTTGTCTTTCCAAATAGCCCTTAGAGCATGTTTCTTACTGGGCACCTGTGCCATTGAATGGTATGATTGGTGGTGTTAATAAAATAATTCCTATTCTTGTATTGTGATTTTCCTATTTCTCCTAAATAGTTGTGTTGAATCCTCTCTTTTTCTGTGTCCTGTGACAGCCTATTTCATTACCATTAAAAGCTTTCTTGTTCTGATACTGAAATACTCTGAGATACGCAGGGTTCTATAGGCGCTGTGAAGAAATGAGAGGCTTTTCAGAAGAGCCAAGAGTTTATTTCAGTTGGTTCTTCTAAAGAGACATCAAATTTCCTTCAGTTCCTGTGGTGGTATAGTCATGGGTGCTCTGTGGCTCTTGGTGAGGCAGTGAGGGGTCTGTGTCTAGCTCTGCTCTTATCTTTATATGTGCTGTAGACAAATTAGAAATAAGTTGCAGGGAAAAACATCCAAGAGATATAAAACCAGAGAAATTCATTCCCTCAGTTTTTTTAGCTCAACATAAACAGGAAAAAAGAAAAAAGAAGAAGAAAAAGAACAAGAAAAGAAAAAGGAGGAAGGAGAAAGAAAGTGATTTAATTTGCAGCATAAACATTTTTTCATGGAGCAGTTATGGGTATTTCATTGTTGAAGGAAAAGAGGAGTACTCTAGCCAAGGACTGGAAACAGAAGTCAGAGACATTCTGATTATAATTAAGGCATACATTTTTAAGAGTAAGGCCAACAAAATCACCAAAGAAAGAGGGGAGGGTCTCCAGCTTTTCTCATCTAGAAACAGCTGTAGCAACATGCATTAATAGGCTTAGTACAGGGGTCACTGTATTGGTTGAAATAGCATATCCTGCAACGTGTGGGAGGTGAGACTAAAGGATCTAAAAGCTTCTTCTGACCTTGAACATCAAGCATTAGTATCTGTAATCTTAAAATATAACTGCATACCTTTGCTTATGTTTGGAGTGGTTTTTGATCTTTCCAAATCTGCAGCCGTCAAATGACAGATATGATGTCTCTATGTTATGCTTTTAAATTCCCCACATTTGTGATGCAGAAATTCAGAAAATGTAATTTGCCTTAAAACATAAGTAATCTTAAGACTGTTTCATGCTCAGTTCCATGTTTAGAGACATAAATATTGCTCAGTGACATTTTTCTAACCCAATCATAGTTTCAGTAGCCTTTGGCAGCCTGGCTAGTTTGAATCTGAAACTCTGAATAGATTATTTATAATATCCAGCATTTTTCTTGTTTGTGGTGTAGTAGTTGGCTGCTATCCCAAAATGCATCCCTTTTGCCTTTGTAGTATTCTATTTTTGGTACAGATTAATACAGGGAATAATAATAATAATAATAATGATGATGATGATGATGATGATGGAAGTAGCAATAGTATTGAGTACTGAAAGTAGTAATAGTAATGAGTATCTTTTTGGGTACTTGTTAGGGCAACAGATAACTGTTATGCTTGCAAAACAGAAGCAAAAACAGGACACAGCATAAGTTAGTATAGCATGAAAGGAAAGAATTTATAGCATGAGAAACATATTTGCAATGAGAAATTAATTTTATACTTGAGTTCATCCTGCAGATCAGTATCACAAGATGCAGGCTGGATTCATTTTGGTTGAAGATGAACCAGAAAGGGGCCAGCTCTGAAAGGCCCGTTGTGAGTCCATGGGATTAGACTAGTTGATACTTTTTAGGAGATGCTATAGTGCTGGCAGCATCCTCAGAAGTTAGCTTTCCTCTTGGTTTTCCTCGATGTATGGCATTCCTTTGTTGTTGAAATGTCTCCAACCAAAAAAGTTGATATCTTCATACACTGACTATTCCCTTTCTGAATAAGGGCATCTGCCAGCTCTTCTTTGACAACTGGTGAATTAGTACATCTTTTATGTGTTCCTTAAGAGCAAAACCCAGATCCCCTTTTCATGGTGTCTTTGGTCTTTTATTGATTAAAAGATGCCTCCAGACTGTACTACAGGACAGACTGCTCTACTCAATTTTCTTTGAAATGTCTCTCCTCCATTTGTTTAATTAAAGCACCAAAAATCAGATGCCTTTGTGGAATACCTCCGAATTCACCTCAGGAATAAGATCATAGCTTCAGCTGAAGTCAGTTTCTAAACAGCCAGCCATGGATGCTCTGCTCCAAGCTTCAACCAACATCACACATTCATAACTTTTTGAAACGTTATGATTTCTTTCTTTTTGCTGGGACAAACATGATTTTCACTCCCCTCACTGTCTCAGTAAGAACAAGAGAGTTCCTCAGCTCTAGATGTTCCACCTCAGGAGTTCACTATTTTGATGTAGAAACTAGTTCTGAACCTGAGTTAAACTGACATGCTGACACCATTGCAACTTGTTATTTGTGTGAAAGAAATCTCATCATTAGCAGGGGGTCTAAATTATTGTTTGTTTGTAATGTTCTTTGACTGCAAGCAAAAATACTTTTTCCCCTCCCTATTATAGAGTCTGAAAGTCCTTAGGGTGGTTGGCTTGTGCTATGCTGATACAGACATGTATAGATATTTCCCTTTTTATGAGGTATTTCTTTAGATCTGACATCTCTTGCAAGAAAGAGGTATAAAGATATAGTTGCATTAGGTTCATGCAGATATATACAGACCCAATACTTGCTTGTTTGGGACACCAAGAGACTTGGTCCTGTGGAGTTCACTTCCTCTGAGAACTCAGTGTGGCTGGTGGCTGGCAGGGCCAGTAGGACCTGCTGTCAATTAATACTGATCCCCAAGCTGCATTATTTTTTCAATTGTCCATGCAGTTTCTGAAAACTTCACATAGAGTAAGTCCAATGCAATCTTTAAGTTCTTCTATCATGCAAACTAACTTACAGTTTTGGGGCATCACTTGGCAGCCCAAGGAGCCTTCAGAAGCAACCTCAACATTCAAATTGAACCTTCAGCACATTTTAGTCTGAAAGGACTCCTGAAACAAAAAACCTCATTCTTAATGTGCAGCAGATGATATGGTTTATTTATTGCATGAAATATGCATTGTAAAGTCACTGTTTCATCCTGTGCCATCATCCTCTACGTGTCTTCCTAAAGCAAAAGAGACACTTGCAGAGTCTCTAAATGTAACCATCTGTTTTTTCTGCTCTGACACCTTATACCCCAAAATCTGAATGCAGACCTACTCTGGCATTAGCATCATTTGAGTTTGTTAGTATAGGATGAGTAAACAATCTGACTTGCACACTAGCATTGTTCTGCATTTGAGGCCCAAGTTACCAGTATTTGTCCCAGAGGCCTCACAGCACTGTTTCAAAATGGATAAAGGTAAAATAATTCAAGCCAAGTACTGAAGTTACTCTGGTTCCTTTCAGTCTTGAAGTGTGTAGAGGAGAATACATGAGATGAACTGAAATTGTTTTTACTATAGCTGCAAAAGCGTCCGAGAATCTGGCCTTTTATTGTTTTAATTTCCTTTTTTATTGCAGTCTTAGAGAAACAGAAAATTTTTACTATTTTCCTGATTTAAAACCATGAATCTCTCCATTATCTCTGTGTGCTAGTTGAATACTGTCAAGCATGTTAAAAATAGAAAAAAGTAAATTGACTGCTGGCATTTCTTATATGGTGTAAAATTTACTTACAGTTTATTGGGCCTATAGCATTAAATTAAGGAAATGGCATTGCGAGAGTACAGATCTAATATTTTATGGGGTATGCATCAAAATCTCAACAGAGAAAGGCAGGTGAAATTACAGGGACATCCTGCTTGATAATGTTCGTCTTTGTGGCTCTTTTAATGGCTTTGTACCATATGCAGACTGATATTGACCTTAATATGCACAGATAAAGCTGGAAATGTGTAACTATTAATGCACACCCCAGTGGCTTGCCAAGTTCTTTATTGTCCCATGATTTTAGCCCACTAGTTTTCTCTTTTAATTAAGTAACAACTGTGAAAATGTAGTAAATTCTGTTCAAAACTACTAAGCATGCTCTTGAATTACAGACTGTATTGATTTCAGTCCAGTAGATCATAGCCATGGGGACAATGTGCCTGAAGGGTAACAAAGTGAACCTACAGCTCTGTCATCTCATTTTTGTCCCCTGATGTGACACCTTTCCGCTTCTGGGGATGCAGAGTGAGCAATTTTAGTCCAGCTGTAATCCTGTGTTTTGTTCTGTGGCTCAGCAAGCTGGGGTATTAGAGAAATGCAGCAGCAGCCTCTTCCCCAGAGGTTGAGGGCATCGTGTCTCTGCAGGCAGAGTGCATGATCTTGCTGGAGTACCCACCATCTGCCTGCCTACAGCTCCTGGGAGCAGGAGCATTTTATTTCACTGTTGAAACATATTATGTAAGCACACATATTTTTCACAATCTAATTTTGCACAATGCACAGTGTCTCTTTTGGTCATTTGCATTTTCCAGCAGTGCTAATTAAATCAGTACAAGGGGACTCAGCTAACCAACCGAGACTGTCCCAGAATATAACAGCCTCTTCATGCGCTGAGCAGCTGGTTCAGTGCTCCAAGACCAAGTGCTGTCTTTCATGCTAAAGTACCATTCTACACAAAAGGTACTTTTGATGGCATAAAGACATTGCTCTATTGCCTATACATACAGTAATTTTGAAGTGTTTATTGAGTGGCATTACAAGGACTTAAATTTTTTTGGTTTAAAAAATCAGTCCTATTTTTGTAGGTTTTTAAGAACAGGCTAATTTGAAGCTATGTGTTTGCATGCTGGGGATCTACTATTTTTTGTCTGACACAGAGACATGGGCTCATGCAGTCTGGCTGTGCCTAGAAGTGAAGAACAGTGTTGCAATGCTTACAAAACTCTGTCAGCAGTAAGTACATGGCAATTGTTTGCTTTGTCATCTACAAATCTCTATGTTGTATTTTGTGGTTATTTATTTGCTTTCATTTCATCCTTCTAGCTTCTCTCTGAGACAAGTTGGAAGATGTTCCTTGCCATATGTGTAAAAAAGAGCGACTGTAGGAATTGTATCCTCAGTGGGAGTGATTCAGAGGTAGAAGCAGTGAGTCTGCCCTGCCACATTGCAGCAGCCAGAACACCCAGACTTTGACGGTTCTTTTTTGCCTTGACAACATTTTTCTCAGAGACAGACCACGAAACATAATGAGCCAGAGTGTGATCCAGAGCAATAGTTCTCCAGTGTGAAATATTCTGGTACCTGGAGCTGAGTGCTTCTATGACAAATACTGTTATATTTAATTAACACCTAAGTAGGGTGTTAATTCCCTTTCAGTGGAATTAACAGTATGGTCTTCTTGTACAGCTCTAAATATTATGTCTACTGCTAGTCTAGTTATTTCTCGTTTGTTTTGTTTTTAAGCCTAATAATGATCTGTTCCACTAGTAGAGCAGAATTCATTCCAGGCAACCTCAGGCACTCCACAGTCTTCGCTGTCTTCTGTCTTGACTGAAATGCAGGTTTCTTGGTGTGTAGCACGTATCACCACTTCAGTGTTACCCTGCAAGGGCTAAACAGTGCATCCACTGGTCCAGTGGCCTCTCAACACGCCGAGGCACTCACCTGCACTTGGCTTGGAGAGAGAAGTGCCACCTGCTGTTTCCAGCATGACTCGTTTTGGTTTTGTGTGCTGAGAAATTTTCTGACTGTCCTGGTTAATCTGTGTGATAACTGCAAGGTGGTACCACTGTGGGCTGAGAGCTGAGAGGAACATCCCAGACAAATGAAATAGACAGGGCTGTGACACTTACTGGTGCTGAGTATTGTGTGGTTTATAAAACTGGAGAATACCTACTCAGCCTCAGGCTTATTTGCATGTTTTGTGTTGCCCTAATTCCCCATTGCCGAAAAATAGCTGTAAAGCATCTCCTCTTCTAATTTTTCTCAGTGTTTTACTCTTTTTTTGACTAGATATGAATGCCATGACACTTGATTCTGGAAAACAGCATTTTCAGGGAAGGAAACACATTTGATAACATATATGCAATTCAGTCTCAGACATTATCAATAATTTTGTGAACTCTGAAAAATTCAGATTATCTATTGCAAAATTGAGTTTACAATTGACAAGTTTCTTGAGTACAAAGTCTGCAAAATGCTGTTGTGCTATTTATCAGAAAGCAATTAAGTAATATATTCTGGTAGTGATTTTTCATGGTACATTATGAGGTCAGACTGAGATGCTACAAAGACTTTAAAAAACTGGGCTGCCATGATTCAGATACCAACCTAAATCATATTTTTAAGCTATTATTGGAACTCATATAATGGTAACCTCTGTGAGCTTGCTTCCCTCATAAATTGTGTATTACTGGGATTCTTTTACCCAGATTAATTTTTCTTTTTACTAAGTGTCAGCGAATAATTCACAGCCTATTAATATGGCAATATTATTTCCAGAAGTAAGGAAAATAAGTCTCTATCTCAAGCAATTAAAATTGGGCAGCTATGATTTAAGTAAAATACCTTTCAAATAATTCAAGTCTGGTAAAATTATGCCACTATTCCAATTCAGGCTTTCATATTTTATTTAAATACATGTCAGACCTCAAAGTTCCATCACAGTTGTCTTTCACAAAGAAGATAAAATGAAAAGAGTGTTAGAGAAAAAGAATATTTGTGTCCCTAGAAGATGAACAGTTGTACTGATATATTAATAGAAAAAGAGTATTAAACAGAATAATAACTTTTCCATTAAATGTGAGCAGCAATTTCTGTCTAGTTTTGCAAGGAGCTGGCTTTAGCCATTGCAAAGCAAGGACAGGAGGATGTTTGCCCACTGGAAGAGAAATTTGAACATATAAATTCTGCTTTTGCTTGAATAGTAAAACTTGTAACAGAATCTCCTTGGAGACTGACATTTAGCTCCCAGCACCAGGTTTTAGGGGCAGGTGGCCCAGAAGGGAGCTCAGAGGGGACTGCAGGGGCTCTGGATGTGGACAGCAGAGGTGGCTTTTGGTACAAGTAAGATGTGTGTGCCTGCTTCCTGAGGAATATTGTCTGAGCAGGCCCTTCTTCCAGGTGTTCTGGGCATTCACCAGCTGATCCCAAGAGAGGTTGCAGGGTTTCCGTGCTGAGTGACTCACCCTTAAAGCACTGAGAATTACTGATGCACTGAGGCATTATTTGTACCCAGCCAGAATGAAGGAGGCTCCCATTATCACCATTATTGTGTATCACAGATTAATGCTGCATTTTTCAGAGAAGTCAATTTGTCTCTTTTTGTCTAATGAGCATGTCAGTAAGCAGCACATGGGTGTTTTTTTGTTTTCCAAGTATACACATGAAAAAATATTTTGCTACAGTTTGATTAAAAATAAAATTCTTGCATCTTTATTACTTTTTCTTTTCCTCATTAGCTAAATTTGTCTGTTAGACATTTGTGACTAATGTAGATTTTCCCAGAATACAAAACATCTTCCTGGAAATTTATCCAACTCAAATGACAATATAAATGTTTTTCTGGAGCTAAAAACAGCCTTAGTAGTCTGTTGAAATGTTTTTAGTATGTTTCATTTAGTCTTTGGTTAAACTTACTCTGTGAGTTTTCATCTTTATGTGCCATTAGTTTTCAAAGAGGCTTTGTCTTTAGAAGAATACCAAAAGATGTATTATTTCCCTTTTCCAACTGACTTCTTGAAGTCACTTTCTAGAACTTTCCTTGGGAGCTGTATCTGAGAGCTCGGTTACATAACAAACATTGGCATTAGCGAGTTTCATACTCTCTTGTGACACCCTTTGACCAAGAGATTTCTGTGAGTGGGAGCATCTGAATGCCAGGTAGTATTTGACTGCTAGTAACGACTTCTGTAAATATGGACAAATTTCAAGAGAAAACTGCCTGTGCAAATATTGCTGGCTTCTATATGGCTGCACAGGATGAGTGTGGTTTTTGACATTCTCATTTTATAAATAAATGTATAATCTCTTACAATTTTATGTTTGTCAAAGACATCTGTAAAGATAATTATTTGCCTTGCAGCAAGTCTTGTAGGAACTATATCAGTCTTTTAAATATCTCAGTAGCACTCATTAATGTTTGTGTGTAAGTTATCAATCCAATCATTGATAAACTGGAAGCATCTACAAACATCTGGTTTATAATTAGCTTTAGTGAATTTACTAAACTAGAGTAAAAGGCAGTTCATTTCCGGACAGGCTTTGTAGAGAACAGCCGCATCACTTTATTTATGCACCTATTGACTGGAACACCAAATAAAAGATGGGTATTCTAAAAGCAAAGTGCCCCAAACTGTCCTCTCAGTTACGGGAATGACAGCTGGACTTTTTTTTACCAGCCAGTTAAATCATGGCATTTCCCAGAAACTTCAATCTAGAACTGTGCTGAGCAGTACCTTAACTGAAGAGAACAAACCAAAGTACCTCTAAATAGCAAAATGGTTTTACTGGGTAAATGTCCACTTTTTGAATTTAACTGGAGGTAACTTTGAGATTAGAAAGTCCATGTTGCATGCTGCTAGCAGGCTTTGGAAGGTGCTGCAGCTGGCTTTGCACTGGAAGACTGTTTCTGTAGCTGTCAGAGACTGAAATATTATAGTTTATGACTTAAACATTTTCATGAAGGACTTTCAAAACTGTATTACAAAAGCTGCAGAGAAGACTACCACACGCTGGATGGGGCTCTGAGAGGCCCTGGACCATCCCTGATGAAGATAAGATAAAGTGACTCAGGTCTGGGCTGGAGGAGAAGAAAACATTCCCAAAGCACAAGCTTAACACCTCAGGATTGGAGGCCACAGCCCCAGGGCTATGAGCTGCCAGGCTCGAACAGACCCTCCACCAAAGGGTGGGGGGAGAGAGGCTTTGGGTGTGTGTTGGAAAGCCCGTCCCCCAATGTGCAGAGGAGCCCAGCTGAGGGGCCCCTTCACCCGAGGAGAAGCTGCATCCACATGAAGGACAGAGGGGGTGACAAGGCCCATCAAAGGCCCCCCAACAGAGGGGTCCCCAGACCCTGCACCAGAGCACCAGAGATGGTGCAACAGACCCTCAGTGTTGCAAGGGACAGTGTGTCAAGCCAGCCCCTGCAAGGGAGACACGTGGGCGTTCCCACCTGGCCCACAGCGTGTATTAATCCACGGGATTCTGTACTCTTGGCATGTGGCGACATGGCGTGGCCATGGCCACAGGGCCACGGGGGGCCCTCACCACGAGCAGACCAGATGGAGGGGAGCACCGAGACGTCATTGGGACCCTCAGATGGGTGATCTGCTTCCATCTAACCCCTGTCACCTCTCCCTGTTCCCCCACCCCCCACACACACTTATTTCTATTCTTTCTTTCTTTGTTTTTTATTTCTTTCTTTCTTTCTTTCTTTCTTTCTTTCTTTCTTTCTTTCTTTCTTTCTTTCTTTCTTTCTTTCTTTCTTTCTTTCTTTCTTTCTTTCTTTCTTTTTCTTTCTTTCTTTCTTTCTTTCTTTTTCTTTCTTTCTTTCTTTCTTTCTTTCTTTTTCTTTCTTTCTTTCTTTCTTTTTCTTTCTTTCTTTCTTTTTCTTTCTTTCTTTCTCTCTTTCTTTTTCTTTCTTTATTTTTTTCATTCTTTCTTTCTTTATTTTCTTTTTCTTTCTTTTTTCTTTCTTTTCTTTCTTTCTTTTCTTTCTTTCTTTCTTTCTTTCTTTTCTTTCTTTCTTTCTTTTCTTTCTTTCTTTCTTTCTTTCTTTCTTTCTTTCTTTCTTTCTCTGTGCCTCTTTTACTATTAAATAAAATACATCAATTTTTTCACACCAACATCTAACCTCATTTGGTTTCAATCTCGTTTTTGGGTATATTTTGAACCTTCAGGTTCTTTCCAGCTTATACACAGACTTAATATTCTTTGCTCTTCTGGGTTTAAACCAGATCATAACAGTAGCCACGAGGAGTGGAGCTCTATATTGTAATAAAAGCCAAAGTTCAGTAATCTGAGGTAAAGTACAAAATGCAGATGTGTTTGGCTCTGTTGATTCTCCTGCTGACGCAGCCTCTCTGTATCATTACAAACCACCTTTTTGCTTCCAGCACAGTACACACTCATGTCTTCACATTTCCAACAGAGGCTTGAGGCTAGCCACAAAAACTAAGAAAATAAATCCAGGGCATTATATGCTTTCACAGTGTTCCTAGAATCAATCTTCCCCTGTGGTGTTGGTCTCATTTGTGGCTGCTCCAGGGTATCCTGTTTATCTGGTCCTCAGACTACCACAGAAGGTACAACAAAGGCAGGTGTAACACAGTGGTGAATTTAACCTGGGGTGTCCTTAGGCAGTGAGGACTCCTCTATCCCCAGCAACAAAGTGAAAACTTTCTCCACTGTGAAGATCAGTGAGTGTGCAAACCTCAGCCTGTCTCTTGGTCTGAGGAGAGCAGGTGGAATATATCGTCTGCAGAGATTAGGGAATTACATATTTGTAAAGAGACATACATCCAAATATGGATTCCCATAATGGAGAAAATCATTAATTGGCTAGAACTTATTGCAGGTTTTTTAATACAGTCTGTGTGTAGTGCAATCCCCATGCAATTTAACCTGTAAATTCTACAATCCTGTATTTTAAAATCTTGAATTTAAAATGCTAGGAGGAAGAAATCAGAGGATAAACCTAAGAATGCAAGTCTAAGTGTTATAAATATGATACATGTGTATGATATATAATATAAAAGATCGATAAGCAAAAAGGTTAGTAATATAATCCATACCCAAAGAGAAAGACCACAAAATAGCAGGCTATGAAAGAGAAGGCCATTTCCCGTCAATAAATTAGGTCTTAAAATGTATACAGCACATAGAAAAACACCAAGATCTAATTTTTTCCAAAGCCTTTAGTCTTGAAATTTGTTTAGATCTCCATGATCTCCATGATCATCCATCATGGAATAGAATTTATTGGAGTAGCCCCAAATATGAGAGAAATTAATTTTCTCCTTGAGGAGTCTAATTTTCTTGCATACTTCCCTCTTGGTTCTCCATCACACTTTATCATGCCACACATTCCACAGTCATGCTCATAGATCATGGTTCACCCCTAATGGTTTGAGACTTTGCAGATAAGTCAGATGGCAGACTTGGCTGAAGGTAGTGGTGAAAGGCAGGCAGAAGTGCAAAAATGATGCACAGTTTAATCTAGAGATAGAAAGGCTTTAAAAATAAAATGTGTAATCTTCAGCCGATGACTGGGAGTGTAATACATGCTTCATATAATTTACTAAAGTTTCGTTTTACTGTTATGGTGATTACATACTTTTCATGGAAACCTGAAGGAATATCCCTTGTTGAAGATGCCCATTATACCATGACTATTGAAATGCCAACACCCATCTTTATATTACTCTCATATATAGGTTTGTTGAAAATAATTTCCCTTAAATAATAGGCTTAGCTATAGGCTGTATTTTAATAATGAATCCTTATAAAATCCAACCAAGAGTTTTCCTATTACTTGGAATTTTCATATTCTCTCTTAAAAGTGATTTTTCTGGTTAACTGTTACAGAAACTATTAAAGTAAATCATCTTATACTGGCTCATAAGTTTTAAATGCCTGAGATTTTTATTAATCAAGTACTAAAATAAGATATATTTCATTTGTTTGAAAAGTACCATTCATACTACAAAGAGAAGGAATTCATATGAGTAGTGGTAATCATAATTTTTTCTTTAATGAAGGCTTTCTTAAGGATTTTTTTTGAAGTTTGTTACAGTAAAATATCACTGAACTTGTGGGAGGGCAAAAGGAATTGTGGTGCTCTTCTTCTGAGAGGATCATCTGGGGAAAAATCCTGGGCATACAGCAGGAAATTTTGTTTTATGCTTAAAATCTTTAGGGTGTGATATATATCCTGGGGATACAGCAGGAAATTTTGTTTTATGCTTAAAATCTTTAGGGTGTGATATAGAGGGAGTGTTTAGGAGCCATGGCTGACATGGGCTTTCTCACAGCTGTGTGGTCTGTCCCTCACTGCTGCTCAAACTTGCATTGCTGATTTTTGTGCATCAGCCTAAAGTTGTGTGGGTCTGGAGAACAGGACAGGAAGAGGGAAATTGTAGGTCATTTCACATTAGGTTGTATATAACAGAATGAAAAATGATAGAGATGTTTAAAGATAAGTGGTCATGGTGTCACTAAAATTACTGGAATGACTAAGAGGGGTTCCGTAGGGTAATTTCAGGTATTCTGGATTCTTACTGAACCATTTAAAAAGACATTAGGAAATGAGCAATTAGACCATATACACAGCTTTTTACCTGTGATGACTATGATTTTCTTGATAGATCACCGAGAGAGTCACAAAACAAATATTGTTGCACTCGCCTCCCTGGGTAAAAGACTTTTTTATCTCATTGGTAGAGAAAAGAACTAATTCATCCAATATTCCTGATATAGCTGATTTAAAAAATTTAGGTCATGATTTAGAGTACTTACACAAAGGTCAATTAGATTATCTGTGAATGATGAAGGATAAATTAATCTAGCAGGCACCAAATTGCATGTACTCTACCGAAGAGGTGCAGAAGAGACTTGAGCTGTTGTCAGATGTCCTTGGACCCACCCCATGGTGTGGATATAAAGTTCCAAATACCACCTGAATAAATACTTTGGATAACACTCTCCAGTAGAATAGTCCTGCTGAAGCTGGTGAAAGCCAGGTCATTCAAGGCATTTGATTTTGCCACATACATGGCTTGTGTTTACAGTCAGAAGTGGAAGCTTGCTGAAAACAAAGGGAGAGCCAACCTGGTTCAAGCAGGGCAGTAGAAGAGAGGGGGTAGTTTATACTGAAAGTTTATGATCTTGTCTGCTTTCACAGAGTAACGATACTGAGGTATTTCCTTAACTTTCCCCTGATGCAGATCATGTAGAGATGCAAATATAGATCTAAAGTCTTGCTTGCTCGTAGATATTTCTAACCAGGAGTATTTATAGAAGCCAGGGAGACTGAAGTCTTTTAAATTTTACTCCCAGAAAATAAAATATCTAAGGCAAATTATTCTCAGATAAGATGCAATTGATTTTACTTTTACTGTTAAAAAGACCCAAATAATTCACCGCACCACATTTTGGGAAGTCAATTCAATGAAAGATTATTATACAAGATGAGCAAATACTAATGGGTGAATTCTCAGAAGTGTTTGTTGAAAATTTACAGCAATAAAAATGTGTTAACGGTAAAGCAAATTATTTAGAGCTGCCATTGCAGGAACAACAAGAGGGATGTTCATGTTTACAAGTAGTTCTCCATGGAAAATATAATGCAAGTGTAGACTCCAGCTGGAGCATCGGTGTGTTACCAAATAGGAAGTTACAAAATAACTGTTACAATATTTAGGACTAGAGAACATTATAAACCTTTATCCCTGCCATTTTCTTGGAAATAGCAATTATCTTCAGGTTTGAATCTTCTAATGAGCTACAAACTATTCAATACTCTTTTATCTGCATGTTCTTTATTGTACTTCTTTTCTGATTGGACTTTGCTACTAGATTTTATAAAGACAAGCAAACATGAGAGAAATGTACTAGAACACTGTAAAAAGATACACTTTGCTCATGAAATTCATAAGTATAACATGCAAACAGAGAGTTTTTAGTTCATCCAAGTGCATCTTGTTTTATAATGTCTGGAATCAACTTCAGTCGTGGTTACGAGTTTGCCATCAGGATTGATAGCTGTACCTAAGCCACACATAAGTTATGCAAGAGATCATTACTGGAAGTATTTCATTCACATCCTGTGTTTCTCAGCTAGTGAGGCAAAGGGCTTCATTGGAGTGAAATGAAACTGAAACAGGGCACAGGCCTCAAGCCAGCAAAAAAAAGACAAACCAAAACCATAAAAGCACTGCACGGCTGCAAGCCAGTGAATGCTCCATCATGCAGTTGTCAGCCTCCTCCTGTGGCAGTGGCCAAAGAACCCTTTAAATTTAAATCTCTGGGTTGGATACCTAAAGCTTGAGCTGTATAATACCTCTGACACAAACAGTGCTTCCTGCTGCTGTCACATGCAGTGAGTGGGATGTGGCCTGGGGGAGCTCCTTCCCTCTGAGCTCCAGCTCCTGAGCCACAGGGCCGCGCTGGGGGATTTGCGGAATGGCGCGATGGGCACCGGTGGTCCCTGAGCATCATCCCGAACTCCTCCACTGTGGGCAGCCTGGGAATAAGGGAAAAGAAGGGGGTTAGGTTCATATCAGGAATTTTTCAACATCTCAGTAATTTTCAATGTTCTACGAAAAGAGACAATAAAGGGAAGTTGAATGGTACAGAAACCAAGTCAGTCACTTCTCTAACTGGGCTGGATAGGACCATTAAAAAGCAGTTACTGGCTGTAAAAATGCTTTCTCCCTGTTTTTTTCTATGAACTTACTGTCAATGTCGGTTCTTCTTTCCCTTCAAAGTAAACCAAATGATAACATTTTCTGTCTCTTATTTTCAGCCTTTTGGAGGACATAGTCCTATTATTATTACTCATGTTATTCTTGATTTATATAGTCTGTAACACAAACTGTAATTCACTGCTGCTGAATCAAGGCTGGTTTACATATTTGCAATTCACTATAGTTTTCTTGCAAAAAGTCTTATGGATCCATAACTGCACATGCAAGATGTTGTTCTGATTGTACTTTAAAAGGATCAGGCTGCTCCAAAGCTCAGGTACTATAAATACCACAAAAGCATGTCTGGAGTCAATATGCTTTTAAAGAGCATCAGGTAAAACTACAGAACTTTTTACAGGAGAAAAGCAGAAGAATGGCAATTGAATGGATGAACTAAAAATACTGCATCTGTTTTTCAGGGCTCTAGAACTATTTTATTTTTTTACAATTTCCAGGAGGAAAAATTCACTGTTATGCCAGATTCAAAAAAAAAAAAATATATAGCTTGTGCCCAAAGAATTGAAAAACATCAATTAGTTCAAAAAACAGAATGACTTTTGAAGAAGAAATTTTTTGATTGTACATATGTTGTCTGTATTTAATATGACTGCTCTTTAAAATTGACTAATCTCTACAGTATATACTCAGATATTATGCAAAAAATTATACTGTTTCCACTGTGTTTGGAAGCTGCTAAGTTTTATTTCCTCTGCACCATGGTTTTATTTCTGTTTATTTCTGTTAGAAACTTGCTTTTGAATTGTATGTAACAAATACAAGGCTGTAGGCATCTCCTCTTGTAAATACACATTTTTACATCCAGTTTGGAATATGCAATTTGCCAAAAATATCAGATGACTCTTTTTATGAAGTCCTTAGGAGGTTTTAGTGCATTCATTACACACGGTGAACTAAATGAACTAAATGGCTGTGTTTGAAGCAGCAGGCTGTAAATAAAAAATGCACTTTGAGGGTCAGAAATCTGTGTAGGTTCCTAAACTTACTTATGTTATAAGTTGAATGATTCGGGTTTGTGTCAGTGGGCAGGCTACAGCTGTTGTTCTCAAGATGGCATTTTCTCAGGCTGCCAAAAAGCATCTGCATCACTGGGCATGTTCCATATATTAGAGCAAGAAGAGCAAGAGCTGCAGGACCTTTACTCTCTGCAGCTGATCAAAAAGGACAGCAGACTCAGAGAATTTTCTTCAGCCTCCTTGGAAATCTCACAAGAAATTAGAAGTAAGGATGGTCTGGTCTGCAGACTGCACCTATTGCAAGAAACAGGGTAGTGGTACAAAGTAGTAGACAAAGTAAAACTTGGGGATCCTGGAAGAAAGAGATCCATCTGGAAGTTCTCAGCCTCAGGAAACCGGGCATACAGGTATTTTTTTGTGTCTGTTATGGGCTGGGGTGCTATTTCCCCCCTTCTTTTGATTATGAAAGTTTGCTAGGTTTTTGCCTTTAGCTAAAGAAGAGAGAAATTATTTATAAGCTTTTTATAAGCCTGGAACAAAAGGTTTTGAAGTTACTGACAAAGAGCAGCAATAATAAGATTATGGACCTGTAATAGGCAGATAAATAGGAATAGCTGTAAGGAGAAATATATTTTCATTTATAACCATTTGTGCTCTGCAGTGACTTTCAAATAATTAGGTACGAATGTTATATGCGCCTATTTACAGGAAAATCTTTATATAGTCTAAGTCAGTAAGACTTTTGGCAGAAGGTTCAATAGCAAATGCCATTTGAAAAAATGTCATCAGGTTGAATGTGTGAAGCAACAAGTTAGGGATCTATCTACTTTGCAATTTTTCATCTTGGGAATATATGTCAGAACTCAATAGTAATGATTTTTTATATTTTTCCTATGTCAGAATTTCAGAGAGGGAAGAAATTGAGTTATTTATAGATTTCTCCATAATTATAAATGTGATCCATATTCAAGGTTAAAAGAAATGGGGAGGAACTATATTGGGAAATGCTTTTAATCATGTCGGATCAGATTTATAGATATAGATTTCAGAGTGGAATATGATACACCAGCCAGTGGCTAAACAGTAGTTTAAATTGTTTTGTCCTAAAGTTATAGTAAAAGTGGCAAGTACAAGGTTTTTTACTCAATGTTTTCCACATTTGCACTGCTTTGCTGAGATGTTGTAATTGATGCCTTTTCCTGGTCTTAAAATCAAGAGTCAAACATGGTTAGAAGGCAAAAAGGGATTTTACCTTGGTATTTATTTTAAGGATCCTTAGGTGCACATGTCCAGGTCATATGCATTGAAATGCACCCCGCCGAATATGCCCCCCCCAAAAAAAGATCTGGTCTAACATTATAGGTTTTACTAATTAGCATATCTATCAGAGATTCCCCAATGAGAGGCTCGAGTGAGACCCCCCTCCCCAAGGAGCCTTCCCCTGGATGGTTCTATCTTGGTTTACAGAATGTGTTCTGGAGAGGACCTTGGGGTCTGGGGCACGCTGATCCCTAGCTACGAAGCTCCTAAAATGTTTAGTCTCTCAGCTTGACAAACAAATCCAAGAATGTAGGCAAAAAGCACTAAGAATACAGAAGTTGTAAGAAGGTATAACAGGGGTATAAAAGAAAAGGCAAAAACCTTCATGGCATCATAATGACCTTTCTTGGTGGTGGAAATAAAATATGAACCCTTGTTTGTGATAGTGTCTCTTTCAATTGTGAGTTCTATCAGAAATAAATAAAACATTATATAGCATTTATATGATCACTAAGTAGAGCCACATTTCATAATGGTTACACATGTACTAAAAGCACTGAACACTGCAGAGAGATTTTGTACCAAGATTTTTGGTTTAATATGAAGTGGGAAATTGATACAAGGTCATAGGAAACATAATACCTAATACTTTATTTTTTAGATACATATGTAGGTAGTTGTATAATAACAATATGTTCAAGTTTTGTGCATAAAAAATATTGACAGCTCTGTCTATAATCCTATATGTATTTTCTGAACTGTACAGATTTAAACAATTATTTGTCATTAACTGGTTTTAGTCTTTACTATTATCAGTAGTAAAAAATACTGTACCAACCACATGCTTTAACCAAAAAGCTCTTTGTGATTTTGTCCTCCGTTGTGACAGAAACATAAAGGAAAATGAGTCACAAAGACTTCACAAGTGATTCACTGCTTCCATCAAAGCAATGTAATTTTAAATTGTACTTTTATTTGTCTTTTCTGTGACAGGAGGCATTGTTGATAAGGACCTTCGTCACTACCTCAATCTACGGTTCCAGAAAGGTTCAGTGGACCATGAGCTCCAGCAGATCATAAGAGACAATCTCTATCTCCGCACAGTGCCATGTAAGTAGGGTGGAGATGGACAAACCTGGCTTTTTAGTGGCAATAGACTGTCTGAGTGAGTGCTGCTGAGGCCCTTTGCAATGCATGAAGAGGTGGTCTGTGGATAAAGCAGACTTCCTGTAAATAGATCTATGGCTTGGTTCAAGTCTTTCATGTTACTGCTGAGAAATTTAACTGTGTTTGAATTCACTAATATTTTCGTGGTGTTTTCAAAGTTGTAATTTCATAAAGTCTGGCTCTAGAATGATAATCTTATTTCTTCTGTAGTTTTAGAAAGCACAAATTTAAAGAGAAAAAACCCAGTGTTCTGGGGTGGTTCAGTGGATGTCCAACAGAGAGAGTTTGATCTGCCTTGTGTTTCACATATCCATTATGTAATAATACCATTGGATTTAGAATGCAATAGGGCAACAGAAGAATGTATAGACTAGATTTTGTTTGAATGCAACAGGCATGACAATGAAAGTTTGTACTGTCTTGAATATGTGTTTGTTGCCACATAAGTCAATATTCAAAATATTTGAAAACCTCTAAAATAATTTTTGTTGTATTGAGAGTATCCACCTATTTCTGCAGTAGACATGAAATTAAGGAGAGTCACGCAAGCCATGTCCGACTGTCAGGGCCATGCCTTTCAGAACAGATCTACTTGGCTGACAGACAATATATCATTTAAAATGGACTGAAGTTCCATTATTCTTCGTTCATAAAATAATTGCTTAGCAGACATAAAATGGGTCTTCTGGTTTTGGCAAAAAAGGGGTGCACTTTTGAATTTACAGGCTTGACACTGGCATGATAGGCAGAGGAAGGTATACTGAGTAAGTGGCTGTGCTATTTGTATGGTAATGAGTGGATGCTGTTTGAAAGCTGAGTTGTTGTGAATGCTACTGTATGTTTTTTCTTTCATAGCATTAAATAATGAAGCTTTGAAAAGCTGCACCTAAAAAAAGTTGTTCAAGCAGTTGCCCCCCTTTTTTTTTTCTTGGAAGCTGAAGATAAATAAATATCAATTCTTAATTTCAGGAGTTCCATTTGCAACTTATCAGAAGGGAAGGTGGAGAAAAACATTTAAGAATTATTACCTGTATGCAGAAAACAAAAAATGTTACATTTATGTGAGATTTATGATAAATTAGTTTTGTCTGAAAATACTGAGAAACATCACAGCTGAAGTGGAAATGCAAGTACAGGAAAGTGTAGAAAAGTTTTGAGCCTAAATCCCTCTTCCAAGGATCTCTGGGAGCATCATTAGCATAAGAGTATACTTATTATAACCCCAGTCCATGCTCATTAGTGCCACAGGTCCAGGTTAAAGAAGAAGGAAAATACAATATTACAACTACTGCACACATGTAACAGATGCTGTCTGTCAGCAATATGGGCACAATGAGTAGCCTTTGAGGTTGTTTTGCTTTAATCAAAACAATAATAAAGTGTTCTCATGTGTCAAGTAAAATACAGTACTCACAGAAGCAAATTTGTCTTTCAAAATGTAACACTACAACCACAAAGACTACAGTTTGGAACCTGTAAACAATGCTACCTTTTCTTTCTGTTGTGGCTTCTCCATCTTCTGTGTCACTTTAGGTGGCTAAATTCTTAGGTCATTATTGTATTCATAGTGAGTATATTTAACTAAGTAAAAACTACATTTTGAAGTATAGTGTACTGTTACAGATGGCAGCTGCTGAATTCCCAGGTAAGCTGTCATGTTCTTGGAGAGTGGAGGACTCTTTTCAGTAGTAGTGGTAGAAAAAAACCCAAAAAACCCTCCATAATGCCCAACTGGCATATTTTCTTCAAAATCTTCTTGAAAATTGTTTGAAAGTAATCCTTCTGAAATGTGGGTGTTTAAAAAAAAAAAAGAAATTATGAAATGCAGAGGATTATATGTGGTCAGCTAAAGGATTTTCCATAATCAGTCAAATAAAAAGGATACCATCACATAGGTGGCAACCCAGATTTCCCCTCAATCATAATTGTGGTGAATCTTTTTTTAGTGAAATTTTACTCTGTCTCTAGAATTCATGTCTAGGAGGGAAACTGTTTTCTTATTTTCATATAAGTTAACTAATTTTTGAATCGCAAACTTACCTTTCAAGGGCATTAGTATTCAAAATTTTCTGCTCTGGGCAGTATTTTGTTTTTAAGCTCTGTACATAGTCTAAGAGTGCTGGTTAGCTGTCCTAACACTGTATTTTACAGTCCTTAGTATACAGTGGTAATGTTTGACTGTACCAGTGCCCACAGGTTCACTTAATGAGTGCACCTAACCATGAACTTATTACAAATCTTGCAACAGATGCCAACACAGCAAAAGCAGCGCTCAGTTTGGTCAAATTCTTGTGCAGAAAAACAGAGAGGGAAAGCCAGCTGCAGGCATCATAGCTTTAATTTCCAATGACAAGGTTGCAACACAAAGAGGAAAAAAATTGAAAAATAAGTGGCAATATTTTCCGTTTAAAAATGCATCTACAATCTTTGCTCTGTTACGGAGGCATAATTGCCAGTAAAACCATTATAGAGAGTCCTTGACCTTGAGTTTTTCTGTTCTTTGCTTTCTGTTCACACTGGCAGCACTGGCCCCAGCAGTGCAGTGGGCAGGACCATGGGTTTCTCAGCCTTCTAGGTCAGACAAAGTCATCTTTCACTTGCACTGAATGAGTGAGTATTCTCTGTGAAACCAGGAAGCAGAGAATTAATCCATACCTGTTTTAAATCAGGATAAGACAACTCAAGTTAGACAACTGAACTAAGCCAGATATGGTTAGGGCTTGTACTCAACCCTGACAGTGTTTAAAGCCAGGCTGGATATGGCCTTAAGCAACCAGTTCTAGTGGGAAGTGTCCCAGCCCATTGTGGGGGGTGTTGGAACCAGATGATCTTTAAGGACCCTTCCAATCTCTTAACATTCTATGACTCTATGATTCTAGATAAGAATTTGAATTTTCTATTATACAAGTGTACATCCCTGTGTACACCAAAGAATAGATGGGCCAGAATCACATGACATGAGGATAATGGGTCAATTCTTCCCTCAGAAATTGTAGCCCCTGGGAATGAGATGAATTGGTTGGGTTTGTGATCCTTACATTTCTCTATTTTTGCTAATGCAGTGCCCCTTTCTACTAAATTAGAAAAGACCATGTAACCCTGAGAGTCAAGCGCTGCCTTCTATAAGTGTCGCAGCTCTCAGTGCCATAAGAAATTGATTTTCCCTGCATTGCCAACAGGAATGATATGCATATATCCTGGGGCAGGATGTACAATTGTATTTGCAGCAGTCAAGATGCAGCTGTTAACAAGGTAGTGTTGGAGGAAAGAAAAGTTCCTCATTTTCCAAATTCAGAAGACCTAGCTGAAGTTTGTGTCATGCATTTTCTTCCCCTTTTTCTGTTGTATAGGTTTTTAGCACTTTTCATATCCTAAACTTACTCCTGAAGGTATTTAGGAGCACTAACCATTGTGGTTGTCCTACAACACAGAAAAGTAAGGCATGGTGAAAAGGGGTAGCTGTCAGCACTGTCTGACACTATCCATCCAAATCTAGGGATCTGGAGAAAGGCCACAAAACACGTTGGGCTCTGAATGCTATGGGCAGACAACACCTTAATCATGCTGCATCTTGTGCTTGGTAGTGTTCCCAGCAAACTGCAGTTGCCATGTGGGCAAGCAGCTTTCCAGTCTTCACTAATGTGAGAAGAGGTAGCTCTAACTTTGTGTCATCACAGGAATAAAGCTTTGAGTAGAGTACGTCACAGGAGAACAGTCTTGATAGTGACAGTCATGGTCGGACCTGTCTCCTTTGATATGTCCTTCCAAGCAACTGCAAATTCCATTTCTTTAAGAGCTGGAAAAATAGTGTAGCTGTGGTTGAAAATAGAATCTGTGTGTGCTTCCTTTCCAGACAGGGAATGTGAAATGATAGTGGAAAACACTGTGATTAAACCGCACCATAAAAAGTCAAGGACAAGCTGATTCATAAAAGTAAAAAGTCATCCATTAATTTGAAGAGATGCTCATCCTCTGGGATATAACTTCAGGTTGACAGTAGCTCAGATGAGTTGGTCTGTCCTGCTGCACCAAAGGAGGGTGCAGCCCATAAATGCGTTCTTCACAGTGAAAGTGGGGGAAAAAATAGCTTTAAAAACATGATGGGGATGAGGAAGCTTCCTTCCTAGTCTTTGAGTTTAGAAAAAAGGAATGATGTAAGAATAGAGAGGACTGGGTATATGGATCAGCCTTACAGCAGTGGATATTGCAGTATTACCATTAGCACAGAAGTTGCAGGAAGGATGTTTTATTTAAGACATTTGTTATCAGCACAGGAAAAAAAGTTATGTTTGTAACTGAGCCATATACTATATGTGAGTGACCAAGGGCAAGAAATGGAATCATTATGAGCAGCAGTTTCCCACATGGCAAATCGTGATAACAAATCCTTTTTCTCAGCTTGCCTGCTGACGCTGTGGGGACTCTGTTAGGTGAATGGAATTAACACTGCATTGCAAATATGAAACATATGAGCACTTAATAAGTCACTTAAGTCACTTCTTCTGTGACTTATTTTTTTCCATCTTCTGTGAATAGATTCATGTCATTTAGATTTAGGTCATCTTGAGTCAATTTAAATAAGAGCTTCATTTTCAAATATAGTTTTGTTGTATTGTATTTTAGTATAGTCTGGTCTATATATAAATTTAACCTACATGCTGCAATATTGTCTGTGTACTGTTGAAATGTCACTTCTTACAGCATGCTTATGTTTATTGTCTAGTCCTCTTCCCAGAAGAAAAAGTACATGCAGTGATTTTTTAAGTTTTCTTTTCTTGGTGTTGGTTTTGTTTATCATACACAGTAAAAGTAGAGCCATTAGCTTATATTTCTGTGATACTAAAGTCAGTAAAATATGTTTTTACTTGAAGCTGCAGGGGAATTCACACTTTCAGACCTGAAGAAATCTTCATCTGAAAAACAGTGCAAAACAAACAAGGTCTTTCCCTCTGTCAGAGAAGTGTAATATATTGGGAAATCTTAGTTACTCATAATCTAGTTCACAGGTACCAATAACAAGCAAAAAACTTCTGGAGGTGTGTAAGACTTTTCTCTACTGATGACAGGTGTTATCATAGTTCGTATTTCTTCTAATACCTTTTATTTTGGTCACAATAATTAGTAAATACTGAAATAAATCCCCATTACATACCTAGGTTTTCATACGAGGTTTCTGATTTCCAAGCTGAGGAAAGAGTTGCGGAATTCAAGTGAGCAATAACTCTGTGTTGGTTGAGGGGAGCCCAAGCTCAGAAGCTCTCTGTGCATAGTTCTGCTGCTCTGAATAAGGATGTGTGGTATACCTGACTAATCTATATTTGGACAAATATGAAGCCTTTCAAAATATTTTTTGAAAAATGAAAGAAATTATAATTTTTTTTCTTCTAAAATGTATATAGCCAAGAAAATTCAAAGGGAAATGTGTGCAACAGCTTTGCCAATGGTTTAATATATTTTCCTTACAAGTTTGTTCAGTGTCAGAAGTATCTTACAAGAGGTATTGTCAGTTAAAGAGCTGCCAGTTTGACATCATTTGGAGCTATTGTTAGGATAAAATAACCTGTGCTTAGCACACCATATTGCCAAGAAATGTCTGCATCACTGGAAATAACAGTACCTAACTTTAATGACTACTTTATTCTTCCAGAGTTAGCTGTTGCTTAGACTTTGCTGGTTCAGAATAGAGCTATGCAGAGCTTGAAAAAAGTGTTCTTGTTGTTGTGTATCTAATGGAGCACACCTCCAAAGTGTACTTAAATCAAAATCATTGGCATCTCAAGCAAAATCAGGTAATTACATGAGATGAGGGCCCTGCTGTGTTGCATGCAGCACAGCCACATGTACCAGAGGATGAGAAAGTGGCACTGCTTCCAAAAACTGACAGCCTAAATAGAAGAGACAAAGAACAGCTGATAAAAAAACCTAGAGCACCAACAATGCCTAAGTTGTCCTGCATGAGGTAGAGTGGTGGTTAAACTGTTCCCTGTGGACCTTGCTTTCTTTTCCATTGCTACATTCAGTATTCCTAATTACCTGCTGGAAATGAATGCAGGACAGTGACCTTTTTTTCTGAGGACACTGGGAATGCCTGGTCCAAAGAGTTTGGCATATGCATCTTTGTATTGACTTTTCCAGGTTATTTTATGGGACTTTTTGTCTGTTTTAGAGCAGGATGGTAAAGGTTGCAATCAGCACTGTGCTTCCTCTCCATTAGTTTGTACAGAGCATTGCCTGTGCTCAGAGCATCTTCAGGCTGCAGGCACTTCATTGCCTTCAGCAGGAAATGGATAAAAATAAAACCAGAGAAAAAACAGTTTTTAACATTTATTTATCACAGTGAACTGCAATTTTAGTTAAGGTCTAGGGTAAACAGATGTCCCAACTATATCTACAAATTGCAACACAGATGAAAAATACTGTACTGTGTGTTAGTCATGAGAGAGAAAATGTACATCATTTCTGTCTTTTTTTCGTAGAAACTTCTCAGTTCTACATATTGGGGATATCAACTCTTGGCTATTCAGTGACTAAATACTCACCTTATAATAACTAAGGTATCCAAAGAAAATAAATACTGTTCAAGATGAAGTGGGGAAGGAATGTGTCTGATGTGGTGTAACTGTAGTAGGAAGTGAGAAGAGTTGTAACAAAATGAAGAGCAGTAATTGTGTACTGCTTCTGATACTGCAACTTGAATGTTCCATAAAGGTTGTATGAAAATATTAGGATGCTTGAATTGGTTGTAGTTCAGTGAAACAGTTCTGTTTCTCACAGATCTTTGCACCCAAATCACATCTGTAAGACACTGAGGCTGCTAATTCTGTCCCCTACTCCCATTCTTTCCACTCCTTCATTCCCTCCTTTCTGCTCCTTTAAATACCATTCTTTTCTCCCATTTTAAAACACAAATCCTACAAAATCAGTAAATATTTTTTATAATTTGGTGCCGATATAAATTCTTTTTCTAACTGGTAATCTGAGGCCCTGCCAACTGGAAAGTTGATACAATACCACTAAAATCACTAAAAGTTTTTGCAGTAAAAAAAAGGTAAGAAAATGTTCTGGAATTGCAAACTTAATCTTTCTAAAGCAGTTTTCTTACAAAAGTATATCACATATCTTCCTTAAGTGATGTTATCTGGCATGTGATTTAGAGACTAATGTCAAGCAGCTTGGGTTGCTCATCATATCTGTGTGGAATTATTTATATGTGATATAGCACATGCATAATTCCAGATGAGAGTTTAGTTACAATATTTGTGCTGATTGTCCCCAGGAATTTCTACATGTTTATGTAAACTATGAGGAGACTCTCAGGTGTTGCAAAATGGGTTCTCTAATTCACATAATTCCAGAAAGGATAAAGGATAGTGGCAGTTCTAAATGAATTTTGATGATAGCACTAATTTATTGATTACTTGCAAACTAGCAGCAAACTAGAAGGGCAATAGCATGGGTCTTATGAAGTCCCTTGCCTCAGCAGAACAAGAATAGCAAATAGAAGAGGCCACAAATAACTTACTTCACAAGTACAAGTCACAGTTCTTGAGTAGCCTAAAGCAGCTTGAAGTTTGTGTAGAGGCTGTATCTCCCTATGACAGTAGGCTTTTCAAGCCTGAAGGTTTTAGATACAGTACTGACCTTTCTCCTTAAATAACCAAAGTATCTTAGAAATCTTGGAATTACAAATATGATGAACAAAACTTGCAGCACTGCTGAATGTAAGTGTTCCTATGATTTCTAAAGCATTTTTTATTTCCTACATGAACTTTCCAAATTACCTTTTGATGTTAAAATATTTTTAAATATATCCTTTAAAATGTAGCCTCCATCTGCTGCAGTCAAATAGGTCAAAAAATTTTTTTTTTTCAAGCTAAGATATTTTAAATATCTGTGTTTTCTCTCAGTCTGGAGAAGATAAACTGTCAGAGACAGTGGATAATCTTTACTTGTTTTTCTTTTATCTGAAGAGCAGCTGAACAATGAACAATGGAACAACAACAGCTGTCCTTAGAAATTCAGATCAACAACAAAAAAAAAGAGTGCTATAAAAGAATCACTATTCTGAATTGAATGACTAGTTAAACTACTAAATCCATATTTGCATCATTGAATAAAAAGGTCCAATATCAATTTTGGCAGGATGTGCTGCTTTTGTTTTTGTTCTCTTCTGGGCCTTTCATCTACAACCACAACAAAAGCAAATCAGTGGTAGTGATAATGGATGTCCTCGTGAATTGATCCTCTGGTGCATACTGAGAAATTTATGTGAATTGGTAAGCAGTTGGCCAAGTTCACCAAATAACCAGCTTCTCACGTTTATGTCTCTGAACTGCACCTGCAGATCAGTAGCCTCCTCACACCACCTGGAGCCCAGGTCCTTCTTGATTTGTTTGGGCACTGTGCTCTGTGCCACCACTCCCTCCTTTAAAAAACGTCACTACTTACATTAATGAGAATATATAACTTTAGATCTTTTTTCACTATTTAATATTTTGTCATGTCCCCAACTGTAGAGAAGAAGGCACATCTTTTTTCATATTTTCTGTGTCTTACAAAAAAGAGACAGAATTTCAACCTTCTCTGCATAGTAAGCCCAGGTAAATGGACAAGTGTCTCTAGTGGCACCATGTTTTAGATTCAAAAGTACCCTGGCTCAAATAAATCCCTTTAAGAAAAAACATTAGAGAATGAAGATTACAGAGGTGCTGTAACACCTGAAGAGTGAAAAAGACTTTGGTTTCATCAGTAGGGGTGAGAATAATTTATAATTTAGTGGCTGAAAAACTGTTATGAGGAAACTCCTTTTCAGCAAGTCCTTATCTTTTTATTTTCCTGTATCCTGAGGATACTGCTGTCCTGGTTTTGACCCATGACAGTTTGTCAAAACTTTGTATTTATCCTTTATCTCCAGGTTTTGATTCTAACCAATGCATTTTTCTTTTTCTAATGTATTACTGTTATTAACACATCAACCTCTTGACTAGCTATCAATCTATTATGGATTATTCAAATAATTCTGTCAAATTTATTTCAATGAGTCTGAATAGAGAAACTTTCTTACTGTGGAGATGGCAGAAATATATTTTGGTTAGAAAAAAATAATTATAATAATGCAGAGGTTCCAGACTGTATTTCATATGAAAGGAGGGATCTGGATTTAAATACAGAACAGTGTTGTAATTTTAGCTTTTAAATTCTTGTCTTTGAATTTTAAAAGCTTGGCATGGACATATATCACAGGGTCTAGAAAACACTATGCTTTCCAGTTAAGATATTAGATTTTTTAGTACTAAACTTCACAATAAATTACATTTGCTATTATTTTATCAATGTGTCTTTGTTGAAACTAATCACTAATACCTATAATACATTGCTAAGTTATTTTCACATTGCTCACAAAAATAGTGGTTCATTTTATATGTAGGAAAGCATGAAATTCACTCTAGGCTGCTGAAGGTGCAGTCTCCACATGTGTTGTAGTGGCCTTTAGCTAGTGGCAAGATGCACACCAGCACTCAGTTTAACTCATCTGTAATTTCTGATTCCCCGTTTTGGTTTTGACTGGTTGTTGAGCTTTCTTTTTCAACTTGGTACTGCTATGATTTCTTCAATTCATATAGGTACTGACTTGAGTAGATGCTTGACCAATTATTTCATTTGGCATTTGTTAATACAGGGAAACACAGAAATGTCTTCTTTTTTTTCTTTTTCTTTTTTTTTTTTATGGTTTAAATCAAAACCACCCAACCTCTTATTGAAAAAATTGAAATTTTTTTTCTGCAGAAGAATCTGTGGAGCCCTTCCTGGAAAGCTTGATTGCAGGTGTGTCAGAAATCTTGCAGTAAAGCTCTGCCCTGCTATGATTCATTCATTTCACAGAACACTTCATTTAACTGGCAAATGTACATTGCATTGTACTCCTTCATTAAAAGCTCTTAGAACCCAGAGAACAGGCTGTCACTTAATTGCCTTTAATTCATTGGGAAATGTATGCTATGGTGGCACTCAAAATGGTGATTTGGCAAGATTTCCTTTCTTACGTAAAAGTAGAAATTACTTTTATGTACAATATCCTCGTAGTAGCAGCATCTATAAAAAAATTCTCTTGTTCCCTTAGAGATGTCCTGCTTTGACTTTCTCGAAAATGCTGAATGATTCTGAGCCTCTGTACGTTGTTAGCTCCATATTTCTAAACCATGGCTGACTCCCTGCTCAGAAAACTCGTGGTTTGGTGTCTGACTCTGAGCCTTCAATAACTGGTCAGGGAAAGGAAGCTTTTGACTGCAGGCTCTAGGTTTTACACAGGTTGCAGAAGGTGGCTTTAACCAAATCTGGTGCTTAGGGCATGGAACTTTGTAACTTTAGTCTGTACAATAAGCAAGGCACATTCCCAAATACACTTCAAGGTTTATGTCCTCTAGATAAGCTAGTGCAGCTACCTTCTCAAGAATAGGATAAAAATCAGGCTGGGTTCATATTTCTCTCTCTTCTGAGTCCTGTGAGGACATGGTGAAAAGTACAGCTGAGTAGTGAGTCATTCTACTATTCAGGGTTTCATTCAAGGAATACGTGAAATGTAAAGTTCCCCATCAATTACCAAAGATAAAGATTATTCCCCCTTGTGTATCATGTAGAATGAGTCTAGCTGTAATATATATTATCTAATCTTTAGTTTATCTTTGTGTGCTTCAAAAATAATGATTATTTCCTATAAAGCTTCAAAACTTGCCATGAGATCATCAGTCACTTTTATCTACAGTGCAAATGCATCTGTACTTGTATTAAGAGTTTGGCACCAACTATTTAAATTACTATTTAAATACACAGTTAAAATTGTACTGACTCAGAAACATCACACTTGGAGCCAGAAACAATTTCATAATCTAGATTGTAAACTGTCAGAGAATAGTTGTTGTTCTGTTTTTGTACTTTATAATGCAATGTCTTGGAAGAAAGTGATAAATTTTGGAGAAAATGCTTCCTCTCATCATCTGCACAAAAAGAGAGCATCTAATTACTCATTTCCTGTCATTATCTTCAATTTGCATCTCCTAACTCTGGTGCGTCTGGTGGGTTTTTGCTGAGAGTTTTAATTGTCAGAATCTTCTGAGTAAGATACAAGTAGTTTCTGTCCTAACTCAGAACTGTTCGGTCTGAACTGGAGAAATCAAGTGGAAAAAAATCCAAGATATCTGGGGGATTCAGTGGTGACCTTGCTTCCACCAGCTTACACATTTAAAAACAATATTAGAAATCCACGTGGCATTGTGTTTCTAAGAGCATTTTTCCCTACACAGTTGAGCAGAGTAACCTAGCTCTAAGTTTAGAAAAATTTATTTCTGATAAGTAATTCCTACTTTATTGAAATTCTTTTAAAATTATGAAAAAGCAGTAAAGTCTAAAAGAAAAGAGAAGGCATCTGCAAGATGCAATTATATTGTCTCTCTTTGTCCCTCTTTATTAAATGTGGAAGGTTTGAGCAACAATAATAAACATGAGAAAATGTTAGTTCTTGTATAATCATCCATTAGCATCATAAAGGAGAATTCTGAAGAAAGATTAAAGGTTTGTCTTTTAAAAAGAAGAAGGTTACAGATTTAAGTTCTCTCTTCTACAAAACAAGGAAGCTTGAAAGATGAACATAAAGGAAAATGAAAAAGCAAAACAGAAGGGTTTGTTCAACAAGGGAAAGTGGCAGAATCTGCACCTGGGATGGGGCATCCCTGGATGTACAGACCGAGTGGGGAATGAGAGGCTGGAAGGCAGTGCCACAGAAAGAGACCCGGGGTCCTGGATGATACAAAGTTGAATTTGAGTCAGCTCATTAGTCACTGCACCCTTCTAATGGTAATTTTCACTGAGTTTGAAAACATGGAGGGTTGCTGAGGCCATGTGTTTAACTGCATTATGGCCAGAGGTCAGATCATGCTCTCAGAGGAAGGCAGAAGCTTTCCTGACTTGGGTAAGAGCTTCTTGAGGATCATGGCATTGTTGCCATTGTTAACGACACACTATGTCATAAACTGCAATATAAAGTGCAATAACTGGGTTTTTTCTCTGCTTTGGAAATGTCTGTGCTCATAAACAGTTACCGAAGACTTGGCACAAGTTTAAAGAATTTTAAAGGATAATGATGGATTTGGAGAGACAGTAAGCTCTGAGCAAAAAATGCACCTCCTATCCTCCCATGGAGCGACACCTTACAGGTCTCAGGGTACATGACACAGTATTAGACCATGAGGAAGCCATCTCTGGAGCCCTTTGGGTGGTGGAAGGAATACCAAAGATAACTGTAGAAGGTAAATTTATAAGCAATTGGGTGATAAATTGGAAATTTTCTACAGTTTCCTGGGTTTTGTTAATACCCAATCTGAAATGAGATCATTGTTTTAGACTGAAGATCACCTTAAATCCAGTTAAAAATATACATGCAGTCAAAAGAAAAGGCTTTCTATTTCATTTCTTGACGTATTTTCTGATGTGATTACTATTTATTTACCCATTTCTGCTCTGACCAATCTTAAGGGAAGGAAGAAAACTACCATCTTAGGTTGGCTTAAGCAGTGAAAATAAACTGCAAGTCACTTGAGGGGTTCTTTTAACCCACTGGGTAAGAACTTAAGGAAAATCACATAGGAAGTGTACAGAGGAATAGTCAATAACTTCAAGCACAATTTTTACTGTTCAAGTGAAATATCATAATGAACTTTCATTGAGTTGAAGTGAGAATTAATTTCATTCTCTATGTCCCTGGTAGAATTTTGTTAAATTATTGCAGGCCTCAGCTTTCTGCAGCTTAGAAAATAATGCACCTCTTCCCCTGACAATACTGTGAGGTTTATAGCAGCTTAATTTTCTTTTCATTATGTAATTCCAAGTAGGACCTATAAAGATGTGATCTGCTCAACACTAACAATCCTTCAAAGCTAAAGCTTGAACAAATCAATGTCTTCAGGTCCATTAAACTCAAGCACAAAGCACATCACGTTCCTGAACAAAAGGATTAATTGGGGTGTAAGAGTACACAGAAGTAAAACAATGAGTAATTATGGAAACTAAATTCAACTAGATTCAACCTGATTATTCCAGAAGTCATACACAGGAGGCTCTGTAGTGCTCTGGCTCTGTGTTCTTCCACTCCATTTTTATTCTGGTGCAGGTCATGGCACAAGATCTTCTCTTCCTGTTATGTGGTCCAGCAGAAGTGTTTTAAATGGGTTCACAGAAACTGCTTGTAATTTAGTGCCATATCAGTGCAGAAAGAGGAGAGAAGGGGGATTTTAGTGACAGAGAGAGGAACATTTAAAATGGTTTGATCTGGTTTTTTAGGTTCAAACCATGTATGTACCTCACTGTGCAGAGCTGCTCTGTTCCCCATGGTTGTGTACTGTCACTGTTCAGACAGTATTGTGCAGTACTGCAGCATGTGGCAGACAGTGAAATCTGTCTCCATGCAATACTCCATATGGTGCTGTAGTCTCCCTTCATATCCCAGTTCTCCTTTCACACCCCAAAGAGACATCACAGAAAATGTGGGAACACGATTTCCTTGGCCAGTATGGAGTGTCCTCATCAACAGTGCACAGTCCTAAGCATTTCAAGGTGATGGCTGTGTCTGTCCTAGAAAAAACAGATGGAAATGAATAGAAAATAGTGCCCCTCTAAGCTGGTGGAAAGGGATTTATTTCCCTTCATCTCCACTTACAAAAACATACGATGTGGTTAAATGTTCCATTAGTTTGTCTCCACTACTCCATCCATCTCTTACAGAAGTGTACTTCCAAGTTTATTTACCAATGATGTGTGTTTCCAACTTTAAGATAGGAAAACTGATTCTAAATTATATAGCCCAGCTGAAAAATACCACATCATATTGGCAAATATTATTCTGCACTATTATGTCAGGGCAATATTTAATATATGTTCCTCAGCAGCATATAGATTTTTTGAAGTGGTTTTGGGGCTTTGGGTGGTTGGTTTTTTGGTTTGGTTTTTTTTTTTTTTTTTTGGTCTGTTTATTCGTTTAGTTGTTAGGGCTTTTGTTGTTGTGGTTGTCTGTTTTGGTATGGCCTGGGGGTTTTTTGCTTTTGTTCTTGGTTTTTTTTCATGTTCTGTGTAGGATTATTTAAAATATTAGCAGCCAAAGTTTTTGGTTATGTTCTCTTTGTCCTTCTTAGATTCAGGATTCTCCAGCTGTTTTGTTAAATCTGGGCCATATACTACTCCTCCTTCTGTGTCACTAAAAAGCTTGAGCAGAAGAAAACAGGCACAGCCCTATAGTGTGGAAGAGACTAGCAGTAAGGAGTTCACCCTCACCTGCCCCTTACCCTCCAGCTCCATAATAAGTTCTGCAGTAGCACAGGGGACAGATGAGTATCAATAATCAGTCTGCTCTAACTTCATGGGTTCCCTCATCAAGGCCAGAAGTACATGAGCATGACTTGCCTGTTCATTCTCTGCAGGCAGCATGAGAACCAATATCACTCTGCCAAGAATTTGAGCTTGTTTGCAGTCCACAGAGGCAAGGATTTGATTGTCTGAATGTCACTGTATCCAGTAATGTGCAAAGAAAAGGGGTTGGCAATCAGATAAACCCCTTCTTAACTTCTTAATTTTCTTTTCAGTTTCATCTGTTTTATTTTTTTCTCCTAAATTGTATTATTCAAATGAAAATTCAGTGCATGACAACTAAAGCATGCATAATAATTCTTTTTCTCTTTAAAAAGGCTGAATTTTCTATTTATCCCCTGGTGCTTCAATCTATGAAAATGTTATATTAATTATGTTTTTCCCTATTGATACTGCCTGCAGTTATGCAGTTATTGTATTCATGCATGTTGAGAGAATGCAATGCCTGCATGGATTGCAGATGCCAAGGGATCCATGCGTCCTTGGTGGGCCACACACAGCGCTTTGTAAGATCAAGGTCCAAAGTGTAGTGCTCACAAGGACTTTGGTGGAACAGAGGACTTGGGAGTGTCAAAAGCTGTGCCTTACTGATGTAATAGCTGAATTAGGTCTGCAGGAGAACTCTTCTCTTCCTCTTTTGAAACTTATTCTGTACAATGAATTTTAAATTATTACTCTTTAAGAGTTTCCATTAGTCTGAATACTCACCAGCAACAATTTCTCCACTGATGTCAATCAGTGTAAGTTCATTACTGCTGGGGATTTTCAGAAATTAGCACAGTTTCAGGCTTTAACCTTGTTATGATAGCCAGGAAACATCAAGTTCCTTTTCCAAATGATTACCGAATGCTAACAGCTCTCTGGATGTTACTGATGGAGATTGGCACAAATAGCTTTGTTCATTGTTGAGCTAAATATGTTTCTGAAATACCAAAATAATTAAATTGGAAGTTTTGTAGCATTTTTCTGTAGAGACTTGTAAATTGCTTTGTTCTCCTAAATTACAAAAGAAATTAGCTAAAAGTTTAATCATAGAACTGTAAAAGGTTGCAAATCTGAAAAGCAGGAGCAGCTTTATTGTTTTCTTTAAATAATGTGCTGTTATTGTCATTTGCATAGTTTAAAAACAAACAAGAAAAGCCCAAAACCCAATGCTCACCTGCAGGTTTAAATTAAGAAAGCCGTTTTCATTCATTTTTATGTTTTTGAAATAATTCACCTTTGCAGGCTAATTTTGCAGCATAGTGAAGTTTGTCGTAATTGCTGCCTAGGAAGGGATACCTTTGCCAAGGTCATTTCTGTCACTTCTCCTTATTTGTTTCTTTAACCTTTACCTCTGAGCATAAATGTCATGTTGTGGCTTAAGCACTATTATAAGCAGTAGCATGCCTGAGTGCAGCTGTAATTGAGGATCTACCTATTCTACCCTTTGCAAAATTGGTGCAGGCTTCACAGCTAAACCTAGGTGCACTGATCACAGTTAGGGGCAATGTGGAAAACTGCGATTCTGTGTGGTCTCATTTTCATAAACATTATTTTGATGGGGCTATTTTAGCCCACATGTGCTTCTGAAAACAGAAGCAGAGCAGTAAGACCCTGGGGTAGCACTGTTCCCATAGGCAAGAGTATTTATTTCCTTGAAATAAAGTGTGTGAGTGAGACAGTATTTTTTTATGACAAGAGGAGCAAGATCATGTTTTATCTTACCATCCTTTGAAGAAATCCATGATAAATCAAGACTTTTTGAGGAGCAAATGTAAGTCACAGGATTCAATTTCTTCAGTGACAATTTTTGGACTAGGAGTGACTTTTGTAGAGAAGGAATTCAGGCTTTTCCAGGTACTTTCACAAGAGAGCACAAGCAAGGTCAAACGAAAGAGGTGAGAGTGAGCCAGGTCCACAGTTTGGTAAAGAAGACTAAACTTAGAACAGAAACAGAGAAAAAGAGAATGGAAAGAAATAAAAAGAGTTGGCAGTGATGGATGATGAGATAACAGAGATGAGATTCAACAACTGAAATCTGATTCCCTTCTGGAGTAAATAGCTGTGTAAACAGCCTTTTGGCCAGCGGAAAGGTTGAACTATATCTTTCAGACTAAATAGGACCTGAGGTAGAAAATACATTGCAGTGTGGCTTTTGCAGTCAGTAGGATGAGTGTGACAGGTTAAAGAGCACAGAAAAGAATGTGAGAGGAGCAATCCAGGAAGGTAGTGAATGGAGTTGGTGTACAGCTTGGCTGTAGATGGCACAAAGGAAGATGGCATTAAACAATCAGAAGGAGTAGGGCAGATACAGCAGAAAGACTTCAAAATAGAATCTTCAAAGTTGGAAAAGACCTTTAAGATCATCAAGTCCAGTCATCAACCCAGCACTGCCACCATTTTCACCACTAAACCATGTCTTCAAGTGCCATATCCGCACGTTTTTTGAATATTTCCAGGGAAAGTGACTCCAGCACCTTCCTGTACAGCTGTTCCAATGTTTGTCCATGAAGAAGTTTTTTCTGGTATCTAATCTAAGCCTCTCTTGGCATAACTTGAGGACATTTCCTCTCATCCTGTCATTTGTTACCTGGGAGAAGAGACCGACACCCATCTTGCTACAACTTCCTTTCAGGGAATTATAGAAAGTAATAAGGTTACTCCTGAGCCTCTTTTTCTCCAGGCTGAACAACCCCAGTCCTGTCAGCCACTCCTCATAAGACTTGTGCTCCAGACCCTTCGCCAGCTCCATTGCCCTTCTCTGAACATTCCAGCACCTCAATGTCCTTCTTGTAGTGAGGGACCCAAAACTGAAGAAGGATCTGAGGTGTGGCCTCACCAGTGCTGAGTACAAGGGGACAATCATTGCCTGGTCCTGCAGGTCACACTATTCCTGTCACAAGCCAGGATGCCATTGGCCTTCTCAGCCACCTTGGCACACTGCTGCATCCTCAAAAGGGAACAAACATCCGCAGCCTGGCCCAACTCAGGATAGGGATTGTAGGAAAATCAGAAATCTTATTGAGGGACAGCAGCTGCCCAAATAGTGCCTGATGTGCAGCTATGTTGATAAGACATAAATTTCCTCTCTGAAGTACTGGCTGGATGAGATCTAGTGGGTGCTCTGGGAGGCTGCAGCACTAGTGTAGGCATCAGCCAGGGCACTGCAGCCCTCCTCAGGCTGTGTATGAGCTCTGGTACCATTCCAACACCCCCCAGGTACCTCCCCAAACTACAGGCAGGGTGAGCCTGCAGTTGCACTTGTTCATGGTGGTTTTCTGCATAAGGACTAGGAATGTGTGAGATGAGGCTGCAGAGTGATCATGGGTTCAGAGATGGCAGCATAGAAGATGGACAAGGGGGGCATGAGGTTCTCTAAGGTAAATGAAAATAGGAGGTTATATTTTTCACAAGACTGATTGAAGTGGCAAACCTGTGGGGAAAGTAACATGTGACAGGATTATTAAAGATTTCATTATAATAGAAACAAGAAAGGACATGAATTAAAATGGCTGAACTATGACGTTTTCTAATTTTTAGCACTATGGTTTATAAATGTAGTCATTTTCTTCTGTCATAAGTTACAGTGTAGAAATAGTCATAAAACATAGTTAATTTTTTTTTTTCCCTTGCAGGAGAAAATAACATTTTAAGGGGGGGTCTAAAAAGAATTTTAGGTTTTTATCTTAATTTGTTTCTGCTTATGGAACTGGCAACACTAAACGGTAGTCTGGGAAAAAGGGAAGTTTTCAAGCTCGCTTTAATGTAAGATAACTACGGCTCTCAGTAAGTGTAAAGACTGAAACAATTTCTTAATAGAGAACCCATTGCTTCAAACGTTAAAAGAAAAAATTTAGTTGCCATTCTCAAGGAGACTTTCTTCCCATAAATTTACACTTTTTTTCAAATCTTTAATTAGTTTTATGCAATCGTTCTGATGTTGTTGGAGGAAAGAAAAATAATAAAATACGGCAGTTGTAGCTTGAAACCTAAAGTGATACAGAAACAGATAAATAAAGATTCTGAAAAAGTAAAGGCTTGCGTAGAGCATATCTAGCCCAATGTCTGTAAAACTGAGATTATGTTGTTTATTTACAGCAGTTGTGTAAAGCTTATGTGAGTCATTAAATAATTAATAACATGTGAGATTAACTAGTTCCTGATCTTTGTGCCAAGCAGGCATTTAGGTATGGGCTGGCAAAGTCAGTAGCATTCTTTAAAAAAATACAGTGGAGCTATGTTAAAGGAGAAGAAAAATAATTAATATTTTTTAATATCGGTTGATGTGGATTATGCTCTTTTAAACCCAAACATTTCTCCAGGGTTTCTCTTAAACTCAGAAGTGTTTGAGATGCATTGAGAGTGCTGGGATAGCTCAGAAATACATTGCAATGATATCCTTTTTAAAATGAGAGATGTTTTTGTTTAAATGATATTGTGAACTGAGCTTGCAGGGAGTTTTCTCCACACAGCAGTACTACACAGTGTTCCTTACCAAGAAATGTCCATTTCTACCAGTCAGAGGTGCTCAGACATGTCCTGGTTCCATATGGCTCTTGTGAGGAATCAGCAATGATTCCAAAGTCTGTAGGAGGGAAAGAAGTGGGAAATAGGAGATGTCCCTTATGAGAAGATGGTTTTGACCAAATTACTGCAGTAAAGAAGACTGCTGCTACAAACAAAAAGCTCTATATTTAGTTTATTGTATCTTTAGAGATTTAAAACTTTCTAGATTAGCTAAATATTTACAACAAAATCTGTCTTGAATCTTATTTATTTGTTGGCATTTACCTTTGGTTCTAATATATGTGTCTCCATTTTTCTTGACTCAATGTATGAGCATTTCAGCAAAATAAGAATGTATATGTGTATAGCTTCTTCCTTTTGGTTTTTTTTTTTGTTTTTTCAGTAAGTATTTTTAATCTCACCTTCACAAGTTACAGCCAGGAGCTGGAACAGCTTCCTGTTAATGACATGTCAGTAGACCCAATAGAAGAATGTTCTTGAAAAGGTATTTTTATGTTCATTTTAGTCGCAGAATGACTCTGATGTACCAAGGGTGTGCAAATTAATGAATAGTGAAATGATTTAAACGTGTTTAATTTAATTTAATTTAATTTAAACGCAAATAAGTGATCATGAATCTGCTGGTTTCTGTTATTGGCAAGATGAAAGCATCCATTTGCTGCAAGAAAGAGAGTTAAAGTAGGAGAAAACTGAAATACGCTGATTTCAAATGCCAAAAAGGAAACACCAGTTTGACCAAGAATTTTATGCTAAATCTCAAGATATGTGCTGTAGGAAATTAAGGTCATCCTGTAGTTAGAAGAGGAAGTTATTTAGGGTTTAAAAGTATTTTCTTTCATTTTAGCATGTCTCTCTTTCTTCCTGTGCAACCTTAATAAAGTCACTAAACTTTTGCTGCAAAATAATTTTCTTCATGTACAAACCAAGAGAAATAACAGCCTTTGTAAGTTTCTTGTGAAGGCAGATTAATGAAGACTCATTAAATGATTTCATATCACCAAGTGTAGTGTGAAATGGAATATACTACCAACTAAAATATATTTAGTTAGTATTGTCAAAATCAAAATCTAAAAAATTACTCATATCTGAAAAAAAACCCATCTCCAGGTAGATTTCAGGTAATGACATACTACTACACGCAGTTGTTTTCTGTTTTATTTCCACCCTCTGTAGGTAATTTCTTGCTTTAATACGTGTCACAGTACATATGCACTATAATCCTTGAGCAGGGTCTTTTTGTTAAACCATATATTTGCAAGACTTCATAATATTGTGGGAAGACTGGGATTTTTTATTCTTTTTGAATTAAAAACATGATTTTTACTTTAATGGTTATGACTAATAAACATATGATTTCATATCTTTCAAGAGGGAGAACATTTATTGAGAAAAATGCTAAAATATTCCTTATATGAGTAATTTCAACTTCATGGTAATCTTACTCCATGAAGACAGTCTTGGGGGAGAAGGTATTTCAGGCCTCTATTAGGTAGCTGATTTTGATGTTTTTTCATGGAAAGATGGTGGAAAAAAAAGAAAAAAATAAATCAAAATTTTTAGACTTGCTATCAGTACAAGTCTAGATCCATTAATAATCCATAGCTCAATATTAGTTTTGGCACACAGAATTTCAGTTAAATGGAAGCTCTGCAGCATATTTGACCAAGGTCCAGTTCTTATCTCTTACCTGAGTTAAAGATTTGAAATTAAATTTGGTGATTGTAAGTTTATTATAGGCCTTAGTGGATTTCTACTTCAGCTGAGAGTATCTCTGACTATTATTCATTTAAGTTCTCCTTTATAATTTTAATGTGTAAACAGAGGTTGATGGAACTGTTAGAAGTGTTATGGATTCATTGTGCGTTCATTGCCCTGAGAAATGTTTTATGAAGTATCCAGTTATTGACACTTGCCCATTCAAGCACAATTTATATGAAAAAAAGCATTCCTGTTTCTTTTTGGTAATTTGTTTTGAAAATAATGCTTAGTCTGCAGATAAAATATCTTAAGTTATGCTATGGCACAAAAAGCATTATAGCTAACTCAGTAAGTGACTGCGATGTCAAGGCCCTCAATTGCCACATCTATACACTAGGAGAAAGTAACAGCTAAGGAAAACATGAATTACTCATTTCAATGGTGTACCAAACATATGTGAATTTTCCAGTTTTATTTTCTCCTTTGATAAGAGAAAGGTAAGCGTGCATGACCCAACTGAACACAAATAAACAGATTGATGCAAACAAAGAAACAAGAAAGCAAAGCATCTACAAGGAACAGCAAAGATATTTATTGGACAGAAAATAAGCTCTGTTCTAGGTGTAAAGTAAGAGTGGGAAAAAATAAAGATGAATTAGACCTCCAGAGAACAAAACAAAAAAATGAATTATTTCACCACCTAAACAGAAATTGAATAAGGAGAGAAGAGAGGCAGTTCATTAGGAGGTGGTGATTAGGATTTGCCATACTCCAGACAAAAAAAATTTCAGTCAGGATCAATTAGAACCTAGTCATAGAGGAAAAATGACTAATGGGGGATTTTGTTTTTATGGGTTTTTTTATTGGTTGGTTGGGTTTTGTGTGTTGCTTTGTTTTTGATTTTTTTAATAAAAAACCCTTATTGCATCTGAGATATGGGAAAAAGCAAGAACTTTACTTGGTATGTCAACTGAAATATTGTAGAATTGAAATATGAAATTGCAAGTTTGACATCCAGAATGTTTAGTTAATTTATAACATCACAAGTAACACTAGTAATAGCAAATCTAGCTCATTGTAGGAGAAAAACACCTTTCAGGAAACTATTTCTTTATTTCCTCACCTCTTTAGAAAGCAAAACTTAAAATAATTTTTAAGTGTTGAGAAAGGAAAGTCAGAGACATGAATAGAAAATGAGACAAAATACAGCAAAAAGGTTTAAAAGGTCAAGCTAATATGATAGTTCTTTGATGGAGTTATTGATTTTATCAGCTGAGGAAGTGCACCACAGAATTAATCAGTCTGTAATTTATTTTGATGTTTGGTATGGAGAGATGAGAAGAGTAAAGCTGCTATATAGTAGTTTGTCAAGACCTCATCTGAAATTTTCTGTAATATTTTGCATGTTCAAGAGGAATGTAAAATTGGAAGAAGCACTTAGAAAACATAAAAAGCTGCTCAGCAGAGCAAAGTGCTTGTCTTACTGAAGTAGCTTTGCCTAATTACTTTAGCAAAATAAAGATCAATACATAAGAGAAGTTTTATTCACCCTCTACAGAAAGACTCAGGAATGAATGCCAGAGTGATAAAAAGAAATTTTTAAGATAAAAGAAGTTAAAGAAATGGATAAAACCTGAATATGATTCTATTAAGACTGGAAATTAATGACACTTCTGAAAATCTGACGGGTTCTGGTTTTAAGGGAGCAAATTGAAACTAATTTTAAGTATATGAATGAGGCTAGTTTGTATTTTCCCTGGGATTGTAAACTGAACTTGGTAGAAGGAATATCTTTCTAGCTAATCATTCCTATCCTGTATGTGATACATTCACATTCACTGATGTGTTTGTGTGCTACAGCCCCATTGACAGGAGTGGGATTCTTCTTGATATGAGTTTATGTTTTATTCCAGATTAACAAAGCATGTCAGTATATGCTTCAGTGCCAGTGAAGTCATGAGTTATTGAATTTAATTACTAAAACATGTATCTCTGTATAAAAAATACTTGAAGAAAGAAACTGACTTTTTTTGTTTAAACCTGGGTATAGATAATTCTATTGATATTTTAAGACTATAAAGATAGAATTTTAACTGTGAAAATTCTGATGAAACAGTGGAAAGATTTCTCCTCTCAAAAAAAAAGCTTTTTCTCAGATCTAATTCACAGTGTTGTGATTGTCATCAGTTCATGCCAGCCAACAAAACAGTGCTGATGCTAATCCATGATATAAAGCCATTATTATAGTATCAGAGGTGTAAGTATCTCTGTGAGCTGAGTGTTTATATGCTGATATGATATGTATAGAGAATTATGGTCAATTATTTTCAGTGTAGTCAATACTGTAATTTTGTGTGTGCATGTAATGTAAGTGAGGAATAGAGGAAGGAATACACAGATGTATCTACTTTTGTGTTTTAGCAGTTCCTATTAAAAACAGGGACCTCTTCAGGTTAGGATAATCAGTGAGAAATAAAAGGATAAATGTGACTTTGTTTTCTCTGAAGCTTTCATTTCAGAACATGGTGACTTTTTTATTTTGCTATCTATTAGATTTTTAGTAGTTCATTGCTCCATAAAGGATCTCCATGTACAAAGTGTCATGCAAGCTGTTATTTAAAGGCTGTTGTTGATTTAAAAACATTAAGTAAAGTATAACAAATCTAGACAATGGAGTGAAAGGCACGTTCCAGAATGAGGGAGAATTCATAAACACAAACACCTGTTCTTTCCCACATCAGCTGTTTCTAGTGAAGAAGGGCCTTTGCAGAAGAAGACAAAAATTTGTCAGTCCAAAACTGAAGGGTAGTTTGTATAGCAGAGTTTGCTACCAAAAAAAAAAAAAAAAGCTGATATGTTAAACCTTTCCTGACACTGGAGGAGAAATTACGTTTATCCTATTCCCCTCCCACTTCCTCATGTGTGTGTGTCTAAATTAATTTAGAACATAACTGTACAAGTTAATTGTTAATAACCCTTTTTATTTATGAGAAATGAGCTCTACAAAGCAGATAAAACAACACTTCTGCTATTTAATGTCATCTCATCAGTACAGAAGTGCAGAAGGTCACCCACCCAATGCACCGAGTATCCTCGAGGAAAGAGACATTTTGCAAAACAGAAGTAGCTTCCAACACATATTCTGTGTAAAACAAACCATGTACAGGAAAAAGAATGTGACTGTAGTCATCAAATACATTGCATAAATACGCTCAAACCTCCAAAAGGTTGTTTGCACAAAGACTGTCATAACCAAAAAATAAAACAAAACTTTATCGATGTAATGATACAAGAGGTAAGTACCTTGACAGTTTAATAGCATTAAGCTATTTTGTTTTGAATAGAAACCTTTTTACCCAGAACTCCAGAGCAATAAGGAATTTTTAATTTAATTTCAATTTTTAATTTTTAATTGATATTCCTTCCACCAATTAGGTGCCTACTCCTAGAGTTTCAGATGTGAAAGTCTCAAGAGAGAATTTAAAGTAGTGATTCTCTTTAGGAGTAACTGATGGATGGGGTGACACAGTATTTTAAGGCTATTTAGGTCATCAGCATCATCCACAGGGTGTACATCACCCAACATAATTACTTTCTGTAAATAATTACATAATTACTGTCTTTATGGAAAGGTCAGTAGTAAAACATTGTTCATTTCAAGCTCTGTAACTCCATTTCTGGTTACTGAAAATTAAAAGCCTTGGGGTTTCATATTTATTTTAAAAAATAATTTCTCTATTGGTTACATTGTTACCTGCCATCAAAAACATTAGTTTCTCTTCAGCGCTTGTGGGAAGACTTTACATTGGCACAAAGTGGATGCTAACCCCTTCTCTTAAGTGCAAAAAAACCCAGAAACATCAAGAAAGGGCCTTGGCTGCAGAATCCATTCACAGGAAATTTTACATTCTCTATTATGAGAAAGTGGCAGCATTTCTTCTGAATTCCAACTGTGCACATTCAACCTTTCTGTTAAAGTTCTATATCTTTGAATAGTAAGTTTCAGATACATTGTGGCATCATAGCGTTTTACCAAGAAAACCAATCTAGAAAGTCAGCAGTGTCACACCTATTTATTCTCATTTTAGCTTTCATACTGATTGATGCTTGAGGTGTTTTTCTGATTTGAGATTTTAGAATTGCTCAGTTGTTACAGAAAATTCTCAAAAATAATGCCTGATTTATTACAGTCTTTCAAAGGAAAGCATTTAAAATTTCTTAAAAAGCTATCCAGGGGGCCTTCTAATGGTCTTTAAACCATATGTGTCTTTCAAATAGATTCAGACAGATACTCAATGAGTTAGGCAGGAATTTCCAAATTATCTGACTCTGTTATCACCCACCAATGGCAGTGACAGCTGCTATCATTGTGGATCTATATTCGTGCACCAAAAGAGAAGTGTAATCTCTCTTCTCACTTTCTGAACTGGAACCTACATATTATTATCTTCTCATTTCCCTTATGCACTTCTCACTCTCCCTCAGATTTTTCCTCATGCCTGAAAGAGCCCCAAATCATCCTTTCATTGCTTTAAGGAACATCCAGTCTAAGCCACAGTATAATCATCTCAATACAAGCAGAGCTAAAATCTGTTGTATTTTCTAGCTGGTACAGGCATGTCACATTGATCTGTTTCTACACCTCACCCGAGGAACTAGTCTTTTTAGGTAATAAAAATTTTGTTCCAAATCACACAACTAAGATGATGGAAACATCTAATGAGCAGATTTCCTTACAAGAACTCCTCATCTATGTAAATGTTAATATATGTGGAATTTATTTATTACCAGCTTTGAGCTTGTCATGAATACCATGTTCAGAGCCTGCCTACTTAGTGTCATTAGCTTTACATATCAGACACTACTAGGACTTTTCTTTCTTTATATTTTGCTTACCACTATCATAATAATCCTTTCCCTCAAAACATCATTTTGGGATTACAGATCTCTCAGTGAGCACTGCTTCCGTCAGTACCAAAATAGTTCTTTGGTCACATCCCATTAAATAGTGATGGGAACCCTAATGTTGCTTTGGTCTCACTTGTGGCCAACAAGGCTGCACCACTGTAGAGCTGTGGTTTTGCTTTGATCTTTTTCTGAGTATATTCCAAGCCATGCATTTGATCTATTCTGACATCTACCCTGGGAAAAAATGTTCTTTTCTGTTCACCATTTATACACACAGGCCAAATAAGCATTTTAAATACAGATGTCTAGCTACATGAAGTTGGAGTTCCCCCCCAGAGTCACTAGTCTGTTAATTCACCTCTTGCATTCATGATGCTAATTTCACTTTTCCTTTGTAAATTTTTCTTTTCCTTCAGCTGGTATTTTAAAATATTTGACAAAGGTAGTTTGTTCAAAAGTTAAAATCTTTTATACACCAAATTATTAAGAAAACTTAGTTCGCATTGAAGTATATATGAAGGAAGCTGCATTACTTGTAGTGATTTTTGCATTCAACATTTTTATATGGAACCTTTTGTATATATTATGTGAGTGATCTTCAATTGTTTCTAATTCCAAAGGGGGCTGAAAGAAACCTTTGGAAAATGAACAGAGCTGATGTTAAAAAACAGGCAAGGACTGAACTGCATTCAGCGCTACAGAATGTAGATGAGAGCAGATGGAGCTATTTTGTGGCTAATTCCTCAAGAGGTGAACAACTTGCCACCACTTCCCTGCCCCAAATGAGGTGGAAAAAAATGGAAAATATTATCATCACTAGTGCTGTTTTCCGTTGACTCTTGTTCAATGGAAAGTGAAACTGCCTGCAGTAGAAGTTAATGGAGTTTGTCTGCTCTCACACACATCCACTCAAACTCCATGGATCATACTTAACCCTTAACTTATTTTACATTTCTTCATAGCTCTCCAAATGTGATAAAGTTACAAAGCTATAAAACTCAAGGTAAACTCTCCCTTTAAGTCTGGCTTTTCTGAGATATGCTCTTTGCAGAGACATCCATTTTGGATGTCAAAAAACACCCTATAGCTAAAGAGACTGACAAAATCTATTTGTCATATTCAAGTAAAAAGAAACTGTCATCCTTTTACCGTGAGGTAGAAATGAACAGGGGAAAAAGCAGAGTTAAGTATCTTATTGTATGCTAATGAAAGCCTGAGATTGCAAATATTTCAGCTACAACTCCGAGACATTTTTTTTCTTTCCTAGTCTTGAAGACTTAAAGGATCTGTCAAGCAGCTTCTGCCCAACTGAATCTCTTTTGTTTTCATACAGTACTCATAACAAGGCACTGACATTTATTACACCTTCTGAACTCCACTGTATACAGCTGATCATAAAGATTACACCGCCAAAATTATAATTAATATAATCCTGATTTAGTTCCTGTGCATACCCTGATTTACTGCTTCCATTTTCTTTGAGTCACATTAAAAGAGAATGCTTGCCATAATTTAAATAATCTAAAGTTATGTACAGCTGGTTTTTATTAAGTGTTTGCCAGCCTGAATAAATGACATGCTTTCTTTGGCATGTCTTGATAAGGCTGTGGTAAAATATATACATTATGATTACATGAGTTAGTAACCAAGGAAACTAAATTGGTATTGTGCCAGTGTCCTCCAGGACATATATAATTAAGGGCCTGTCAGGTTTTCTGAGAAAGATCTCCACTGTCTCAGGACTTAACAATGTCCTTGTGAAATTCTGATATACAGACTGAAATGTACGAGGTGAGAGAGCACGTACTGCATCAAATGTAACACACTTGTCTTTGTCTGTGAAGGTGTTCATCAGCAGACTATATACACAGTTTTTATATTTGTCAATTTGTCACTTTTTGATGTCTGCTCACTGAAAGCAAATGCCTCAAAAATAGTCTTCCATTAACATTGAAGCCAACAATTTCACTGAAATCAGAAGCTGTTGAAAACATTGGGCAACTTCCCATTGGATAAGATTGTTTAGTTTTAGAATTATTTTAGATGTTCTCTACATTAAGACCTTCATTTATTTCACCTAATCTTAGGTGAAAACCCAGTTGAGTTTTACATGCACCCTCTTTGAATTTCAGTCCTATGGGCACCTTTTGTCAAGACAGAAAGCAAAAGTATCTTAGGTAAGGGTAAATTGTATGTCTCTTTGAAGACCCTTAGAGAAAAATCATATCCACTTGAATACCTGAACCTAAATTAGATAGGGAGTGCCTTTTTCCCCTTTCGTTTTACACTTATTTAAAGCTGATGCCTTTTTTTTGTTTTGAAAGTCCCTTTATCTCCCCATTTCAGTTTAATCCAGCTAATGGTCATGTTCCTCTTTAAGATAATTTTTAGAAAACACGTGCTTAGATATTCTTAACAGCCCTGGTTACCCAGTCCATTTTGCCAACGGTTTTCCATAAAAGCCCTCCACAGATATTCCCTTGTGAAGGGCCTATATTGACTAGGAACAGGTATGTAACAGTGAGTGCTTCTATTTCTACCCAGGGAGTTCTAAAATTTTCTTGTCTTAGTTTTATGAACTCTTGCAATCTGATTATTTTCTGGTTTTTGTTTTTGTCATGCACTAAGGCTGTATCCTGACATACAGTTAGAATAGTGACTTAACGCTTCCCTCAAAGCAAGCAGTTGAAACTTGACAGCTTCGTAGTATTTATGATAATTTTAAAAGAGCACATACTGCAACTCAGAATTAGTTTGCTGTGAGCCACAAATAAAATATTGATGAAATATGCTCATAGTAAGAAATCTTAGAACATCATTTTTCTCTAACTGGAAAGCATGGTGATTTCCCACTAATCTGTGTCACTGGGTAAATTTGGGTACATGCAAAACTTGTCTTGCATGAAGGAGTAAATTATCTGACATTGCATCTATTTATTAAACATATGGTTGCAGAAGAAGACTTCAGAGCGCAGAAGAAGAAAACACAGCTTTGTCTCAAGGTGCTCATTTCTCTAAACAACAGCAAACTCTGCTTTATTTTCCTATATTTTCAGTGATCAGAAATGGCATCCTGGTCTGAAATGGATCATGCAATTACTGAACACACGAAATGCTCAAAGTCACTGGGTCATAGCTCCTAAATTGATGTGTGTGGAACAACCCCTTCTCTTGCATGAGTCTGAGGCAGGATGTCCAGAGTTTGCTGCTTGTAAGTCTAAGTGATTTCTCCAGTAAGTTCCTAAAGAGGTAGAGGTATAGCATAAGTATATATAATGTTTGTAATTTGAAATATCAAAAATAAATACAATGATCCAGTAGCTTCTATGTTGCCACATTCATACTTTTCACAGGTAAGAAGTTCCATAGTTTTGGGACTTTTTATCAACTTGCATTTCAATACAGCATTGTTTTTTGTAAAGAACCCATTTTTGGGTTTTGAAGTATTTAGACAATTGGGTCTGTTATGAACTTTCAACTTTTTGTTAGCTGGCCATGATGGGAGTTGCACATCTGCAATCAAACACTACAGAGCAGAATCAAGGTCGCTTCTGTCATGCAGCAGAGACCAACATGAAAAAGAAAGGTCATTGTTATTTCCACACACTATACCATAAATATGCAGGCACTTTAATATTTTTCTGTCTGCATGCTCCACAGTTGCATGAAAATAATACGGCACAGCACAAAAATTGTATCATAAAATTGTTCTGAAACCTCCTCCAAGCTGTTGTCATGGCAAAGGAATCTATTGAGAATGCTTTTAATTCAACAATGTTTCAGTGGGTTTAAAAAATGTGAGTTAGAGCCAGACAGAAAATGTTCATGAGTGAATTACCACCTGGCATCGTCTTGTCTCTGTCTCGTCTCTGTGTATTTTAGATCCTGTTTTTCATCATAACCCCAGTACTAGGAATATTGGAGGGTGAGGTCCTTCTGCTTTGTACATTGTCCGAGGTAATTGCTGGACAAGTTGCAGTGTAATAACAGTGAGGAAGAAATCACTCCACTGATGCCCCCAGTCCTTATATAGTGTGTGGAAAATGTTGCCACACTGGGAGCCTTATTCTTTACATCTCTGAACCTGAAAGATGTAAAATTATCCCTGTTTGGACTCTTTTATGGCACAACTGGAGCAATTTCAGATTACTTCTGCTTATGATTTCAATTTAGGAATAATTTCAAAATAATCTCCTTGGAAAAAAGTTAAGAGCATTAATTTTCTCTGTAATTTTCACTGTTTGTAAGGAAGAAAATAAAGAGATGATTGGTCATTCCTCTCTTCAGTGTGGCAGCTGACATCTCTGTGCCAGCAAGCACAGTTAGGGAACAGATATATTATATGAGCATTTCAGAATCAGTAATAACACTAATTAGTTTTCTCTTTTCCTGGAGAAAAACCTGAGTAACCCATCTTTGTGTCTGTGCAAAAAAAAAAAAAAAATTTAAGATCCAACTGCTGGAAATAGAAATCTGAAATATTCAGACTGGAAATAAAATGCTGCTTCCCAACAATGAGGGCAATATGCCACTGTTCTTAGAATAACTGATCAGAGAAAAAGAGAAATTCATTTTTACTCACAATCAGTAGTAGCAGAATCACGGAATGGCTGAGTTTGGAAGTGACTTCATGGACGTCATCTCCTCCAAAACCCCTGCTCAGGCAAGGCTATCCACATTGCCCAGGACTCTGTCCAGACTCCATCACCTGGAGTCCTTCAGATCCTCCCCTGCCAAGCAGCTTTCTGGGTGGGTGTGCCCCAGAACTGGTGTGTGGGGTTGTTCCTCTGCACTTCTCCTTGTTGAATTAGCCATCCACAAAAATTGGGAACCTTTTTTAATTTCTTTAAGTACAAGATGATATTTAATTTCATAATTGGAAAGAATAATTCTTTTTACTGTACATTAAATTATTTGCTGAGGGTGCACTGTATGGGTTTGTCAATACGATGAGATTAGTTGTTCTGGCGTAACAAATGCCAAAAATGTGAGATGCCCAACATGAATCAGCAAAAGTGGTTTGAGTTTTAGAAATATAAATACATTTTAGTACTATTCTGATTTACTTTTCATTCATGTTCAAAAAATAGATGAAGTAGATATTACCAGCTGACCAAATCTGTAAATTAGTTTATCATTTCATGTCATGCATGAAGTTCAAAGCAGAACAATAATGACCTAATGGTTTGGTGTTGCCATGTTTTAAATGGTGGTTAAGCATTAATTGACTTATCACAAAGTGTTTATAGGAAAATGTATATTAAAAAATAAAGTAGGTTTCAATTTTTTATTATGTTAGTTATATCTCACAATATAAGTAAATACTCTTATTATAGTTGACTCATGTTTTTATTTTTTAAATTTCAACTTTAATTAAAATTTATCCATCAGATGGGAATTAAAGATGTGATATCCTGTCTTTTCCTTGTAGGAGACTGGAAGGGTTGAAGGCAATACATAGCATCTCTCAGCAAAAATATATGATTTACACCTGGTTTAGAAGTAGTGAGTCTTAGTCTCCTGTTTTCAAATATGTAAGAACATACCTGAACACAGAGGATGTCAGGTTTAGCCATTTTAATAGAAACAGAAATGGTCAGAAGCATTCTAGATCTTAATTACTGATGACCCCATTACTGACCTGGAAAGTAATTGCAAGAAAAATAGTATTCTGCTTTCTAATCTGAACCCTAGCTGAATTGCAACAAAGTGCATGGCAGAGGGAACTGGCAATTTTTTGAGTGAGGAACTGGATTGTGACAACAACTGTGGCTCTTCCAGGTCAACAAAAGATGTCTACTAGACATGTATAAAGATAATCCTGTCACCAGGAAAGTGAAAAATAAATATGAACTGAATGGGCAGCAGGACAGTTTGAAATTGAATGCATGTAAGAGCAGTGAAAGTAATGAGAGGATAGGTAAGTGATGAAGAAAAAAAGTTGTAAAATTCAGCTATTTTACTTGAGAGAGAAAGCAACTAAGAAGTGTGGTGAGGGCGTTATCTGAGATAACTGCATGTCAAACAACTCTCCCAGTCCTTGTGGAACAGCAGTACATCCTTTTCTTGACTCTCCATTGGCATGTAACCCAGCCCTGGACCAAAGGAGGTGAGTTAAATGGATGCACTGGGAGATCATGATGAAATGAGCATTCCTGCAATGGGTGTAGTGATCAACCTCTGTGTGTGATGTAACCTTTGATTGTGAAGTGAGCTGCAGAAGCAGATTAAATTGTAAAAGTGCAGTACTAAGCTAAGAGTCTCTTTGTTGTAAAGAAATAAAATTTCTTGGTGTGGTTGTCTATGTATCTGCGCTTATGTGTATAAAAATCCCAGACCAGTAGGATATGTGTTCCCAGTACCCCAGCTGCACACTAAGTGGAGCAAGGATACTGTGGTGCAGGATAGCAGAGAGATTATCGAGTTTGTAACAAAGCAGTTCTATCATGCCTTACATGACTTACAACACCTGATTTCTATAATACATCAGAAGAAAAATTAGTATTGACTTAATCCTAATAAAAATGCAGGCCTTGAAAAATAGTTGAGTGTGAGGAATAGTATCCATAAAATAATTAACTTTTCTTTATGATGAATCACAAGTTAAAACTTCCTTTCTGTCGCCTCATTTTTAAAAATAGAGATGTCAAGGAAATGGGGGAAGAGTTAAAAATTATACTAGAAATGAGAACTCAACTTAGTGTTTAGTTAATCATAGTCATAGAAATGTCACAAGTGAGCAAGCTTTTAAATGGTCACGAAGGCAAGAACAGGAACACATCCTTTTGGAAAGGACAACGTTGTTTTGAGTGGGGACATTATTTGCTTTCTTCTAAGTTAAGAGAACTTCATGAACTCTAAATAGACTCATCTATACTGAGTCATTTATCATTTTTAGTTGCTTCCTTGGGAAAATGAACAAAATGTTTGATGGTTTTAAGATGTTAAAATGTCTTGTTGTCTGACATGTCTGACATCATTTTTTGCTCTTGAATTTCTGCAATGTTATAGCCTACTTGAACAAAAATGTGTGGTGAAGTCTTTTATTTATAATTTCCCATATTTCCAGCAGTCAGGCATGGCATTTTATAATTTTTTTAAGGCTTTCTGGTTCTTTTTGTCCTTCTCAATGCACAAGTATTTTCAAGATGTATACTAATTAGTAAAGTGACTTTTCCCCTTCATCAAAAGTAGCATAAAGATTCATTTAAGGGACATGGGGTCACAGAAGCAGTGATATTATCCAGGGAGATGATAAACAGGAGCAGTGGGTATGGACATTCCATAGTGTTCTGGGTAGGGATCCCTTCCAAAAATACTCAGACCCACTCTTTGGTCTGCTGGCAGTGCTACCTTGAAGGGAGGCTGCAGTATCTATGTCCTCTCCAGATGTACTCATGAAATTTTAGATGCTTTAACACATGGTTCCCCTCAGAGAGCACTTTGCTTTTTTTCTTTCCTTTTGTGCCTATGACATTTCTAGGGAACTTTTAACAGCTTGAATTCTGCTTTCAGCTGTCTCTGAGAAAGCCCTATTCAAAGGGGCATTTGCACATGTGTCTTTTCTCAGTAATTCCTAGATAGCCCACCAACAAATTCTAAAAGCAATGCATGCAAACAGCATTTGTCCCAAGATTATTTGTATGAAGATTGCGTTTAAAGCTACTGTTTTCTAGAAATGTCTGGAGTACAGAATTTTAGAATGTAACGCTTTTTGTATTTTCCCATTTTAAATGTCTCTTAAGGTAAAGTGTTTCAACAGTAAAAGTGCTCCCTTGATTACCCTGGTCAGGCTTTGCTAGAGAGATGTGAGATGAAGGGTACCTCCACAGGTAAAGGGAATAGCAATGCCTTCTAGATGAAATATCACAGAATACTGATGCTATCCGACAGTTTGCTTTTTGTACCCAAATAGTAAAATAAATTGTGCAAGCCGGTGCCTACCGTCTTCAAGATTAGATCCAGTACTGTCGTAATCACTGTGCATAAAGTAGTGCAGAAAAAAACAAGCAGTAAAGAGAATTATAAAACTTACGAGCAATAGGAAAAACAACCAGGTTTTTACTAAAAATACTTTCATTAAAGCCAGTAGAATAACTACAGAATTTTTGGAAAGAAAAATTAATGAAAGATCTTAATTCCTAGGTTAAACCTTCAATAATATCACTTTTATTTGGTCTTAAACTGAACGTGCTTTTAATAGGCTCCACTAGAAGATTAAATGAAATATTTCATTAAAAATGTTCTTTTATTAAATGTTTATTTTGGGGTTAGATTGCAATCTGTTACAAAGAGCAACTCTTCCAAAACTGTCAGAGTAGATCATGCAGGAGTTTGAAAGATGCAGAATATTTACTTAAGAGGAAATGGCCTAAGGAATTATTGCTAATTTTAATTAAGTTTTTTGCATACCCAATTTGTCTGCTATATCTGGACGTCCCTAGAACTACTCGTTTCCTGCAGAACACATTGCTTCATGCCTGCAGCAGTCCCTTCTGGTAATTCATTCACAAAGATTGCTTGTCATTTGATCTTTATTAATGCAAAATGGAAGGAACAATTTATTTATAGTATGGTTAACAGAAAGTATTTGGTGAAAAACTAATTATGTGTGATACTTTATGTTCAGTGAACTTATTACATTCATATTTTTTTGCTCTTTGCTGCTTGTGTATCAAATGAAATATCCTGACAATTTCTCAGTGATGGCTACATGTTTTTCTTTTCCTGTAGAAAGTAATATATTGGCTGTTTGACAGGCCAGCTGAGAATATTAAACCACAGAAATTTTACTTCAAAGTGACCTGAGTAACCCAAGCTGCACTCAAAGACAGTTTGCTAACTGACCCGAGAAGTTTATGAAGGACATGAACTTGCTTCACGTGCCCTGTAATAACCACTAATGATCTATTCAGGGTAGCTATGGCGTTCTCCTCTTGTCCATCTCTGCATCACTGACCCTTTTTAGAAAATTGCTAAGACCTAAGGATCAGTTTAGTATTCCTGCAAAAAATGTGAACAAAAGCCCCAATTCTTACCCAAAAACCCCTACAAACCAAGGCAAAAAACCCCAACAACCTCCCTCCCAAAAACCCCCAACCAAAAAACCCAAAACTTCTCTACCCCTTTGCTAAAGCTGTATTTCTGTCAGGGTAATGATACAAAAGAATAACAGTCCAAGCCGGGCTGTTCTGTTGTGTTTTTTTCTGTACGCATAGTCTGTTCAGTAAATATCCCTAATCCAAAGAGCTACGAAACCACAGGTGCAGGGAGATTATGAGAAGTCTCTGGGTAATCACCCAAAGCATTGGGTTTGAGTTTTCTTATTGTCTCCATTCAATGGCTATAATTAGACTGCTTATTTTACAAAAAGCTTTTTAATGAGCCTCCCATTCCAGTTTACCTGGCAGGTACCCAGTTTATCTATCCCAATAGATTTCTGATTACCTGCAGTGAGTTGAAGGGAATTCACTTGCCGAAACTACGTCTCTTTTCTGACCAGGGAACCATTCGAACTCAATGAAGGTAAGAGATCAAGTATCTTCAAAGAGCTTAAAATGCAATAACTACAAATGATTCCTCCTGCTGGTGAGGAGCCCTTCCTGGAAGCCCAGAAGTGGCTAGACACCTTGTAGTTCCTCACAGGTTGATTGTAAGGAGTTTACTGCCATGGCAATCACCAATTCTTTTTTCCCAAGTGAGATGCTGTTTTGTTATAATCATTTGCTGCAGCACCAGACAGTGAAGGTCACTTCAGAGAACCAAGTGAGGAATAAAGTGCACGGTTCTTTGGATATAATGCCTTTAAATAATGTCTTTACTCAGATCTTTTCCCTCTTTCTCCCCAGCTTAGGTGGGAAAATCTCATTTCTTTCAAAGAAATGGTTTTAACTTAGTGTTCAGAACTTGAACTGGATTATTTTTGTTTGGAAAGAATGTCTGATTGATAAGAGATAACAATGCACAATGGGAAGAATCAGCACAAGATTTTTTGGGGGGGTCAAAAGTGTTGATTCCATGGATATGTTTGTTGTGCAGTAAGTTCTCTGTGTCCATGACAATGCAGCTTTTTGGTTTTCTGTGTTTATAGGGATCTGCCTGAAAGACTTTGAAAAATTCTACTGCCACTTGACTGAATAACTGGACCAGCAAATTCCAGTCTTTCATAGGAGGTTTTACTTTGGGTAAAACAGCTGCAGATTTTGGCAGACTCAGGCATGAGTCTACACTAAATGAATCAAAGTAACCAGAGATATCAGCTTCATCAAAGCCAATACACCAACATTCCACCTCAGAAAAATTAAAATCCTATAGTAATAGCAAGTAATTAAAAATGCCCTTCCATGGAAGGATTTTGGTCACAGCTGTCCTGAATCCTGCAGTACAGTTGTCATGGGCACTTATTTGTGATCAAACAACTAAGCACCGTGAGCAAGAGTTTGGCTGTCGATGATCAGAAAGTGCCTTTGTGGATAGAGCAGCATTTTCATCAGCCTACGTGCTTCCAAGAAAACTAGACACAGCAGGGTATCACTACAGGGGAGGGTATTTTCATTTGAAGAAACAGCAGTTTCTGTAATGAACATTTTTTATCCTGATGCAAAGCTAAGTGGCATTGATAGTGACCTGATAAGATGGAAATATAACTTGCCCTTTAAATCACAAGTAAATTTAGAACCAATACAAAGAGAAAGTGGGTCTATTGTTAGGAAATTTTTTTTCTATCTGTCCCATGGATAGCATATTGCTTAAAAATATGCTAATGTATATAGTGCTTGCACAGTGCAGTGAGGGAGTGTCTTTAATGACTCCTTAACTTTAGATATACTTTACAGTTTCCAAGAGTTGAAGTGTCTGGAAGCAAGCAGTTTAAAGCAGCTCTCTCCCCGCTTCCTCTTATCCAATGCCTTCTCCGCTGCTATCCTATCTAACACATGCTGTACATCCCAGCATAATTTCAGTTGGCATGATATGCAAAACTCATTAAAAATGAATAGAACAGTGTCCACAGATCTCCTTTTTACTTAAAGTATTTGTTAGATATTTTCCCTAAGGATATAACCTGATCCATCTCAAGGTAAAGTGTTTTCAACAGTGACAGTGCTCCCTTGGTAATAAGGAATGGTAATAAGAAGTCATAAAACCAGTTAGGACATTAATGCAAACAATGTGTGTTAAAGCTGGGGACTAATTCTTCATGCCACCAAAGTGAATGTCTATGAGAAGAGTACTTTGGATAATACCTTTTGTCTGCTCTTTCTGGTTGCACACAAACACAGAGACACACCCTCACACTCATTCCAGCATCCTGGCCAGCACTGCTAGGAAGGTGAAGAATATTCCCTTCAAAAACTAAGAATAGGGTGATGGGTGGCACTCAGATTTTGTCTGAACCAGTGGACCAGTGTCAATTTTGGCATTCCTAAATCCAGGTGGGAACTTAATCTTGTCAAAATACCGCACTAGGGCAAGTCCTAGGCAGGCACATATTACTCCCCTAACTTATTTTTGGTGTGAAGGATCCCCAAGAGCATCTCTGGTTGGGATGGACAGGGCACCAGGGCTGACCATGGTGTGCATCTGTATTTCAGCCTGTGTGTAGGCAATCTGTGCTACCCAGAATGTCCTTTCCTCCATGGGATGTGTTGGATGGAAAGCCTGTCTCCGATGTACCCTTGCTTCTGTGACGGCTTCTTTCACCTTTTCATTCTAAGTAATGAGGGATTAAAAGTCTTTGAGACAAAAAGGACAGCTGAAGGAGCCTTTTTATGTCTGTACTTCTCAGTTGTACAAAACCTTAAATAAAGCATCTGACTTGGCATAAGAGCTCAGTGCCACGAAAGTTAATACCTGAGAAATGTATTCATGTTACCTGAGAAGTTAAGGGTGCAGTTATAATTTCTTTCCTTTTAGATCTAGGTCAAAAATGTCAGTACCTATCAAAGAAGTGAAACCTGTAAAAGAAAAAAGAAAAAAAAAGAAGAAAAAAATCACTACAGACTGTGTGAATGCTTCCAGGGACACCACCACTGCCAGTCTTAAACAGGAGAGAGGTTCTGCCGTACCTCTTCATACCATAAAGAGTATGAGCATATGTCATGGAAAAGCGGTTTTTTGAAACAAAATCAGTAGAGAAAAAATGCAGAGGTAAATTTCACTATCTAACCAGAGTTTGAATATAATTTAATATTTCATTCTTTTTTATTTCCTGAGTGGAAACTGTTCAAGTTCTTCATTCCAGACAATGGAATAAAAACAGCTTTTAGCCTAAGGTAATTACTCATTATCATAATCTTCACAAGAACTTCCTCAGACGGACATGAGTGTACCTGGGGATCTTTAATCAAATTGAATGGATATTTTTCTTTTGCTAATTAAAGCTAGGAAGTTTGGTGTGAAATAAATTAGCAAAATCTGGTTGTTCTATGAAATGTTAATACAGTACCAGCACATCTTGGTCTAATTGAAACCCAGTATATCACACATCACAATGATTCTCTAGAAGTGTGCATAGAAAAAGAATAGCTTTTTGAGGACTATAAAGTATTATATTTCATTTAGGAGGTGGAAACTCATTCTGATACTGAAGAAGGCCATATATCACCACCTGTTTTGAATAAATCTCAAAAATATTGATGTTTCATAAGACACTAAAAAAAATCCATGAAAATATATTTACTCATTGTGGTTATATACAGCACAGATTTGCCAGGAGAGAGGGAGATTTCAATGAAGTTGTTGCTCCTTCTCCCACAGCCATTGGCCTCAAAGGCAATGCATGTACTGGATAGTAAACGTTTTAGGACTGTCTCCACTGCAGGTCAGCAGCAAATTCAGTGAAGTTGGATGTCTGGTTCAGCCATTCAATTGCATTTTTTTTTCAAATTTTCTACTATTTAAATGTTTAAACTAACATATCTGAAGCCATGTATATGGAAACTCAGCTTAGATGTGCCTCTGCTTTTTCTCTGGTGCTTTTTTTTTGCCATTTACCACATAGAGAAAACATTAGCTTTAGACAATACTTTCATTTCAGAAACCTAAACATCAAGGTTAATTAGGCATAAGGCATTTTTGTTTTAATGTTAAAATGATTGCCTCCATAGAGGACTGTGTGAATTGAAATCCACCTGAAAGGATAGGCATATCTAAGTAAAATGAGTTCAACAGATAAGATTAACATTGGGTTGTTTAATTCATGCCATAGTAATGTTAAGGTGAACCAAACCCTGACAAAATACATCAATCCTTTAAAAAAAATGGTTAAAGTCTTAATGTAGCAGAAGCAGTTCAGTGGAGATTGAGCTTAAATCTGTTGTCCTATTGATCTTAAGTGAAACCATATACAAGTACATGGAGAATATTCTTAAATAGTTTTCAAGGATAAAATCTGTAAAAAAATGTATGGTCATGTGTAAGGTATACAACCACCATGCTGTCAACAAGAACTGCATTTAAGATCTTAAAAATGCAAAATCCTATGTAATATCTTCATTAATTATGCTTATAGATATGGGCTCTCACATGTGACATAACTAGTTAGGAGAGATTGACTCAGCTGCAGGTACCACCATAATGTGTTACTTTGGCAGTATTTGAACATGCAGCTCAAATGGATTTGGGAGTCTGCTAAGCATGTTTATTTTAAAAGCACATCCAGTCTGAGGAAAAATCTCTATATGTGCATCCTTTCTTCATTAAGGCCACGGGAATGACACAGCCTCATTGATGCTCTGCGACTGTTCCTTTCCAGGTGTGTAATTCCTGTGCAGTTCCTTCTCACCTCTGCTCCTCCACATAGATACTTGACTTTCAAACTCTGTGAATGTCCTCCTAGGGAGGATTTGGGCATGGAAATACATAAAGCTCTAAAATTAGGCCATGACGTTCAAACTCCCTCCCAAAGATAAGGCAGTAGATTTCAACTAGTATATGAAATAGAAATTGAGCCTAGTTTCAATTTCATTGTCTAATTTCAGTGCTGAATGAAAAATTAGCAGCAGAATGAGATTAGAAAGGACCTTATGACTGCCTGGCATTTTACAGTTTTACAATAGTTAATATTCAAAGCAGGATACTTCTTTTGTCACAGTTTAATAAGTGGATTTTTCCTGCTGGTGTGGCAGTGGTTCTCATATGCCTTTGAAAATTATAAGCGTGTTCATGTATTTCTATGCTGTCAACATTCAGGTACCAGATGAAGTTCCAACAAGTTTAGTAATTCATCCACCATCTCAGGGCACAATGAACTGTGATTGAGGAAGTGATGCATACTGCAAAGCTTGTGAGTGTCATCAGTCTCACTCTTTATTTTGAGTTCCAGTTAAACAATTGTCACAATATGTTCTGAGAGGGGTGCACTGCTACTAAAGATCAAAGAGTTGAATAATAGCAGAGGATCTGAAACCTTAAACTGTAAAAGCAAAATACCATGGCCAAGAAATTACTCTTCATGTTATAATGCATCTGGACTAGGCCTAGGCCTAATCCAAGTTGCAGATTTCTTTGAGGAAATCAGATTTTAAATCTTCCTTCACCTCAGTGAATTCTTGTGCAATGACTAAAACCAACATAACTTTCTACGTTGTTGACTAAGCAATAGTCTGTGCATAGGCAAGCTATATGTCATTGACATTAAAGATACTATTTCCATTTCAAATCCTGACACTTTACTGAGGCTTTCAGACTATGGAATTTCTTCAAGCTTCTATTGTGAAGTACATTCCCTGGAAAATACTTTTTGTATTGAACTGTGCACTCTTAGTGAGCTGAACAATACATTCCAAGACAACTATCAGGAAAATCTGTCATTGTTTATATGTGGTTTGGTCTTCTAGTTCAATGTGTCACTGAGAGAAGACTTCAGTTTTTCTGCATCAGAACATCAGGTCAGTAAACAGAGTCAGTAAAAGTAATTTAGAAGTTTACTTTGCAAATTCTTAAGGAACAGCTTCAGTCACTCATCCAGTAGAGGGAACTCTAATACAGTACATGGCAGGTGACCTGGGATTGCAGGAGAGTAGGATCATAAATATAAGGCAAGGTGTAAAATATATTTATACTATATATCATGTCTAAAGCAAAATACCTACCTTATATGTGCCATTAATTATTTAGTGAGCTTATTCCAGTTTGTTTATTTCCTTTCCTTCTTTTCCTTATATTCTGTGGTAACAGTTCATATATGTCTGCCACATGCAAGAGATGAATTGCCAATGACAGTGTCACAGTTCTAACAGTTCATAAATATTACAGATCATGTACCATTGACCAGCTGAAATTTGTCCAGAATAAAAACAATTTTTTTTGTTAGTTTTTTAAGATGCCACAGTTATGTGACAAAGTGGCAAATAGTAGTCTCTCTTAGAATGACTGGCACTCATCCTTTGGAGGAAAGAGAAGCAATTTACAACCCAAAGACACAGTAGTAACAAAAAAACCCCAATGTTGTATTAAGCTGCCTTGCTATGTAAAGTCCCAAAAAGGAATTCACTCACTTTCTTTTTTCTCCTTTCTTTTTGACCTTTATCACCTGAATATGCTTTCAGCTGGTGTATCACTGTTCCATTGTTTTTAAGGCTCAATGTCTTCACTCAGTCATCATTCTGTCATTTACTGCTTTCTTTCTTTTGTTGTTTTCCTTAAAGTCAAAATGTCACCACATTGGTTGATCACTAAATAGGTTTCTTAGGGAAAATTTTTTCTTGATTCTTCCAAACTGCTAAAAGTCAGAAATAGATGTAACATTTCTCTGTTTCAATTTGAACCTAAGATCCTTCCCAGGTCTTTCTTCTCCAAAGAGCCTTAGTTCTTCTGCTGCACTACATTGAGACAATGTTATTTCTACACATTGAGGTATTCTGTGGTCTTCTATAAAAGATAATGTTTAAAAAATGCAAAACCTGCTGACATCACTGAAGATTTTTTAAAGTTTTTTTAAAGTGTGTGCACCTAGGGTAGGGTATTCAGTATAAAGATCTCACATGAAAAAGGATTGAATCATATGGTTTTAAGGAGTATTTGTTCTTATAGAAAGGACAAACATCCCTGCACATGTGATGTGTTGGCATTTCCAGTGGCAGCATTTCAGATCCTGTGCACAGCTGTGAAACAGAGAAAAAGTCTAACCCAGCATCTGCTGTGGACTTGACAAGTGTCTCAGCCGTGGCTACTGAAGCACAGAACAGTGGCCTCTGCTCTGCTTCTGTGCATTTCCAGAATTAAAGTTGCAGAAGGACAGGCTTATAAGCTAGCTAATCCTCCTTTTCCATGAAGTGCTCTGCACTATTGTCTTTTTTCAGATGAAAATCATAATTTCAAATGAAACTTAGCTTTCCACTATATTTAAGGTGTAGCTTTTTTTGAGATGGAACTATTATGGGTCATCTAGAAGTGATTGTTAATAAAGGAAGTTTCAGGAAACTAAATTTATTTCAGTTACATAGCTACAAAAAGAGACAAACTCAGTTGGTTAGAGCATGATGTCAATAATGCCAAGTTTGTGGTTTCTATCTCTGTTTGGGGGCTTCACTTCAGAGTTGGACCCAATGATTTTTGTAGATCCCTTCCAACTCAGAATATTCTGTGATTCTGTGAAAAGCCTGATCTTTAGTTCTGTTAAAATCAATACAAAAGCTATTCTTTAGTTTCTGCAGAAGCAAGAGGCAAAATGTGCAGTCATTCTTACAATTTTTACCAGTAATATTTTGTAGTTGCAGGGGAGTATAAATTTTCAAGAAAAGTGGAAGAACCAAATAAAAGATAGATATGACATGTAGTCTTTCTCATTACTCAAATCTTTTGCTGCTTCCCTAGGAATAAGTCTAAAATGCTAATTCTAAGCTGTAGCACAAAACCTATGAGAAAACGAAGCCATGCATTCCAGAGATCAATTCAGAATGTCCTGAGGATGCCAAAAAATAAGGAGGAATTAACTTCATGTTTACCTTTTAATTCATGGGCACTCTTGAATATGTACTGGTATCCAGATACAGAAAAAGATGTCTCTTAAGCCTCAGGCTGTGTGTCTGCATAAATTCCCTGTGTTTAGTGTTTTGTATTAGCTTCCTGTAGAGTATCCTCCTATCCAATGTATCCTGCATTAAATATGCAAATGCATTAAATCTTTCTTTAAATGTGTCTAAACATAAGGGGGAGAAATAGGTGCCTCAGTTCATCAGAATTCTGTAGTGGTGTCAGACTCAAGAACATCACTTGAGCTCCCTGAATGATTACACTAATGCCAGCTATTTCATTATCTAAGTTATGTGCCTAAATGAGGCATAAAGTGGACTGACAGAATATGATCCTTATTCAGGATACTTGTGCCATATGTTACCCTCAGGTTGGGTTTTCCATTCTCTGGTCGTTCAGGATGGCAGAGAAGGATAGTTTGTTTCGTTTAGGAAAACAGTTAAAAAATAGGAAACTGTAAATGCATATTTATCCACCTAAACAATCTGAAAGCACCACTCTTGACAGATATCTCTAGCTGCTGAAGTACAAATTCTAAATGATAATACTTGTAGAACCTTGCCACACCATGTCTTGTGTGTGTTTACTTTTGGGTTTGGTTCAGAATAGTTTTTACTGATTTTTTTTCCATCTTTGTTTTCTGATCTATATCTAGAGGCAATTAACAGGTGCCAAACATTTCCGTAGCATTTTTTTGATCAAATAAGCAGGTTTGTTCTGCAGGAAATGACTACATTGAATTCAGTGCCTTCTCCAAGATGCTATGCACTGTAAATGCTAATTGGTGTTGACAGAGATAAAAGGTATGAAAACTTATTTTCATTAATTGTTTAAAAATTGATTGTTCTTTGTGCTATAATGATGCAAGATTGCTTGTGTGGCTCTTACATTTTCAGAACATTTCCCTTTTCTTAGAATTTCCACCAATTGCATAGAAAGCTTTTGCTTTTTGCTTTTTTTTTTTTTGAGATAAATACATCTCTGTATATACAGTGCAAGACAAGTCTGTGCAAATAGATTGCCCGTTTACGTTCTAGTTTCCCTGATGCTGCTGGCATCTAAAATATTTCTCATTTAGCATGTTAGAAATTGATCTGGATTGTTAATACATTATTCTAAGTGATGGAATGGATAATAATTTCCTAAAGTGAATTCAGGGCATACCATACAATATTAAATATAATGTGTAGAGGGAAACATGTATAAGACAGGAAGGTAATTTTACCTCTGTTAAATTATTTAGAACACATTTCCATTTGAGTAAGGAGCTAATGATAAGCAACCAGGTGGAGCTTTGCACATTGGCTTATGGATTTGTATTAAAGATTTCACATGGTTGATTACAGTTCAGCAAGTTTACAGGGTTTCCCTTGTAAACAGTTCATTTTATATTCTGTATATTGAAATGAGAGTTGGTGTTTAGCTTTCCAGTGCAGATGTGCAACAGGGCAGATGTAAAAGGACAAAAGGACAGTCACTGAAATACTGATTTCTTTTTTTATTAGTAGTACTTCTGCCATGTATGGTGCTAGCAGAACCTTGGGAATGATAGATTTCTTTAATGATATTTTTCAGGACATCAATATGCTATATTTGAAGAAAACAAAGAGATATTTTTAAAAAAAATTATATCTTGAGTTGTTTAGAATGTTATTAATTAGTATATTGTACTGTACCTAATATGCAGTGGTTGTCAGTGATACAGACAGTAGGATGGCTGGATCTGATTTATTGGAATATATTCAGTAAGATTTTTTAAAGTGGATATTCTTAGCAGATTCAATTTGTCACTGAAGCCAAAACTAAATCCAATGTATTAATCCACATTCTCATTTTATATTAAATGTATAATTACTAACTTGAAGGGGTTTATTTTCTACTTTGTATTTGTAACACAATATTCATTGAACGTTCTGCATCAAAAGATAACTGATGCTGACCAAAGAACAGGTCTACAATTCCCTTCTTTTTGAAGTGCAAGATGAGAGAGAAACCAAATGCTTGTCTGGCCTGGCACCTTGGTGACTGTGGTACCTGAATTTGACAGAGTTAATTTCCTGATTAAGTAACAGTTTTGCCTGTGGTTTGCTGACCTCACTTGGAGAGTTTAGACTAGGTGCTCCAATCAGTAGCTCAGAAGCAGTTCTTGGTGTTTGGTATCCATTTGCAGCTATTCTTACTCTTCACTTTGAATGCTACCCTACACAACATGAGCAGAAGGATGCACTAAAACTGCAAGATAAATTTGTAGAGCTTGTGATGCCTTGAGCAATGCAGCTGCTCAAATAGAAAATCCAGAGGACATACCTGCTCCCTTAGAGAAAGGCACCATAGCCCCAGGATCAGTGGGTCTAGAACTCTGCAAGTACAACTTATGGGGACTGCATTAGCATGATGTTCCAGAATCTCTAGCTGATTTCAAGTCTATTTCTTTAACCATTAGTGTAAAATTATTTTCTTCCATGTGCAATGGGATTACTCTTTTGAATAACAGATGAGAAAGAATTCAGTAATCCTTAATCTCTGCCAACTGGTTCAATCAAGAAGCCTAAAGAGGTGTGCAAATTTCCTATATATAAAGAAGGAAGAGGAAAATCAGCATTTGATCAATGAGTTGTGAAAGTCAAAAGGGCGTTTGTAAAAATAGCTGATTATGCTCACTTTATCTGCTTGCCAGTCTGCTTGTTCCCAAATGTTTGCTTCGTGGAAGATGATAAATACACAGTGAATTTTCTAGACATGTATGTGCAGACTTATGCCTTAGCAGAAAGCAAAAATATGTATATAAAACATTTAAATTTTTCATTTTTCCATTTCTGGCCTTAAATGTTTACTATGTTCAGCCTCAGCATAATGATATAGTACAGGGGATTTATTTCATTCCATTTTGCACCTTTACAAGATCATATACAGGTAGTGCTGTATACATCTCTCCCAGGTACTTACATGATTCCATTATTGCATTACCTGGGTATTTCACAATTTTTATTCTGTAAATTTATGGCACCTTTGCAAGCAAGAAAATGTAATTGAACCCATTATTCAATCAGGAACTTAGGCACACCATTAGGGAATGGTTAAGGAAATAATAGTGGGTCTAGCATGCTTCAAAGTGTGTTTTCCCCTTTTCTGGTAATTTTTGAAGTGACTTTTAAATTCCGATAAAATGGAAACTCTTTTATATCTAGTCTGTCTAGTCTAGCCAGATCTGTAATGCAGAACAAGATTACTCTCACCTACGTTTGTACTTTTGTAATGCAAATTTTCCATTTGAACTAGTTGCTAAACTCCTGTTGTAGGCCCTCAGCGGGAACTGGGTGTTGAGGGCATGAGTCATCTTGTCTTATTAACCACACAGGGAGTCTGGATAACTAGCTGAGATACCTACAGAGAAGATAACTAATTAAGCTAAATCTAACTTAAAGCAGCTAGATAACTTGGTCAAGACCACATAAGAGCAGAATAGGAAGCTGAAGTAGTATTTCACCATTCCTAGGTCTGTGTCCTAACACCTGACACAACCTGTTCTTCCATGACCTTGATTACATTCTTATCTCCTGATCGTAGTACCTGTCACTGCACAGCCATAAATTATACAGTGGAGTTCATCCCACAAAACTTCCAATGCCTATGATGTGGCCACCAACACAAGTACTAGTCACTTCAGGCTCTGCTTATTAAAAATGTATTGTTGAGGTACTTATTCCATTGACTATCAGTGGAGATTAGAGGATTATCTCAAAAGTGAATGTTGACATGGTCTCATTGTCAAAGAGTGTGAGCTGCTGTAACCATAAGGAGTTCATTTCAGACAGAATGATGAAGGCAACTGGGAAACAGATACTTTGAAAAAAAAACCCACTAATTCGTTTCCAATATTCAGAAAAAATTGAGCAGGAGTCTCATACAATGATTTTGTTCAGCATTCTCTTGATGATGCCACTGTTTGGGATTTGATCCCATTCTTTCTCCCTGAGAACAGCAGTTGCTGTGAGGAAGCATTTGTGTATGGATGTTATACATATCATACATTTTCAGACTACATTCTTGTTATCCATCTCTTAGATGTCACATGCTCGGTTCTTTCTGTGTAATTGAAGCACTGGGACAAAGTAATTGACAACAGGATCTATATTCCTGCAGCAACTTGAAAGAAGTAGAACTTCGTGTACTCTTGACAAGATTATCCTAACTTATCCAGTAAGATTAGAGTCTGTAGCACACAGAATGTTTTCTACTTTCTGGAGCAGAATTGGTTTATTTCATGCTCTGTTGTTTGAAAGTAAATTCTAGGTAAACCTGATAGGTTTTATAGTTTTTGTGCTCCTGTCTAGTTAGAGAATCCAATCAAGGTGGTGCCAAGTCTTTTTCTTCCTTTATTTGTAGTTCTATAAATGATATATGAAGTCTTGAGACAAGAGATTTTGTTGTATTTCATGAAGGACCTTAGGTCAACCAAGGTGATGCATTGCATGATCAGGAATATCTCTGGGAAGCCTCTGGTTTGCCGAGATTTACAATTTACTGAAGGCTGGTCTTGTACAATGACTCAAAGAACATATAAATCAACTAAGAGAGTTTGGGTTGAGCATACTTTTCATTCATTCGAGCCCTAAAAAGAGCAGAGTTCTTTTTCTGCATCCCATTTCTATCTCTGAGTCTCACTGTAAATTCTGAGGCTTAGAAATGTTGAGATGTGACCTGCTTTTGTATTTCAGACTATCTTTTTTTTTCCCCTCTGTAAAGAGCATAACAAAGATAGCTCATAAAGGTTCAGGAAATACTTTAAAAGCATGAAAGGGGACAAGGCAGAAAACAGTGATAAGTGGAGTGATTTTCTGCACCTGGGGTTTCTGTTGAGTGGTTATTAATCACCCCTACTCTCTTTGCCCTCTGAAGTCAGTGAAACCACTCAGCTGAGCAATAGTGTAAACTTCCAGAAAAACAGATGTCAACAGGACAGTCATTACAATGAACTGTAAGTTATAATATCAGTGAGTAGAAATGAAAGAGTATTAATTGCAAGGAAAACAAAAAGACTAAGGAGAGAATGATACTGAAAACAAAAGAAGAGCTAACAAGGAAAGGAATGGGACTGGGAATGGTGATGCTTTTGCTCATTTTGAGAACAAGCCTAATGCTCATTATCAAAATAGCTATTTTATGAAAATCAAAGAAAAATATGGAACTTGCAAGCTGTACTGTAATATTTATATTTAAAGCCTTAAGGATTTCCCTTTTTTTACTTTTTTTCTTGTCACTTGCTGATGAAGACACAGAGTATCTGTGTTTCTAATGAATACAACTGTCAGAATAATATAGCTGTACAAGCAATTAGGGCTGTGTTATGAAACAAGGTGTACACATGTTGAGTGCATATGGGAAAGGGCAGGAAAAAATTCAGAACTCTAGTCACAGGTAGAAGCTCCATAATAAGGAGTTGATAGTGCAAATATATGATCATTAAAAAAAGGAAAAAATTTTACTATCCTCTAAATAAGAACCTATCAGAAACTGGAATGAAGAACTTGAGTCTTGTAGTCCTTAGGAAATCCCAGTGTGAAATAAGTGCGGATGGCTGAGGACTCAAAGGAGTTAAAGTGTTCAGTATTTGCTGTACTGCAATACTAATGAAGCTGCAGCAAACAAATTGGTATTTCATACGTATAGTACAGGGAGGGAAAAGCAAAAGAAAATTTAAAAAGCCCAGCTTTACCAAAATTACTATTCCTTCTACTTAGGTCATGGAAAGCTCATGGTTTTGACATTGCTTTGTGCCAAATTTTGGTATAATTGAATAATTTTATTATTTGGATAAGGAAATAATGTAAAAAGGTCCAGTTCTGAATAGCATGCAATGATATTAAAATGTTAGCTGGAACCAAAAGCTGTATTATGCTGATGGGGTAATAACAGTGTAGTTAGGAAATACCACATTTGTGGCTTACATCTCAATAAACAGAAGAATAGCAAGGTCAGTTTATGATCCAGAGTTGAGAGAATTAGACTTGATCTGGGCAAGTGTTTGTATCCCCTTCACAGAGGGCATGATGTGGGATCCTTATGCTTTTCCTAAGGAAGAAAACCAGGGCCTCACTTGTGGAAACAGAAACAGCTCCAGGTTTTTTGTTGTTTCTATGGAAACAAACTCCGACTTTGTTTATGTGAAATGCTTTTAAATGCATGAATTAAGGGGATGAAGCACTGTGCAAAACAGGTGAGCCTCCAAAAATCCTAGGAATCAGGACCAGCAAAGCCAGTCATGGCAAAAGCAGGGCTTAACAAGAGCTCATCTGAGCACTTTGCTAGTTAAATGGAGGAGAAAACTAAAGCATCAGCTGCTGCTTTAGGGAGAATGGATCACTGCTATTATACCAACGAGTGTTTCAGAGGTTCCTAAATTGTCTTCTGTCTCACACTCAAAACTGCCACATTTGAACACTGAAAAATATTGTTTCACTTCCAGCTAAATGCGCTTTAATGGCTTCTAGACAGCCGTAAAGCTGAGCAGCAGGCATAATTCTTCCAACAGGATATAAGATCCAGTGTGTTTCTTGATTATCCAACTCGGTCTGATGCTCTACAGGTTTACAGTGCTTCACACTTTTGTATAAGATATATTTCTAATAGAATGGATTCATTTACAGGTTTGGATACCTTTCTTTATGTTATATTGTGAGGATTTATCAGTCCCCATCAATTCGTATTTTATCAACCTACCCTCTAAATTTCCATAACAAGAAATGACTTTATTTCATGATCTCCATTAGGATGGAGGTCATATTTGGCTTTCTGCAACATTTTTTTCAACCCAGTAACTTCAGGAAGTTTGGCTGCAGGTCAGTAATTTGGTTTTAGTTAGAGCCAAGTAAGAGGGAACATGAGGAAAATATTGGGGTCTATAAATGCTTTGTAGAAAGTATTTTCTTTCTTGGAGTCATTAGGAAAAAAACTCAGTAATCAAGCCTATGCATCCACCAGTCACAAAATCTTCACTGCTATCCTGTGAATACCTACTTTTACCTCCAGTGGTCCACAAAAAATCTGTACTAATAGAGTAGAATATCATAGAACATCTCAAGTTGGAAGGAACCCATAAGGATCATTGTTGTTCTAGGTACTGGGTATTTTACTTTACTAGTGATATCTCTGTAGTAAATTAATATTTTAGAGTATTAGTGGGATAAATGCTCTTAAACAGTACCTTCCACAAACTCACTGCACAAAATCATTTGCATAGATGTGCTTTTACTTACTAGTATTAGAGTTAGTAATTCTGAGACTACTGTGCTGTCTGCTGCCTTGTCTGCAAGGTTGTCATTGAGACTGGTTGTTTGGCTTTCATTCATACTTTTTATTCCTGCATCTTAAGTGAATTGGTTAACCGCAGTGATTTTAGAGGCTTTCCTGAATAAGGTGGGACGGGTCCATTATCTGCAATAACTCTGAAGAACACATGGTTGTAATGTCTGGTGAAGCTCAAGCATGCGACAACAGATTTAAAAGGCAGGAGATGGATAAGCATCCAAAAGAATGAGGTTAGGATTAACACTGTGGCTTTTTGTTTGATTCATTCAATCAACAACATTTGTAAGAATCTCTCATGACAGTTCTTTTTCAAAGCTACCCAGTAATCCCAAAGGCAGTGGCATTTTTGTTAGGTTCAAATACAGTTATATTGTTCTCCATTCTAGCTCTCTGACATTTTGATAGTCAAATAAAAAAAACCTATAATCTTAGTTATCATCCTAGGGTCATGCAATTTTTAGAAAATAAGATTGGATAAAACATTAGGCAGCACTTCTACACATTTTTGTTTCTCTCAGCCTTCCAGTTCAACTGACGGATCTTGCTGATGTCTGGTGAATGTTCAAAAAGAAAACAGGGATTCATTTACTGTGGTGACAGAGAAATGTATTAATACTGACTGTGATACAATAAAAGATGAAGAAGGAGAAGAAAGACCCGGATGACACGTACTATTGTCTGATCGCCCTGAAATTTCATCATGTTATTTGCTCCTGCATGTTATTCAGTGGCAATTAAACCTTATTAGTTTGCTTTTCTCATTATTTTTTTAAACTGCGTTTAGTGCCAGGAAAGCTGTTGAACATTGCAAGTTAGAAAAATCTATTAGCTACATTTTGCTGTCACATATAGCTAGAAGTTTACTAGTTTGATGAGGATCTTGCAAGTCAAAGTAAAAACAGTTTATACATTGAGTTACTTTGTTAAATTACATGCACAAGTACCCCTGGAGTTTTCCTTCCTGATGATGCTGTCTTCATTTTGAACTGCTGTTTTGACATTTGTAGAGTTTTAGCAAATGCTTCAGGAAAAGGTCAGTTTATAGTGACATTTTCCCTTTTCAAAAACCTGTGGAGAGGACACTGAATACAGGTTTACTTGATAAGCCATTACGGATTTAAAAACACGTCTTTTTTATTGTGTTTTTGAACACTTGTTTTTTGCAATCTTTTTGTGTTTTTGAACTGTGCTCCAACCATCTACTAGAAAGGTCTTTTCATAGAACTCAGTTCTAAATGTTTTCCTTGCACGCTGTTAACTTTAAAAATATTTTCTAGCTTGGAGGTTTTTGATCCAAGAATGAAATGTTCAGAAAATGTATGGCTAGGGTATTAATGTTACTGGCTTAAGTCCAAATACACTGAAAGAACTCCTGCAAAAACCTCCCTGCATGTCTGGGTGGTTGTGCAGTATTTGCTCCTGTTCAGCTGTGCTGGGGCTATATGTGCAAACATTTTTTTCCCCCCATTCATCTGGGTCATTTCCATCTGTCAGTTCTGTAATGGTTTGAAATCCACCAAGTTAATTAGATACTGTCTAATAACATGAATCAATACTTTCCAACATAGCCAGAGCTTATGTCATGATGCCATTGAGTAATTTACTGTTTACGGAATAAAGGTCCATTTATTAATGGGAATATGTCATCAACCTTTTTTTTTTCATATTTTCAGAATCAGAAAACTCCAATAATTTCTCTGACATATTTTACAACAAAAAATATGGTTCTTCAAAGAAGTTCTCTAATATAAAGAAGAAATATTGCACTTTTTCAAAAATATAGGGTTACAGCATGAGAAAATATATTAAGAAATATATTTCTGTCTGGATATAAGTATATTCCTTGCCCCTGAGAATTCTGTGCTTTTAGCTTTCCAGGAATTATGTTGATGCCCTAGTGAACCGAAAATTTGCTTCTATCAAAGCAAGACCTCTTAATTTCTAATAATAAACACTTAGAGAAAACTTGTAAAAAGGTGTTCAGTGTTTCTATTGATGAAATGGTTATTAGGAAATAAACACCACAGAAAAATGTCCATAAATATGTATTTGTAACTATGGTATTAATACCATGAATGCTGTACTTTTAATGATTGAGGGGATTGGCCTTTAGTCATTATGTACTATACACTTTTTATACAGCACTGAGACAGAATATGCAAACTGACCTTTTCTTTGAATGAATCAGAATAGAAATTCTACTGAATTCTCAGGACTGTGTGTACGGAACTCATTAGAGCTGTCAAATTACCTGTGCTCACTGAGCTGCTAGGACAGTATGATAGCAATATTTTATGTGGCCAGATGATAGAAGTCCCACAAGCAAAATTACTCAGTTCAACTTAGATGAAAAGACTAGTCAGGATATTTCAATGACATATATTTAGTCAAACATTCTATAGCCACTCTACAACCCAAAAGCAGAGAGATCTGATTAGATGTACTTGATGAATTTGAGGGATGAGTAGGATGAAAATACCCACAGCAACATTATTCCCTTTTTGAAAGTCAGCAGACATTCATGGGAATTTTCAGTCTTTCTTTTTCCTATTTTTTGACTTCCATCATTTTATAGGGGATTAATTTTCAGCATTTATGTAGCATGCCCTTATTGGCACACTCAACATTTTTTATTCCATCAAGTCAGAGCTATTTTTCCCAAATTGTTTACTTCTCTTTTGACCGACCTACCTTGTATAACAAGAGTCATTAAATAAAATCTATGTTCATGTGTAGTAAATGAGAAGCATTAAGTAGTTATTGAACAGGTGTGTTATAACTAGTCCAATGAGAGTATTCATAGCATGTACTCCTCTGACCTGCTGCTGCATTATTGTTTTGGATAGATCCACTTACAAAATGGTAATATTCATGGCAGAACAGTTCACCATATCTTAAATAGGAATAGCATAGATGTTCCATTAATTGAAGCTTTGCTTTAAAGGAAATACATATATCTACAAGACATTAATAACTTTCACCTTTTAGCTTTCAGTTGCAAAGTCTTGGACTGAAAATTGCAGGAAAATAGAAATGCAAGTGATATGCAATATAACATTCGAGCATTAATGTTATTTGCAGCATTGAATTATGCATTTCTTTCTCTAACAAAAAAATTCATCAACTGACCCCTAAGAACTTTAAAAGATATTTTCTTGCAATATTAGCCATATTTTTAAAAAGCATGTTTTATAAGATTTCTGCTATTTTCACCTAACTTGACTCGGCATTGTTTCATGCATTTCTGGTGGTAACCTCTTCAACAATACTTATTACCTTTCATTTTTTTGTGTTCAAGCCAAATGAACAGATTGCATGGATTATTTCTTTTCCATACTAACTACATTATTCCATTACATGGCTTTTTTTAACAGAGATTTTTTTTTCGTTCTTCAGCTCATAGTGAAACTTTAAAAAATTTCCAGTTTAAGCTCTATCAATGAAAATCTTTTTCTTCTTTCCCTTTCCTGTCTTGTTTCTTCATGAAAATTCAGTAGTGGAGAGAAACCTGTCAGCAGAACAACAATGTCTGGCCTAGTTCACTCAATCTGAGCCATAGTCCATCCTGGTCATAATTGACTAGTGATTATTTGGGGAAATTAAATCTTCTATGAAAGGGCCTAAGTGAATTTTTTAGCCTAAATATCCAGTGCCAGAAGGTTTCAGGTTAGACTCAATGCTCCTAAACATATATATAAGCAATTAAATGCTAAATACTGAGAATACAATTTTGTTTTTTGATTTGATTTTGAGGTGATGATTCAAAACTATATCCTTACCATAGGTCTGTGTACCTGCTGGGGTTAGGGCATGAGTGGCCCTGCTGAAGCTGCTGAAATTAACTACGCACAGAGTTAAACATATATGACTTTTAGTTTTCCCAGTCCATGCCTTTAATGCAAAAATGAAAAACAGGTTAATGAAGTTTGTAAGCTACCTGAAACAAAATAGAAGAGTTAACTGTGCTTCTTTATGCCACTGCATTTTTCAAAGCCTGTAAGAATTGTCAGCTGGAGTTACTTGGAAAGCATAATTTTGAGCTTTCACTAGTATAAGAGAATAGAAGTTTCATGACAGAAGTAAGAGATACATCCTGTTCAGTAAAATCTGCATGTTTGGAAAGTGTTCAGAAAATAACAGTAAGATAAGACTGATTCTAATTCTAGAAAACTTGAGAGAATCCAAATAATCTGAACATATATAGTATAGAAAAAAGAGAAATGAAGATCTGACTTGATCATGCAAGAAAGTATTATGCAAAAAGTAGTTTCTGAGAGCAGAAGCATTTTACTTTAAAAGACAGAGACGAATAAAATCTCTATCTGGGGACTGGATGTAGAGAGATCCAAAAAGAAATGAAGGAGTGCAGGTAGCACTGCAGCTCACTCTGGAGGTCAGTGGATTGTTCACTTGATTCTTCATACTTCTATGGTCTTTTATGGTGTTGAATTGATTTCTGTTGAACATAATGGTAGTTAAAGCACCTGGTTTAAGTGTAGACGCCTATGTTCAGGTTTCTCAAAGCAAGTCATTCCCTTCATGCTTTTCTAAGGAAAGTAATATCCTCTAGGTCAATGAGACACGATTGATACAGGATTTACCATATTAAATCCTGTGTGGGCCATGCCTTTGAAAAGGTCAGATTAATCTATCACATCACCCTGTGAAAGGCATTTTCTTACAGCCTGGAGCTTTCCTTAATTGCTTGCTGTGACTGCATCAGTAGTAGAAATAATAAAGAATTTTCTAGATGCTTTGTCCAATATATCAGCTGAGCTTTCAGGGTATTCTGTGTATTTCTGGATAATTTTGGTAATGATCATATGTTTTTGCACTTATGTTAAAGAAAGGAAATTCATGGTTTATCCTATAGCTAAGTACTGAACCTTGCAGTTGATTCAGATGTCTGCCAGTGAGCAGGGAGGGAGGTGCACTTGTGTGTATCCCACAGGGAATGCACACACATGAGAATGCACAGGGTTGCTTTAAGGACCTGCTGGAGCTCCTGAGAGCTGATGCATTGAGTGAGATTGTGTAAAAGTCATATGCTGGTCTGATGTTCCACTTGCATCCCTGGATGATGGTGAGCAAGTCAAACACAACGACAAGGGTTCGTAAGCCAATTAGAAGTGGTAAATGTTGCTCTGCATTAGAGGTTAGCATCTAAAATGTGGCTGAATAAAGACAAGTGAAGAGTTTGTAAGAGATATAGGCATAAAATATATGTCCCATAATTCCTGTCTGCTCTTTCAACTTGGAAAAAAATCCTTCTTTTTAAAGGTTAAAAAAGTAAAAACATAAAAACAACTAAAGAAGCCATTGCGTTTATATATTTTTGCACTATGCAAATGCTGATTTCAATATGCCAAGTAATCAGAGAATTAGATAACTAAATATTTCTAATTACTTTAAAAATAATGCTGCATATTCTTTCATGTTAATGCCGTGCTGTGCCATTTTCACTATGTCTGTGAATAATATTTTGTTCTAGCTGATTTGCAGTAAACTTCAAAATTTGTTGCTCTAACTTGGTCATGCCAGTGTACACTTATATTCTTCATGGTATCAAAAAATTTAATTTTTTTCCCATTCAGTCACTTAAAACTTACAGTGTTCTTTAAAAATTATTGAGTATTATAAAAAAACAATTTAGGGACAAATATATATTGAATGTGTTTTCTGCGAGGCGATAAAACATTTCAGTGTTAATGAGTGCTAAATTTTACATTTAGTGAAGTAGTTCATCTCTCCTCCTTTTAAAGTTTCATATCATGAGATATGTAATCACTTCCACTGGAGCACTAAAGATTTGTAGTCTGCTGGAGCAGTGGTGGATATTTTCTGCAAACTGCTTGGTCAGTTTTTGTTTTATTACTATGTAAAGTGCTTTGAAATACCTTAGGTATTAAAGAAACTTTAAAAATAAAAAAAGTTATATTCTGTTCTGCGTAATTGTGTGCACACATTTGCTAGGATGTAAAAGTTGTTGCGAAGATTATAGAGGAGGTCAGACTGGCTGATCATAATGGTTCCCTTGGGCCATAAAAAATAATCTAAGACTAAATAAATAGTTTCAGTTTTCTGGGAAGAAGTGAAAAGATAAACACTAGTTCAGTACTTGAAAAGTATTGCATGGGTTTTTTTATTTCTAATGAAGTTAGAGAGAAATTGCAGTTCTCTTTTCACTTATGACATATCATGTATTAATCTCTTCGAAATTTGTTTATTCTGTTTTAGGAGGGTGTGTGAATCATTTCATCAATTTTGTGTTACTTCAATGTGTTTCTCCTCACTTTAAAGAAAACCATTGTAATGCTCTCTAATCATTTACATAACATATTTTTACAGCAGGAAGGAAAACATGCTCAAGCTATAACCTCTGTTGTCAACTGCGAAATTACTAGTATTTATTTAGAGTATGAAGTCTGAAAAAATATAGTCAAAATTCCTATCACAAGAGATTACCAGATGATCAAAATTTAACTGGATTAAAAATTTAGAAGTGGCTAGCCTATTACTTAGCTGAAGAAGTGTTCAACCCTTCTCTCAGATGAGATGTGAATGTTCTAGGACCTAGGCTACAAGCTTAACTTCATAAGAAGGAAGATGGACATATATATTTTATATGCTACTTCACAGTGTTGGGTTTTTTCATTCATATTTTTATCAGGAAGCTTCTAGGTTTGTTGGTTTAAAATAGATACCCTGATTAAAATTAAAGAATCCAACACTTTCCTCCCCTACAACACTACTACATCTAGCTACATTTTAAAAAGGTTAAGGTACACAAACATTTTCAGCTATCTAAAATACAAGGAAAACCTGCTGTTTCCTTCTCATTCTTTGTATTTTATACAAAAGGCAGCACGTGAAGCTGAACTGAAAGCTAAGAGCTTATTGTGATATTGGCAGTACTACTATTGCCCTTTTGAGTAAAGGTAAAGGATATCAAAGACCTGTAAATAATTTTAGTGCAGTAAGAGCAGTGTACAGAATATTCTAATTTGTTGAGATTTATTTACGTTTTTTCTTTCCCAACAGTCCTTCAGTAAAGGTTCCTGCAAGCTTGGGACAGGTACATCTTCCCTTTCAGGGATCTTTCAGTCTAACCTGACTCCCAGAATGAGTTTGTCCTGATGAAAGAAACTTCAGTGGAGCTGGAAGACCAAGGCAACAAGTGATCACCTTCGATGCTCACAACGGCTCCTTCCAGTTCAGTTTCTTGCCCAGCAATGAAGTCAGGGAACTTCCCCCCCCAGCTTGGACAGAAGGACTGTGCCAGGAAGATTAACTAAACAGATTAAGTGCAGTAACTTTTATGACTTGTCAAACAGAACCATGCAGTGACATTCACAATGCAATGTGACTACAGTGTTTCATCTTTTAACCCACAGCCAGGAATCACTTCATACACTCTCAGCATGGCATAAGGCAGTTTAATAGGGCATAGCAATACTATAAAGCCATTTGGAGCAGGAATAAAATGGCCCTAATTATGTGAAATTCTAACCAGAATTTTGCTGTGGAGTAGGAATTTAGGCAAAAAGACCACCACTGCATGATAGACAGAAAAAAAAAGGAAAGAAATAGAAGTAAAAATCTAGATCATTATGATAAGTATTTAAGAATTTTAGGTATCACCCAAAGTCATGTTGCTTAATATCATTCTCATGTTTATCATGTTTAACAGTCTGTGTTTCCTGCTTGAGACAGTCTTTCTCATAACCTGATGGGAACTAAAGAAAAAAAGATAGCAGGAACATTGTCAGCTTTCCTTAGTTAGTAAACCTATCTTTTACTGACAGAATTTTCTCACAAAAGTGAGATCTGTCCCTTTAATGCCAAGAATACACAAATTAAAGAATCCTCTTTGTGAGTTTTTGTGTATATGAAAAAACACAGTGCCAACAAAAGTGTTCTTTGTGCATGTAGCTGCTCAATTCACAAAAGTAGGTTTGTGACCTTTAACTCCTAAACTGCAGATGAGTGCAGAGAGGATCAGACCTAAGCATCATTTTTGAAAATAATTGTAACTAATTGTAAATTACCATATGCCAGATTTCATCAGTATTAAGGATTGGTTAGAAGACACATTCATGTCTACTGCATGTTTGAAAAGTCTTGTTCCAAATATAACCACTTAGATAGCAACAGGACCTAGCAAACCGTGGTAAAAGCTCATCTACAATGTGTGATTTTTCCTGTAGTCCTGGTTGGTCCTAAGGGTGGCTTTTCATAAACCCATCCTCCCTTAGCCAAACATAAGGTAGCTTGATTTGAAAACAACTATCTTTCATGCTATTTACCTTTCTTATGCTGCACCCAGAGTATCTTGCAGGCTGGTTTTTACACTAATAAAACCCAGTGGAAGGCATGATTGGGGACCATTAACCTTTAGAACACAAAAAGCTTAAGCTCAGGGAATATTTCTGAGCTGCCTCATAGGGCTTTGAAGCCACTGCTTCCATCCTTCATCTAAATTGCCTGAATTCATTTTCTGGGCTGATAAACTGTCAAGTGAATTATGAGACATGGGCCTTGGCTTAATTTATAGAAATGCTCCTGCACCATTGCTGAGTAAATCCACCTTTCTTTGTTGACTATACCTGCTTCAGCTTCCAGAATTTATTCTACCCCTTTACAATCTCCGCATTTCAAACTCTCCTTTCTTCATTTTTAAAAAACTAATTTACTAAACAGATTATTAGGAGGGGCATTTTTCCATCTCATGTTTCACACTCCTTTAGATACAGTAGTAGCAATACAATATGTAAACAGATGGTCAAGTTGGCTTAATAATTATTTTTTTAGTAAGACAAGAAAGTCTGTCTCACTATACTGCCAGCACTTCACCTGTCAAAAATGAGTTCAAAGGAATAATTCACCTTTTATCTTCCTATATTCAATGGCTAGACAGACTGCAATTAATGCTTATCTGGCTAGCTGAGTTCAGAGAGAATTACAAGGAAATTCTGTACTTGCCAGTTACCTTTCAGTGTTAGGTTCTGGCTAGTTATTTCCATATGTATTCAATGTAGGTAATATGGAACTGGATATAGCGTGGCTGTCCCTTTTTAATTAACTATTTTGCATATTTTTTGGATGAGGGAGACAAGTACCTCAAGCTGAGATATTTAGATTGTATTCCCATGAAAATTGCTAACAAAAAAGAATTAATCACTGCCATGTTTTGTTTACCTTTGGGTAGCTCTCAGATTGACATTAATGTTCATATTTAAATATTTGTATGATTGGCGGTTCAAATATATACATAATAACTAGAGTATAAATTGTCTTACTGAGAGAAAAGTTATGAACATATTTCTTTGGACAAAACTCTTCACTAGAGACTAAACTATTCACACTAGTTTGAGGTTTCTTTGCATATATCATTGTAGTCTCTTAGCACTTCAGTTTGGGTAAAATCTCCTTAAACTTCAATCTTTATAGTATATGCATGATTAGTTCTCAAATCCTGTATCAACAAGATCCTTTTCATGGTAATGGTTGTAAAGACCTTGCATGTATAGCAATTATACATAATATGCCCCTAGAGAATGCTTAGATTTCTTAGTACTATGTAAGCATCTTGTCATGGTTTAACCCCAGCTGGCAACTGAGCTGCATACAGCTGCTCACTCCCTGCCCCTGGAGGGGATGGAGAGAGCATCAGAAGAGCAAGAGTGAGAAAACTCGTGGGCTGGGATAAAGACAGTTTAGTATGTAAAGCAAAATCACTGTGCACGCAAGCAAAGCAAAACAAGGAGCTCATTCACCACTTCCCATGGGCAGGCAGGTGTTCAGCCATCCCCTTGAAAGCAGGGCTCCATCGTGCACAGTGGTGACTTGGGAACAGAAATGCCACCATGCCAAAAGCCCCCTGCCTTCTCCTTCTTACCTACCCCTGCTTTGTGCTGAGCATGAGGCCATGGGATCTGTTGGGGTCAGCTGTCCCAGCTGTGTCCCCTCCCAGCTCCTTGTGCACCCCCTGCCTAATTGCTTGTGGGGTGGGGTGAGGAACTAAGACCTTGACTGTGTGTGAGCTCTGCTCAGCAATAACTAAAATATCCCTGAACTATCAACACTCTTTCTCTCACAAATCCAAAAGATAGCCCATAACAGCTACTATGAAGAAAGCTGTATCCCAAGCAAAAGCAGCAGACATTTGGAAACCTAAAAGTCCTGTGAATGAACAGTTTACCAGGCAGTCCTGAACTGTAAATGAGGCTGATAGAAAGTATTTCTTGTTAAGAGTAGGGGTACTATACCTATCACCACATATCTAATAGTTACCAGCTCCATTTTGGTCACTTCTTTACCAAGAAATCTCCGTTGTGTCTGCACCCACTACAATTGGAAACAATGGGTTTCAGTAATGAAATAAGGATTAGTAAACATGCATCCCACTTCCTGCAGCATCTCTTACTGAAAAAGTACCACCTTGCTATGACATACTCCAAGAATTTAATGTTTGAAAGCAAAATGCATAGAATGGTAACAAAAACCCAACAGAGTTTTTAGCTTCAGAGGTCTTTAAACTTTGTTATATATTTGGCACAAAGAACTGTGAAGATCTGCAAGGAGAATGATTTTATTTTTTTTTTTTTTCTATTAGAACACTTTGAAGCAAGTTACTTTTCTTGCTCTGAGTTCTTCCTGACCTGAATAATTAGAATGGTAATGTGTTCATAGATCAGAAGTGTATTCTGAAACTTAATTCATTCAGCACCATAGACAATTAGTATTAGACAATATGATAAGCATTATTTTCTGAGGTCCTGATCTTACGAAGAGCACCAGGTAAAAACTTGGAAAGAGCCAAGTTACTGCGTGTGGGGAAGGGGTGTGAAAGGAGATGAAGAAGGTGAAAGAGGTTGTGGTTGATTGGCACCACTTTCCTCCCTACCACGGAAATGGCTGTACTGGTGGTAGGCATTTCCCACTCCCTGCCTTCTATACATTCACAGGGGTTGTCAGCTGTCCTGAATGCCTTCACTTTTCTTCCTGTACATAATCAGAAAGACATTCTGTCCAAACACAGATGCCTTCAGACCTTATTGTAGGGCCTCAATAGCCCCATGTAGAGATGTTCTCCACAGTCATAACACAAAGTTCTTACCCACAGAATTATCCAGGTAAGCGTTTATCCATGCAGCGTTTCCATACAGTGCACACCACTGTGGCTTTACAGAGGTCACAGCCTCAGAGGAAGGACTGTTCTATAGGTTTTATGTTGCTCTCACTGTATTGTCCAAGCTTAATAAACAGAATGTAATAAGAAAAATTACCAAATATAGGAGAACTAGGCTGATCAGACATGCTCACTGTAACAATACATTTCTTTCTACTGCTTACCTTTGGAAGGTATATTTGTGTTATAAAGACTAAATTGATTATGTTTTCTAATTAAGAAGAAAATAAGGAAAGGGGCTGAATATTTATTTCAGAATTGCATTCTACAGTATTTAAAATGCATGACGAGCTACAGTCTTGCTTCCTAATTACTTAGTCCCTGTCACTTCTCATTAACATGTAAATCATATTATAAACATAGTAAAGGTGGAGTAAAATATGTCCTGAGGGGAGGGGGCATACTGGAAAATTGCTTTGGGCAGTGTGGTGATGAGAGTGTTTCATTTGCAGCTCATCTGTATTCCACTCCTATGGGAAGCTGCATATATGAGATTTAAGCAATCATATTTTCTTTGTCCTAGGCTGGAGTGGTTGTTGCACTTAAACAAATCGATCTGAAGGCTTTGAATTATCTACAAGGAAATTAGCATACAAAATCTAAGACTATCAAGAATATTGGTAATCCATTTAAGGAGTAATTGTATTCTTCTTTAAAAAGAAATAAAATTTGTTTATGATTTTAGGTGATAGTCCTGAAAATAAGAACATTCTTAATAAGATGGTTTGATTCATAGCAATCCACCAGCAAAAGCCTCTTGGCTCCTTACCATATAAAAATGGATTATACAAAAATAAGACAACATTCAGAACATGCAGAATTACTCACTTGCCTTTTAGTGTCTAATATTTAATATTTGTAAGAATAATTGTTTCAAAACAAATTCAGACAACATCATTAACACTTCTTACTTACTCAGAGGAATCAGCTTCTGAAAAGACATCAAGGCCTATAATTTTATTGAGAAAATCAGTTTATACATGTGACTTTGCTCTTAATTTAATTACCTGTCACTGTCTGAATGATGAATAAGGTAGAAGTAGAAGGTCTCCTTCTCAAACACTACATTCAAATATGAGGAAAAATACATACTTCTAAAAAAAATATTTGGAGTGCTTTTTTTTCTCTGTGGACAATTATTTTGGAGTCCTTTCTCTGAATGAGAAAACTGAATTTGAAAATTTCACCTTCTTCATGTAGTCAAATTTTACAATGGCTTATGAATAAAAAATATTTGGACTAAATATTATAAAGGAATGAGTGGCTTGTATGTATTTAGCATGGTTAGTTATCTGATTTAGCTCAAATTTCAGTGAGCTGGTGAAACAGAAATAAAGGTCCTAGAAAGACAAAAAAGAGAAGTGAGCACATTATTGTTTCATTAAAATTAGCCTACAGCACATAATTATATATATTATGTGTATGTCATATTATACTGTACTTTTTAGCACTTTCCATATGATTATGGCAGAATATTTAAAAAAGAGATATTGGCAAGTGATTAGTGGACAGCTGGGACTTTTGGCATGAAGGATGTGTATTTCACACATCCAGAGCTTACTGAAACATTTAATATCGAGGAAAAGATAAATTTTCTGTCCCTTCTCGAGAAAGGGGAAACAATTTTCTTTATTCTGGGAAGGATTATCTCATTCCCCAGCTTCTGCAGATTTTCACGACAGCTGGTTTCCCTAGACCATGCCCTATTATCTGCCATTACATCCACTTAAAAAGCATCAGTTCTATCATTCCACTAAAATGATGTGTTACAGGGTTAGCAATAGTGTAAGTGAAAGTAGCAGCTTGGATTAGAACAATTTGCTTGTCCCTGAGTCTTCATGTTTCAGGAAGCCAGTACTTTCAACGAGACACTGTACTCACATGTTTAGTGTTTTCTTCACAGACAAAAGATATGGAGATATATATTATAGTGAATTAATTAAAATCTTAAAAAAGATAGGCTGCAAAGAACTGTCTAAGTAGATGGCAATAACACTTGCTGTGTGGTTTACCGGACATACAGGGCTCTCAAGCAAAAAGGAGATAATGGTTTCAGTGAACAGTAGGTGGACTTTGAACTTCGTGACTTAAGAAAATTGAAGAGATTTGAGAAGATGAAACTGATGAGAGAGGAGTTTTGATGAGGGGAGGAAGAATAGGGATGGTTTTCAGGATGGCTGTATGCAGGGATATGGGCTGAAATAAAACTGTCATCACATTTTTTGGTAGAAGTCAGTGTTAAAAAAAATCTGTTGATTATTACAAGAAGAAGTTAAAAGTAAGAAAGGTAATTTATCTTCACTAAAAGAGCCTCCACACAGACTTGTCTCAGCATACCAGAAGGCGAATTAAAGTGGGGTTAATTCTTGCATTGTGATGTTATTCCCTAAAAAGAGGGAATTTAGTTCATATCTGAAGCAGGATTTTGGCTAAAGGGTCAGAGTCTGTAATTCCGCAACAAACTGATAATAAAATGGATTTAGGCCGTGGTAAACTTGTGTGCCATAGTCACACAGGAGGAAATGTCTTTGCTTGCAGTGGTAAGAAGAGGGAGGAGATGGGAAGTGACAAGTTCGGGTCTCTCAGTGGTTACGTAAAGCAATGCCAGGCCAGGAGGAGCCAAGGCGGCCGGTGGTCAGTGGCCTGGCTGCTGGGCAGCTCAGCAGCACTCGGCCCCCACAGGTCAGCAAAGCCCCCGTGGGGCTGACAGGAAAGCTAGCCCTTGCTCATCCCATCTGCAAGGGCAGAAGGGTCACAAATCCTGAAGAAGTTGCAAGTCATCCACTTTCCGAGCCTCCTGGGGGCTGTGGGTCATGTAATTTATATAGAAAAAAATGCTCTTTAGCAAGGGTGGAGAAAGGAGTTCACAAAAGCCCATGGTTTGTCCTCTTGCACTGCTGTCCTTTAGTTACTCAATGGCACTCCAAAGACAGTTTCCAGATAGGTCAAGCTGAGTAACCTGAGCGTTGATCACCCATTTCCTTAAGCCAATAACTAACTACCTACCATCACAGCAGCATTTCACCCTGCCTGCTTCATTGGCTTGTAAAAGAGCGTGACTGTAGGAACAGGCACTCAGCCTTCCCTTTGACCCATCCCCAACCCAGTTTCCTAAGGGCACTTTTGTTCCTGGAGTATTATTCCCCAGCCACCAGCCTTGCAGAGCTAGAAGTTTGCAAACTCACTCAAAGGTTTTGCACAGTGTCATGCATAGGGCCAGCAGGAATCTGTGACCTGCTGGAAAATAACAGGATGGCACTGAAAAGGTGACTGTTTCCTCCAAAATAGAAAGGAGGGTCTGGAGGAGTTAGCGCAGAAGTACAAGGTCTTAAAATGCCTCATGTACTGAGGGTGAAAATGTAGAGGAGAAAAAAAGATTAGCACCAAAATCTACCTTTGGAGGACTGCAATAAAGAAAGGGTGGGAAAAGGAATGATCAGAGGGTGTGGGTGGGCATTACTGTGAGCAGGTTCTCAGTGGTGTTCTACAGAAAATTATTTCTTCTTCTGTACTTGTCTTTTGCTGTCTGTGTGGTTTCTTGGTTGTTATTTTAAAAAATAATCCAAAGTTGTATAAGAAATACCAACAAAAACTGTTAGTTTCACTTAACAATGAGAGGAAGAGTTAACTAAACCAAAAAATGGACATTTAAGAATAGCTTCCTGGTAACCAAAAAATTATGTGAAGCACAAAGCAGAAAATGAAACTTGAGATAGAAGTTGGGGAGAAACCATGCACTTTGGTTAAATTTTTCCATTTGAATTCTGACCTGTTATTAAAATTTTCTGAGCCAGACAAAAAATTGAAAGCAGCCTGGGAACAGTGCTCAATGACAGTGACATTTCCTGACAGAGCAGTTCTTTGCATATCAGTTGTACTAATTGTATTCAATCTGACAGCAACAGTTTAACCCATTCACCAGGGGAATTGTCTTGCTGTGAGACCAGTGATCTATGTTTTCATTTAGATGTCAATCTAGCCTTGTGCTGTATATTTTAAAGTTAGAATTAGCCTTAACTGATTGTACTAATATGATAAACATAATCTCCCCTTGAATTGTTGCACAACAGAATCTTTAAAAAGCAACTTGTTCTCTCCTGCAGAAAAACTTCGAAAACTAAGGGGGTTTGCCTTTTTCAAAGCCAGGTTGAATGAAATCACTTATTTCCTAAGGCAGTTTTCTTTATTTGACCATAAATGAAAATAATTTTGAGCACCAGAAAGTGTTATGCCTCCAAAAATATCCAGAGTGCTTCATATAGTTGCAACAACTGAAATCCAAGTGCCTGTGACGTTTTCTTTCAGTGTGAGTGGGCTTTTATTTTTTACATGAGAGGCAGGAGACCCTATCAGGCTGAAAGACAGGAACATCAGATGAAAATCAATTAAATACATCCATTCATTGTGGAAATTGTGCTGCCCATAGAAAACTTAATTGTGGGTGGAAATGGAGAGAGATGAAAATCCTGTGTGACTGGCCAAGCTCAGAGGGTTGGAAGCTGCTTTAGATGCACATTCAGTTGTCCCCTGAAAACTGTCAAGCCGTATAAATGCTTCTCAGGCCTGTTTCTCTGCTTTTACAACACTGCTGGCTGCTGCAGAAAATATCACCAGAATAGATCTTCAGAAATTACACCCTGCCACTGGGTTGTACTGAAGATGATGGGTGCCTGAATAGACTTTTGAAATACAGCTAAAGTAGTCAAAAAATACAGTTATGGTGTGGAAAACTCACTGATACAGGATATAAGGTGTGAGCTTAATTGCAAAAAGGGAAGAGAAGAGGAGAGGGAGGGAGGGGGGTAATCTTCAGGGCCTGAAAACCTGTAGCTTTTAACATATGCCTGTTTTCTGCCTGGTGCTTCTGGCTTGCGTGGTGAATTGTTTATATACCATGTTAAGAATTTTGGGAATGACCCACTCTTCTAAAAGACTGGGCAAAGAGAACAAGCAGAAGGTTTGAAGACAGTTGCAGGAAAAACAAAAACCAAACCCAAAAAGATTAAATGCAAGAGAAAGAAGGAAATTTTTATAGAGAGATTACAGAAAGAAGGAAATATAGATGGGGAAAAATAATGAAGATATTTTGTGTTTTGCAGAAAATCAATATCTGGTAGCTTAAAAAATCTAAAAAATTGTTTGACATAGCACAGAAAGCTACAGTACATGTGTCAATGGACATCTTTTGCAGAGCTATGCTATGAAGGTAATATTCACCTGGTAGCCCAAGCTCAATTAGTGTGTCGCTGTTGAGGCGGTCACAACACATACAGACACACACCAACTGCTCCAGGCAAAAAGCATCTTTAATAATACAAAGCCTCTTTTATACACTTTCTTGGCACTCATGCTGCATGTCCATTGGCTCCTAAATTACTACATTACAAATTATTGGTCACCTACAACTAACACCCATTCTAAACCCAAAAACAGCCTGCCACAAACAGCTGTGCATTCTTCTTCTGTTTGTTTTGGTTTCTTGCTTCTGTTGGTGCTAGAATTCTCATGGGTACAAACTGAATTCTCACAGGTACAAACTGATTGTGTCCAAATCTGTGAGATGTTCAGTCCAGCTATCAGGCCCCACATTAGTGTGGTGTAGATTTTTCTTTAGATGAAGTCTGATCTCTCTTCCTGTGGACCCTTGAGAAATAAAGGCTGTAGAGCACTCCTCAAGCTTTTAGTGAAGGTATTTCAGAATTTTCCTTGCAGAGAGAGGAGGAAAAACTTAAACTAAGTAAATAACCAACATGATGGTGAATGAATGTTTAACTGAAAGTAATGGACATTGATTCAATGTTAAGTTCTTTTAATAGACCTTGTTTGCAGGCTCAGCATTAACTTGATCAGTGTATTTAACCCAGGTAAGGGATCTGTGCATTACTATATAGAATGCAATGAGACATCATGTTAATGTTCAACTACTGCCTAAAAATCCTTGCAGATATAAAAATAAATACAGTATTAAATTAATGTATTCCCATGCCAATCCATAAATGAAAGACAGATGATTTGAACAGGTTTAATTTTATGTAACTTCAGTCCTGTTAAAGTGAGTTGTCTAATTTTATGCTAGTCACACAGGCTTCCTTTCCAGTAAATGGAATAAATAGGCATAGCTGAAAGATAAATAATCTGGCCTACTTTAGAAGCTATTTTAGGATGAAACATATTATCTTTTGGAGGTGCTTGTTTCTCTTTGACAACAATGAAGAGAACCGACAGTGACTGACCTAGAGTAATAGGTTTAACTTTTAGACCCCTCAAACATGGCAAATCAGTTGCATTCTTTGTCATATGGAGGGTCAAAGTGAAACACTGGTCTGCCAACAAGAAGAGTTTTAATTTTTTTTTCACAAAACATGAGTTGTTGTCTGTTAGTAATTCGGATGTGGAGTAATTCAAGAATCTCCTTTGTTCTGCCTTTGTTTTCTCACTGTTATCTACAGCTCTTGCTGGTCTATGTTTCAAAAACTAATTCACAGACATTTTTGAGGAGTCTGAATATGATGTATTATTTTCAAAAAACAAGAATATTTTGTGAAGGATTTGTATTTCCATATTTTGTATGCTCCACTGAATAGTAAACTTAAAAATATCTTCCAGTATGAATTTTTTAACAAACAAAATGTCTTCAGATGTTTCTGAAAATTGTATAAAAATAGAACAGAAAAAAATCAAATGTAGAACAGCACATAGGAATGCAGCTTATTTTGATGGGTGACTATAGATTGCTTATTCTTTGCTCTCAGCTGATGACTGGTTTTGAACAGGTTAGCAGCAGTTTCCCAGAAACTGTCCTGAACTTTTGTACCCGTATTCAATTTGTGTGCTTCTCACAGTACCACACTAAAGATGACATGCTCGTCTTCTGGACATTTTCCCAGTGTTATGTGGAAGCATTCTTGTCCATGGATCAAAATATGGTATTTCCATAAAATATACACGGTCATCTATTTTCCTTTGAATGTTTGGAGCTTGCTGTTTTGAAACACTGATTGTAATGAGCCCTGTTGTTTTAAGTAAATATTTGAGGTTCTATCTGAGCAGATTTCTTCTTATGTGGCAAATGGCCTTGTTAAAAACTGCCAACAAGATGCAGTGCAGAGCATTCACAGTTGTGGTCCAACTACATGCAGCTGCATGTAGTTCACTCCAGAAACTGGAAATCTGATAATGTCATTTGCATGTCATCAGTTTTAGTTATGATATTAATCTCATTTTTTGCTATTTTGAAGTTACAGATTCCTGCTAAGTAAATTGTTGGCTATTTTATTCTTTTTTGAAAGATTTTATCTTGATGTTTATTGAAAGGGTTTTAAAAACAGGAGCCACTCTTAGCAGAGCTACTGTAGTGTATCATTGTGATGTTAAAGCTGTCAAGGACACGAATAGCATCATAACATTTTGACGGAGTACAAGTGACTGTGCTGTAGTTTTGAGATTGTGGTTTGCAAGTCAAATGTCAGTAGAGGTAACTCATTAGCTACAAGGCTTTCAGTAAAAGACCGTGTAGTGGATTGGCAGTCACGTAATGTTCGACAGTATCCTCACAAGTGGGGTGGGGTTTTTTTACATAAAACAGCTTTTCAAAAGGTTTGCTTCTAAGCAAGCAAATGTCTTTATTTTGGGTCCCCAGACTTCAATCTCTTCCTTATTAAAACACCACCACCAAAGGAAGACTGCTACTTTTTCCAAAGTAGGTTAAACTTTTTCAAAGTAGGCTAAGCCATGAGATGAGCCATCTTCTTGGAGAAGGGTTAAAAAGGTACAACTATCCTGGGACTTGCTGGTTTCTTTTTCCAGACCCAGTGTAAGCAGAGCAATGGGTTTTAATGAGATATTTTGAGGACCAGATGGATGGGTAAAAACGCTGTTTCATATACACTGGAATGTCCAAAGGCAACTGAGGAATCATGAGAGGCTGTTGTGGAGGCAGGGAGTTCCAGTGTGTGTATGGCACAACTCAGATGACAAGTTGGTGCAGTGAAGGCAATGAACATTGAAGACTGAGAGGCTTTTTGAAAAGGGTGGTATGTGCCTCTGAATTTGTCCAAGCCAGATTCCCCATTTCTCCTTTAGATAAGGATAGAAGATGAGGAAGGGCTATTTCTCTGCCCTGACATTAAAAAAAAAGAAAAAGAGAAAAAAGAAAAAAAAAAAAAAGAAAAAGAAAGAAAAAAAGAAAAAGGGCAACAAACATTCATGCACAAACATCATCCCCAACCCCACCCCAATAAGATTTCACAGTTAGTTTTCAGAGAACAATACAACCGTATACTGACTGCTTTGCTCTGGGCAGTCCTCATTTGTGTAGAACACCTGATATTACTGCTGGTTTGAACTGATGCTTTTCACATTTTTTGTTTTAAACGTGATTTCAGATAGTATTTTCTTCTGATGTTTAACCTGACCTGTATTTAAAATAGAAAAGGAAATATAGGATCTCATATAAGAGATGTCTTAATAAGGAGCACATGAGCAACTTCAGTTTTCTTCAGTCACTAAGAGTGATGATTAAGAGTATATTTTCTCACCTTCTCACTGGACTCGTGTCAATTGTCTGAAGAAAAGTCAGTAGTGTCAAAAAGGTGAAAGGAAGTTTCTTGAGAAGTTCTGGTGTCTAAAAAGTGGATCTTTTTCTGTAAATTGCCATCAATTACATGTAACATGTCTTCTAGGTTCTACATTCAGCAGTGAAAACAACTGTGATTTCTCTCTCTCTAAGCAGTAAGTTTCTATCAGGTTTTTCGAAGCTATTTTAGGGAAGAGAAATGAAAAGGTGGTATTTTTTTCATGAAGTGAAAGAATCTTGTTTGAATCACCATAAGCTTCCTCTAGACTTGATGGGAGTTTGAATAATCTTTGAGACAATTTTAAGTGAGAGTAAAAAGGACTGTCAATAAAAAAACCTCCAGCTGAGGGTAAAGTATTTTACATGTGTGGTATGATATAGATGTCTAGATAATGTGAGAGCTGTTGGAAGATGGAGGAGCTACAACAATCTTATTTCAGTCATACAGGAAGGGGAAGAGGGCTGAGGATTCTTTTTCAGAAATACATTGGTCTGTTTGAGAGGAAGATTCCAACAAGAGCATGAAAGATTTCCCATTTAGATCAGTTCAAATCAAATAACAATTTGAGACAGCATATGGACTTCTTGGGGTTTGGGGTTTTTATGTTCTTAAGAAACAAATAACGTTTGTTTTTTTAAAATAAGATAACAAAGGATTATAATATTTTCCCCTGTATTTTCAGACTATGATGTCCTAAAGACATCTAGAAAAAGTGTCCCATGATTTCTAACTTCTTTTGTTATTGAATAGACACCACTGAAGATTTTAAGTCATGCCCATGCTTTTTAAGCAAATCAAATGTGGCTCTGGTATTCAGAGATTACAATACGAAAACTATGACTCTTGGAACACCAACAGCTACACCACAGGAGCCTTACTAAATCCTGGCATGAGTATCATGTGTCTAAAATCTTAAGACAAAACATGAAACGAGTGAGCGATGGAACACACCAAACATGAAAAGATGTGTCTTTGTGAGCTACTCATTATATTGGTTCACTAGGGACATAACACTATGGAAGGCAGAGCTCTTTCTAGCATTTTTTTAATCCATCACCCCAAACAATAGCTTTGACCATGGATGTTAAAGAAATTCTGCTTACTTGTATGAGAAAATTTGTCATTCATCGTCAGGAAGCATCTAGTCATCCTTTTGTGAGTACACCCTCAGCAGTTTTGCCGATGATACCAAGCTGTGCGATATTGACACACTGGAGGGAAGGGATGTCATCCAGCGGGACCTTGACAGGCTTGAGAAGTGGGCCTGTGTGAACCTCATGAAGTTCAACAAGGCCAAGTGCAAGGTCCTGCATGTGAGCTGAAGCAATCCCAAGCACAAATACAGGCTGGGTGGAGAATAGATTTAGAGCAGCCCTGAGGAGAAGGACTTGAGGCTGTTGGTGGACAAGCTTGGCATGAACCAGCAATGTGCACTTGCAGCCCTGAAAACCAACTGCATTCTGGGCTGCATCAAAACCAGAGTGGCCAACAGGCCTAGGGAGGTGATTCTTCCCCCCTTATTCTGCTTTTGTGAGACCCTCCTTGGAGTTCTGCGTCCAGTTCTGGGGTCCCCAACGTAAGAAGGGCATGAACCTTTTGGAATGAGTCCAGACGAGAAAGCAAAGATGATCAGAGGTCTGGAACACCTCTCCTATGAAGACAGGCTGAGAATGATGGATCTACTTATTCCGGAGAAAAGAAAGTTGCAGGGTGACCTTAGAGCATCTACCAGTACTTAAAGGGGGCTTCAAGAAAGGTGGAGAAGGACATTTTACAAGGGCATGTAATGATGGGACAAGGAACAATGGCTTTAAACTGAAAGAGGGCAGGCTTAGATTAGATATTAGGGAAAAATTCTTCTTTGTGAGAGTAAAAAAGACTGGAGATACTGGAACAGGTTGCCCAGGGAAGCTGCAGTTGCCCCAGCCCTAGAAGGCCAGGTTGGATGGAGCTCTGAGCAACCTGGTCTAGTGGAAGGTGTCCCTGCTCATGGCAGGGGGTTAGAAAAAGATGATCATTAAGGTCCCTTCAAATCCAATCCATTCTATGATTTTATGATCTTTAAGGCATAGATTGTTCAGTTTATTTGGTGTGGAACTGGTCATTGACTGTAGTAAAGACATGGTTATTCACTGTCATAAAAGAATTATCCTTCCTATTTGTTTAAGATTATAAAATGCCTTTGCAGTAGTTTACATCCTTAGTATTGCACTTATAAAAAGAATTCAATCTATTTCTCTTATCTGACTTTATACTGAGAAATTATTATTTTAAAATTTGTCTTATTTGTAGGACTTGGTATCAAAGTAGGAAACCACTGCCAAAAGTGCCAAGGGCTAGAGAGATTAAGATGATGGCAATATAGTGTTTTAATCAGTACCTCTGAATATGAATTAAAATATAATGCAAATTACAATGTAGAAAGACCAAATGGCCCAATGTAAGTTTTGGGTAATGTTTCTTATTGATGGAACATCAATGACTATATATTGTCAAAGTATTACCGTACTTTTTATAAGGAAATAGCAATAATATGTCAATAGTGTATTGAAAATAATCACAACTCCAGCAAACTGTGTTTTGACAAGTGAGGTGGGTTCATTTTGTTCTATCTTGTCTTGAATGGAAGCACTAGAAACATCTACTGCAACTGTCTGCTGGAAAAAGAGGAAAAAATATTTCCAAGATGCTTTAAGTATGGAATATCCAAGTCAAATGAAATATTAATGGTCTAGATATCTACTGGTATACCACAGTCACACCAACAGACATCAAAGGATTTCCTAGGTTATAAAAGAGCTATCCTTGTGATTGTGGAAACAGATTACATCTGGAAGAAAGGCATTCTGAACTGATTCAAAAGAAAAGATTAAGTTCTCTGAGAATGCACTAATAGGAGAGCTCTACACAAGTAACTGTGAAATCAGCAAGGATGTAAAATAGATTCTGTATTTAAAATAATTCACAAAATTACTGTGTGAGCTAATTAAAGAAGACTAGAGGGAGTTTTATTGCTTGGGGTGTTAAAAATTAGAGTGAATGAGACACTAGGGGGCCTGTTCAAAAACCTTTGAAACCTTTTGAAGTCGTCATAAGCTTGTCCCTTGAATTTCAGCAGTTTTTGAGTCAGCCACAGATAGTTGTGCTAAAAGAATTGCTCTCCATTGTTAAGCTATGCAATACATCACTGGAAAGTGTTTTCATTTTTTGACTTAGACATATGTAAGTGTGGGAGAATATAAACACTTATATTTTTATCTCTCTGAATGAATTTAGTTGTAATATGAATAGAAAAGAAGATAGATTTCACATTTATATGACATAAAGTTATATATTTCCATACTTCTCAGTATTGGTAAGGGATACAAACTCTGTTCTTTGCTAAAACTCAAGAACAGTAATGAGTATTTTGGACCAAACTACTACATTTGCTAACCAAGATACAAAGATAGGAGTAAATTTTCCAAGCAGAAAACTACTGCTGAAGAAAATTTAGTAACTGAATTGGGAGTCAATAAAAAATGTAATTTTTCGTTATCATAAATAATTAATTAAGTTGTAAAGAAGTGTGGATTCTAATATGGAAACTAACAGGAAGGAACCATCTATTCCCCGTAAGTTTTTCATTAGGTATTCCAACATTCTAGAATAAAATTTTTAAAATACTTTAAAATGGATGAGTACATTCCATTAGACTTGCATATTCAAAACTCAGTTGTTTTTTTCTTAATAAAGACCAGAAAAGTCCATGTGAAGTTTAATTTCTCCTCCTGTAAGTCTTGCAGAACTGTATTATACCTAAGAATAAATGTATTCAAAATTCTCAATTTGTGTAGATATTTACATATATGTATGTTTGCACATGCGGGTGTGCTCCCGAAAAAGCCAGGTGGGTGTAATTACTCTTCCAGTCATTAATGTAACATCAGGACTAGATAAAAGTGTCAGCTATGTTTTTTGGAAATGTCTCTGTAATCAGTGGAAATGCTGACCCTTAGCTGTGACAGATTGAATAACAAACTGGAGAAGGGCAAAACCACTGGCCAAACACCAGCTCCTGTTCCTGTGCCAGTGTCCAAGGGGATCTGCCTGCAGGAGTTCACTCTCTGGAGCCATGCCCATGTGGATTAATAGCAAAACAAAAATGGCTGATACCTGTTCACTCAAAATCCCTTCTGCACTAGAACTGCTACAGAATTCCTAACTCTTCCACTTCTGTCTAAAGCGTCATTAATTTATATTTCTGTAGAACCAAATTTCATACCTTCTAGCAATCTAAGATATGAAACAAGCATTTTTAAGGTCATTAAAAGATGGTAATTTTGGATGCCTTTTCTTTAACTTAGAGATCAGAGCCAAATTTTTAGTTTGTTTTTTTTTTTCTGGTCATCATTTTCTACTTTGTAGAGTTAGAGCCTCATCCAACTAGGTTTTGTTTAGCTGTAAATTCCATTGATTTAGCCCCATTCATCTGTATCTTTACCCAGAGTTATAAGGAAAAAGAGTTTTATTACCAAAGCTTGAGTACCCATTTAAAACACCTAAAAAGTTGCAGTTTAAAAAAGTTCCAAGTTGATCCATTGAAATTTACAGTTTCTATTCATCCCTGAGTGGTCAATTTGTGTTTCTAGGGCTTGACTAATCCACTCAGTAGTTTCCACTCAAGCAAAACCAGGTAAACAAAGAAGTGGAGCTGAAATCTGAGACAATGATGTTTTAAAAATACCTATAAATACCATTTAATTGTAAGAGACAGTTTTTACTGATTGCATTTTATTGTATCTCTATTTCTCAGAGAGAAGTAAACAATAGCTTTTTTTTTTTCAAAGATTAATGACATTCTGCCCAGCCATTTGATCTGTTTAATCAGTGTTCCACAGACAAGGTATGCAGACAGATAATACCCCGCCCCCAAAAGCCTGTCTTATAATTTAATTATTCTATAACATCTTAATTGGCATAAGAGGCTGTTACAAATTAATAAGAAATTATGTAATTGATGCGACTTCAGTACTATAAACTTGAAGTTAGCTGGAAAAACCTCTAATTTTCTGTCTTTCTATCATGACTAAATACAGAATTAAAAATATTTGCAAGTATCATTTGAAATCCATTGAAATATGGAACAACATAAATTCAGGTTTAGTGATCCCATATCAGTGATCCCATATTAAAATATCTGTTTATGTTTGTGATACAAAGAATAAAATTAAAATTCCAGTGCTGTGCATATTTTTTGGGAAGAACTCTTTTAGAATTATAACAGCATAAAAAAGTGATTTGAACCTAGGATAACTCTGTAAGGGAGGCCAGACACTGAGTCCTGACAAAATTGGTTGAAAGTCATTCTGATCTTTTGGCTATAAACAATCCCCAGTGAATAGGATTTGACATCAAATTTTGTCAGTGACTTGGTTTATGTAACAGAACCATTACAGACTAGACAGAAATGGCATGCTCTACTCAGGGAAAGCTTAGGGGGAAAAAAGAACTATAGGCATTGCATAATTCTCTTCAGATAAGTTACATGAAGGATGGGCTTCATACAGTAGGCAAGTCTTGCAAAAACCCCAAGACTGACAGTCCCTGGATTGGCAGCATCCAGGCAGAGCTGGCACAAGGCATAATTGAGTACTGACACCAAAGAGAGCATGGGAAATATCACCACCTCTTTGACCATCGTAGAAAAGACGCCATGAAGAACAAACTGGGTTTGATAAAAGATTCATATGTCAAAAAAAGCTAGTACCGACAATTTTTGCTAAAGTTCAAGGCATCACTGCAATGTTTTTCAATAATGGGAAAGATGCATCACAGAATCCTGTTCCATGTTGTCTCTGAATACTGCTAATTAATTTTTCTTTGGCTATCTATGCATAACTAGGCTACAATGAATCTTCATTTAATACTCTCTATATATAGATATGTATTTCTGAGGCCCTATTTTCTTCCAGTATGTTTCAATTACCTAAAAGCAACTGTTCTACTGAAAAAAACCCAAACAACAAACAAGCAAACAAAGAAAATCAAACAACCCCCCTCCCCCAAACTACTATGAGAACAAAAATAGCAAAACATGGTAGTCATACATAGTATCAGAAAGTTTTTACTTTTACCTGGAGTTTTTTCATCTCCAAACATAAGGCTTAAAAGTATTTTTCAAGTACTTATAGAGTATTTTCTGCTTCAGCAATCAAAATATTGTGAAAAGATGTAAATCAGGATTTCTTTGTGAAGATGTGAACCTGAAAATGTAGTAAGTCACATAAATTTCCTGAGGTCACATGGAAAGCTAGCAGAAAAATTACGAATAGACCAGGCATTTTGTTCATGATTAAAGACCCCTTGCCAACCAGAAATTGATTTTAAATTCATTAGATACAGGATTTTCCCCAATTTTTGTGAAGAAAATATTTTCTGTGTAGATGGGAAAATGATTTCAATGCAATTTATGACTTCCTAGAAGTTTTTCTTATGAGACATGAAGATTTTTGTAGCACCATTGAAATTCTTGAATGCTACAAGGTCAAGGTTAAAGTAGTTTGCATATGACTACCAGCAATTTAAAGGATTCTAAATATTAGAAAAGGATTTCTATGGTTCATGGGCTGACAGATTTTAGGTTTTATTTTTGGTAGAGCAGTTAGTGGCGGCAGAGATATTAATAACCAGACATTTGAAGAGTAATAGTTATTTCAAAGTTCCAGTAAGATTTAATGATCTATTTTGTTGTTTGCTATCAATGCATAGAAAACTTCTGACCCAAAAAACTAACTTCTAATAAGGTACATAAGAAAATGAGAGTAGTATCTTAGAATATGGCATCCAAACAAATAAACATAGAGATGAATTGTGTATCAGATTTCCTCCAGGGCTCACATCTATAAGCATGGAAACTTGCTAATGCAACCTGAATGATTAGGTTGTGTAACTCCCTAAGTTATTTCAAAATTTATTTTCTGTGAGGAAATGCTATTTATATATGAAACAAGTTGGATGGAAAAATCCTTATGGAGAAAAGTGGAAGCTTATTGACAATATGAAACTTATATTTAATTATGTTATTCTTCATCCATTCTAAAATCTAAAAAACTGCAAACATAAACATTTATTTATTGCATCAAAAGTTTTAAATCAATTTTCTCAACGACAGTAAACTTAAATTCCAATTTAACTCTGCAGAAATGTCTGTGTGATGTAGGGTAGAAAGGAAATAGAAAATAGTGGAAAATGCATTATGTCTCAGTCATCTAACATTGCTTAATGATACCACTAGTAGTTTTATAAATTCTTTTCGTATTATATTTTTGGATTGGTTACTAATAATTTCAGATTATATTAGGCATTTATTTATGCAGTCCTCATTTACAGTGGGCCAATATATAATTGCCTTAAAGAAGAAATTTCTGTATTAACAGACAGATAACGGAGTATTTTGTGAGATTGCAAAAATCATTGCCGCGGTGCCATCCGGCTAGCACGGTGTCCTGAGCACCAGGCAATCTTCTGCCTGCCCCGAGAGGGGAGGACGGAAACCCAATCACGGCACGGGAGGAGAAGCTTCGGGTCAGGTTCACCTTGCCCACCGATGGCGAGGGTGTGAGAAGGAGGCAGGAAAGAAGAGCAGGAACTTCTTCATGGGGGAGAAGAGTTCATTGGAAAGCAAAATCCACGGAGAAAAGCCAGAGAAATGTGGCTTGCAGGGAGTTTTGTACTCTCACGATCTGGGCGTGGAAAACACACAGTAACCAATGGAACATCAGCCAGAGGGTGTTACCGAGGTGGGGAGAAGGAATTACAGCACATGGGAGAAGGGGTAGGCAGGGAGGAAACAAGGACCAATTAACAACCAAAGAACATAGAACTCTCTGGAAATACAACCAAAAATGAGAAATAAGGGGAGGGGAGGGCTGTGGCCAATGGTAAGGCACGGATTTATGTATTTTTCACAGCCTTTTGAATGCTCAGGGCTTTTGGGTTGTGGAAGCATCAAACCAATGGACCTTTGGGTCCACTTGATTCGGCTGATCATGGCTCACTGCAACAAATTATTGTTAGTTTCTCTTGATTATAATAATAAAAAGTCTTGATAAATAAGGTGAGGGAAATTTAGAAAATGAACTCCATCAAATATGACTGTCTTGATGCACATGTAATTGGTCAGATGATTCTAACATTCTTCCTCAGCAATGTAATGTTAGTCGCACAGAGATATTCTTCTAGCCTTAGACATTATCTCTCTGAAAATTAGTAGCTGATAAATTAGGTGCTGATGGGAAGCCAACAAGAGTGCAGTCAACTGTGAGTGTGAAGATAGCACTATTTGCATTCCTTATTATTCATAAAGAATTACAGGACGCCCACACATCTGACATTATTAGAACGCATGAACAGTAGATAAAAATCATTTTGTATTAAATATAGAAAATGAAGTAGAAATGAAAATACATTTTGGCCATTATAAGAAAGTGATGTTTGTTCAGTATTTCCTAACTGATCTCTGCGTTTCTGTGCCAGCTGTCTTTTCAAGCAATAGAAAGCTTTACCTTTTGCTGGAAATTCTCTGCCTTTAGATTTCAGTACAAATTATTGCCTAGGAATTACATTAGAGGCTGTAAGTCACACTGGAACTGAAAACTCAGAGGTGCTATTTCTCCCTGGCTTGTTTCTTGTGTTTTTGCAATTGTGGTATTAATTATTGTAATGTGAATTTCTAATGGGAAAGGTTATTACTGAAGTTAATGCATCAGTCTTAAAGGTAGCTGAATCCCTATATTCTGCTAATCAAATGTAAATGTACCTGTCTTTAAATAACTACAGATAGCAATGTTCAGTGCTGCAAAAAGTAGGACAAGAGAAACCTAATATGCCTGGAAAGATACTTGTCTAGACATTGGTGTGAAAACTCACAGGAGTCAAACAAGAATGTATTTTGGGTCAGCCCCTGATAAAAAATACAAATCCTGATCAGCTCCTGAAATCACAATATATACCCAGACATGTGCTACTGCTTTCATTTAACTTGAAATTTTCACAAGTCTTGAGTTCCTGTGAGAGCTTTCAAGTCAGAAGTTCATTGGCATTTTGTGACAAAGTCTGATTGACACAAACACGTATATTTTCTTTGTGATCAAAACATCCAATATCTCTACAATCAGATGCTTAAATTCTACTAGACACATACTCTGATACTTACATTGGTATATTGTAAATCAGTAATAATTACACTAAAATTCCAGTGAGTTGGATATCTTTTCATGAGTAGACACAGTCAATCATCCGTTCACTTTGCCTGTGATCCTGATCACTGGTCAGCTGTGGCAAGGAGTTGTATGAGAGTGCTGAGCCTGAGGTTATATACCTATTTCAAAATCACACAGCTTCTGGATCAGGAGGCTGTAGAAACAGTGATTTTGTTTGATTTGGCGATGTCTGTCATACTGCTTGAGCAAAAATTTTTCAAACACTCTCCAGGAAAAGATCAAGAGCAGCAGAGGGAATTGCAAGTTAAATCACAATAGTTAAGAGTTACGCATACTTAGCCTCTGAGAGACTTAATGAACCTTCATTACATAGTTAGCATGATAGCAGAAGAAATTTGAAGATGGCAGATGGAAAGTAAAGAATACTAAAATATATATTTGAATTATCCATATACCTCACTGGACCTAAAGATACTGAAATTGCTCCTGCTGAGGAACAAGGTACCATTTCAGGGAGTTTTTTTTAATAATTCTGTTTAGTGCACAGGAGCTTTCAAATAGACAATGATGTTTAAGAGATCAAAAACTAAGTAGAAAATAATATGGAGAGTATTCAGCATCATCTTATCAGATTAAATTTCCTATGCTAAATTTTAATCACCTCATTTAAGAAAATGGAAAGAATTTTGAAGAGCAAAAAAATAGGAGCAGAAGACTTTGAAAGTAATGATGAGAGCTTGAGAAGTCTGACACTAACTTGTATACACAAGAAAGATGTAATAGTAAGATGTAATACATTGGAAGTACTGACAATGTAACCATAGCCCCTACTGTATCTTTTACCTTTCTACCAAACAGAAGGAATACTCATTAAAATTGAACATAGTCAATAATATTGAAATACAACATGATTAATTATTTGCTATTGTTTTTTGCTTTGCATGACGTTGAACTTGTCTTTGAATAAATTGCATTTCAGAGTTGAAAGTATTAAAAAACACACCAAGGGATACATGTGACTGAAGAATACCCATAGTCATATCAGATAAAGCATGTCCTTCTGAGAAAGGATAGAAACTCACAGATTTCTGAGTATAGGACAGAACATTAACTAATGGCATTTTTTTGCCAATGGGCTGATTGTTTCATAATTGTCAACTGCAGAGTTCCTTTCACCTTCATTTGAAGCATGAGGTGATGGCCTCTGTCAAAGACGGGATAGTGGATTAGACGGATAATTGGTCTGATTCCTTATGACAGCTCAAATAATTCTATGTAAAGTCAAAGTAAAGGAGAAGAAAATCAGGCTCGTACATTTGTCTGAAGATGAAAGCAACTGTCTAGTGTGGTGGGGAGGCTGATTCTTGCAAGCATTTCTTCTGCACCTAAATAACACTGAAGTGAGAATTCCTGGAAATTGCTCCAAAATGCAATTCCTTATAGAAGTAGGTTGTTCTAATTTAAGTTCTGGAAAATGTTTAAAGCTGTATGAGCATGGCCTTCTGTCCACAGTAATACACTTTGCTATGCCGCAAGCCTCGTTCACCCAGGCAAAATGCACCAGTAGGGTTGGTGATGTTCCTTCCGGCATCCGAGCCAGCTTGCCTTTGACCATTGAAATATATGTGTGGGATCCCATATTCTGCTGTGTGTACTTATCCTTGGGGAACAAACATCTAGCAGCAAGTGTGTCAGCCACTTAGACTGGTTATAGACATTTTAAGCCTTTTTGGTCCATTAGATTGACAAGATAAAAATAGATGTAGCTACCTTTCAGCATTTACATGATTACCAGATCTGTATAATGAAGTTCTCTTTAGAAGGACTTCTGTATAATGAAGTCCTTTCATTAGAGAAATAGCAGGAGCTATTTTATTTTATTCTGAAGGGTGCTTGAAAGAAAGAAGATTCCTTTCCTTCCTTCTTGGCTTGCTTTTGGCTTTCAAGGAGAGTGTGCACAAACAGCCCTGAGTTATATTTAATGAATGCAACAACAAACTTCTCCTCCATGCAATCTCTATTGCTTAACAAGTACATCAGGACATAGAGAACATTTTGTTTTTCATCCATGTTCTGTTGCTTTTTCTGTGTCTGTTTTTGCACTGTTTTGGGCAGCTGTGATCACTGGAAGGACAAAATGCTGATACTAAGATGAATGGAAGCTCAGAAACAGAAAAAGAGACAGTGTTTCTGGGAGGAAACAGAACATATGGGTAAAAACAGAAAATGACAAGGCTCATTATTCTCAAAACAATGTACCTCATATTTTCAATAATGACTCATATTGTGAGTTCTGCACTCCTTTAGTGTTACCTTTGGATAGAGGTTGATTATCTACTTTAGACTACTTCTAAAAATTCCAGTATAATTTGGTAAAAGCCTGCTGTGGAAAAATAACAGAAAAACAACATTTTCTGGAGAGACTGCTTGTCAAGCAGCAAAAGAAGAGGAGTGAGACTGTAGAAATATGAGGTCAAATGGTCTTGACCACCATGAATTTACAGCAGTAGCTTTTAGAGCAGCACTTAGCTCCTAATCGCTAATGCAAGACATGTAGTGGGATCGCAAGCAAGTCATGAATTTCTTGTGTGCATTTCTATAGATAGCTGTCTGATGGCCCTTTCAACCCTGTGCTTCTTGGGGCCATGGGGCACCTGGGGCATCTTTAAACCTCATCTAAGTTAGACAAGTCTTACAGGCTGTCAACCAGGGTCCACTGAATCAGCTCTTTGGTCAGCTGACCAGCAATAGTCCTGCTGGGGAACCAATAAAATCAGAAACACATTAGATGGATTTTCTTGTACTCATTGAAGTCTGAGAATAGTGCATGGTATGCAAGTCTGATGAAATAAATTTTATGCGTTGGGCTTCCCATCTTTTTTATGTAAAGTCAGCTGCTTTTTGTTTTTCTAGCACTTTGGTTAGTTGTTTGTTATGTCATATCTTTAGCTAGATAGTTTACCTACAAAGGTAAAAATGGTAAAGAGTCCTCTAAACAAGAAGATGGTTGTGTTTTGCTTTGCCTTTCTCAAGATAAAGCTTCTCAGGAATTATTTTCCAATACCCAAAATACAGGCAGTTCCAAGGAGAAATGTAAGTACAAAATATGCCAATAGCTCCCTACACACAGGTGTCTTGGACTCATTTAATGCACTCAAATTTATCAGTGCCTTTATTTTTAGTGTTTCCTGACTTTATAGTGCTAGTGATTGAAATAAATCCTCCTGTTGATTTGTCCATATTCTTCCATGTAGTGCCTGCTTTTTTCTGGGAAACTGAGCAGGAACTGCAGTGATATGGAAGGCTGCTTAGCTCATGCAGTTGAAACTGGCAATTCAAATGTCAAGCACTGAGTGAACAACTGATTTCCACAGTTTCATAATTAAGTCCTTTCTTAGGCAGCCTTGCTCATTTTGTGGTCCCAGGTGTGAGAAGCAGCTGGTTGGCTGAGCTTGCGTGGGTGACCAGCTGCGCCTGGCATGTATGCACGCAAGAGAAAATTGGAATGAAAAGGTGCATTACCTAAGAGAACATACTGTGTCCACAGGTTGGTATCACACCCTGCCCCACAGAGCAGCCAGATGAGCCTCTGGTTTTCAGATGAATGAATATATCAACTGTAACAGTTCCACAGACTCCCCTGTATGTCCTAGTGCAGGGATGGTGCATACAGCAGATAAGACCAACTGGGGAACTCAAAAAGGCATTTCATGTATAGACTGAATTAGATATCTGCTTTACGTATAGGTGTATAGAGACATTTTGTGTCTGAGTCACACGACTTGACATCCATAGGTGAACATTAAAAATCTGGTATTTGCAATTAGTTGTTCGACATGTACTATGATGCCACCCCACAATTCACTGAGATTATAAAGTCTTCATGTGACAAGATTTAGATTTATCCTAAATGAATGAACTGTATTTAATCTTGTAAATGTTAATCTGATTAGGGAAAAAAAAAAGTGTTTATGTCAATGTAGCTAAATGCCCATTTTTTCAAATGATGATAACATGTTTTTCTTGCCTTTTTAGGAAAAGATACAATTATGATAAATGACAGATTCTGTATTTTTCTTTATCCTTGGTTGCAAATGCTGGTATTAATGTTGACTGATGCACATTGCACAAATATGATGCTTTAAACTATGGACCAAAACATGAAGTAAACAGTTTCATGTGGCAGACAGGAATGAGTAATCTTGGACAAGCAAAGGCTTACCAGAAGTACAACCTTTAGGCTATACAGTTTTGTGTTCTTGCTCTATTAGACATTCTTGAAAAGAGAAAAAATCCTTCTCAATTATTAAATGCCCCAGTCGAACAACAAATGCATAGACTGGATAAGAAGGCTGGAGGATATATTTATTTCCAATATATCTCCCCATAACCTGATTTTTGAGACTTACCTACAGTCTGTGCATGCAAATCATTCAAACATCATTTTTCAATCACTTGTAACAAGAAAGAGCTTAAAATATTATTTGGGGTTTTTTTGTCTATGATCTTGTTTCATATGATTACAAGATTTTCAACAGTGTTTTAATTTTGGAAAGGTAAGAGCTTAATTTGAATGTTGGAGAAGAGTCACAGTAGAGAATAATGGAGTGAAGGTTGTTTTGTGATAGGCAGACAGAGAAACCTGAGCTGCTAAAGGAGAAAATGTGCAAAAATGAGGTTAGAAATAGTAAATAAGTACTGGACATTGATAGATCATGGGCTTTCAAGGTACTGAGCAGAAAGAGATGGAGGAGAAGAATAAGTCTGAAGGAGGTCAAATGCATCCATCTAGACATGGAAACAGAAACAAAGCAGAAGGATGACAAGGTTGAGCAAGTGGTAAATGGATGAGATGATCCATGACTGAAACTCAGTCTGGGAGGTGGTGCTAAGGAGCTGAAGGGGATGTCATTGCAGCTGTACCAACTACCCAGTATGAAAAAAAGTCTTGAGTAGAGGAAGAGTCCAGTCAGCATTATTTTTCTTTTTATTTTCCTCAGTCTGTGTAAGCCTTGAAATATTACATGTATCCTATTTATAGGCACTGAACTTTGGCCATGTCCATAACGCAGTAGATACAGTTGATGAATGGTTTAATTCATAACTTTTTCTTTCTTTGAGTACTTACTTAAATAGATTTAGATTTATATGTCCAGATATATATTTAAGGAGATTGAAGCCAGTAAGACCACTTGGTAAACTGCAGTTTTTTCTTCTATATTAAACATGAACACACTGGATGCTAAAGCTGTCATCATCACACATTCAAGGTTGAGGAATAATTGTCGAGCTGTAAGTTCAGGAGCTAATCTTTCTGAGCGCTTAAAGAAATTAGATGAATAAATCTGATCATGGAAGAAAGTTTTTATGTGGATGGATGGGATTTATTCATTATAGGCAGCCTCATTCCCATATGATGAATATAGAGGCAAGGTTGGTTTGGCTTCTGATTTTAAAGAAAATGTCCTTGTCTGAAACACGGAAAAAATCTTGTTAACAAGGTTTGTCCACAAGTGTCATTTGGCTGCAGGAAAAGATAAACTGAGTCGAAAGGCTCTCTTCTCTTGGGACTCTACTTCAGGGACTCCTCAGAGGCTTTGGAGGCAGCTGTAAAGGTGAATTGGCATTTTTGCAGAGTATAAATAGTCCTTACTACTCTCCTTTATAGTTGTTTCTCTTACTTTTCTCTTCTCTGTATTCCTAAATTATAAAGGGCATATATAATTTGAACAATTTCATTACCACTATGTAATTAGCATACCAGTATAAGTGGCCCTATGGTTTTCCCTCAGACAGAGATGGAAAGGAGCACTTAATGTTTCTTTGCAAGTTCAATAGTTAGTGTCCTAAAAATGGGCCTGGGAAATAGCTTCCTAAAACCCACCACTCTAGGACTGCTTATGCCCCATGATCTCCTGTGCCAATGCTATGACTGGCCTCCACAAAGTCTCGTCATGCATTTGTATGAGCTCTAACTACCTTTAATTTTGTAAAAAAGAAAGAGATTCAGTGGCGTAAGTTATTGAAGTCAGAATTTTAAAATATGCAGCAGTTTATTCTGCAATGAAAGCCAGTGTCTGACAAATAAAATTACAGCAGCTATAAAAGAAAAGTGTCCCAGTCTACAAAGTTAATGATATCTTTGGTAATTAAGATACAAAACTAATGTAAACACTGTAATTCCTTAGTTATAGCAGAGCTCACAGAGTACTTTTGTCCTATTTTCTTTTTGAGTGAACATATAATAGCTTTATTGTTTGAGAATAAACTGAATTTCAACATTAAGTCCTTAATTATTTGACCACTTGGAGTACAATTAAATATCTCTAAAAATTGGTTGGTAGTTTAGTTATCACTTCCAAGTTTTAAATGAAAAACTGAACGATATTTTAAATCTAATTTACTTAAACAGCCAAAACAAATCTTGCTGTGAGCACTTACCAAAGTTAATCTCCACTTGTGCTTTTTATAAATTGGGAAAACCAGCTGTTTTCAACCTTTTCTTTAAATTTGGGTTTCTTTCAGTGGTAGTGAACAGGCATCTGGTTGAATAGGTATTATCTTGAAATGGAGTAGTTTTTATTTTAAGGCATGCTTGCTGTCATATGATTTTTTTTAAAAAAAGGGTGTCAAAAGCTACTAAACTTTGAAAGAACAGAGGATGTGGTAGTCATCTTGTATTTAGATTGTCTTTTCTGCTATGCAGACTTTTCAGCTGGATATTTGAATGATCAGTAGACATTTTCATTTAATTGACTCTCATGATTAAACAGTGAGACCACCTTTTTTCATCCAGTTTCTATTTATTGTGCATTGTCCATCTGGATGCATAAAAGGAAGAGAAACAAAATGTTCTGAAATATGTTCATGGGCACGTATTTGTGATTTGGTGTATTTTTGGCGTAATAGCCCGTTTTGATGTTACCTGATTACAGGAGAGATACACATTAGCATCTAGCTGTAATTTGATTTTATCCTGACCCCATTTCCAACAGGGTTCTATTTCAAACTGTATTTCAAACTGTGTATACAGCAAAGTTGTCTGGCAACAAAGTCCATGGAGCCAAGTAGGTATTTGCCACCAGATAACTTGATTCTCTACCTTCTACACCACTTTGAACTCTTCTTAGCATATTTTGTTATCATTTACACCCCACAAGCCAACGTGAAAGTCGCCCATAATTCCATGAACATTAGTAGAAAAACAGAACTTGTCTAATGATTGAGGGAGCTATATAAATACTTACTGAATTTTATTTTTACAGAGCATTGTATTGAATAACCTCTGAGAGATGAGAAGCTGTATTTTTTTCTCTGTATAATGCTGACTAGTTTCTTAGCTGATAGTTAAATTTAGTTGAATTTGTTTGAATACAGGAAAAAAAAAGACAATATGACAATATTATTTATTTCGACCACATTGACCATTTAGCATTGACCATATCTGTAATGTAACTCCACCCAACATAATAGAAATATTTCAATACAGCAATATTCTAAGAGTTTGACCATACTACTTGTGAATTTCAACATTTCTATAGTGTTTAAGTGCAGAAACCTTAGACAATTTAGTCCCATGCCAAAGCTATGTAGGATGAAAGAGAAAAAAGTGGAAATTATAATCAGAATTCATAAGCAAAATAAATTAATGCAAAAATTATATAAATCTCTTTTTCAGACTGAGAAGATTGATTAGAGTTGCTATTTTAGACATGCACATGTAGAAGTCTGAATAGAATAGTCCTGTCTCTGAATTTTGAGTGGGCAACTGTGAATAAGGCTATTTTTCCAATATTGTCTAAGGAACCCATAGTAGGAAGAGCAGAATATATTCTCACTGTAAATGTCTATGACAGCCACAAACAGGCACCCTAATGGGGTACCCACAGTTGTAGTCAACAACTACTGCAATCTCTCCTCTACAACACCTCTTTTTATTTTTGATTATTTCACAGCTTAAGGCACCACCAGGCAAGTTGTTTCCTTCTCAGTAGGAGCTGCTGCAGCCTGTTGTGCAAGTGCTGTGAAGTGTAGTGAGGCTCAGGGTCACTGTGAAATTGAGAGAGAGATAGGCAGAGAGGAAAAAAAAGTAGGTAGTCTGGAGAACAGAAGGGAAAATGGAGCAAAATCTCATTTGTGTTGGATAGGGTTGTGTTGGTACCCTGGTACAAATCAGAAGTCCCTGGATGTGCTTGGTTAGATGTCCAGGTGATCAGGGCTCACTAACAAGGGGTAGAGTTTCTAGATCACAACAGAGGCTACCGATCTTTACAAAAGATTACTCCAGGAATTTTTACACCTTTCTTTTTAAATGAAAAATAAAGAGGGGAAGGTGAAGAAAGGAGAGGGACTGGAATTAATTTTATTCAGCCTCATTTCTGATATCCTTCTTTCAATGCACAGTTTTCTTATGTTCTTTATTCTGGTTTGTTGGTGAAGTTCCTAACAGACCTTGGATTCCACTGTTCTTTGTGTCTGCATTTAGTTGGAGGTTTGTTGCCTTCTTGTGCCCTTGCTATCAGAATTCCGTCTTACCCATTAACATATCACTTATCAACTTGCTACAGCTGAGATAGTAATTGAGATAGATCTGGAGGACCCGGTTACAATGATAAGACACAGACACAGTGGATACTGAGAAGCATTCCCATACAGCTTGGCTACTGTCCATCACTTTCACATCAGTTTCTCTCACACAATTCTACTTAGGGGATTTTTCTGGGCAGCTGTTATTATTATTCTGTTATGCCTATTTGAAAAAGGCACAGAATGATACCCCATGGATCACCAGTGACTGGTTTTAGTGCTTGAACTGAAAAGTGCTGAGAAAAGAATTAGATTTTTTAGACCTGCTGTTATTTTAACTGAGCAGAGGAATAGGCTGCATGGTTACCATGCTATGTACCTCAGAGACAGCTTTAGTACCTGGAAATGTTCAGGGAAGATGAGGGAGAGACTTCTAATATTCTCAGTACCCATACAGTTCTATGAAGCCTCTTTAGAGATACTCCAAGAGCTCCTGACAGAGGATTTAGACATCCATTATATTATCCATTTCTAAATTCATTTGAACTTGCCATCACCTTTCTTCAGTTTATATGGACAAGCACAGTAATTCTGCAGCTGTAAGAGGTCACATTAGAAATTTGTCATTTAAACTGTTTTTGTTGTTGGAACAGTCTCTTTTTTTACATTGCATATGAAAAAAAACTGGAAAATATTTTCCCCAGTAGAATAAATATATATATACTTTTGAGCCATGGGTAGCAGTGCAGGTGGCTGCAACTACTCTTTCTCCTGAGGAGAACTCAGACAACCAGCTGTGGTCGTCAGCAACCCAAGTTTAGCATGTAACTTTGCAGTCGTGGTGAGAACCTATGATTCCCTTGTTTTGCCTTTTGAATGTTTTCCCCTGATTGGTTAATATTTTGTCGGCTTGTTTTATGTATGAAGTTATGTATATTCATTTTCCTTCTTTAATATGTATTAGTTCTAGAAAGTTCTTTCTTCCTCGATGCCCCATTGGATCCTTCTCTGAGTCCCTCCTATGTGTTGTTCCCATTGGTTCCCTTCCTGTCAATCCCACCTGCTTGTCTCTATCCCATTGGCTGAGATCCCTTTCCCCACCTATTCTGTACCCAGTATAAGATCCCTGGACCCTCCCACCAATTGGCCTCTTTGTCCCTGTGATTTCTCGGGAGTAAGCCTGAGTGGAACACATATGGAGAGTCTCCTCTCTTTACTTCTTTGCCTTCACCTGTGTGCCTGCAGAACAGTGACAGGAAGATACAGCCCCTTTTGGGTGACGAGCTTTACCCCTTTTCATTGTGTGATGGGCACTGAGTGCCGCCTTTCAGAGGGGTTTCAGCGTTGACCTCTGGGCTTCTTTGTGTCAGCACGCGAGGGGTAAAACCCCCTTCTGCCAGCTCCCAGTGGCTGGAAACCCTGCCAGCCATGTGTTTACATTTCTTTGCCTCCTGGTGGATTTCTTCTTTTGCTATTGGCTAAGTTGACATAACTGCTACAGAGAGAGTAAATAATGCCATTGTTGGTAGGAGTCTCATGGAAGGCCACTTCTGCAGCTGTGGTCTCATTTTTGCTTTTGCCTTTCCATTGGGATCCCCTCACACTTGCCCGAAGCGCCACACTTTTCTGTTAGAACCTTTACCTGGAGAGTACCTAAAGAAAGGTGAAAAGTCCTGTTTTAGGTATATTTATTGAATGTTCATTGTTTTGTGATCGTGGAATCACCTCTGAAGATCATCCAGTCCAATCCCTTGCCAAGGCAGGGTCACCCAGAGCGGGTGACGCAGGAAGTCATGCAAGTGGGTTTGGAAAGTCTCTGAAGAGGGAGACTCCACAACCTCCATGGGCAACCTGTTCCAGTACTGTGCCACCCTCAATGTAAAGAGGTTGTTCATCATGCTGAGGTGTAATTTCTTGTGTTTACAGCCATTGTTCCTTGTCTTGTTGCTGGGCACCACTGAAAAGAGTCTGGCACAATCCCCGTGTCACTTTGAGATATTTATGTACATGAATGAGATCCTCTCTGAGTCTTCTGTTCTCCAAACAAAACAGCTCCCACATTATCTCCTCATAAGAGAGGTTCTCCAGATTCCTAATTGTCTTTGTGGCCCTCCACTGGACCTGCTCCAGTAGCTCCTTGTCTTTCTTGAACTGTGGAGAGCAGAATTGAACACAGTACTTCAGATGTGGCCTCACTAGGGGAGAGTAGAGGACCAGGATCACCACCCTCAACTGCTGACCACAGTTTTCCCTGGAGTTACTTCTCCCCAGGTGCCAGACCCTACACTTGCCCTTGTTGAAGCTCATTTTCCTCTCCGCTGAACTTGCCAGCCTGTCCAGGTCTGGCCAACTGGCAGCACAGCCTTCAGGTGTATCAGTCACTCACCCCAGTTTCGTATCATCAACAAACTTGCTCAGAGTGCATTCTATCCCTTCATCCAGGTCATTGATGTTGAACAAGTTGAATAAGACTGGAAACAGGCTGAATAAGTCAGAAACAAATTGAATGAGACTGGATGATGGTCAATTAGAGCTTTAGGTTGAATGGCTCAAAGTTTCTGCAAGAATAGAAGAGACTTTTCTTTGTAGCATTATTTGCACAGAAGGCAAGGATCACAAATCCCCCCTGCCTGCATGTCTGTGTCTTTGTCTTCCCTTCAAAAACTTTTGAACTTGGTGTATTTTAACTGAATTTGACAGAAGTAGAGGAGTCTAATTAATTAAATAATTAGATTTCCACGGATTTATAAATGTTTCAGCTGGACATCAAGGTCAATCAGTCACAAGACACTTCTGTAATGAATTATGTTTTATTAGTCACAGTGACATCAGACCTTACTGTTACCTTTCATGAATCCTTCAAATTGCTTTGGTGCTAGAGGATGTATAAACACACACAATAGATATAGATGGCTGTGCAATCCATGACTTTTGAACAGTCCAGATTTTCTAATATATTTAAAAGCAATTTTGTGATGGTGTTTGAGCATCCAATAAATGTCAAACACCTAACAGGGTTCCATGTGTGGAAACCTTGGGTGTTAAGTAAGTAATCGATTTTAAAAGTCTCTGTGTATCTTTGCAAGCATATGAGAGAACATTTGTTGTACTTTTGTAAGTATGAGCAGGAAAGAGGCCTTTTCAGTTCACTGATGTGCTCATTTTCAGAAAACATTGAAGCTCTGAGTTCCAAATTCCTCTCTGATTCCCTGAAGATTCGTGTATAGACAAGGAAATTAATAAAACAAACAAACAAAACCCCAAACCCCAAAAAACAATATGGACAAAGAATTTAAAAAAAAGCTTCAGATTTTTCAGTCAATAATCTGTAGACATCATTTTTTTCCTGAGGTGCATTAAAAATACTTCACAAATAAGATGCAGTAGTCTGCTAAGCATGTAAATCTGAGATAGTTGCCTAGGAATTCCTAACAGTCGGCAGAAGGAGATAGGTGATGCTGGAGGCTAATTCCCCCTAAGATAAGTACTAAAGGTAAGTGGAAAACATTGCCCTGTGGACATTCCTGTCTCTTTTTGTAAGGCAGACTAGATGATAATGTTAGATTTGACATCTATAATTTCTTTTTCTAAAATTAGCCAAAATGATACCCCCATCTAGTCTGCGAACTGACATATCAATTTCTTTGAAGTAAAAATGTTCCTCAATGTGAAAGAGGTAAGATCTACCCCTTAATATTCCTTCAAACTGTCTGTTCTATTTTGTGAGGTTCATCAATACAGTTTTGTCATCATATTTAAAACTTACAAATGGGGGCCTGTATTAAAAAATGAGTATATATGAATTCTTACCTTTTCAGAGACTAAAGCAACTTCAAAACTTCTTTAACCTGATTTAGAGCCCAGAGATTGATCTTGATCATGCAGTCATTTTTCCTACTGGTTCCTGCTATTTGCAGTTAAAGTTTCATTAATTTAAAACTATTCGCCTTGACCAGTCTAAAATCATATTCGTCCCATCTCAGAGTCTGAAATATTTATCTTTGTCATTGATAGATAAACTGTGGATAATCAGCTCAACTTTCTGTGTGAAAGTTGAGCTAAAATGTTTTTGCAAGTTGTGAAGGAATACTAAAGGTGGCAATTTATTTATTTTCTCTGTAAATATATTCTGAAATTCTGCTAGGAAGAGTTCAGTCCTGTATCTAATCACTTTGATTGTTTGTGAGGAGTTCTTATTGTTCTCCTAATCCACTATAAAGCAACATGTCCTCTACTGGGAAATGTGCAGTTCATTGTCTCCACTCATAAAGTAATGTCAAGCTTGAGAATGTGGACAAATTTTATTTTTTTTTAAATGTGTTAAATTTCCTTTTAAAATCTCTCAGTACAAAAGATCCCAGTAGCAATGAGCCTGCAAGCAGCTTACATGCTGCTTCTAAATAAAGCTTTTGTTCCAGGCTCCCTTTTTTCTCACCTTACACACACAGGCACACAAGGGACTCACTCTTGGCAGTTTCTGCCACTTTGTCTCTAAAACAGACAATAGTCTGTCATCCACTTTGTAAGCTCTTGATGTCCTATTACACTGATGACAATTCAGGCAAAGAGAGCTTCCAAGCTTGGCAAAGGGTAAAGTCTCCTTTCCTGCTTCCCATCCATTCACCCGAAGTCTGTGGAAGCATGAGAAAAGAGGGATGCAGCTCACATAGAAACATGAATATCATTCATAGCCACCACCATGCCATGTAGCAGCAGATCTGGCAATGCCATACTGTCCATACTTTAAGGAACAGAGCTATAAACCTGTCAGATGTTCCTTTTTCTCACCTGTGCCATTAATCTTTTGCTCATTATCAAGGCATTTTCAAGGATTAACACAACCAGTTTCCTTCCACAACTTACATTTCTGGATGACAGGACAGGAAGGGCCATCTTCAGATTCTGCTGAACAGGGGGTGGCTTGGCCTTGGTCTTGGAGGTCATTGCAGTATCTTGCAAAGCAGCAAAAATAGAAATGGGTCCCATATGTCCCTGGAAATACTACTTTATTTAAATATTTTATTATTTATTTTCTGGAAAAAATAAAGAAAAAAAATGTTATTTACCGAATATTTTATTTCTTCTTTGACTATAATAGGTAAGAACAGAAATAAATGTCTTCTGTTTGTGAAGTGTCAATCTATTGTGAAAGTATTTTTATACTGCTAATTCACATCGGCTGAATTTAATGAGAACAGTATTCATTTTGGAGGATTTTTTCTGCTTTTATAAAAACTATTCCAAGACCCACAGAGATGTTGGAGATATGAGAAAGGGATCTGGATCCTGTTCCCTTTTTGTGCAGCAATTAGATCACAAGTCAGAATTCCTTGGTACGTCCAGCAAAGGACTGCACAAACATGGGGGGAACAGTATGGATGCAGACACCTTTCAGTGGAGTCAGTGGAAATCCTGAGCACATTTGCCCTGGAAACCATGGACAATCACAGCAGGAGTTGGTAGCCAAATCAATGCACCAGACACAGCAGAGCTGCAGTGCTCCCTGCAGAGTTACATCTCTCCTGCTGACACATGCTGTTACTTCTTATCAATCCTCAGCAATTTAATTTCTCCAAACAGTGTACATCATGTTTTAAAAGGGGCCTAAAGAGGACGGTCAGTGGTATCTAGAAATACAGCAAGCAAGGGTTTTAATACAGTTAAGTTGCAAGCACCAGTGCATACTCCACCAACTAACTGTGCTTTCCGATATGTCTTTTTTTTTCCTTTATATGGTGTAATATTGTTGGGAAATCAGATGCAAATAAACATTACTTTGGAAAAGATGGAGAAGGAGGACATTATCACATTCATTTAAATAAAAAGAAGTGAGCACAACTGACAAGGTTTTTTTTCCTTCACTGCTCGATGTGGTATAATAAATCATCCTTGATGTTTCCCCATTTTATTATCATTATCTATGAACAAGCTAGAAGTAAGTTGATTCTTTATCAGCTATGACATTCATCTGAAAAACAAGACTAAAAATTCAGTCTCCAGAGGAAAAAATTAAAATCATTAGGGAAGTGTGGAACAGAATGCCTAATCAAATGATTATATTGGATGAAGGAAAACCATGATTTAGCAATGAAGCATTTTGCTTTGTGGTCAAAATTAACTTGGTAATTATAATGAGTTATGAATTTTGCAATTATTATTTTTTAGAAATGTATAACTGTCCAAGAGAGTGGATTTCAAAACAAAAGTGTTTTCAATATCAGGAAAAAAATTGTACTAGACTCCAAAGTGCTGAATAGAATTAAAGTTTATATACACACAAAATGTAACTGTAACTCTGCAAGTACCCTTAGTTTGTATCAAAAACATAGTATTTACTGGTGAAAGCAGGAACATGTGATGTGGGAGGAACATAGAAACTCTGTAAAAACATGCAGGAGCAGGATTAGAAATGTCAAAGCCCTCCTGGATTTGAATCCAGTAGGAGACATGACGGGCATGACGTAGCTAAAACAAAAATAGGGCAAATGTGTTCCTGCCGCTGAACTGTGCAGAGTACCTGGTGATGAAGGATGTGGAAAAGGATGAGGTGCCCAGTGTCTTCTTTGCTTTGGTCTTTACTGGCAAGACTGGCTTTCAGCAATTCCAGGTCCCTGAAGCCAGCAGGAAAAGTCTGGAGAAAGGAAGAATTACCCTCAGTTAAGAAGGACCAGATAAGGGAACATTCAAACAGGTAGGGGAGGATAGGTCATACAGAAGTATGGGTGCATCCCTGAAGGGTTTTACCCACTAGTACTGAGGGAGCTGGCCAGTCACCACAAGGCCACTGCTGGTTGTATTTGAAAGGTTACAGCTGTCTGGAAAGGTTCGTGAGGACTGGAAGAAAGCAAATATTACTCCTATATCTAAGAAGAGAGAGGAGGAGGAGGAGGAGGATGTAGGGAACTGCAGGCTTGCCTGCCTCACTTTAGTCCTTGAGAAGGGGTTGGAGCGAAAATCTTGGCAGCCATTACTAAATGTACTAAGGACAAGAAGGTGATTGGAAATAATCAGTGTGAATTTATGAAGCAGAAATCAGGCCTGATCATGTCTTTGTGCAGTAAAATAACTAGCTTGGTGAATGAGAGGAGAGCAGGAGATGATACACATCTTGACTTTAGCAAGGCTTTCAGCACTGTCTCCCATATTATACTCGTAGACTAACTGATAAAGTCTGGATTAGAGAAAAGGACTGCAAGGTGAATTGAAGACTTGAACTGCTGGTGCAAAGAGTTGTGATAAGCCACCCAAAGTCCAGCATTTGAGTTAAATCTCTAATGTGCAGGATAATAATGAAGCAACAAAAGCATCCTGCTTAGCATGTGAAATTTAAACCACACTTTATGGACAGGATGCTGCAATACAGAATAGAATTTTTTGGGGGTAGATGAAGCAACTATGCTTAAGCTCAGAGTACTCCTATCTTAAAGAGCACCTACTCTTTTGTGCTGGCGTGGGGATTGTGTAGCTTGTAAGCAAGGTTGAGAACTGGATGTGGGACAGGGTTTTTCCTGTAGAAGCACCGTGGTGAGCTTTGGGACAGATCAGCATCTTGAACTAGCAAAAGGAATGGAGGAAGAGAGAGGGGATGAAGCCATAGCAAATTTACTCTGCACTGACAAACTGCTGTCGCCCTCTCAATGTGAAACAATAGGAATAAATCAAAGAGCAAGATTTCAGTAACTAGCCCAGTATGTGGGCACAGTTGCAAAGAAGATTTTTTCCTACTGCAAATACATCCTCAATTATCTCTCATGTATTTATAGAGTGATTATCTTTCACTGTATAAATCACTTGACACTGTACAAAAACGTTGAAAGGAATAGCAGTTTAGTCACACTTCTCACATGGAAACAGGACTGCTTTGAAATGTTCCCATTAGATTGACTTTTTGCATATCTGTTGTAAATTTTACTGACTAGAGAAATATTCTCTTTGAAGTAGTGTATCTAGATCTATATTTTGTTACAAACAAGGTTAGAAATATTTCATTATTGATTGTGTGATTAATTAGAATGGTAGCTAGAAGGAAAACCTATATTACTGTTCAAGTGAATTTGGTTTGTTTTTCTTTTGTTGGATAAAACACAGACTATATCAAGGGAAATTGCTTTGGAATGGATCATCTGACTTAAAAGGGTTAACTGCATTTCTGGGAGGGCAAACCTATTTATTTCCTTATCTGTCTTGTACCAGGGAAAAGCAACTGGCATGTAAAATATTTTATAACTGTAGCTAGGCTGTTAATTAGAACACTTCTCAGAAACAATGGATTTTGTGAACAAAATGAAACAAATCTTTGATGGAAGAGAGCAATTCAGAGCAGTTAGGTATTACTTTTGCTTACAATTTTCTGCATGCTATAATTTAGGAGTTTCTGGTTTTTAAAATATGTATTTTTAAAATTTGTAGATGTGTATTAAAATATATATTTTTTAAAACTTGTGTCTTAGTTAGAAAAATACATAAATCTTCAAGTATAGGAATAAAACTGTAAGAGCACAAAATCTTTTTGTTTTCTTCTTTTTCACTTAAATGTACACATCTCTAACACAAGGCAGTGTTAAGGCAGTGATAGTAATAGGCTTAGCTATTGGTGCCTTTTCTTGTGAATAATAGTATGTTTCCTGAAAAATGTAGTTCAGGGATTAAACTCCATGTGATTTTTGCTTTAAGCTCTTCGATGAATTACAGAGAGGGAGGGGAAGTATCTCCTTTCAACTTTTTTGAAACTAAATATTGCAGCTTTTTTATTCCAAAGTATGACATTTACAAACCTGTGGATAAAAGTGAGATTTTTATTTGGTTAAATACACGGGAGAAAAAATACTTTGTTTTGGAAGGGGCCTCTGATTTGGTGGTGATGTTATATGACTGAAACGGAACATAAAAATATTAATTATCATCAAAAATAAGCATTATTCATGTCAGAAACTATGTCCATCGATGTCCACAATTACCTGAATTTGGCACTGTCATGTAGTACATTCTGTATGAAAGCTAAGATTGGAATGCTGTTGTTTCTACCTGAAATATTCCTCAGAATTTTAAGTAGCAGTATACTGGGTTTCAGCATTCATTTGCATTCTGGAAATTGGTCTTTCTGGGAGGTAGGTAGATGAAAATAATTCAATAAAGTGCAGATCCCCTAAAAAATAGGAAGAATAATGCGGATAGAGTCATCATATTTTAATGTACTATTATTACTGTAATGCTTTTTCTTTAAAGAAGTCAGTGTCTGTAAACCTCATAAATTTATTTTTCTAGTAAAATTTGCTTAAAGGGGAGATTTCTACATTTGTTAACAAAGAAATCAGAGCAAAAATTAAATCTTATTTCTTTATTCTCAGTTATTACTCTTAAATTAAAGTCGTGCAAGATAATCAGTCACTGTCACTCGTGTGGATTGGCAATATGAAGAGATGATGAACTTCACAGACTTGGCATGGAATCGGATGTGACCTTCCACTACACGTCAAGCAGTTCTTCTCCTATCAGATAGGAGCCAGTCTGGGGGAACTTTACAAGGAACTGTGCAAATCTTTTGGGTTTTATTCATTATGTGATGGTATGAACTGCTAGGTATATTTGAAAAAACAAAACAAAACAAGCAAACAAACAAAACAACAACAACAAAACCAAACAAAAAGGCAGTGAATGCTTAATTTTGCTTTTGTAAGTCAAAATTGAGCATCCAAAGTGTCGGCTAAGGTCAGTGAAAAGCATTATTGCTCAGCACCTCAGAAACCAGCTGAAGAGACCTTGATCAGGCAGTGGGTGAGAGAGCCTCACTCGACCTCCTGGGTTTTAAAAAACCAACCAAACATAAGGCCAAAACACCTGCTTCCTTCCTCCAATGAACCACAAATCTGAGATGGCCTATGAAGACTGGCAATTAAATATAAGCAAGTAGATTTTAAAGCACTTTACAAGAAAAAACTGGAAATTTTATGTAAATTCCTAAAAATAATTAATGCCAAAAAAAAAACTTACACAAAAGAGAATATAATTTTGTGGTGTGAGATATAGTAAAGGAGAACTTTCAAAACCAGTGCTTTAGTTAATCTCACAAATACCTGTATTTTTTCATTTGAATAGTTTAAACATTTTACATTTGCTAAAATCAAAAGAAAAGTTGTTTTTTTACTTTTTCATATCACAAAATAAGGACTTATTGCAAATATAAACATAAATAAAACACCTGCTCCTGATGAGTTTAACCAGTAAAAATAAAAAGCGCATGTCCCCAATATACACATCTGTTTTTACACCACACTTGATGGCAATATCATTAATTAAAATAGATGCTGAGTTTTTCTTTGAATATCCCTTATGACTATAAGCTGTGGCAGTCTGAAAGGAATTTGCTTTAAACAGAGTTGATCTCAAAATCTCCAAACCACCTTACATGTGGGAACTGCCTCTGGAACCAGTATTATGGTGAATCCCAGCTGGTGTATTCTTGCTATCAAATGAGAATCAGGCTTTTTTTTCCTGTGCTCCTACTGTCCTGCCAGCACAGTGACAGAAGGTGAAGAACATCTTGAGATGTACATGACCAGTAAAAGTGTGGTTTTGGTACTCCCAGCTGGTGACTGAAATGCAATGTTGATTTGGGGTTTTTTATGTTCCTTAACTTTGGCATTGTCTCAAACATAAGCTGCTAAATTCAATTTTACATGATCAGTTCCTACTGATCTTAATGGATCCTGAAGGTGCCTGGTTTAAAATGGTATCTCAAGTACTTAAATAGGTAATCTTTCTCTTTTTGTTGCAGTGGGTAGGTAACAGAGCACCTCAAAGATTGGCTTTCTGTGGCATTTGCCTTCCCAGTTATGGAAGTACTTTGGAAAATCTTATTCCCAATGTTGGTGGCATTGACTTCTCCTTCTTCATGGGTGCTGCAAGTCCTCTGGTGATAAATTTGGAAACGTGACACAATATTGTTTGCCTGGCTTCCTTTCTATCAGATAAATTATTAAATGAATAAATTTATAAAAACTTTAGCACCTTATTCAATCACTGAATCTTCATCAATCAGTAATATACTGATATCATACCTGAACTGCTGGTCCACCTAACCTCCCAAACTACAATCAATTGATCATTCTTATCAGTATTTGTGTTTGTTAACTTACTCTGCATCACCTATCTTTCTGTGTCTTTACAGAAAGAAACACAGAGATTTCTGTTTCTCATTTAGTCTCTTGCCCTGGAATGAAAATTAAATTAATCCTTTCTTACCTTTTCTCAGGCATGGCATGTTCACTTTTGCTGAATGAGCAAACTTTTTCCATATAGCCAGTTTCTTCCTTCAAATCTAAATGTTGTGTTTTGCTCTTCAGAAAACTGATGTGTTTGCATGAAATTTTACACAGTAGTTTGTCAGCACTTGAAATAAGGAATACTGTACAACAAATTGTCCATACTGGATTAATGCAGTTACAGTATAATTAATGCAGCTTTCAGGGCTCTCCTGCTTTCATTAGTGTGTAAGAATTTTTTCCATTCATAATTCTCTCCATGACAACTCATAAAATGAACAGTTTGTGCTCATTTTGTGCTAGTATTCCTTTTGTTTCTCAGTCATCCAAGACCATCTGCACACTCCTTTTACTCTAAAGATATATATTTCCATTTCAAATCAACTCACAGTTTGCTGAATATAGCAACCCAAATACTGTGATTGAAGACTTCTTTAGATAAACTCAAATACTTGAATTTTTTCTTCTAAAATTCCTGTGGACTAGGTACTTCTTCCTATAGTATGCTCTCTCTCGAGTATGTATAGACATCTAATTTTGTCTTTAATTCAGGAGGCCCACAATGATTTGCTGTTTTCCATCTTAAGTTGAGTGGTTTTTAAAGTGCAGAACCCGTGTTTCAATTTGCTTGATGTTTATTCTAAATAATTTTATCCCAAAATCCAGCAGAATTTGTGAGAAAATGAACTCAGAGCTAACTTTCTAAAAGACACACCCTTAACAAGTTGTTATTAGGATAAAACCGATTTTCTTAGAAAAACTGCCCCCTTCCTTTCATGACAGCAGAAACTGACAATAGTGAGAACACATCTGTTCCCCCCAACATATCTTTCTGTAGTTTTTATTTCTTCTTTCAAGAGTACAGTACTTCTGCACTGTCTGTCTTTAGGTAAAAAACTAATAGGATGAAGCATTTTGAGGTAGCTCTCATAAAATGTAGGATTTTTTTGCTACTTAAATGCTATTTGTTTTGCCTCTTTATTTTTAATTTTGTCCAGAACTTTCTTGTCCAGCCTCTGTCTATATTATGTCTAATGATTCTTTTCTTTTTAGCTGCAATTTAAAAGGTAAGTTCAATGATCTAGAATTGGCCAGGGGCAGGCATATAAAGTCATGCGAAAAAATCCTAAGCATTTCAGTCATGAACACAAGGCATGGGGGGAAATCAAGTAACATTTATATGTTTCACTGCTCCATAACATCCAGGTCAGGTTACAACTTAAATAATAAGCATTTCACTCTTCCATGTTCAGGGACCAGGCACATTCTTTCACAAAGAACCAGCAACCCAACACACTCCATCACTACCCAGGCTCTGTGCTGATCATTAAGAATCCCCTGCAAGGAGCCTGATGTCAGGAAATTTTGTCCCTGTACATATTCTTTCAAATCTAGGGATCTATAAAACATCTGCCTTCTTTTTTGTACTTAGAAGCAGTGTAACACACAGAGATTGATGCTATTTAGGTTTGAGAAAAATTAACAATCCATCTCTCTTAGTATCTTAGTAACTCCAGCATTCAGTGATGGGAATTATAGGAATAATGGGAACGATGATTACTCTTCTGCTGTAGTAATGTAGTCAGGACTGGAAAAAAAAACAACAGTATCTCAGCTTTCAACTTCTGCAATAGCTATATCCACCTAAATCCGCTTCAAGTCTTGGATAAAAATGGGTTTGCTTTTATATTTTAGCATCCACAGATTTTTACAAAAACAAAATTAATGTTTATGGAAAGTAGTCCCACATATTAATTGAAATATATATGAGTTCCCTACACATCTATAAATTTCCCTCTGTAGCCTGATTCACAAACTAACCACCTCTGCTTTGACCTGTCAAATGTAAACTGTAGGAAATGAGGAAACATAAAATTAACCTTAGCTCTGCCTTTGCCAATCCATGGCCTGCCATATATATTTTGCATTCTGTTTTTGCAGATAATATAAAAGAATCATGGAAAAAGCACTTCACTTAATTCAGAAGGACTTTCTTTTCCCTTTAACTCACTCTGTATTTTACTATTCTGCCCTGTCATGCACTGCTTTTGGAGACGGGATGTCATAGATGCTCCCAGTGGCTTTTGCAGAGTAAAATTGGAGTGAGTTATACTGAGCTGTAATGTACTGTAATTCTTTATTTTATACTTTTCAGAAGGTTTAATTTTTCTGAAGTGATGCTTTCTGAAGTGATACTAGGGAGAGTCTTAAATGTATGTTAGCAATTTTTTTTTTATCAGACTATGTACTTTCTTAATGTAGGAGGGTAGAGATTTATATCTGATTTCTGCCATACAGGAATATTGTCTTAAGATTGAAACCCTAACTAAAACATAGAATCCTCCTACAGCAGCAGCAACAAAACAAAGAAAAACCCAACCAAAAAACCCCCACAAAACAAACCCCACAAAGTAACACAAACTAAAAGAAAAAAAATAGAAAATAACAAAACAAACCCCACAAAGTAACACAAACTAAAAGAAAAAAAATAGAAAATAACTGAATTGGGACTGTTTGGTGATTGAAAGGCACCACGCATGCAAATTTCTCACTCTGTGAAGAGGCAAAGTCATTTAGAAAGGTGCTGAAGATGCACTTGCCTCTTCAGCATGACTATATCTAGAGAAGGATATATCTAACAATGTTTCGAAGTTTTGATGATAAATAGTGAAATAGTTTGCTGAACTGTTTTGTCCTGATAGTGATGTAAATGTCATCATTAAAGCTATCATTTGGCATAGGAACAAGGATCTAGTCATGGTTTGTGTCTGTGGCACCAGTATGAACTATGAACTTTTAGATTTTGATGCATAAACTTGACTATCTTCCAGACTAATATCAGAAAAATGTCCTAAAAGGTTATAGATTTTTACATGTGGGATGATGAGTGTTGGATTCTCAGCACAATTAATTGTAAAGTTGCCACATTTTATCTTAGTTTTGCTTTTTCTAATTATGTGTAATTTACTATACAATGATGGAAAAAAGTGCCATCTTTACACCTCCAATCCTGCAGATTTCATGATTTTTATTATTCAAAGAACTGTTGATACAGATGTTATACTAATAAAAATTCACATGCATATAATGTGTCATACAATGACCCCCTGTACCTTATGAGCATAATTAAGCCCTGCAGCACAGTTAAATGCCATTCTGGTTTCATAAACAGGTAAACCGAGGCATTGCAGTCATGACTGGCTTAAAATTACACCATTTTAGTGATAACATTATTGATGCAAGCCAGGGGCTCTGACTAGCAATTGTTTGATCTGAATTGTAAGAACATACGGCGTCCGTTAATCCAGACCAACTTCAACTACAGCCACTCTTCTTTATAACTTTGTATTACAGATGTTTCACTTGCATTAAGCTATAATGGTTGTTGACATTTATATTTCATCAGCTACCTCAGTTCCAAATGCCTCTTTCAGAAGGTTCAGCTTTCTAAAGCCACATCATAAATCCCTTTTTATACACTCACATTTTTCCCTTATTTCTTTCCATTGAGTTTCCACCCTGCTCTACAAAACCTCATCCCTCTGACCCAGCAGTGTGCTAAGCACACTTTAAAATTCTCTTTCCTTTCCTGATGATTTGTTTCATTTGTGACATTCTTCAAATCAAATGTACCTAATCCGTGGTTCAGTCTACTAACAGGAAATCGGTTCAGTGAACAGGGTTTTATATAACAAAAGAAGTGCTCACTTAGAGAGTACTTTTAATACTTTGTTCGTTGAAAAAAATGCTGACCTTCAGATTTTTCTGGCTTTAATGCTCTGGTGTTTCAGTTTGGATTTAACTGTAAATGAAAGCCTTCGAAGGCCATATAATCCATTGATCTCATACTTGCTGAAGCACAAGTTCCATGGTACATGAATGTTCTTTATTTCTGTTTTTTTTTTCTGTTGTAATTATGTCAGCTATGTTATTTCCAGACATGCCTAATACTGTTGTCTGTTCTGCTGTACATTTCCTAAACAAGGTCCAAATGTCTACTTCATTTTATATTGTTTAATTTTGGAATGGTAATTGCAATCCCAGCATCTGAATTCGTTTGATGGGAGGAGAGGGTGTCCTCTTTTTTATGCCACCAGTGATTCAGTTACTGGACTGTTGAGGCTTAGGTGTTCTGCTTTGAGATTTGGGTATCTAAAGATATCGTCATCTCACTAGATAAATTGTTGTTGTTGTTTACACAGACTTTTAACTATTTCCTAAGACATTTCCTGAGACTATTCTGTATATTCTGACAGAAATATGTTTTTATTTTTCTATGCTTTTAGAGAGGGTAGAGATATCAGAAACTACAATAGACTGCAGATCATTAGATTATCTTATCACCTCTCAAATCAGTTTAACTATGTGCCCAATTCGTTGTTCTGAGAAAAATACCAAAATCTACTGTCACCACCATCACTATTATCTTGGCTGACTTTCAAAATTATTAATCTCTTGGTAATACTCCAGAAGAGGAGAAAGATGGACATTAAGGTCAGAGAATGAAAACAAGAAAGACCAATTATGCCAAAGAAACTCTGTCTGGAAATTGTAACAGAGTCGTAAGAATTATTATGCCAATTAAATACATTTATTTATTAATTTGTTTCTTTCCTCAGAGAAGAGCAATTCCACAGTGTTATTGATTAGAATATTTAGGTCCTAGAGTAAAAAATCTTTTTTACTGAGTCATGTCATGCTTCTTTTATTCCTTCATTTTTAAATCTAGTAAAATAACCTCTAACTCACGGAACACAGATGACCTTGTGCAGCTCAGCTATCATTAAATTATTAATATAAATACATTTTATAGTAGAAGCATGCATGGTGATCAGATTTCAAGGAAAATAGGTTTCTAAAGAAAGGAAGTGAGAAGAACTCATCCAGAATGTTAGCAAGAATTATATAACATGATTTTTTACTCTTAGTAGATAGTTGAAGAGCTTATTTCTTATGATTTTTGTCATGGATTTTCCATTGCTCTTCAGTGGGATACGGGGATTCTTTGAAAATCCTAGCCACAGGATCATGAGACGTGCATATTTTCTATGTGCAGATCCATAGTTTTCAAAAAGGACTTACTGTGATACTTTCTGTCACTACTCCTAGAAGTGATGGTCCAGCTCATCACTCGTCTCTGACTATTCTCTTCCTTCCCTCTGGAATACGTATCTCATGAAATGAGATGCACAGATGGCAGTTTTAACCATGCCCTAAGTAGGAAGGAATTTCCTCCTATGTATCCTGCTCTACTTTTTAAAAGAGAGGACAGAAGTAATACAGCCATTCATTATCAAATTTTCAATTCAGAATGCACTTTATCTGACTGTAGCCTGGTTTAAAAGAAATGAGTTCTCCGCATTTCAGTCATCTGTTTTTTCTGTTGTGATGAAATGCCAGTAGCACTCAATAGCCTGTGCTACTGGCAGTAAGATCACTGTATTGATTATGGAACTCTTCCGTATCTAGGACTACCTGTAAAATAGAATATTTTGCTATGACATGAAAAAGTTGAATAGCAGAAAAAGAATTCCAAAACCTCAATGTAGCATCTACAGTACATCTCAGTACTGGCAAATAACTATTCTTGTTTATTCACAGTTAAAAATGCCCTTAATATTCTATATATGAAAATGGTTGCCTGTACCATCATTGGAATCAGATGCAAGGCAAATATCCACAAGTCCTGTTATGAGTCCTCGAGGGAACATGAGACCAGCAGTAGAGATCTATAATCTAGTCAAAGTTTCAGCTTTCATTTTGGAGTAGCTGTATATAAGTTGCTCCTGTTCTGCTCTTCTGATGAAGTGAAAAATCCTTCTGTATCATATTTTAATGAAGTAGCAAGCTAGAGATATTTGCAATACAGTACTCTCTGTATTTTTTGCTTGCTAGTCTACAACATGATTTTGACAATACTCAAACTTATTTTATTAAATTCCAAATAAGAAATTCAAAGGATTGAATGAATATGGACTGAATTTCCGTATACGTAATCTTTGCGCACAAGAATATTTTTGTCAGTGGAGAGCAGTGAGGTAAACCGTGATATCAGAAATCTTGACATGTACATCAAAAATGGATTTCTCTTCATGTGTGAATGTGTTCCACAGAATAAAGAAAAATACAGTAGAAGAAAAACTAAGATTAGGCTCTTGGTGTTGAGTCTGACAACTGGATACAGGCCTGACACTCTGGAAAATCAGTAGTTGCAGCTACCTACCTTCTGAGGAGACTGTAAGCTGTGTGCTTGGGATGCCAGCTCATAATTGTAAATCATAACATTTCCACCTAAAGTATCATTAAAGATTGGGTATTTAGTATTTATTTTTGACTTTCACATATAGCAACTGCAATTGTTACTCTATATCTTAACTGTTTCTAATGTTCCCATTGCATAGGATATAAGGCTTAGGAAACCTTAACTTTCTGTAGTTCTACAGAATTAGGAATTCCTATTGATAACAGTCACTACCTATTGCCAGTCATAACTTTTACCTCACTTTTGAATTCACAGGTTTCCTTTAAAATCTTTACTTGACAACTTTCTTTTGCCAGATGTGGGGCTTCTTAACTCCAGAATCCTTATAGAAAAAAACACTTCTTTGGGAGGTTAAATAAGTTGTGATTTCTATCAGAGTCAAGTTATCAAAAATTCTTCTAGAGAAAAGATTTTTATTTGTGCTAGGAAAAAAAAAAAGATGTAGAAGTGAGATAGTATTTATTAGGAGCATACTGTACCAGTTTCAGTTTCCATTTGACATTCATTCAGTGACCACAGAGTGAGTGGCATTATTTGGTCTGTTATTGAATTTGAAGGCATGGGATCTCAGTAATAATAATAGCTCCTGCCTTGCAATGAGGATGGTTTGCCTTCCTCTTTCACTGCATATGGAAGTAGGACCTGTGATTTTGTGCTGAAGAAAGAGTTTCATCAGCCCAATGTGCTTTGTAGAGTCCAAAATTCACCTCCAACCTGTGAAGTTTCTCTGCCAGATGCACTGTTCTTTATCCTCAGTTGCTAGGATATGTAATGACCTATATGTTAACCAAATTGAATTCTGAGAGATCCAGAGTAAGGCTATGATTTGGTGGTGGTGTGTGAATGTGACTGCATTGTATGCACCTTTGACTTATTTTTGTTTAAAGGATATGTGTCCCTCTTCTTGAAAATATGTAGGGTTTACCCTTTCCTCCCACTTTATATTGCCTGATTTTCCTACTGTGTATTCATAAGTGCTTTGTCTGAAAGTGGGTCTTTGGTTGAAGGTGCCTTGGAGCCACTATAAGCAGTCCTTCACAGCATTTCATTTTTGACTGTTTTCATTTGAGGATTTTTTATTCATGTGTCTGAATCTTCCAAAGCACGTTGCACGAGTGTTTTGTTTATTGTGAAGAAAGAGAGGCTACTTCTTATTCTGATGGAGGGGCCAGCACAGAGGATGCTCTCTGAATTCCATATGGCAGAGTAAACCTACAAAAGCCACATATTGAAAGAGAGATGTGAAATATATCTTCTGATCTTTCATCACTTTCAGTAGAAAGAATGTTTCCATGTTGCCAAATCCACAAAACGGATCTCTTACGAAACTTGTGGTTGATCTCCAGAAGGTGCTCTTTCCTCAGGCCTTCCTGATTCCCCCTACTTCTTTGTATCTTCACAAAAATTCTAAAAGCTTGACAGGTTGAAAATTACTATTGCATTATAAAAATAATCTGAAATTGGCCATTGTGCTCCAGCAGAGCTGGGGAGACTGAAGGGCACACAGACAAATGCATGTTTCTGTATATGCCGTACCAACATCCTCCTTTCCTCCCTTCTTGCCTCCCTCTCATAATGCCATTACAGAAACTTGATTCTCCTTAAGAAACCAAAAGAAAAAAAGTTCCGTTGAGTTACACCAGTGAGTCTGAACTGACTTTTGGGAATCACTCTTGATTTATATCTGTCTGAGAGTTAATTAAACTCTGAGGCTTAATGAGATTATTTAGGAACAGATCTGCACGTACCATGTGGCTTTGTGCAGGTGAATAGGTCCAGTGAAGGGACTGGGATTGTTCACCCTCGTAAGTTTTTGCAGAATCAGGTTTTTAGTAATAATTTCAAATTTTAGATTGTCTTTCAAGCTTTGAAGAGAATTTGAAATATTAAAATGTGTTTAATACATGCAAGAAGAATAGTAACTACAACTGAATTTTTATGGCTGTACTGAACTACTTTATATGACTACAAACACAGTCATTTCTGATTCAGAGTTTCTATAAAGTAAGTTTTCTAACACTACACATTGTAAAAGAACGCAGTGTAACCAGTTGTACATATTACAACAACAAAACTGTAATGCTTGATACAATAATTATATTGGCTGTCCCATGATGATTTAGTCTACATTGAATATAAGGCAGTCTTACCAAAAAAAACCAAAAAGAACTAAAAAAAACCCAAGCAAACAAAAACAAAAACAACAAAAAAAACCCCCACACACTTTGAAGAATGAAAGGGAGAGCATTTTGTTTCAGACAAAAAGTTGCTGCAACAGTAAATGTCACTATAAAAGCAAAAGACAGTATGAGGACAAGAAAGGAAAGGTGAAGCAGTGGTAAGAGACGTAGAATAAGAAGAGAGGATGATAATGAATGGAACATGACCGCGCAGAGCTGTGCGTGTTTCTGTGGGGGCCGCGGCCAGCGGGGCTCGGGGCGCCGCTGCTCTCCAGGGTCCTGAACTCTCCGAGCCTCCGGGCTGGTCAGGGAGGAGCAGGGAGAGGAGTCGTTCAAATAGGAAATTTGAAGTGAATGAGACTAAAATTACTGGAAAAAATTAAATTTTAGATTAAATTGTTTGTGTAAGTAAGAACATGCAGCAATTTTATTTATTAATTTATTTATTTATCTATTTATTTGTTTATTTAGTTATTGCAGTAGGGATTGTGTTTTTCACATCCTGTGCATTTCCCTATGGTTCTCATAGGGAACGTGCATGTTTTTGCATATTTATGCACAATATTTAGAAAAGAGTTTGATGTGTTCTGCTGACACAAGTTTCCCATTGTTGCATTCCTTGTGCATTTGATCTAATCAAAGATATGTTTCCATTCTGCTTTTCATACTGAGTTAATTCCCTCTTCCAGTGGGCAAGCACACCACAGAGTGTTTCATTTACTTGTCATGGTGAGATCAGGAAATCTATTGTTAATTATTATGGTTTCAATTCCCAACTCAGCTGCCTGTGTCAGATGTGCCATTGTGTGAGTGTTTGACTGTTAATGACTAGACGGAATATTACTATGTACACTGTGAATATGAGGCTTTTTTTTTAGGCAAACTCTTCTAGAAAGAAAAAAATCAAAATGGTACCAGAAAAGTCTCTTACACAACTGTCCAATGATTTATTTAAGCACAAACCTAACAGTTTTATGTGCATATAGGATTAAGTGATACAATTCTTTCTTTTAAAATGCACATAATATGCTGACATAACGTAACATAACATTTAAAACACTTCATGAGTACAGAGATGGATACTGTTAATAATAATAGCAGATTCTTATTAATTAGAAAATATTATCACACCTATTTAAAATACTAGAAATACAAGAAAGATCAAATAAAATAATTAAAATCGTAGCTATCATACCTCATAATTGCATATAGATACAATTATTTTATTGCATATAGATACAATTCTGAGTAATTTAATTATTGTCTTTTGTTAATAGGAACTACCGAGTCAAAGAAACAAATCTAGAATCTCACTTTAAACTCCTAGCCTATACAAGTCCCAATGAGTTCCCCACATTAGAAGTTTCAGAGTTGAAGAGCAATTGTATGAAGAAGGCTTAGCTCCTCTTCCCATATAACATGGCAGGAGAGGGGGAAAGGAAGAATGTGTAATAATTTCCAAATGTTGGGTTTCCCCAGAATGATCATATATGAAATTTAAAACCAGCCGCTTCCCAGTAAAATTTTACTGACTTCAGTGGAGTATTAAAGTCTTTGGTCAGTAACCATTAGGAGTTACAATAGTGAATGTGTTCCCTTTCTGTAAGTATCAAGCTGTGCAGTTGGACTATTTGTGCAAAAACTATAGAATGTCCATTTTCTTTTGCAAAGTATTATAGCAATCCCATAAAAATATTACTTATTTTAAACAAGGTATCCTAATATAGTATATACAAGCAGAATACCAAATTGTATTTTGCTTTCTTTTGTGACTGCCTTTATTTTAATATGGCATTAAATAAAGAAAGAAAGGACATTTTTATAATTACAATTAATAGGAATATAATAAATTAATAGACTTAATGTTTTAAAAATTGGTTTTCTTACTTGTTACTAGCATTATCTTAACCCAAAATTTGCAACAGAAATTTTGAGAACTGTTTTAAAAGGGGTTGTATAATATATAGGGACTAGTGAGGACTGAGCAAACATGCAGTTGAGCAAATAATATCTAGCAAGTAATAACATGGAAGCACAGTGCAATAATACTAGTTTGAGAAGGCTCAGTCAAGAGTCTTGTTATTTTGTAATATTACATCCATTCCTCCTGCAAATCTAAATTTTCTTACTCTTTCTGTCTCATTCCTACTAGTAGTAGGATCAGCATTGCACACAGGATTAAAGAATGCTTGCTAAAATGTAATTTAGCTCTTCTTAAATCACGGTAAAATAACATTTGTGAAAAAACATTGTCATGTCATATTAGTGTTGATACAACCACAGTGATTTTTCAAATTTACACTTTAACTGACATTTACAGATCAGGAAATTATTTTTCTCCATGAAAAAGTCTTACAAATCAAATCTTACTATGCCTTGCTATTTAAAAGAGGAAAAAAACAAACTTGCAAAAATATTATTTTTGTTTAAAATTATATTTCATCAAAATATCATTTACATAAAAAGAGAATTGGTAAAATCTTTGACCAATTTTTTTTTTATTATTTAGGTAATTGTCTTTTCAACATACTAAGTGCTTTTAGCAAAAACATTTGGTGTCTTTATGGTTTCAGGTCTCAAATTGGATGAAAGAGAACTAAGAAGCAGTCAGAAAGATAGGTTAAGGATTTGTTTTTATTAAATTTTTCACATGACTTAAACACTGGAAATCTAGGAAGATTCTTTCCAAACTATTCTGTTTATTTTCTCAAACGAACAAATAAAATTAATTTTTTTTTTTTCCTATCAGACAAAAGATAGTTTTGCATAATTCAAAAATTGGTATCTTCCCAGTTCCAGACAGGGAAACTATCAACAGATGGCCAAAGTCATAGATGCAGGAAGACATTCCAAATCTAGTTTCAAATAAAGTCGGTCACATGCCTGCTACTCAGACCAGGTAGATATTTAATTTTTGCAGTCAGTGCCACAGGAGTTGTGTGATTATGCTGCTGTTTATAATAAAGAATGTAGCATCTTTGTACAGTACTTATTGTCTGGGAAGAGGGGAAGAGGTCCTGTAATAAGAGAAGTGTGCTGAGTCAATCAAGTGCCATTGGAAGAAGAGGTCCACACTGTGAATAAACCAGTAATTGGCATCTTGTGGTTACCCCTATTGTAATTCAATTAAACTGTATTGAATTCCAACAGAGGAAAGCGGTAGGGGCACAGATCCTTACTACCGTGCTACCATAGACTGTCCTACTGGCAGGCACTGGAAACCAATTAAAAAACTTACTTATCCAAAATAACACACTTAATGAACACACTGTCTGAAGAGGACTATAATTATCTTCTCCTTCTCATCGTGAGCCTGAACAGGCAATATTACAAGCTTAAGGAGAAACAGTTGAATTATCCCAAGAAAGTTAAGTTCATATCCTCAAAAAAAATAACCAGACATTTTTATGGGATTTTTTCCCCATCACTACCCACTTGTTTCTGCCAAAGTTATTAAGACTACTGTATTTAGCAGTTAGATGAAGGCACTCAGTCTTCTCTGAGACACAAGTCTCAGAACTGGTTGGCAAAGTAGTTTCATAAGAGTTTGGCTGAAAGCTGTACATTCCATTCCCCAAACCCTCCACAAATTGAATAGTATGGGATTGAGTTGTGCCCTCTACAAATTCTTTACAAAGGAGTAAGTTTCCTCTCTACTCAGCCCCAGTGCATCTGGAGTGCTGTGTCTGGGCTCCTCAGTATAAGAGCAACCTGGTGCTCCTGGAGAGGGTCCAGTGGAGGGCTGTGAAGATGACTGAGAGACTGGAGCATCTCTCTTCTGAGGAAAGGAAAGGCTGAGGGAGCTGGGCCTGTTCAGTCTTGAGAAGAGATTAGTGAGAAGGGACCTTAACAATGTCTGTAAGCATCTGAAGGAAGGGTGTCAACAGGATGGACCAGGCTCTTTTCAGTGGTGCCAAGCAGCTGGAAAAGAGCAATGGGTAGAAACTGATGCGCAAGAAGTTCCACCTGAACATGAGGAAAAGCTTCTTCACTGTGTAGGTGACCAAACACTGGAACAGATTGCCCAGAGAGGGTGTGGAGTCTCCCTCACTGGAAGTAACCAAGAAAAATCTGGATGCAATCCTGTGCAATGTGCATCATACCCACAGGGGAGAAAAAGCATGGGCATTTCAGCAGACTTGATGGTGAATTTCTTCCTCACTGTCAAAGGAATTTTGTTGCTTCTATTTTTATAATTCACCTGGTTTTTGAAGAAGGGAAAGTTTTCATCGTTTCTTCTTGTGGCTTCCCATAATTTGACAAGGAAAGGTCATGAATTCCAAAGGATATTTGTATTAAGGTAGCTAATCATCTCCCAGTTCTTTCTGTCTATTTTAAAGTCAAAGATAAAGACTAATCCATTCCATGGAAAGGCCTTCATTCGAGGCCTTCTCTTGGATGAGTCAGACCACACATCAAAAGGCTTATTTACAATGTAACTGGATTCAGACCACATCTTAGCCTTCTTTGACTTTCTTCTTTGCAGTCTTTAACCTGTGATGACAAAAGACTTTAGGTACAGCCAAAACCCAAACCAAATCTATCTCAAACCTGTTAAATTTTCTGATTATAACTTACAGTATTTCTGAGGGTGCAAGATGCTTAAAATGCTGTAAAATCTATTTTTGTTGTGGTTTGCCCCATTGTATAAATTATGTGTGTAACTTGTATGCGCTTGGATATTTTCGCTCATCAGTAATATTGATGTAAAAGATCTGAAGTCAATAGCTGCTTTCTTCCTCTAGAACTAATTTTGAAACATAGACTTGCAAATTCTATATCTAAAGAGTAATGGAAAAAGAAGCCATTTGTGCCCGTTTGCTGCACAAATTCAAAAAGACTTCATAAATACATGACATACCTGTTTTCTTACTGATTGAATATAGTTTCATTTTTAAGGATATACCTTTTCGACTTGCCTATAAGTGAACTGTAAAAAAGATGCAACCTAGTTCTATGGCTTCTTTTATAAATAAATCCAGCCTTAAGGGTGATATTATTATAACTAAAATAGGGATTTTTATTGTTATTTTATGTAGATATATACATTTTTTTACTGTTTTGAAATTAACATTGCAAATATCGAGACCGTTTCTATCACAAAGTAGACCATTAATTTATTTTTGTCATGCCTCAATAATTTGATTATGTCTGTGTTGTTGTTTGAATTAAAGCTCTAATATTTAAAGGAGTATGATGTAAAACTAGTGATTCTTCTGGGAAACTCTCAAATTCCTCTCAAAAGATTTCAGGTGATAAAATTAATAATTAAAAAACCTGTATTTACTTCTTGAGTAAAGTATCATTTTGTACTAATTTTTATTTTGATAAATGTTACTGCAGATAATTGTTATCTGCATGGTTGAGACATTCTTTCATCCATATTTATTACATGGTTTTAATTAATTATGTATACCTGTCTGTACACATTATTTACATACCTACTTGCATGTATACATACAGCCTTTAGATGGAAGATAGTCCTCCAGTTTCTTCCAGTGGATTAGACCTGTACTTTTTACTGCATCAACATGTATAGTCTGAATGTCTTGTTCCTGTCAGTGTGTATGGCAGCCCAGACATTATAAAAGGCTTTTTTTGGAAGCCTAAAATCATTGCTCTATTTCTTAGAAATGAAATTACTTTCTTTTGAGAGTTGCAAGCCATACTTTGCTTGGTGACCACAGCATTTGCTTTTTGAAAAGCACTACTGTATTCAGCTTTGCTAAAGTGAACATTTTGATGTCTGTAATAAGTGTACGTAACGTGATCCTCTTGCTTGTCAAGAAACTCATCACATTCAATGGGAGTTCTGTGCAGAATGACACAACTGCATTCTTGCAGCTGACTACATTGGAAATTTTTTTGGGTAGTCCCATGATTTATACACTATTGTAACTACTCTTAAGTACCAGGCGGGATGATCTGTTTCTATTTGCTTTTTCAGCAATGATAGTTTAGGCCTATTTTTTAACTAGAAACAAGTTTTATGTTGACTTTATAGCAATAAAAAAATGTTGACGGTATCCAAGTTAGAAAACAATATATGTGCAATTTTGAGTTCTAAAGACATGTAGCTTGGCTGGCCCTGCTAGCCTGTTCACATGACATGTCTCTTCTCTTCTTGCACTATTGTGGCTTCAGCAGGGTGAAAGGAGAAAACTATTAATAGAGTAACTATATGTGGCTACTCAAAGTGCCCAAAAGAACTGCAGAATTCCACTTGTAACCAGAAACATAAACAATTGAGATGAAGTTGTTTTGTTTCCATCTTCTGTTGGTTCCTATGGCCTTCACTGTTGGGAGCATCATAAACATCTTCTAGTGTTAAGTGTGCACCAGTCATTAGATATCTTTCTACAAGGATATTCTTATGAGGGCATGACAAGAGTCCCACTTTTGAAATTTTTTTTTAAATACATAATTAAATCAAATGTAGCAAAGTAAAAGTCTGGTGATTTTTTCTTTCCCATGAAGCCTGGTTTGAAATCAAGTCTCATATATATGCATATATATATACATATAATAGTTATGGGAGTTTTACCAGCCCCTTCAAGTCTGCCTTGGCTTCTGCCAAAAGCTCATGGACTATGGCAAAAATTTTGTCTATGATAGGAAAGATGTGAAGCACTCCTACTAGAGCATTACTGAAAAGAATGTGTCAGGGTTAAAAACCTAAGTCTCTTGAAAGTCAGAGCAAGAGAGAACTTTTAGTGTCAATCTAGTAGACATAATAGTAGCCTAATAATATGGTGAAGATAATCCATGATTTCTCATATAAGTTTTTTACCTCAGTATCCTAGAAGAAATCCAGACTGCTCCTTTGTGTACTTACCAAAAGAATTACCTTACATCATAAGAGTGATAGCATGGAAAGTAAAAGGTGGAAATCTGCATTCTGGGTGTAGTGCCAGAAGAACTGAAGTGTCTGTGGAGTTAATACAAGATGAGTAAATGGTTATTATATGTTGTTGGAAGCATTGGTAAGCATTAAAAGTGCCTGTGTTGGATGGTGGATGGGTAAGTAGGCTTTCTGGTGTTTAAAGACCTAAGTCTTTAAAAACATGGTCATAGGAAAATGGATTTAGATTTCTTCTGGAATAGATGATACATTACATCTACACGTTTAGTTTCTCAGAAAGACTGATTAAATGTGGATGCCTACTTTACCCTTTGTGCCTAGTTTTGCAGATGTTTCCTATTTGCTACCATTCTATAATGAGTGCAAAGGAATATTTTGGGTGAAACTGTGGTCTCATTAAACATGGTAGAAATTTTTTAATGGCAGCTAGGGTTAAAAATGCAGTATTTTATCAACACTCACAGTCTCTTTCCATATGATTTTCTTGTTTGCAAGTAATTCTGACCTTTGCAACAATACTTGGGTATTTCTTATTACTTGGCAATAACTAGGATTCTCACAGAATCTGAGTTCTTTCTGTCTTTTAGAGCCTAAATTCCAAAGCCCTGAACGTATGGTAGCTTTAATCAGGGTAATCCCAGGGAACAGGGCTATTGGATAGGCTACAATTCAGAGTCACTTTTAAGTATAATGGCCCTTACATCAAAGATACTTTGAATTGCAATATAATAATGTGAATAAAGAACTAGTAATTGTTTTTAGTTGAGCAGGGTCTCTTTGCTGATGAGAAATTAAATATGGCTCCAGCATAAATATTTAAGGATTGTATTGTAAAAAAGGTACAATTGGAAAGAATCTGTAAAGGGATACAGAACCAGCATAGCATCGGGGGGGGGAAAAAAAATTGTTTATTTAGGAATAAGCCCCTAATTTTAAATATTTAGGAGTATCATGGTATCCAAACTATGTATGATTATTGCCACTGGAAAGTTTAATTGCATATCTTTGCGCTGTGCCTGCCTGTGTGGATTGCCAGCGGAGAGCTGGGAAGCAGAAGGATGCCTGATGATCTCCTCCGAGCCCTATTTCCCTCCCTGCTTTGTAATGTAAATGGCTAGTTTGAATCCCACCACGGATCCGTGCGCTCAGTCCCCGAGCATCCTCTCGGTTTTTAACCGGAAGATCACCTGACCACCCCCCGAAGCTGCCCCTGACGGAGGAACCTCGGCAGCGGGGTCGGGCTGGGTAGGTGGTGGCTGCGGGGGCCGGCGCGGAGCCGAGCGCTCCGGCGCTGCCGGGGGCGGAGGGAGCGGGAGCGCCGGGAGCGCCGCTGCCTCAGCCCCGGAGAGAGGCAAAACAAAAGAGCTCAGCTGCAGTTTTGTGTTGCTGTGTCTGGCTTAAGCAGAAGATTCTAGACATTCGTGCCGAAAAATCAAAGCACAGCTGAGACTACACCTACCGGGAAGATAATTTCTGTCCCCAGAATGGGCTGGATCCAGTACAGGTGGTTTGCAGATCATGCGAAGACAGACGGGATGAGAGCCATGGAAAGGTGGGATAGGCGCTGCCTTCTCTTTCTTGTCTTTTTTTCCTTCTCTTTCTCTCTGGATTTGTAAAGCGGTATAGCTGGAACCTGAGTTGGGGTCACTTAAAGAGATTAGGTGGGGTTTAATCCCACAGAACAAAACCAAGATGGGAGGCACTACTGTGTTCAGACAGATGTTGAACCCAAACTTGGGCTGAGTTGGACTTGCTGTGAGCGATCCTTGTGTAGCTTTTGATGTTTTCTTTGTTTAGAATAGTTCCTTCATGAAACACAAGGCTTTAAGACAAGCTGTGTGCTTCTGTAACAATTGTCAGATGACTGTTCCGATGCTAGTAGATTTTTGCCAGAGAAGCTGCAAATGAAGGCTTTGGAGGTGAGTTTATGGAAATAGGAAGAGCTGTTGACTTTGAATTCCTTGTGACGGGGACACGGTTCGAAGTTGAGCTGTGCTTGTTGTTGTACATTGTCTGAATTGTAACAATGGGCAGTTCGAGTAGAGCAAGTTTGAATGGTGTTTCTTCAGTAATTCCAAATACATTTCACTCGTATGATCTTTGGCTTTTCACAGAAGGCAAGGGATTTTTATTTTTTTTGAGGAAAAAGCCAACGGATTTTTTTTAAATATCAAAGAACAGGAGCAAATTAGCATTTTTATTTGAATGGTTGTTGTTAACAGCAGCATGCCTAAATATCTAAAACATATCCCAGCAATTTCTCATTTCTCTTGCTGGGCAGATGCATTTCTTTTGTTCCTGAAATTTTTTCTCTGCCTCTTTAGAACAAAAGGAATTTCCTTTTATTCTTTTTTTTTTTTTTTCCATGGCAGCAAGAGAGTTATATACAAATTAGCAATTTTATACAGGTTAATGCTCTGCTTCATTCCGAAGTAAACTGCCTTAAGGTATTAGGAGGAGAGGGGGTGGGCAAACCGGGGGAGGCTTGACCGATGCCCAAGAAATACTGAATTCAGATGGATTTAGATCATACAGAGAAGCAGATCTTTATCTGTAACTGGATTTCAGCTCCATGTCATGCAAAATCTGCAGACTATAGCAGGGAGATTCTTAGCAACCAATAAATCAGATTTGTAATGGGCCTTTAAAAATGTCTGTGAGGGGTGACTGCCTGGGTCCCCTTTGGCCAAATTAAGATACAATCTGACAGTACAGTAGCATCTGTGTGCTGACATTTTCTCATGAACCTAGTGAAAAATGGCTCCAGATCTCTTGTTCATTCCCCAAAAGACAGTTTCTGAATAGCCATGCATTTTGCCCTTGTATTGTTGTTTGTTATAATCACCATTCTCTCTGATAATGTCTGACTGGCTTGTTTTGCTTTGCTTTCTTTGACTGTTTGACTGGATGAGGGGCTATAGTGGGCAGTGGTTGTTTTACCTGAAATCAGAACCTCATGCCAGTACTACTGCTTACAAAAGAGAAATAATTTTTTAAAGCGTGTATTGCAAATGTGTTGTATAAATACTGCTAATAAAGCAGCTTATGCCAGTTCTGCTGAAATTAGGTAAGTGGGTTGAAAAACATGTGTCTTAGATAATGTGCCGCCCCCAATACAGGTGAAAAAGAAATGCCAGCCTGTGGTGAGTGCAACTGACAGGTAAAACTGAAAATCCTAAAAAAAGGCACCAGAATAAAGTCCTTAAAGGCCAGAGGTATACATATGGGTACAAGTGTTTATCTATCTAAGGGAGAAGTTCACATTCAGATACTACAAGAGCCAGGGGGGAGGAGGAGGAGGAGGGGAGGCACTCCTTTAATTGTACTACAAGTGTGCTGGGTGGAAAGAGCCCCGCGTGGAACGGCCATTCAGTCTGACTCCGCAGCTCTGCTCCAACGTTCCTGAGCAGCAGCTGCAGCCCAGAGGTGGGAGATGCCTCTGTCTGCCCATGTGTGGGGTGATTGCAGGGGAGTGAGGAAGGGGACCGTGTTTTGCCAGAGGGATCTGTGCCAGGGGATTCTTGGGCTGACTGGGAATTTCACTCCAGTGGAAACTGCTTCTTTAAATGTTCCCTGAGATGAGGTGGCTCCATAGCACAAACACAGGGCAAGTAGGAGGCAGAAGGGTAGCTGTGAGAAGTTGTCAGTGGTATGGATCCTCTCCAGAAAATGTGGCCAGTGTTTTTTGTGACTGCTTAATAGTGCCTGCTATTAGTTGCTGCTTAGAAAGCATGTTGTGTGCAGTACTTATAAAACCCCCAAATGTTACTTGCCAGACTTGTTACGGTCTTTTGAGATTAATTATCATAGACCTAAATGCTTGCAGTTATGGTATAAAATTCCACTACCACTGGAAGGGAGCAAAAAAGGAACTTTAACACTGCATGCAGATCCCATTGCTCCTTCTGTACAGGTAGATAATTTGACAGTAGTAAACACTTGCTTCATGGAAAGTGACACAATTGCACAGTGGGATTGTGAAAAAGAAAACATCTTGCAAACCATCAGACAAGCAGAAATGTCAATGAGAGATGTTCAAATAAATAGAGTTAAAAACTTTGAGTGACAGAAAGATTCCAAATGCCTAATTCACACTGACCATAGGTACAAAGCGCAGGAATGCAGCAGCAGTTTTAGAAGGTAAACCAAACCAGGCTGATTTTCAGGTGTGTATGTACATAATCAGAATAAAATGAGAGTCTAATACTAAACAGGAACAAATTAGATTTCAAAACTTTACACATTAAGAAAAGCTGTTTTGAAGATCACCACAGGCAGAAAAGTTTCTAGAAGAAATTAAATGAGCAAATTTAACCCAAAAGAAACATGCACATCCAACTAGGAGCATTGTCTATTGATTATGTGATTATTAACTATAACATCATCTAATGTGGGATTTAACACTGAAAATCTGATTTAAGAAATTAAGCATGACTTCTGACTTTTATTGTCATTACAAAGTGAAAACTGCCCAGGGACTTTGCTTGGAAATGCACATTTTCTCATGGTGCAGCACTGAGACACTGAACTTCTGTAAAGGGGGAGGAGAAACATAGAAATAAAATGGTGGCACTAGGAAAATTTCTCACCATCACTTTCTGCAAGCTGTCTAAATACATCCTGTGGATAAACAATAAAGGTCAGGATTGTCTTCTGGTTGTGATGAAAATAAATAATAACAAGAATTAGATAGATTAGTATATACTAACAGAAAAGAGACTTGGACCCAGAGTACTGAAGTCTGAGAAAATTATATTTACATTGAAGCAGTCCAAGTAGTGATTGCCAGCTGACAGACTCATCAAACAGCCCACCTATTTCCCATTTCAGCAGCAAATGCCTATACAGAAACCATCATGCTCTCACTGCAAAATAAACTTAAGAACATTAAAGGCCATATAGTATTCCCAGTTGCCTTAATGCAACCAGTTTAAATCAAGTTTGTTGTAAATTATGTCACTATAACAGAGCTGAGTGTAGCCCACAGGGCCAAGAAAAGAGTATGGTCAGCATAATACACTTTTTTTTCCTTTTCCGTAAGAACATCCCAGCCATTCCTCTGTCATTGCTTCCTCATGTATATAGCATACCCCAGATCCATGTGTCTCTAGCACCAGACAAAAATTTCAGACAGATCTCTCTGATCACTGTTGCAACTGTTTTCTGACTATATTATGCTGTGGGATAAAGAGGATGGTTCATTTGATGACCTTTGGTGTTTGTGTACAAAGCATACCCATGTTTTAGTGACTGCCCACTCTTTTGTAGGAAATGAAACATCAATAGTAGGGTTAGCTGAAAACTGTAAACTGAAAGTTGTCTGGGTTCATTCTTTCTCTGAGAATGGAAGGTTAGGTTGACTTTTTCAACTAGATAAAGAAAACCACTCTCACCTGGAAACACACAAGATGCTTCTAACCTGACATTGCAGTCTTTTCCCTGTCACCCTTCTAATTTCTTTGTATTTCTTCTCTCATACTTTTTTCTGACCATCCACAAACTTCTTTATTTATGTAAACCTTCTTTGATTTAACCTTACCCTTTGTGCACCTGTGACTTTTTTCTTTCTGCCCCAACTCCATGTTCTGGGACAGTGAGAAGCAATTTCTGCCACCAGGCCTTTCTTTAGTCCAGGTGAAGTCAGAATTGGGTGCTGGGGAGCTCGGTTATACAGAGGTCATATCCAGATGCCTACAGAACACAATACTCTCAATCTCATCAGTCTTCCTATGACAAAAAGGAAATTACTTTTCATCCCAACATCAGCCAAATATACCATAAAGAATTTAGCCAATATTCCCATGGTTCAAACTGCTGAAGGAAGCAATGAAAGCTGGTGGCTTTCTTGGGACAATTTTATTATCTGAATCTGTATCCTGAATACCTGTATGATCATATGAATGGTACTAAAGGAGAGTAGGGTTTACAGCTCAGTTCTGCCTCTGCTGAAATTGGTGCCAAGTTTCACTCTAGAGATGAGACAAGAGAACATTTAGTAGAGAAAATCTGATCTTGCAGAGGGGCTCAGGTTAAATACATTTTATCACCTTCCTGGCAAAGAAAACAAGCAAATAGGATTGGCAATGAGAGATCACTGAACCTCTAAACCCCCTTAACTGTTATCCCTTATGAAAATAGGAACAACAAAAAAAAAGTGCCTGGGAAAAATTCTTTAATCTGAAGGTATTAGGAGTTAAGTCTTTACAGCCATGACAATCCCCATTGACAGAATTGCTCATAACCCAGAGGTGATGGAATACAAATGGGCATGGATGTGGGAAGCATTGCAATAAAGAGCACATCACAATAAAAGCTCTCTTTCTCAGTTATCCTTTCCTTTCCAGTCAAATAAATAAATTGCAGTGAAGTACAGTGTGAAGAATTATTGCAACTAGAGTGCTTTTCTGATGACAGAGATGATGTAAACTATAAAAGTCTGTCCTAGATAACAGAAATTAAAGATTTCTGGAAGTTCATAAAGATTTAGGAACTCTTAGAGTCTGGATTGATCCAAGCAGACTAATTGGATATGGATTGTGTAACTTCAGACTTGGTCATCTACTGAGAAACCTGCTCTGATGGGAGCACAGACCCTTGGCACTCCTGTGCTGTTCCTGCTCTCCATCTGTCTCCTCTCCCAAGGTCCTGGCTTAAATGTTCAGGATTGCTCATGACATTGGCCAAAGTTATTGGAGTGATTGTACTCATGTCTGTGACTACAGAAGCCATGGAGAGTCCAGGAGGTGATAATATTTGTAATGAAACATTGGTGAGCACAGCCTCTGCAGGGACAGGATCTTCAGGGCAGAGTTCTCTTTCATTAAAGGATTTTTCACCTTCAGAGTCAGCTTCTTGGAAGAAATTCTGAAAGGTAACTTGGCATCACCCTGTAATGCTATGCAGTCAGATACAATCCAGCATTTTGTATTTCAACAGTGCACTAACCCAAAGAGGTGTGAGGAACAGTGCCTTTGTCACTAATTAAGGTTCCCTATCGCATGGTTGGGATTAAGAACATCTAAAAGCAAAGGTTGATTATGACACCAGCCACTGGAATATTCCATAAATCTAGAACATCTGGGGAGAATTGCAGATGGCTGAATAAAGGAACTTGATCAGATCATAATTGTTCACAGTGTTCTATGACTGGGGTGATTGGAAGCATGTGCTACTGTCTTGAGCTCTGCAGCTCCTGACTCACAGAACGAGACTGTAGTTTTGGTGTTTCTTGTTCAGAAGTTGTAACAGAAAGAGTTTCTGGAAAACACAAGTGAACAGTTTGTGGAAATGTGAGTATCTTTGCACTCCAGAAATCCTTATGGGATGAGTGGTATCTATCCTTCAGACAGCACTAGGAGGAATTTGCTGCACAAAAGGAAAGGGTAACTCCAAACTTTCCTAGCTTTTGCATGACTGGATTTTAAAACCTGGAATAACTGAGAGGATAGTCTGTTCCCATTCTGTCATCACAGCTGTCAAAGGCTGTTGTCAAACCAACTGCAGAGATATAACCATCAAAAAACACCTGCCTGTGTGCCTATTGGAAAGTCCTTCTGAAAAAGGAGGAGTGTGCCAGTAGGGAGCTCTTTATTGTGTTAGGTTTTTTCCTTCTGCAGATTCAGCAGATGCTATATATTATCCCTTACAACCTTCAGCCATTTGGAGCTAGGACACTGTAATTATGTTCCCTGTCCATGGAAGTTACTGACTATTACTGTGTGAAATACGAGCTCTGCTCAGAATTCAAAACTAAACTGAGGAAGCATGTTTGCTGCTGCTTTCATACCAACAGAATAATGGCAGTCTTCATTTACAGTACTGTTCATTTACACTAGTAAATGCTCTCTGCCCTTTAAATGGTGGAACCTCTATAAAAATGCCTTATTGTTGATGTGTAAAGAAGTCAAATTCCCAGTGTTGACAGTTCTCTCATACAAGGAGTAGTTTACATTTGTGTAGTTCATTTTACAAAAAAATTCATAGGGGTTCACTCCTTCATAGGTGTGAAAATTTTACATAAACTGGGAGTCTGAGACAGAGAAAGTACACAACCATTTTTAAACAGAAGTAACTTTCAGTCATCTTTGTAGAGATAGTCAGGATCTGAGGGCCCTTCCCAACAAGTTGTCTTAATTACGCATTGCTCTTGGATTTGTATGTGGGTCAGTCTGTAAGTACCTGGACCCGGCTCCCTCAATGACTCAGTAGCACAGGAGAAAACAAAGTTGGGTTTTCTAGCTCCTGCTGCTCCTACTTCTGCAACCTCATACACATGAGAATTGCCTTCTGTGAGGTTTCATCATTTTCTGACTATAAAAATGTAGCCTGTTTTTATCTTGCTCTGTTCTCTTCTGAAGTTATTCAGAGGAAGTGAGATATGGTGGGTGCCTTGCACACTATTCCATTAGGATAAATAATGTATGCTGTCTATTGTGTTTAGAAGAATGCTTCAAAGAAAACTCTCCATGGCATAGTTGTGATAACAAGCAGGAAAGAAAGAAAAGGAGAGTGAGCACAAGAAAATGTAGGTGCTTTGGTATTATCTGCTAGTTCAGCATTACAGTGCTTGATACTAGTGTGCTTCCTTTGCCACAGCTCTTGGCAATAGCTGCAGCAGTCCATGGAGAAAGATGTGTAGCCTATAGCTGCCCTAAGAACAAGGAGAAAGTTTTTGTTGCTCTGTGCCTCCAGGAGATAATGTGCGGACTGTCCTTGGTGGAGGCACGCTGCACTGTGACCAGTTCTTGAATATTTTCTTGTGTTGTTCATTTCTTCTTCCCACTTCCATTTTAATAGGAAAGTCTCACATGTCCCCACAGTCTCTCAGGGGGAGGACTATGGCTTTTAAGAAGCACTGAGGTTCTCAGTTTGAGGTTCTTCACCGCATCAGGTGAATGAGGCTGCAGTAATTTCTAGAAATGTTGGTGCACCAGACCTGCCAACTCAGGCGTGGTAACTCTTGAAGTAGAGGACACACTCTTACCTCCTACCAAGCATTATTTTTTTATTGTACTCTGTGTTTGTCAATCACTTCTACATATAAAGCTTAGTATATGTGAATTATCCACTGTAATAAGAATATGTGGTCAGACAGTCCAGATTCCACCTCAGCAGCAAATACAAAAATTACTGGCAAAATATCTTAAATTTTTGATGTGGAACTTGCTTCCCTAGTTGGAGTAACAGCAGGGTATTTGGCCCAGCATCCTGCTTTTCACACAGGGAAGGAGTAGCAGCACCAGGCCATGTGGGGTAATATTTTCCTTTTATGCTTCCCAGTTTCCAATATTACTTGCCAAAATACTATGATATTTTCCAAGTGATATGACATTCTTGTTCTAAAGCACAAATTGTTATTTATGTGGCCACACAATGCAGAAGAAATGTTATTTCCAGCGTTGGTCCCATGGATACATGCTCAGTGGTGTGTATGTAACCAGACCTTTACACCTCAGTACAGGGTCACCCAGTCATGGAGGAAAAATGGTTTGTTATGCCTTCACCTGAGCTTACTGCTTCCTTGATGATGAGCCTCATATCTTCAAGCACATCAGACCTTCCTGCCATCATTACAAATACTTTAAAACTTTAAAAGTCAAAAGCTTTGAGTTTTGGCTAAGTCAGCATGTAAATCTGAAAATGTGTTTCATTTGTGATAAAGACATTTTTGTGCGTATGAGTCACGCCTGGCAAAGGCAAAATACAGTAATGCAAAAAGGAAAAACAGAAAATAAAAGGAATCAGAATAAACCCCTTTTCAGAAAATTACTATCAAAAACATCTATTGAAGTGTTTGACGTAGAATGTGCCTCCTCTTCTGGGATCATAGTATTCTCCATCAAATCACCTCTTCTCTGTTACTGGAATATTTTTCCCCTTTTTTTTTGCAGGCATGCCTTTGAAATACCAGTTCATCTTACCACTTTGCATATGAATTTGGTTTGCCTATTTGTTCATCCTTTTTAAGGTTCTTCCACCCTTCCCCAAAGGTGTGAGGGGAGATTGGATTGAAATAGATAGATGTTGATGAACAAATGCATTTTTGTCTTTGAGTGCAGTTGTCTGTAAGAGACAGCCTCTGTTTGCCCTTAAAATTACTGACCCTCTCTCTGAAAATGGCTATCCTTGAGTCTTGGAGTGAACATCTTACACAGACAGAGACAATTTGCCATTGTCATCAAGGGTTTGTAACCAACTATCTCTGCACAAAGAAGTCAATGGGAGGGAGAGTGTTTAACAAGCTGAGTGAGTGCCATACAGGAAAACAGGGCATGGAGAGCAGCTGAGAGCAAAGGGCTTGGAATAAAGCTCCAAAAATAAAAGAAATCCAACAATTCATAGAGAAACAGAGAAGGAAACCAAAACCAAAATTAAGATAAATGGGAAAGAAAAATTAAAATGAATGAAGGCAGAAACAGGAATACTTATGCACATCCTCAAGCTGTCATGGTAAAGAATATAAGACCAATAGCTTTTCCTCCACTTCTCCATGGAAATAAAACAATTACCACAAAACTATTCTATTTTATTCTTCAAGGAAGTTATTTAAAAGTCATTCCCTACTATGGAAAGACTTGACATCAGGAACAGTTATTGTCTCTCACAAGCCTTCTTTATGGTTACTGTTTAACTCAAATGCCAGAAAACTGACACACCATGCTATCTAACAGAAACGGATGGGTTTGCCTTATGGAAGCTGAGGAGTGAGGAGAAAAACATCCATGAAAAGAAAAATAATTGTGAGCTGGATTGTGTCCAAGGAGAGTTAAACGAGTGATAAAGTTTCCTTCCCCAGGTGGAAAGGTTTTCAGGGCAGTGGGGCCTACACTTTCACCCCAGGCTCTTCTCCTTGCTCCTGATGCTCATGCCATTCCCCTCTTGCTCTAAAACATCCATGTCCCACCATCACAATTTCCTCCCTCTAGAAGGACCCAGCATCTGGTGTGTTGTACAGGGCTCCTCTCCACCACTGCAGTTTGGGGAGGGGTGGATGTCAGGGCTTTCGCTGGGGCAAAGTCTTATGCAGGTTTTAAGCATCCTGGTGAACCATAGGCTGTTGAGGAAGAAGAGGGTGGAAGGGTGAAGATGGAGAAGCCCAGTCATTGTGGCCTCTATGCAGCATCCCTACTCATGAGAAAAGGCAGAGAGGAAGCAGTGTGAGAGAAATGGTCCAAAATCCTGGGTGCTTTGTGATATAATATTATATAAGAGCAAGAGAAAACTGTTTTTTGATAGAAAGTCACCTTTGACACTCAAGTTCCTTGAAGCTCAGCCTTAATGAAACCTGGCTAAATAAAGCTCTAAAACATGTGCTTTATCTTAAAGTCTTTGAAGAAGCGTCTTCACTCCTGAAACACATTGAAGCTTTATTACAAGCCATACTCTGATCTGAGGCACTGTGGTGTAAATCTGCAATTACTCTCTCAGAATCAGTGGTATTTTCCTAGCAGTGGAAAAGAGGTTCATCCCTTCCTCCCAAGCAGGGGGATGAATTCGTTCTAAATCGCTGGCACTGTAAACTTCTCCTGACATAGTGCTGGCACTTACTTTCATCTGGAAGATTAGAATAAAGCATCAGCTTTCTTTTACAGTTATACTAAATTAAGTTAAAATCATGATGTTTTAAACCTTCTTTTACACTGTAGAAAACTTACTTTAGCTGAAACTCATACTTACTATTTTACTTTAAATTCTACGCTCAGGAGTGTTTCCCAGAACATGGGAATGCATAATAAAAACATGGAGAGCTAGTTGTCTCTGAAAAGTTGCTACCAATATTTCTCGGTTTTCACAGTCAGAGATGCAGTAAATTTCAGGGTGGGCCAAGGTTTGTCAGTTTGTAATAATGACAAAAGTGCTGGGTTTATCAGAGAAGCGGTGTAGTAGGTGGTTAATGAGGAGTCAGTGTTGCAATTTATATTAAAGTGGCAAGAGGCAAAGACTGAATATGCACAAGAGAGGTGAACAATTTTATTTGCTTAGACACTGTATTCTGCATCCCAGCTGGTAGTGTCAAACTGAGAGGATATTTCAGGAAATAATCAAAAAAGTTAATTTCTAGGGCCGTTAGTCCTAATCCTCTCATAATCATTTTTTTTACACTAATGAGCTATTTTTAGTCCTCTTTACTAGTTCTTCACAAATAATTACTTTTTCTCCTCATTAAGATGACTGTTAACTTATTAATTATTGCCTCTGATGCAATAGGTACTACAGATCTTGATCAGTATCATTTGTACACATTTACAAACAGAAATTCAGTGTCCGCCTTAAAGGGGTTGTGAACGTGCACTTCTACATTTGACACGTTCTGTAGCTGTACAACTGTATTCTACTGTTCAAGGATTTCAAAATTCTTTACATAAAAGCACATTGTACAAAAGTTATTTTTCAGAAGCGTAAACCATGCAGTATCAAAGCATTTCAAAGAACTTATCCATCCATCCATAATAGAGAGACCCTAAGAAGTTCATATACAAGATTATCATTTTCCACTGATGTTTTTCATAGGAAGGACCAAACCTGAAGCCTTTCTTCATATAAATTAAATTATTTGACAATTTCCTGCTAATGAGAAGCGAAATAGTGACCACCCATTGAAATTACTAGAGTTATAACACTGTGTCACAGATTGCATATTTTCTTTTTAATTAAAATACCTGTACCATTTTTTCAGAAGTGTAGAACTTGAAGAGACCTGAGCCATTGAATTCAGTCCCCCTATAATCATGGGCAGGTGTATCACATAATCTCCTAGATAAGCATATCAGTTTTTCTATACTCAGTATGTGGATCACCAACTACGTTCTCATCTGTTATCAATGTTTTTCATTGATTTCAGTGCTGTGCTCTATTCACCAATTAACTAGGCATATCACCTGCACTGACCAAAATACAGACATTTTGCAGAATAATCTCTCATCCAGAAGCCAGATTTGCTGCTTTATACTCTTCCGCCCGTCTAGCTGCATCGTGATCATATTTTTTTTCTACTGAATTCTTTTCCTTTTTATTTGCTATTTTAAAGTCATAGTCATAATATTAAGTAACGGGTGATTTTTAGAGGTGTCAGTCAATACAGAGGAGAATAATTTCTAATTTATGCTTTAAAAATAAATTTATTTTAAAATTTTGTTCACAATAGAGATTGGTTTAACTTTTGTTGCCACAGTGCACATCCAGTTTGTGTCAAACAGATCTAATTTAGTAATGCAAACAAGCATTGTCCTTGGTGCTTGAACCAAGGTGTGTACTACGCAAAAGAGGAGATCATTAAGCTATTTTAAATGCTTGATGGTGAGACTTCCATTATGCCAAATCTTCTTCTGAACTCCTGGTTGTATCTGTGGCAATAATGGATCAGTGAAACAACCCCCGTGTATAAACATGATTGCAGTATTTGATGCACACTCAGTTCTGGATGTCTGACATTTTGCTAGGTATAGCCCCTTTAGCTGTGATTTTTACTGTGTTCTTCATTAAGTCTTACATGATTTTAACTTTAAAGGAGAAATGTCACACCCCTTTGATCACATAACCTGTATTTATTCTAATTTTTGTGCTTCCACATTTCAACATTAGCTTAAATCAATCTTTCTGTGACCTTGCTTGGTCCAGACTTTCAATAAACGACTTTCTTAGAAAATTAATACAGGCCATTTCTTCTACACTGTTGTGTTGTAGGGATCTCAAAAGATCTTTAGTTGACAATTAAAATTAATATTCCATGAGACTCTTAGAATAAACTCTTGAGTATTGGAAAACAGCAATGAAGAAACAAGTTTTGTCTATAGAGCACCCAAGTCTTTATATTAATAGTCATCCTTTGATCTCCTCCTGGAGCTGACAAGATAGGAAGCAAATTGGTAATTTTCAGGGTTTATTTCTTCTAATAAAAAAAAAAAAAAAGGAGAGAGATAATTGCAAAAGCATGTTTTACATCAATGTGGGACTTGCCTAGCTAAAGATCCAGACAGGCAAAAAAAAAAAAAAAATCTGGATTTCTAAACAGCAGTGAAGGTACCATGCTAACACAATCCTGTGTTTACCACAATACTGTGATAAAAAAAAAAATAGCATTTCCTGCTCTTAAAATTGCAGTTTGTGACATAAATCGTATTACATAAACAAACTATTCCATGTAGGTGAGGTAGCTTTTGTTTCTTAAATATTTATCTGGCTTTTCAGTGTTACTTTGGCCATTCTGAGCTGCTGTGACTCTGGGCTGTTACATTTCTAGAACCTTCTGTCAAGGAGAATTCAAACCACTTGTCAGTTTACCGGCAGCATCGCCTGCAGAGAAATTAGAGACTGAGCTCAGTAGTGAAGTGGTACCTTTTAGCTATATTCACAAGTGTCTCTCAACCCTGAGATGTCACTTGAGAAAAAGCCACATTCCAGAATGCTTTGAGATTCTGCTTTTGAAGTGACAAGAGGAGACTGACAGATGGGAGAGCAGGCTAAAGTCAGGTACAACAGAAGCAAGAAATGGCCACATATGGATGACTGGGTGCTCTAGCCTTTCATGAAAGAGATGACAGACTTAGAATTTATACATAAAAGCAAGTGACAAGCTTTTATTGGCCACAGCACTGAAGACAATCAAGGTGAAAAATCATTTATTTCCTATTCGGTTGGTGAAGATATTTAGCTTCCTGAAACACTTTTTTTTTCCTGTGAGAAATATTGTATGACCTGTAAAGAGATGACTGAGGAATAGAAGTACCACTGTGACCAGTGAGTTCTTAATGAGCAATACATTTTCACATAAGAATTTCAAAACAGAGCATAGCTTGATAAGCCCTGGAAAGCTGTTATTTTGGTAAAACACACACAAAACAGTACTGGGAGATTTCTGTGGCTGACATTAGAAATGGAAATTAAAAAGTTTAAAAACTCCTCACACATGTAACATGAAGTAGAAGGAGTGTGTGCCATGCTTTTTGTCCCATGGAACTTGCTGACCAACACTGATGTCCCAGGAGTGACCTTGTTACTGGTTCTGGCAGGCCATGCAAAACCAATACAACAGGAAAGAAATGTGATGAAATGTCAAGAAACCAAAACATAACAATCCAAGGATTGTACAGCTACATTTATGAATGCTGATTCAAAACTAATAGAAATCAAAGAAGTGTAAAGTCACTCCAAGAGAATTGTTAGGACCTGTGACACAGCTTGTGGTAAATGGAGAAATAATAAAGAAAAATGTTGTGCATTTGTTTAGAAAATAACAAAGGGATTGAAATAGTAGGAAGCTGTGTAATTGCTAAAAGAAGGATATTATTATTTTTTTGCATTAACCTGATGATTGGTTAGTACAGAAACCAAATCTGAAAAGAAAATATTATTGTGAAAACAAAATCTGTAAAGGTTGTTAAGCAACTGGAGGAATGAGTAGAAATTGCTACTCCTGTTGACAGGCATTTCTTAACAGGCTGAAATCAAGAAAAAAACCCTAAAGATTAACTCAGTAATTTGGAAATTACAAGGAAGTGATTCAGTGGCCAGTGCTTTACACTGGGCTATCGTTATGTGATTGCTAAGCCCTTGCAGCATATTTGGGTATATGACTGTGTCAACTGAAACAGAGCTCAGTCCAAAACGAGAGTGGGAAGAAACAGGAGGCACTGGTATGGCTCAGCTCATTGTTATTGCTGTTTTACACCGTGATTCTGACCTCATTAAGATTCATGTAGTTAATGGAAAAAAAGGCATACTTGCAAGCTTGAGAAAGACACTTATTTTAAACATAACCTACATTATATAAAGCTTTCTGTGTTTACGCTGTGAAAGTGCTGACACAAACTGAGAGTCACTCATAAAGCAGGTTTATTTTTCAAATACATCAAGTACAGAATGCACAAAAAAGCTTACAAAAGATGGAAGCATATCTCAGAAAGACAGAAAAAGATTCAAAATACATTTTATTAGCCTAGAAAAGATGCTGGTTTTCATATAAATCTTTTATTTTTTTTCCTTAAAGACTTAACCATAGTCTGTGACAGAAATTTTATAACTCTAGAGACACATTGTTTTCAGATTCATTGCAAAACATCCAATATTCCTTCTTGAACCTTTCATATAACCTTAGCTAGAGGTTTTACTTAAGGCTAAAGCCTCTCATGAAGAATTAAGACTGTCCCAGCTTTTCCCATTTCATTTCTTCAACTATGCAGTTGAAGAAATGAAAGTACTAATCCTTCTCAGCATGGCTTTTAGTTCCAGGCAGAACAGGAGTTCACGGAGCAGTTGGACTATCAGATTGCGTCATCCAGGAAGCCACATCCACATTGCCATGGCAATGACATGCAACAGTTTCTCCGAGCTGAACCACCTCCACTGAACAACAGCTCCCAATAGGTGACAAACACGGGTTGAGCACTGCATGCGATTTTGAAGTTTTTATAAACCACTTTTGGTAGAGATGGGTTGTGGAATCTGTGTGTGTGTGTGTGTGTGTGTGTCCTGTGTAGTTATATCAGTAAAAATCTGATTTAACATGTGTTCACATAGGCTCTGTATAGCAATAAAACTCACCAACTTTCCATAAAAATAGGTTATGTTATTCTAAGTGTACTCTCCTGAATCTGCACCAACACAAGCAGAGATATTAATGTTTGTGGCAAAGTTGGGTATTTGAGACAAGTCCTTTTATTGTGTCCTTGACAGATGTGACTTCACTGAGCTCTGTTGGGCAGAATAAGCTGTGAATTGGCTTTCTAGAAGCAAACACTGGAGACTGGGCTGGGAGTCCGACAAGTTCTGGATTTGTTTGGGTTCTTTTTAATAGTGGTCTAGTCTATATTCATACCTAAGTCCCTAGTGCCTTTGATCTTTTGACAGTGAAATATGGAGACTGATAACTATGCCAGTCCTTCTATTCAACATGCTTAGAGATGTGATTATGTGTGAGTATGTGTGATTATGCATTTTTCCTAAGTGGCTGGTTTTTATTTTCAATAATAAGAATTATAGCTTCTTATAGGTAAGATTTGATGTCTGATAAATACTGATAAACTAATTTTTAAGGGGTTATTGCTGAATACTCTATTAATAGACATCTTATTTTTGTCTGTATCTTTCCTGAGAATGTTGGCACTTCACAGGTGCAGAGTAAGTTGCATATATATCCACCTCTGGGTGTGTAAGGGTAGGGAGTAGACAGCTTACTTACAACAAAATTGCACTCAGATTTCACATATGTTAGCTTCTTCTGCGTTGGAAGGTACTGGAAAACGTGTAAGATGGAAGAAAAGGATTACACTTCTCAAATACACTCATCTTACGAGACTTGCTCTCCATTGATTTTTCCTCAGGATCTCTTTGACTCATGCTAACTTGATGACAGAAATCCTTGCTCTATAGGGAAGAAAACACTTCAGCTGTGTAGCTTTAAAACTGATGAAAGATTTGTTTAAACACTGGGGGAATAATCAAGTCACCTTAAAATCATCTCTGTACTTGAGATGAGCATGGTGTTGTCTCAGTTTGGGAAAATGAATGCTGCTGATGTGTCTCGTACTTTTTTATAACTGCAGATACTGCGCATTTAAAAAGCAACACATCAAAGTGATTTAATGCATTAATTGGATAAAAGGAAAAACAAGTAAGTCTCTAAATGAAGGAAACTTAATAAAGCTGGCACATCTTTTGCAAATAGAGAAGTATTTTCTTTGTATATTGCAGAATTCTTCTGAAAGCGAATTTTTTCTTTGATTTAGCCTTGATTAAGTGTTTCAGGGGTAAAAAATCCAATTATGCCTAAACTCAATGTGTTGAAAATACTCAGAAGAGAACTTATAGCTAATTGATGTATCTGAATTCATATTCAAAGTGAGGAATTACCTAACATATGTCTGTAAAGCATTGTACCAAGGTGTTCATTTCCTCGCAGTGCCTTTCTTCTTTCAAGACATTGCCCTCAAAAATTTAAATCAAAACAAGCAAATCCAGTATCACAAATGCACTGATTGCTTTTCAAACTGCCTGAACAGTTCAAACCACATGCTGAATTAGTGGGTGAGAATTCTCTAGCACTCTTTCCTTGACTCCAGTTAACTTGTTTTCTGACCTTGGGGAAAGTCATTGGACATTCTTTTTGTCTGTATATCAGTAGTATAAGGATAGTGATGTTTATGGAATGATGTTTACAGGTTTTTTTTACAAACCCAATTTATGCTGTAAGACAAAAATGTGAAGTACTACTGTTAATAACTTTCGAATCTCTTTAAACCCAAAATCTCCAATTTGATGTTACTTTTTATGTTTGTTGTTTCATGCTCCATTATTACTGTGTGATTACTGGGGTGTAGGTAATGTAGCTACACCTTATCAGGGGCAAAGGTATAATGTTATGTTTCAGTGGCCTAAGAGTACAGACACCAGCAAAAGAAATCAGTGAGATAGTAGTGAGTTTCCGATTTCTCACTCTAAGGAAAGAGCATACTTTGGCCCTCCTATGTAAGAAAAGTGCTATTTTTCCTTTTCCTTACAAACTGAAAAATGAACTTTTCTCAAAAGTGAGAAAAATTTAGGACTACACCAGATAAGCTGGCATATTTTGTTGGCAGCACTCATTTGCTTTCTTCATGCTGTGCAAGCTGACATGAATAGGTTATAAAAAGAGGTGATAATACAATGAGAGATAGTTACAAAGAAAATTGGGGGAAATGTAACCAGTTCATTTTCCTCAAAAATGTAATTTAGTTTTTTCAAACAGCAATAAAACATACGTATTTAGGATAGTAAGTGGAGGTATGTATATGTCCCAGAGGGACTTTTAACTGAAGTAAGATCATAATGATATTGGTATCTGCTAAAAAAAATCAGCAAAGATCATTTATATGTCATGTTAAACAAGTTGGAAAATTATATTTCCTGCCAGTTTTTTTAATTTGTACATATGGTCAAATTTCAACAGCAAGAGAGACACTGAGGTACTTCTTTATGGAGCCAAATCGTGCCTAGCAAGATTTGCCATAGCTGCAGTGTGGAATGAGTCCAGAAAAGCTTCTTTCAGGGACGGTCCAGCACCAGACTTGGGGAACAGCACTGGCTGCTAACTGTGCTGATAGCTGGGTATTTCTGCACCACCATGGCACAGCCTGGAGCGGGCACTGGAGTGGGATCCAGAGCGGGATCCCATGGAGCTCGTTACGGCAGCACACAGGAAGGGACGAATGGTGATGTCCATTCTCAGCAAGGTCAGGCTCAGTGCTGTACTGGAGCATGGCTGGGGTGTTCATGTGCCTAAGCTGGGAAGTGAAAGCTGTTGTGAAAGCCACTGTGGATGGTTTTGCATCTCCCTCCCAACCTCAGGGAGAACAGACATGAATCCACCAGACACAGATGGCATGTTACTCCTCAGCCCTGGCCAATGCCACCATTGTATATTTACAGTGGTCAGGTAAGTATAGGGACTTCAAAGGCATTATATGAAGGATATAGCAAAGGCTCTGGGCATCTTTCCTTTGACGGTTTTGAGTTGTGGCTGAAGCCTGCTATACTAAAAGAATTTTTCTATGTGAGGTCTGTTTAGCTCTCAGTTTAGCCCCAAAAAACTGAAAGTATGCTATTTTTGGACTTGGTGTTGTTATACACAAAGCCGTAAAGTGGATAAGCTTAAGCATAATTTCAACAGTTATTTCTAGTGTGCTTAATTAGAACTGAGTTAAGTGAGGACAAACTCAGACTTGGGAGTGACTATTCCGCTTAACCACAGATCACTGGTCCATGAATCTTTTTCTATTAATATAATTGCTTCTCTCAGTTTTCAGGTCATATTGCAGGGATGTCTGATATGAAAGATGTACACTAATGCTTACTCTGCTTATCTTGGGGTGTATCAATGCATTTAAAAGTGCCTAAGAGGATACATGTGTATAGGCAATACATAGCAACTGACTATTTAACTCATTGCTTTGCATTCTCATGAATACATCCTCAATGTCTCAGATAAGGGTCAAATAAATAAATAATAATTAAATGTATTTTGTGGAATTAGCTTTATTTGCACTGTTATTAACTTCAGCCATTCAGCTTTTGTTCTTTGATGATGTGAGTGAACTTTTCAGCTGTTAGAAGCCCTTTTATCAGCTTTGCCAGTGACATGATTGTGCTTCTCAAAGGAAATGCACTTTCGTCCATGGCTTGCTTCAGAGAATAAAAGGGAGGTTTAGAAACTGTGAAATTATACAGAATGGCTGTTAGTTCCCTATCTGATACAGCTGGACTTTAGTCAACAGAAATGTTGTGTGGCTGATAGGAGTTTTTAAACTATGGAGGCTGTGATTAGAAGTAATTAAATATTTAAATGTTTAAAAGATATCTATGAACTCTGATTCAACAGAAGCATATTTAAATATTGTTATTAGATGAGGTACATATTTTCTTAGTACCTGATGACTTTACTGATTTCAAGTCTTGTACCAGTATTAAAGTGACAGTTCAGTTACAGAGCAGGTTATGTCATCTTTATACATAGCAGTCTGCCTGTGTAAACTGTATGAAAATGTGTTTCAGACCAGCACTCCATGAGTTAGAGCATCCCTCCCTGAAAGTCTTTGCCAATGCCTTGTACAAGTGTGAACTAGCAAACTGTTGATGTAATTTCACTTTCCCTGTAATCTCTCGTAGTTGTTGCTTCATCTTAGCAGGAAAATGAGTTCATTGTGTACTTTGGAAAACAGTTCACAATTGAGAAAATATAATTCTGTCCCCATGGAAATCAGTAGTAAAACTTCAGATGATTTCTACAGAGTTGGGACTGACATACTCCTACACATATGAAACAGGACCAGCAGAAGCTGCAACATCAGTTAATATTAGGAATATCCAGAAGCAGTTATACTTTGCTCACACCTAACATTTGTTGTCCAGCAGGAATTACACTGGCTTTTCCCATCAGAAAACAGGCATGGTTTAGCTTTTATCAGTTACCTACATGTTAGTGTTCAGCTTTGTGCGTGGGGATAAACTGACCCATGCAAGTATCCAGAAACGCCAAGCAGGCAGGTCAGGGACACTGCTCACTGCAGTGACAGGCTTCTCTTCTCACCAGTAAACATAGACTCTTCTTTTTTAGTTTCTCTACAGCTCAAGAACTGCAACAGAAACCAGGAAGAATACTGTCTGCTCCCACTGATTTCCAGTCTGCTGCTAATTGAGACATAGCACTAACTCTGTGATGCTGGTGTATGTGACAACTCACACCCATTTACTGTCTATTAGTGTTATTCTTCTGGCTTTAGAAACTAAATCTGGCACCACATTTTACAGCTTGGGAAAAGATCCTATGAGGAACAAAGCACTGAGATGCAGCCAGAAGTGTCTAGTCACTAGTACCAGTCACCAGCTCAGCTCACAAAAGTGCCTGGATTAGTGTTTGACAGGAGCCTAATTGTTAAAAGAAGGAAAAGGTTTGTTTTAAAAGAGAATGTCATACTAGGATGCCTATTAAAATAACAATTACAGCCTAAAGAAATGGCAGTTCTGGAGGAAGCCTGGAAATGTTCTGCTTGTCTTCCATCCATCCAGTGCAAAAAACTTGTGTAGATAATGATGTTTTGAGTTCATTAAAGGAGCTTTTGCCAGGCTGACAGGCCAGGAATCTGAACTTCCCTAAAAACACACAAGCAAACGCTACAATTTTTCCCCATATAAAAATATTGCAGTCATAGCAAACATTTCAAAGACTAGGCATTTTAAAATTGCAGCAAGCAGGAGATCACTTGAAGCATTGTTCATGAACCAGAGTGTCCCTTCTTTTCTAGGGATACTGCTTCAAATCAGGTAGTAATTTAGAAAACATCTGTACTGCAGAGATAAACCATTGTATCCCTTCAGTGTTGCCACAAACAAAACATGCACAAAAATGCCCTCTTTGAGTGTGCTGGCTTGTGAAACCTGCCCTTGCCAGCTCCTTACTGCCCTGAGATGAACTCTTGCTGCACTACACAGGGTTGCAATGGAGATAAGCAGGTGGTCAGCCTTCCATTTCTTGATGCTTCCCAAACCTCCCAGGCTCACTTTGGAGGCTCTAGTTGTTTATTCTTATGTTCTGGTATGGAAATTCCCTTGAGCTTTAATAAATTGTTAATAATTTTTGGCCCAACTCTGTTCTTGCAGCATTTATATATTACTTCTGTAAAACATTTCCATCCTTCAGCCAGCTGTCTGCAAGGCAGCTGTGATCCACTGTGCTGGTCTGGTCTCGGTGATTAGGGAACTTCTTCCCTCTCTGTAAAGTCTGCTAAGTCAGATAGTCCCAAACTCAGGGATCCACATGAGGCCCTGCCACAGTTCTCTGCTATCTGAAATTAATATTTAAGCCTGACAACATATTCAAGGACCTGTGGTGTAGGATTAGGAAGATTCAGGCTTCAGAGCCAAACCCAAAACTTCCCCTGCATTTTCTCTCCAAAGTTAACTGGAAAAAAATCCCACAAAATTTCCGTATTAACCATCAACTTTGGAAAAGAGAAAATCCGCAATTCCTAATGCAGCTCTTATCTTAGAATATACTTGCTTTATTAGGAGGCTGAACCTTTGCCTGAAGCTCCTCTGCCTGACTCAGAAAAGCTACATCTGGAGCAGACAGTAGCACTCACTACCTCAGTGTACCTGTAAAAAGCTGCTTAGGGAGAAAGAAACCATAAAGATTAGGGGAAAAAAAGAGTGGAGAAAGGGGGAGAGGCATATTTCTTAAAGGCAGGACAGTATGAGTGCATTGAAAGGTCAACACTCTTTAGGGCCAGGCTCTTAATTTAGTGCACTGAGGGATGCTTCATGCTAGAGGGGAGGCTTTTCAAGCAGTGTCAGTTTACATTTGGCCAGAGGAAGAGGGATTACCATCTCCTTTCCAGCAATGTGGAAAGGAGGCCACCATCCCACCCATCTTCAGGCATGTGGAAACAGTGGGGGAAATTAAACTCACAACAGCTCACACTGTTTCATGTGTGCAAGTCAGAGATGGTGATATCCAAAGCAAACACTGCTTCCCGTACATTGGCTGCAGGCACTCTGACAGACTGCAGTGAGACACAAATCAGCATTAACTGACAGCAGTTTTACAGGCATTCAAACATTAAAAAGGGACAAATGGCTGAGGAAATGGGTCTGTAGCCCTTGAAAAATCTTCCAACAATTTTTTTTAGTATCTTTGGGAGTTCAGTTTCTGCAGGCTGGCCAGATAAAGCTGCAAAAGCACACAGGGCCATCAGCACACTTTCTTTGGATGCCTCAAATCTAGCCTACCTGTCTAGATACTCCAAACTAATTTATGAACACAGCAAGCTTTACACAGTCCATCTGTGCTGCTTACTGGTACAGTGTGTCCACAGGACCATCCAATGAGCCTCACACCATTTTCAGCCCATGACCCAATCCTCACACTCTGCTTCATGGCTTCACACAGAGCACTCCCACTGCTGGTGTAGATATCTTGTGGCTGCATAAAGGACTTCACTCTCAAGATTGTCTATTGATCATCATTTGTGAGCCCTGCAATTCCCACTATTGCTCTCCTGTGAATCATTCCAAGCTACTCCAAGAAATTTGCTGTTCTGCTCTCCCGATAAGTCACCACATCCTTCTCATGAGCTGGCAGCTGATTGAAATGGATAGGAGATTTTCAAAGCGTTGAAATAATATTTAGCAGTCTAATTATATTTTTGCAGGTGCTAGTAATAATAATGTAGTATTGATTCATCAGATCTCAGGCTGGAAAACTCAGCAAGTCAGCAAGATTGGAAAATGCAAAATTATTTTTAAAGCCCCCCTGTGTTCCTAACCTGTAATGAAATACTGACTTCAAAATTTTAATTGTGTAAAAATAATGGATATTTCTGCACACTCTTCCCTAAGTGAAAACTTTAAATTGCAAGATATAGATTTGTATATAACAGAATTATACTAGAGCAATATTCCTACAAGAAAAAAAAAAAAAAAAAGGAGTTAATTCATACTGGGTTAGGATAAAAGGAGAGTGGAAAGAAATCACACAGAATCATAGAATGTGCTGAGTTGGAAGGGACCCATCGGAATCATCGAATCCAACTCCCAGCCCTGCACAGCACCATCCCCAGGAGTCCCACCACGTGCCCAAGAGCATTGTCCAAACGCTTCTTGAACTCTGCCAGGCTGGTGCTGTGACCGCTGCCCTGGGGAGCTGTTCCAGTGCCCAACCACCCTCTGGGGGAAGAACCTTTTCCTGATACCCAACCTAAACCCGGCCCAGCACAACTTCAGATCATTCCCTTGGGTTCTGTCACTGGTCACCAGAGTGAAGAGATCAGTGTCTGCCCCTCCTCTTCCCTCACCGGGAAGTTGCAACTGCAGTGAGATCTCCCCTAAGTCTCCGCCAGGCTGAGCAAACCAAGTGCCCTCAGCTGCTCATACAGCTTCTCCTCAAGGCTCCTCACCATCTTTGCTGCCCTCCTTTGGACACTCTCTAACAGTTTAATGTCTTTTTTATATTGTGGTGTCCAAAATTGCCCCAACACTCGAGGTGAGGCCACCCCAGTGCAGAGCAGAGCAGAGCAGGACAGTCCCTCCCTTGCCCGGCTGGTGATGCTGTGCCTGAGGCACCCCAGGGCACACTTGGCCCTCCGGGCTGCCAGGGCACTCCCTGCAGGATGGTGGGGTAAACTCAGGGGTGAGCATGCAGTGCTGTAAAACAGAAGACTGAGGTGTGAATTTCTGCCTTGTTGACTGTATTTCTTTCTTTGGAATCTTTGCTAGTGTTTAAATTAATTTATCTTTCTGTGGCTGCTCCTGTGAAATACATTAGCTATTCATAGGCATGGAGATCTATTGGGCAGGAAGGGCACCGGGCGAGAGGAAATTTCCATTAGCCAGTATGGTCGAGGTTCATGTAAGCTCTGCGGCTGAGAATATGACTCTATTTAGTAAGCAAAACATTCCTGAGGCTGCAAAACCTCAGAAATTGGCTGGTATTCTTTCCATTGTGCACACATCCACCCCTCTCTGCTGGAGGTACTGAGGCAGTTCTTCCACTGCACAGCACCTGCCAACATAAGAGGTTCTTTGGAGATCCCAAGGACAGCTTAGATTTAGGTTTAAGACATAATCAAGGGGAAGAAGACCCACAGAACAAGAATGCCAGAAGGTCACAGAGAGAAGGCCATTTCATCCCTGTTTTAACAGCTGCCAGCTGCACAGGCATGATGAAGAGATGCTCAGTATCTGGAGATCCATGTGAAGCTGCACACAGAGCATGGGAGGCTCAGTTAAATGAGTGCTCCTCACCTGAGGCAGCTCTGTAATTGCCACTGCCAGTCTGTGGCTGAATAGGTCTGGCTGCCTGCGGACTTAATATTCCCCAGGCTTGCACAGATCTCTTCCTTAATGTTCTCTAATGGATAAATGCCAGCACAATGCTGTAGATAAATATGTGCTCCTAGTAATATTGACACTGCAGATCAGGCATTCCTACTTAAGGTTTATTTTCCTCATTTGTTACTTACTTAAATAAAGAAAAGGGAAAAGGTGCATGAGGCAAAGGGCTTTTTTTGGAGGAATAGCAGCAGTAATAACAAATCAGTCTAGTTATTGAACTGCTCAGAGCTGTCAGAAGGTAAGAATTTCCTGTTCATTTTTGATGGCCAATGGGGAAGGTAATCTATTTCTCCTTCTAGCCTCTTGTTCTTGAGAGAGCTAGTCCTTTCAGCAGAGAATTTGTGTGATAGAATTCATACAGACTTCAAAAAGATCAGATGCAGATGCCAATGGTGTCATAGAGATAACATCCTCAAGCTGGGGTGGTCATTGTGTCTATTTAATAGAAAATCATGCAGCCATCAGACAAGCTCTAAGCAGTTGCTTCAATTGCCTTTTCCTAAAAGAGGGGCCACAGTACATTACATCCAAAAGCTGCTCAGTGGGTTCATCAGGGATCTAACAAGCACTTTGCAGAAGCAGCATGAGCTCTGTTTTAGACAGATTTATGGTTTATTTGTTTTTTTCAAGTTCTAGTTACTGCAGGAAACTGCTTGACTCTTTTAATGACAGTAAGTGCATGCACATAAGCAGTTTTCCTCTCTCACTGCCCTGTACTTTTGTTACTGCAGGCAGACAGCTAAGTGGGATATGCAAAAATCCTACAGTCATGTTCTGTGAAGTTCTCACAAAGACAAGAGTATTCAAACATTTCACCTCATCACCATAATAAGAAAGCAGACAAATATGGCTGGGAAGAGTATGATGTGTACATAAATCCCAGTCTAAAACATAACTGCTGGGTCAGATCTTCGGAGAGCAATGATTTCAGCTTAGTATCTCTGGTAACAGCATTCATCTCTGCACACAGCTCCTAGCCTGTAGATGAGAATGGGTTTGAACGATTAGATGTTTCTTGCTTTTATACCAGATACACCAGAACAAGTTTGAATTGAATAATCATAGAGAAAACTCTGTGGCCAATAGAACAACATGAAATAACATCACTTCAGAAACCCTGCATATTCTTAGTAAATTTCAGAATTTGTCTTCTCTCATTAGACAAAATGTCAACAAAAGTTTGGAGGCCTTCAGCTTTGGAGTTTTTTTATGGTTCATATTGAACTAAGAAACTTGCTAAAGTTGTGATCTGAGTTTAAAGGGGGGAAGGGACACAGATGGCTCTTGTAAAGTTGGTTTTTCTCCAGAAGTTTTGTTTCTACACTAACTTTACAAATGTAGCTGAGATTTTATAAATAGGCATCATATGAAATGCAACATGGCCTGTGAAATTGAAGCAGCTCTTGGCCTAACCTCCAAAAGACTGATTTGGTTTGGCTAAACTCTGCCAAGTCAGGAGTGGATTTGAAGCCAATTACAAAGCCATATGCTGTCCTTATCTTAACACAAACAAAACCCTTTTTTTATAGTCCAGCTCCTGCACTGTCACGTGTTGCTTCACAGGACACAGCTCAGTCTCACACCAGTGGTTGTTTCCCTTTTGACTGTGCCCACCTGTGCCTGCAGACCCCAGTGTGCTGGCTGGCTCCACTGCCCTCCTCTCAAACATGTTTTGGGGCTTGGCAGGCATGGCAGCCTCCATACTCATCCAGCTCCCTGGGCAAGATGCCATGTGAGCTATTGCCCATAGCACAGGAAAGGGGAAGCAGGAAGGTGTGATCATTAAAGTCAGCAAGCACTGCATGTGCCCATACAGGATGAGGTCCCAGAGTGCAGTTCACATGTGAAGAATTAAAAAATTACCATGATGGTTAGGAGGGATGCAAACTGGCCTATAGCCTGGAATAACCCAGCAGGTGAACAGGGCTTTGACTCGGCTGTGTGCTGAGCTTTAGGGATCATATACTGTTAACCTTGGCTAATGAGAGGTGTCGTGATAGTGTTATTAATATTTTATGTTCAGTAAACTGTGGACAAATCTTGGGAAACAGGGAGGGAGTGTGTGTTTTGTGGGAAGGGAAACAGGGAGGGAGTGTGTGTTTTGTGGGAAGGAAGGAAGGAATTCGGAAGGAATTCGGAAGGAAGGAATTCGGAAGGAAGGAATTCGGAAGGAGGGAAGGAAGGAAGGAAGGAAGGAATTGGAAGGAAGGAAGGAAGGAAGGAAGGAAGGAAGGAAGGAAGGAAGGAAGGAAGGAAGGAAGGAAGGAAGGAAGGAAGGAAGGAATTGGAAGGAAGGAAGGAAGGAAGGAAGGAAGGAAGGAAGGAAGGAAGGAAGGAAGGAAGGAAGGAAGGAAGGAAGGAAGGAAGGAAGGAAGGAAGGAAGGAAGGAAGGAAGGAAGGAAGGAAGGAATTGGAAGGAATTGGGAATTCGGAAGGAATTGGGAATTCGGAAGGAAGGAAGGAAGGAAGGAAGGAAGGAAGGAAGGAAGGAAGGAAGGAAGGAAGGAAGGAAGGAAAAGAAATGTACCCTTTTCCTAGGGAATAAATGCAGTATTGTTCTTCCCCACTACTTTGTAAAGCTGAGCTTTCACTGTTCATTCATTTGCAAAGAGACACGAGTACTTTCCCATAAGACCACAAAGAATCCTTAAAATTAAATACACCCTACAAAAAAGCCCATACTACTGTGATACTGTAGGACCTCAGCAGAAACACTGTGATTTCTGAAGTCTCATCCAAAATTCAGAATTGTATTTAGCACAGAAGATTGTTCCACTACAATGTATTTCTAGATGTCAACCTGTTGAGAATAATGACACAGGTGCAGAGCTTGGAAGACTAGGCTCAGACTTCAGCATTGCCCAGATTTTCTTTCTGACTAGGAATAGGTTCCAAACTTAAGGTTTTATGTTTTTAAATTGGGATGATAGTGCTGAAAGTCCTGCATGTGCACAGCATCAGGTGACAGAAATGGTCACAAACTGGTAGTATCTCTTATCAGTTCCATTTCTGTCCTAACCTATCTGTCTTATCCAGCCCTACCCCATCCTATTTGCAAGACCATTCTTCCTTTTCAGATGACTGCCTAGATCAAGGCAGTAAACATTATGTTTTCTTTAGTACTGCAGAAGGTACAATTCTTCTAAAGTTATGGTAGAAGTCTCTTGGAAAGCCTGTGCCATGACTACCAAAATGGGATATTAACATGAAAAGAATGCCTGCTAAATAATTCATTCCAAATATTATGTTATATTCTTTTGGGTTTTTTTAAATATATTCTCTACTTTGAGAACTTCAAGCAACAATCTTCAATATACATTTTTCTACTGATTTTAAAATGAGATGCTTTCTAATATCTGTATTATTTTTCAAAGACTTTAATTTCTGTTTGAAAAGTTTTATCACCTAATCTTAAATTAGGAAAATGCATTATTTGGTCTTTATGCTCTAGGTGGATCATGAGAGATAGCTGCATAGATATTTATAGGTAGGAAGGACCATTCTGATCAAGTAGTCCAACTTTATGCATTCCTCTAAACACAGTTTCACCTGAAAATCCCTAAAGCAGAGGGAATTATTTTTCCTCAGTATATTATCAAACCTTATCAGCCCTAAGAACCTCTGGTAGAATTTGAGCATATGTTTAGGAAAGGCTTTGCATCTTGCTTTAAAGACAATTTAAAGATGAGGATGCATCCCTGGTGCCAGCCTGTCCCAGTGCTGCAGGCAGCAGAACAGTGGACACGTAGGATAATTGGCAGAAAATACAATGGTCATTTCTCTTCTGTGCCACATCTTTAAATGGAGGAGCCTCTCTGGAAGCAGAAATATGCCCTGTTCTTTGTCTCCCTTGTCTGTTTCCTTTCTCTAAAATGTCATTAATATGAAAATGCAGTTTTTCCTTGTTTACTGCATTTGAAGTGCCAGTTGTGTCACAGCCCTCTTGTCACTCCATGCTCTTCACTAAAATCCCCCACTGTTCCTTCTTCCCACAGCTCCTGTTAGCCCAGCCCAGCAGAGGAATACATCCAGGTATTGACAGGGTCCTCTGCCACTCCCTGGCCTTGCTCCTGTGCAGGGAACTGGACGCAAAAGCATCTTTGTGCACTGCTGGTGCTGTGTTAGGTCACATCTGGAGTGCCAGTGGGAGCATGTCGCCCTCGGGCCAGGCTGGGGGCACCTGGCGAGCAGAGGTTTGCTCAGTGGCAGATGATGAGCTAACTGAGCTTCAGCGATGCTAAATTAGACTTCGGGACATTTAAAGCAAGGAAGTAAGGTGTCACACAGTCGTGCTTGAGGGAGGGGAGAAAAAAGTCTTTCAATGATCCCAGATTAGCAAAAGAAATTGCTGAATTAAAAGTGTGGCTTTAAAATGCCACTTTGTGTGTTGCAGGCAGGAAGCTACATCCTGCTCTCCCATCCATTTTATAGTACAATAATCCCATTGACTTTGCTGTGGTTTTTCCTGATTTACACTCATCTGAGATAAACACCAGGTCTAGTGTCTTTCCAAGCCATCCATCTTTGTTTGGGGAGAAGTACAAGTGAGAGAAACAGCTCAGCCATGCGTAAGGGGAAGTCATAATCTGTCTGTACGATCTGCAGTAGGACATTGTATTATTAGCTCCTGAGTACTCTGTTTTACAGCACAAATGGACTGAAACATGCCTTTTTTTCCCCAGCTTCAGAGAAACTATTTTTTTTAATGCAGATCCAACCACGTCAATAACCTAGCATACTAGTTTTTTGTTCGTATTTTCATTGCATGAAAACTTGTGCTGCCCTGGTGTATTTTCTGCAGTGAATTTGAGCTTGTTAAAATTGGAAAATACATTACAAAGATATGAAGCTCTCTTTCCAGAGACCTTGATTTTTATTCCTTTCCCAAGATCCTGAGGTAGATTATAGCCTTCACTGCCTGCAAGACCTACTGTGTAAGTTGTGAGCTCTTTAAGACCAGCATCTGGGTTTAGTGAATCACATTTTCTTCTTTGGTGTGCTTCTTTTGCTTCCATTTGAAAACACAGGAGGAATGTAAAATCATACATGCTATGTATGTGCTACTCTAAATTGATGCTGGTTTAGGACTCGCTCAAAAATAGTGTTTTTTCTGCTTTACACAGTGAGTGTACAGAGCTGCACAGACAAAAAACCAAGATTACAATCATGGAGATTTCTTCTTTATTTTCCTAGTGTACTTTAGGTAGTGATTGCATAATGAGCTGAAAAAGATATTAAGCATTATTTTATTTTAATTCAAATTATATTCTGTACATTCACCCTCAGCAAAGGTAGAAAAATAGGAATATTCCAGTGTCCTTTGAAAAGCTTTAGATTATTTTTTTCTTTACATGGACATTTCAGGTTAAGGGGGGATGATCTGCATATTGCGCACTGTAATTGCACAGCCTTTCCTAATTCCTGGAATCAGGATTTTTTCAGATTGCTCTACTTGCTGCAGAGAGCAAATTGGAAACAGTGTTGACCACATATTTTCTCATGGAACTCTGATCTGTGTGATGTATCCTCCTACTGTGTTCCTGTTGTCCTTTCGGTAGTCACACAGGATTCATAACTGAGAGTACTCCAAGGAAGTGACTTCCTCACTTGTCTTATCCATGCTTTGGTACAGTTCTTCTATGTTATCATCATCATATCCAAAGTGAAATATATGTAGCTGTATAAAAAGTAAACAAGAGACTAACTTTACTTTAGACAGTTAATTTATCCTTAAACACTCACTTTGCATTTCCCTCTGAAAGAAATTTCATGCCATTGCTTGTAGCAGTTTTGTTGGAAATCTGTACTAATAGCAGTGGTATCCACCTTCTGACTAATTGATCTGTGTTATGGATTTAAAGGTTGCACCACTACAATGTCAGCTCAGTTTTCATAAAGTTATTCCTTTCATCAAGAACCTTTGGGAATATCTATAACTTTTGGTATTTGTTCTGTAATTTTTTTTCTGTTACAAAATGTAAGTCAAGCTATATACCTGTGAAACAGAGCAAAATAATGCCTCAAAGTAGGTAACACTGCAGTCAAATACAGGGTGCAGCTCACCTTCCATGGTATTATTGGAGATGTTAATTTATACTGTGCACATCACAGAAATTTCTTTTCTTAAAAAAATAATCTTCAGTAAAAGATACTGACACATTCTGACTATTTAGTAATAGGTATTTCAAATTAAATATTGGTAGTCCTTCCTGAATGAACCCCTGATTTTTACATGTACTAAATTTCTTCAGATTCTGAAGTTGGAAAATGCTCAGAATTCTAGAAAAACGTGAATACAGCCTAAGATGCCTTCCTTTAAGTGCTTACTTTGGAAAAATGTGGCCACCAATTATAAATACTGGTCACTGATATGGTACAGAGAACATATCAGCATTGTTATATTTCCTTTGCTGGATTTAGATCAGGCTCTACATATCTCTTTAATGTGCCAGTGCTGGTGTGTTGTAATGGTAAGGCTAATTATAATAATAGATGCAGTAGTGACTTTTCAGCACTGGATGGATTTTTCAGTAACTTATTGGGGTTACTAATTCCTTTCATGCAGGCTCTGAATAGAAGTGATTTTCCTGCACTAACCTAGAAGAAAAATACTCTGTGATCTGTTATCAATTCATAAATCTATGTCTCCTAGTTCTCACAAAATGACAGATAGTCTATTAAAAAAAATGTAAAAAGTGATGTACTGCATACAGTATCAAAGGTGCAGGTTATATTTATACTTCGTAATAGCACATTCTGTACACTAAAAGTAGTACTAATGATTCCCCTGTTATAATTTCCAGCTGCAGAAACTGCAAAGATATGTGTTTTATTTAAAACATATTATGAACAGAAGACTCTAATCAGAGTGCATTCGCCTTTGAAAAACCAAAATTAGTGGTAGTACAGATTTCTGAAATACGCAATTCTCCTGAAATCTTCTCTGATGGTTCAGTGCCAGCCTGTAGCTCATTTTGGTGCAGCTGGAGCTGTCTGTGTCTGTTTGAGTAGGTGCTGCTGTGGATGTGCTAGAGGACAGGAGTATATGTGCATGCCTTTGCTGTGTGTGTGACAGCTAGTATTTGGTTTCCTGAAGAGACCAGCAGCGGTATGACACAAGGATTTCACATAAAAACAAATGCCTGTCTGTCACAGCCAGTGGGATTGTTCCTGGAAGCACAACCTCCAGATTTAGGAGAAGCAACTGGGCTACATTTTCTGTGCCTCTGCAATTTTCAATGAGAAATCTTAAGATACCTGAGAGGAGATGTATTTCATGTGCTGTGGTAGTGATGACTGACTATGCAGAGCATTCTAATCCAAAGGACAGTATGGCTGAGGAAAGGTCTTCCTTGTAAATCTAGGCAAGTGTGACCAAATGTATTTGATTTCAGAGATTTCACTGAAAGCTACCTTAGACAGAAGAGAAAAAAGTAAAGGAAATTAAAAAAAAAAAAAAAAGTAAAGCATTAGGAAGCATATCTGTAATCTTTCTTCACAGGAATCTCTAGAGTCTGTTAAAGGTAAGACTTTATCTATGGGAAAGGATATTCTCCCTCCTACCTGTGCTGTCTGGTGACCACTGTTCTTCAGTCACTACTGTCTGTGACTAAAGGCAAGACTAATAAATGTTTTAGTAATATTACTACTTTTAATAGTAGTAAAGACTATATAAAGAGGGAATATGGCCTGTTAGCATGTGCCTGAATTGCCTTTTGGAGGGCATATTAAGACTGTGTTTAAAACTGGTTTTGTTGTCCATCCAGATAGCCAGGTAGATCCTTGATACAGGCACAGATTATACTCGGAGGAAAATTTGCTTGGGCATCACCAGCAGGAAAGTGTGGCAGCAGGACACTCTTTACATGGCTTAGTACATGTTGACAGAGCACAGTGCCATATGCAGGTGGAGCAATAAATGACATTGCAATCCTCTTGTCTCTCTTCATCCAAGTTCTTGAAATTTCAAGTAATAAAGTGCAATATATTCACTGAATGACACTTTAAATGCTAGTTTTAAAAGGCAACTTGTGTTTTTCAAAATAAAGAAACCAAGGTCAATTCATTTTCAATAAGAAATAAATCTAAAATTCAAGTTTAACATTTGCAATGTACATATTACTGTACTGCTTGTCTTCAGAACAAAGTTGTAATTCCTTTTTACTGAGACACTAAAAAAGCTGTGGCTGTAATATATGTCATGAGTCATAAATCAATAAGAATGTTCTTCAAGACAGTCTATTGATTTAGTGCAATTAAAGTAAAACATCTATTTTGGACTTCTTGGGTGCGTGGAAAGGGTAGTGCTTTTGTCAATGGATTGTCTGTTGGATAAAAGGTTTGTTCAGTTCTAGGCTGGTATTTCAAAGGAAGGATATTTGTTATTTTTCTTGTTTGCCTATCTTAAGATACAAGGTGATTTGGTTAAGAGGAAGGCACTAAAGAGAAGTGTTTAGGCACTAAAGAGAAGTGTTAGCCAAACACATAATAACAAATTCTTTATTTAAAGTGGAACCATAACAATTTTTAAGGTGCATGGCATCAGTGATAAAAGTATTACCTGAGTAGTATTTACACAATCAATGTACAACTGCAATGTGACACCATAGATGAGTTTGGAAATGTATTAATCTAACTTCTTCTTTTCCAAAAAGTGAGAGGAGCCACTGACACCATGTGGAAAACTTGGAAAGTGCCTGTTACAAAATAATTTCCAACTTGGTATCCTGTTATATCTTCCTTTCTGACTCATCCACTGTTAATAAGGCAGGGTGAAGAAGGAATGGTTTTCCATCAGTCTGCAGTCTTTTAAAGGTGAAAGTGCTGTTCCTTGTGCTTAAGGCCATGTCCATCACAAAAACACACGGAGTAGGGATGACTGAGTTGGATTAAAAGAATTCATGTCAACAAAGTCATCCTGTGTGGTTCACAAACCTGAGAGTCGGAGGAGGCTGTTAACAGCAGAATGAATACACAGTGCTTTGAGGATAAAGGTGGGCAGAGTGTGTCTGCATGCATTATGTGTCTTCTCATAATAGCTAATGTGTCTCTTTGTGGACCAGGGCCCCCACTGTAGGGCCAAAACTGTAAATACAGACAAAAATGTTCCTTATCTTTTGGGGAGTGGAGAGAAAACCCATTAGTATTATCTTCTTTCTCAATATATATTTTTCTGTCTAGTGATAACAGTAAACAGAATGTTATCTTCCTCCTCACCAAATTTCATAGCAATATTTAGACCATCACGTTATGTAAAACAGGATTTAGTATTACCTTCAGAAAGAGAATATTATCAGATGGGAAATGAAATAACAGGCAAGCTACAGGAGAGAAAGATACTCCTTCAGAATTAAACCTGTTTCATTCAATATTCCTAGAGGTAAAAATGTCCCAAATAATGTACTAGGAGAGGCAAGAAGCATAGATACACAGGGAAAATGACTCAGACATTGTTTTGTCTAAATAGAATGAGTTTGAAAGCACAGAAACACTATGATCTTTCTAATGGTACAGTTTCTCAAGAAAAGATATTCTCCATAGCTGTCATAAATGAAACTTTTTTCCCTCTTTTTCTGAAGGATATGTTTAACGGAATTATGATGTATCATTCCTATTTGTCACAAAAATATTTGACTGGATTTCTGAAAGATTTGTTAAGACATTAAATTCAACTGTAAAAGGAAAAGCTGTATTAAAAATTCTTTGACTTCATTCAACTTTTTCTTCAGTGAAGTGCGTCTGTTTTGCTCCGGTGTGTGGGGTGTGTGCTTTAAAACTAGGTTTTCATTCATTTTCTGTGTAATTATTTAAATTATCTGCTTTCATTATTGAACTCATTCATAATTAAGTGAGACATATTAGGGTCTTCTACAGTGCTATCATTAACAAGTCTGGATTGTTGGATCCCTTTTATTCAATGAATTGCTATGTCTATGTTGTTCTATGTTTTATTTAGAATTATTATTATTATAATTATTAATTTCCTTGAAGAAATTGTTTAATTAATAGAATATATTATGAAGCACCAAAAATTCACACAGATGTATTGACCCATTCTCATAATTTCTGGTTTATTTTTCAATGAATTTTTGTTCATGTAGGAAAACTATTTGTTATATCACAGCATTATTAAATACAAATGCTAATTAATGAAGGAACCTGATAACTTTTATGAAGAAAAACTGAGAAATAAATTTGATGTTTAGGCCAACAATTCACAAGTAGGCCAGCAGAAACTAATAATGAAAAGTGCTTATACACTTAACATATGCAATCACATATTGAATAATGGCCCACAGATGTTCAGTATCCTATGTGAGATGATTCAACATCGCTGTGTAGACTTAAGGTCTAATCAGGCTCAGTGATTTTGGTGTTTACTGCTATTCAGTGCATCTACTGCTTATTTAAAATGTGTTCTGTCAGTCTGTTTGTGCTCAGGTGCATGCAGCATAAAATCATAGTAGTCTCAATATGCCTGTGATTGAAGGAGCTGTGTAATAAAAGTGTCTTGGTTTTTAGAGTGTATTTTTGTGTAGCAGCAATAATAGTACTGATGGAATAGTCTTACAACATTGTGACGTTCACACTATTTTCAGTGGTTGTGTTTTGTTCCCATTTGGACTCCAGTCTTCCAAGTGATGATTGTTCAGAAGGACACTTACACCTAATCAGATCCCTATTTAAGGAATTAAGAAGTCCTCACAGGTCCAGAAGCCTGTCCCGTTGTGGGCAAATGCAGAATCAGGGCCTTGTTGAACAAACCCAGGACTTAAAGGAACACCAATGATTTTTATTGTATTTACTTTAACAATTTGAGAATTTTCTAACTGCATGTGTTTGTGCCACTTGGAGTTGAGGACACTAAGGAGGAGATTTCATTTTGCTGCACACAATTGTTATTTATAATTGTTTTGGCATATTATCTTCTCTATATTCCCTGATTTAGTAAGCTGTTTTTTTCAAGAATATTACCTATTGCTGACCTGATCTTCAAAACATCACCTACTTTTCATTTTTCCAATAGGTTTTAACTTCCATGTTGTGTTTACAGCTCTGTTAAAATACAACTTCACAGTAAATTGGAAAATGATACTGCAGTCACTATTGAGTCCTTGTGGCATTAGAAGCATTTACTACGTAACCTGTAAGATTTGGAAATTCTAACGACCTAGATAAGCACTTCAGTAATACCACTACTAAAGGGCTCTAAAGATCTGAAGGTCCACTTGGAGACCTACCATTTATGTCTCCTTATTACTGCTACATAAGAAGTTATTCATTGCTCCTCGTGAGTTACTTAGGGAACTTGGGCTTTTATTATAGAAACAACTAAAATGTAATCAGGCAACCAGATTCTAGGACTACACAGAGAATTCCATGTGGTGGTATGAAAAAGTTTATGCTGAATTACCCAGGACCATAACTCCTATATCATAATATTTAAGATGTTATTACTTGTATATGAGAAAGTAATATATTCCTAACTATTAAAAGAAACCCCAAAAAACAGACCTTTCCCTATTCCTGAGTCAGTTGAAGTTGTTTTGACATACTAAGTGACTTTAAAAAGCCACAGGCAAAGGATATGAAAGAGGTTCCACATACCACCAGTATTATTTCCAGCTAAAAATACCTGATTAAATGGTAGGCACATAGGGTTTGGAAAAGTCTGACAATTTTTGTGTCAGTTGCATGAGTTAGGATTTAAAAAAGATTCGTGTACCTTTGTGAAGGAGACAGGGCACTACAAACCAAACAGTGACATAAATTTTCTCTTTGTCCTGTGACCAGTTACCTTTCAGCCTTTCATCAAAAACCATTTCCCACATCCCCATTGCATGCTCCAGACTCTGCTGTCCCATTCTTCAGGTGTCTATAAAGCAAAACTTTGGTATTCTCTTCCTTGTGTTAGCTGCATGTATTGGACAGAAAAGGAAGAGTAACTACTTTGTTCCTTTTTAGCCCACAGTTCCTTTTCTTCAGCAGCTGTGCTGGGTTGACCTTGCCTGGATGCCAGATGCTCACCAAAGCTGCTCCATCACTCCCCTCCTCAGCTGGGCAGCAGTGAGGAAAATAAAGTGAAAGTCTTTTGGGTCAAGACCAGGGCAGGGAGAGATCACTCATAAATTACCATGATGGGCAAAACAGACTCAGCTTGGAGAAAAAAAAAATAAATGTATTACCTGTCAAATCAGAATAGGATAATGAGAAATAAACCCAAATCTTTGCCCCCACCCTTCCCTTCTCCCTAGGCTTCACTCTGTTCCTGAATTTTCTACCTCCTCCCACACACCAGTGCAGTGGGATGGGGAATGGGGTTGTAGTCAGCTCATCACACATTGTCTCTGCTGCTTCCTCCTCCTCAGGGGGAGGACTCCTCACACTCTTTCCTTGCTCTAGTGTGGGGTCCCTCACGTAGGAGACAGATCTCCCTGAACTTCTCCAAGATGAGTCCTTCCCAATGACTGAAGTTCTACATGAACTTCTCCTGTGTGGGTCCTTTCATTGGGTGCAGTGGCACAGCAGCCTCACCATAGTCTTCATTATGGGCTGCAGGGGAATCCCTGTTCCAGTGCCTGGAGCACCTCTTTCCCCTCCTTCTGAACTGACCTGGGTGACTGCAGGGCTGCTTCTCTCACATATTTTCACTCCTCTCTTCACTGGCTGCAATTGCTTCTGTACAGCAGCTTTTTCTCCCCTTCTCACAGATATACCCCTGTGTACCCCACTACCAAAGCCTTGCCACTCAAACCAATACAGCAGCTCTAATCATGGCCGGTAGGAGCATCTTCCCCTTCATTTCTCCTTGGACTAGGCACACCAGTTTTACAGCCCACTTCCCCACGAGGTGTACTCTAAGACATACATGAAAAGAGCAGGTACTTGATTTTGCTGGAGCAGCATATATCAGTATACTGAGGAATCCAAGGTTTAGATTCCTTCCCTCTTAATCTATTACAAACTGTTATTGTTCATCAAGCAACAACCTGGTGGATGTTCAGAGAAGGCCAAGGTTTGATACTTGGAGTGGCTGTGGCTGTTGTGTCTTGGTGGCTGCAGGGCCTGTATTACAGATTTCAAGCACTCTTCCAAAGCTTTCTGCATCTGTGTTGATGTGCACAGAATTATACCCTTATCCAGGCTTTAGACACACCCTGGCTTTAGGTAGTTCTGAGTTTTAATACACTGTTCTGCATGTCAGCCCTGATAGACCACTTCCAAAGAAGAACACATAGTTTCTGCTGGCCAGATGAGTTCTGGGAAGATTGCTAATGAATGTGAAAAACATTTGAGGAAGGAGAGAGCTTCTTGTCATGCTATTATTTGACCTGGACATTGGTATCAAGTTACTTTTCTTCATACTGAATCTAAAAAAGACATTTACAAATAAAACCAGGAAATTGCATTAGAAAAATATGCTGGAAAGGTTTCTGCATGTCTGCTTTCACTGGTGACTGATTTCAGTAATTAGCAGCTAACATACAGATCCATATTTGTGCCTTCAGATATCCATGTTTAACCAAGTATTAATTAATTAAAAATTAACATAATTTATTGTTTTGATCTTCAGCAATATTCTCCTTACTGCATTGGTATCAAATGAGTAAAATCTAAAATGGGAATGGAAACTCCAATGCTTTTTTATTCTAATGAACTTCATTTTACTATTTTTAAATCACTAGTACCAAAACTTTGAGACATTGGAAAAACTCAGTCCGAGTTATGACAAACACACTGAAGTCAAGGCTCAATTTAGTTTTCCTGCATACAGGTTCAGGTGTCTGAAAACCTATGTTTATATTTAAATGTGGCCAAATCTGTTACAATCTGATAAAGTTTCAAAATCCCATTTTTTGTCAATCATGCAGAATTAGTGAGTTTTTTTGAAAATGATGGTTTAACCTAATTATTGAAAACTACTTTTTCTTTATGGGTCCTTTTAAGGCTGGCCATTGTTTATGCAGTGAAACCTCAGCCTGCTGGTACTTCATGTCAGTAGCTCAGTGGAGATGAGTGGGATGGCTCAAGTCCACAGTTCAAGCTTGTCCAAGAGGGGTTTCAAGGAAGAGTGACTTGCTTCCTGCTGTCAGATTTGTGCTTTCTCAGGACATTTGACAGCTCATATATGATGCAGAGGAGGTATACAACTGCATTTATGGTGATTTAGCAAGAGTAATCAATACTGATTTTATGCTGCTTTTAGAAGAGGTTAGACTTGCAGAAAAATACCTGGATTGCCAATGCCTAACCTAGGGGGAAAAAAAAGCCTCCCATTATAATTAAGCTACCAAAAATATTTTGATGTATTTGAAATGACAATGTGTGTTAGAACAGGATCAGCACTTTGTGTCTCATGGTTATGGCACCTTTGATCTGGTACTAGGAACCCTAAAGCTGGATTTACTTTATCACTGAACCTCATCTGGGAGTCAGCAGAGCCATCCACATGGGAGCTTTCTGTTTGAAAACCCAGACAAAGATACTGCCATCTGCTTTTTTTCTACTTGTAATGCCATGAACTTTTATTTTCTAATAGCTGATGTTAACACATTTACACAGTAAGTAAAGAAATTTATAGAACCTGTATTTATCATATATTAAACTGAACTCCTATAGATCCGGCAGACTAGAATTGCTGCAAGTCATTCCAGTCCATTGGATAAGTACATAATTACTTACATTATTTAAGAGACAGAGATAAACATATAGTAGAGATATCAGTGAGGAAGGTCTTCAGCTGTTGCAATTTGTTACAAATTTCTCTGGAGAACATTTATAGTAGCTTAAGTTTTAATCAATATTATGCATGTATTTATGGTCTAGACTGTTGTACTACTTATGTTAAATGAACAATAATGCCATTAAGGCAAATACTAAAGAGAAAATTATCTTTAATTTTATTGTGTGAAGAGCAGATCTTTACCTGTGCTTAATACTATTGATTTTAGTGAGAATATATATGAATTTAGTTATTCTTTTTACTTAAATGTTTGTCAGGACTGCTTTTATTAGATGCAACCTAAAAGAGAGATTGTATAGCCTGTGTGAAAGGCAATTTTTTTTTTGTCAAGTTTTGTTGTAATTCTGACAGTTTTGAGTTTCTACACTTAGAAATCAGCATTCTTTCCTCCTGGTGCATATTTATTATACAAAAATAATGGGATTCAGCTAATCCTATTCATTCTCAATAGAGTTAAGAGGACTTAGTGAGTCAAGTTACTCATTCTTTAATATGATGCTCATTAAACGTGAAATCCAACAAAGCTAAAATAGACATCGCTGACCATGGGTGAGATATACCCGTGAGCCATAGTCTTGCAAATTCTTTTTCTGCTTCTGGATTCTTTTTCTGGGACCTTGAGGCAGCTTGTGTTACCTACCATGACATGCAGTTGCTAGAATCTGAAATGAGATGAGTTAATGGCATTGCATTATCTCCTGATGACAAATCCATTAGCATATGTCACTGCTCTCACTTATATTTCAAGTCACTGCTTGTTTGGTGCTCATTGCAAGGGAAAATACGCAAGTTTTTGTATTTCCATTTCTTTACAAATGTTTTGTGTAGCTTTATAAGGCTGAGCAATGCATTCAAATGAAGGGCTAATTTGTGTGTTCTAATGGCTATACATAGATTTGTTGTCTTAAATTATTTAAAATCTTCCTTGTCAACTGGAATGACCTACAGTATATAATTCATAATTGTATTAATTATGAATTGCATGGGTTATTTTACTGTAGTAAAATGAAATATTTAGATAACTATTCTATACTCTTCTTGAATAATTTGCTTTGCAGCAACTGTATGCAGCGTACAGAGGCAAGTTTTTACTGTGTTTTACTCTGTGTTAAAAGATTTGGGATGGCAGAGAGAAGCCTTCTTGGTCCCCAATTTTACTGATGTTCCCAGGACAGGGGTCAAGGCAGGGCAGCACTGCAGAGCCTGGGAAGAGCTGTGCATTCCCTAGGATCTGATGAGTTAGATTAAGTTGGCCCTTGGGGGTGGTGTCACTACTGGAAGTCACTGTTCAAACACAGGGCAGCACTCAGCTGGGAAGTAACACAATGGTTGGCAGACACCATAACCTGTCTAGCTGTTGGGTTTTAATTCTGTTCTTTGCCTCCTGAATTCAATGCAGTAGGCATGAAAGATTTGTACTGAGAATTAGGAAAGAGATTTGTCTGACTTTGGTGAGACAAGGGCCAGCAGTGAGGGAGGGCAGGAAATGTATTCAATGCATAACAGTTGGAAAAAAGCAAAGGAAAGATAAAGTGGAAGAAATGAAGTCAGAAATGGATAGATAATTGTCCTGGGCGGAGGCAATAATGAAACATTGATCTTTTGAAGTGAAGATCAGGAATCTGTAAGAAGCCATAGGTGGGGAAGAAGTTATTATGGTCAGAGAGTCAGTTAAAGTAGGGGACATAACTGCATCAACTTAAGAGCAGGGTATAATTGCCTTGTCAGAATACCAGTCAGTGAAAGTAGCTATAAAATATTGCATTAAATTTATAAAATAAATTGGTTGAATAGCAGACTTAAATAATATCTTTAAACTAACTACATCAGTGGACAAGGGAAGAGCTGTCTATTCCATCTAGACTTCTGTAAGGCCTTTGACACATTCCTCCACATCCTTCTCTCTAAATTGGAGGGATAGGGATTTGATAATTTCAGTGGAAATGGTTGGATGGTTGTATCCAGAGGGTAGTGGTCAATGGCTCCATGTCCCAATGGACATTGGGGACAAGTTGTGTCCCTCACGGTCCATACTGGGACCAGTACATTTAATATCTTCATCAATGACATAGACACCCTTAGCAAGTTTGGAAATGACACCAAGCTGAATGGTACAGTTGACAAGCCTGAAGGAAGAGATGCCACTCAGAGGGACCTGGACAAGCTTGAGGAGTGGCCCATGGGAACTTTGCCATGTTGAACAAAGCCAAGTCCTGATGCTGCACCTGCATCAGGACAGCTCCTGGTACTAATACAGGGTGAGGGATGAAGGGATTGAAAGAAGCCCTACAAATAAGGGCTTGAGGGTGGTGGTGCATTGAAAAGTGGACATGAGGCAGCAATGTGAACTCACAGCCCAGAAAGCCAACCCTGTCCTGGGCTGCATCCAAACCAGCGTGGGCAGCAGGTCAAGAGAGGGGGTTCTGCCCCTCTGCTCCTCCCTGGTGCCACTCTACCTGGAGTGCTGCACCCAGTTCTGGAGTCCTCAGCACAGGAAAGACATAGACCTTTATGAATGGGTTCAGAGGAGGGCCACAAAAATGATCAGGAGTCTGGAGCGCCTCTCCTATGAGGACAGGCTGACACAAGTTGTTGCTGTTTCCCCTGGAGAAGAGAAGGCTCCAGGGAGACCTTATTGTGCCATTTCAGCACTGGGGTCTTCATTTGGGGTGGAATAGTTAATTTTCTGCCCAGTAGCTGTCACAGTGCTGTGTTTTGCATTTAGTACCAATAATTTTGATAACACACTGGTGGTTTGTTGTTGCTCAGTACTGTTCGTTCTAAGTCAAGGACTTTTCAGTTTCCCAGGCTGTGCCAGTGAGCAGGTGCACAAGAAGGCCAGAGGGATCATGGCCAGGACAGCTGACCCCAGCTGGCCAAAGGGATATTCCATACCACAGAACTACACCATACCATAGCATGCCCAGTATATAAACTGTGTGGAGTTGGCTGGAAGGGGACAATAACATCTGCATGTCATTTGTTTTTCTGAGGTTTTTTTCCTCTCTCTCTTTTTGTTATCTCTCTTTTCATTACTATATTATTGACACTTCTATTTTTATATTTTTCTTTATTTCAGTTATTAAACTGTTCTTAGCTCATGGGTTTTACCTTTTTCTGATTTTCATCCCCATCCCACTGTGGGGATGGATGGGGGGAGTGAATTAATAGCTCTGTGGTACTTAGTTGCCAGCTGGGGTTAAACAACGACAAGGAGGCCAACTAGAAGGATGGGGATAGACGTTTCAGCAGAGCCTGTTGTGATAGGACAAGGGTTAATGATTTTAAACTAAAAGAAAGTAGATTCAGATTTGAGAAAAGGAAGAATTGTTTTACCATGAGGGTGGTGAAATGCGGGCTCAGTTTGCCCTGAGAAGTGGTAGATATCCCATTGCTGGAAACATTCCAAGCCAAGTTGGATGGGGCTCTGAGCAGCCTGATCGAGTTGAAAATGTCCCTGCTTATTGTGCAGAAGACTACATGACCTTTAAATGTTCCTTCTGACCCAAACTATTCTATGATTCTACAAAAATAAGTGGTCTTTTTGTAACAAGATATTTATTATTTATTTTCTAATTTAACATGCTTTGAAATCTACAAATGAAGTAATATGGCCTACATTCACCCTACCTACCTAGCTTTAAGCATTTAACCAATGCATTAGGATAGATCAAATACCAAAGTTAAATAATTAATTGGTATTTAGTAAAGCAATCATATTCCAGGAAGTGCCTAAACTCCTTAAAAGTATCCAAGAAATTAATGTCTTAGCAGAAAGAGTTTTCCCTCCTAGCATATGTACTTAATTTTTATGGTCTTCCTAGGTATTCATATTATATAAATTTCTCTTTTCATTATATGAATTCTTACAGAGTGTTTCCTATTTTATAAGATTCATTGCTAGAGTTATGGCCCCATATATGTTAAATACCTACCAGCATAGAAGTTCAGCTCATTTAGCCAGCTTTAGCTGTCAAATTCCAATTTATACAGCTGCAAGATTTAGCACACACATTTCAAGTTCTTTCCCTCCCCAGTAAAGGCCTTCAGGCAGAGAGAATACAGCAGTGGGGACATTTCATTCATTATGATTCACTCATTGTTCCTTGCATTATTCTTTTATGCTTTTCTTTTTCTACTCTAGTTCTCTTTCTCTTACTTTACAATAGGAACTGATGAGGATTCTCCATTTTAGGGAATCACGGAATCAATTTTTTCAAGGCTGACCATGCAGTGTTTAAATTAATTGGCAAGGGTTTATGATCTACCTTTTCTCAGTTGGGTTAAAGCAATCAGCACTGCTCAGTGTTATTATATAGGGCAAACACAGCACCATAAAAAGTACAAAATTGCAGGGTGGCTTTGGACTGCAGACATAAAGAAGGGCAGATTTCTACGTGTCCATCTTAATACCTTTAAACTTTTAAATCTCTCATTGTTTTATTTTGACCTTGGGACTACAGGTTGGGTATTTTTAATTTGTTCTTTGTAAGTTAATTTTGCATTAAATTTATTATTACAGTTTTCTTCTTACAAATTCAAGATATTAACTCCTTAGGAAATAAATAGTTATTAAGTATTTTACAGATATGGAATGAGTAATTACACTTCCCCAGAAGTACTTAACAAAGGAAGAAAGCCACCATTTTAGGTACAGACTGACCAAGGCAGAAAGGTGAATAAGTTATCTGCTACCTCCATATTTCCAGGCTGGGCCCTTTTACATAGAACCCATAACATTTTACTGCCTCAAATTCTGAAAATTTTCTGAAGAAATCTGGGAATCTTCTAATTCCATATAAAACAAGTTTATCTACCCTCTGCCTTGCATAGTGGTGAGCAAACTCTTCATTCACTGACTTCGGTAGCTGAGAGCGCTCAACATTTATTAGATGAAATCCTTTCTAATTATAAATGGGGAATGAGTCAGGCTGTTCCAGTCATGATAAATGAACCTGATTAAACATTTTGTGTCAAATATAGCACAGTGGAAAGGAAAGTTAGGAGTGAGTGGATTGAAGGGCTGCATAATTACCAGGAACAGAGCTCATTCAATTCAGGGAGGCCATGCAGTGCAGCAGCGTCAATGCTGCGAGGTTTGGGGGAGAATTAGAGGAAGTACAGGTTCTCCACTGGAAATCAGCCTGGAAGATGTGTATTTAGCTTTCTGGCCTGCAGAGACCCTCTGAGCTTTGTGTGGGTTTGCTGTACATGCCTCAGACTTTAAAGGTGAACTGAATGACTGCCAGTGACCGATTCAAGCCTTGACTGGAGGGTTCATGAAACTTCTGCTGGAATTGCCAATGAGGTGCTTATGCAGGCTTCTGAGCAAAAGCCAGCTGAAGTAGATAAATAAGAAAAGGAAATTATTAATAATGAAATCAATTTAAATTGGTTCTGTATTATGCTATATTTACGCTATATTTTAATTGATTCTGAATCTTAAATGTCTGATTTTATAATTGCTGATAGTTATTAAGGCAATTTTAAAAATCTAAATAATTTCTACTTATATTTCTGCCTGTGAAGGGCTGTTTTATAGTATTTCTCTTGATTAAGAAAGCCAAATTGTTTGCTTTTAAGTTTTACAGGGAGTTCTGATATATACTGTCAAATAAAGGGAAGAGTAAAAGAAAGAACAAATAAGTAATAGTTTAGTGTTTATAGATTTAATAAGTAGAGGAATTTTTGTTACCTAGACTTAAATTTATAGAGCTGCTGGACAATTTTTGCTGCACAGGACTGGAATTTTAATTCCTTGCTGGGATTGTTTGCTGTAAGGTTTTTTGCCATAGCTACATTGCAAGTTCAAATATGCAAACTAATATTAGTATGGCCACCCTGGGAACACTGCAAAGCTGGCAATTAGGATCTCCCATGTTTCAGATGAAATATCAATAGTGCAAAAATATGCAATCCTGCAAGGATCTGTCCATGAGCTTGACTCTACATACACCATTAAAGTATTGAGGCTATTCAAGGGCTGCAGAATTAAGCATTTGCATCAGGATCAAACATGGGAGAATGTGTGAGAGCCTCTGACATTTTTCCAGTCATGGGCACTGCAGGAATCAGTGGCAGACTTCTGTTTCAAGGCACAGCTGCATTTCTCAGACCAAATGCTAACTTCTCATCAAATGTGTATCATGAAAATGAGGATACGGCAAATCTCACCCTGGTTTTCATTTTCATTTTCAAAATGTCTTGTTCTGTAGTTATTTTGTTTTGCATGTGGAGTTCTTGGGGTGTCCAGTAGAAATGTCTCTCTTGTGGTTTATTAAAATCTCACAAATTCAGTAAGCTGAGAACAAATAGTACTGGAAACATCAGGCATAATTTCTACTGCAGAAATTACTCAGTCTTAATTTTTATGAGAAGCAATGTCATACAGAATCTTTGATTACTTTTTTAAATTATTCATTTCTACCTCCTGATCACATTTCAGGGCCACATCTTTTAATGATAACTATTCCACTAAAGAATTTCGAAGACTTCATGTAGTCTTCAAATTTATCATATAATATAGAAGAATATATTCCATGTACTTTCAGAAAGATATTATAAGATATCTTATAATATAAGATATATCGTATAAGATAAATTAAAGAGGGATCAGTTTACTATAGAATAAAAAAAAAAACACAAAGCAACAATTTTCTTTTTCTCTTAGAGAAGAAATTCAAGGATGATACTTTCAGAGAAATTAAATAATCCAGTTCCATATCTCTCTGGACATGCATGAACATTTTTATTTCAGAAATACAAGCAATAATGAAAAAAATAAATGTGATATTCTGCCTTCTTCAGAGCTCTATGATTTAAAAATGATCTTTTTTAAGCTTTATTCATGAAACATCTTGTATGAACAGAATCTGTGTGCTGATACAGACTTTTGCACACAAGGTGTTGTCATTACACCCTATTTAACTGCTGAATGTGTTATTAAAAACTAATTATTTCTTCTTCATCATTAATGATTTTTTGTTTGATTTACTGTGGATAAAGTCACCCAGAGGCTGAAAATTTAAAGATTACGTTTCTTTGTAGAAATAACTCAATTAAGATCTTTCAGTTCCCGTTGCTCTGTAATCATTGTCTGAAACAATGAGAATTGTTTTCGATGTGTTGCAGTTCCCCATAACTCGAGACTCTGATCCCGTTTGCCATATTTCCCCCACCCTTCTTGGGCTTTGTCTCTTAATGTCTTCCTGGATTTAGTTCCTAAATCCTCAAAAAATGAGAGCTCATTAATAAAAGATGTGCAAAGCATAATCCTTAGAATTTTCTGGGCCATGATGGTAAACTATGGTGCCATCTGAAAAAAAAAGAAGAAAAAAAAACCAGTACATGTTGTTCTTAATGTCAAGTCATCATTGTTCAAAGGCAAGTCAACCTTCCAGTTTATTGACAGGAGTATATTAATAAAATCGTGCTTATAAAATTAACAGGCTGTAAAGGAGAAGACTGAGTGAATTAGGGAAGACAGGTCTTACAAGTAGCAGAAAATGAACCAGGGAGTTAAGTGCATAGTATAAAATAGTGTTTTGTGAACACCTATGGCATAGATTATCCCCCACTAATTAGTATGTCCTTAAAGCAAAGGAAATACTCCAGCTTTGCTCTCATCAAGATTTTTTCCAGGTAATTGTGTTGGAAGGCATCATGCTTCTTGAATTCTTGGCTCATCTAAGCACTGATCAGGAGTTGCTGCTGACACTTATGAAGAATGAAATTTAGTCAGAGGATTAAAAGGATTAGAAGGTAGTTTTAATTATTCAAAGAATGAGGATCTGAAATGAGCTTCCAATTTAGGGGTCAAGAACTTTCTAGCTTTCATCTGAAGGCTTGATCACTTGATGTTCAGGGTTATTTGGCAGGGTGAACTCCAGCAGGAGGCAACTGGCTTTGAGGGCCTAAGCAGTTTCTCTTTTGGTAGTAGCTGGTCTGCCTGAAAGCCCTCTTCTTTGTTCAGACTCTGGAGTCTTTGCATTAGGAAAGATCTGGTAGAAAAATGCTGTCATGATACTTTCCGTGTGTCTGCCTGAGAGTACCTCCCTAGATGTAGTCACACTGGAAACAAAAAGCCTCAGGCTATAGGGACATTTTGGTGTAAAACTCCTGCCTCCCTCCTGGGGTTACAGGTCTGTCACCAAATCAAGAAAAGGCACTCTTAATTACTGAGGTTTATCTCTTTCTCAAGCATGTACCATGACTGGTTTTGGACACCTCCAGATCTTTCCTGGTTCTTTGTGAAGACCCTTTTTGGTAGCAATATTTTCAGTCTTTTACAGCAGAGGAAATCAGGCAAAGAGATTTTTCTGTAGGATGTAATGCTCTGCCTTTTGTCCTGGTAAGAAAGGATTCTTGCACTGACAAATAAACCCTGTCTCCAAGAACAGCCAGAGTGGCAGAACTCTCTGCTCTCTGGTAGCTATTATCTGTGGTAGCTACAACACAGTAGCTCATATCAGAGGCAGTTTTGCAGAGCAGTGCATTTTTTCAATGGACTTACCTGGGAAAATAACCTGACTTTCTTGCCCAATTGTCATTGGCTTTCTTGAGTCCCCGAGCCACTGCCTCATTTCAGATTTGTACCTGTGCTTTGATTATATTAAGACATTTTGCAAGCATATGCCCTGAAAGCAGTGGAGAAACTGCCAGTGATTACATGGCTTCCTTAGTTAGTGAAAAAATGGTGAAAAGTAACTGAGACTCCAGTCAGCTGTGATTGTCAACACCCCCCTCAATGTTGGCAATCTACTGGCAATGCTAAAACAGTCTATAATCTAGCCATGGCTCAAAAAAATGTCACTCTAAACTAGTAGTCTTGCCAACTGTTATCCTAGTTCTACTCTTTTCTACTTCAGTAAGGTAACTTTCTTACTTTTACCTCAAAAACTCAAGAATCTTTTGAATATATTTTGATTAGACTGATGCATAGTCTTTTAACAATTAAGGACAAATATATACACTTTTAGGTCTATAGCAGATTTCAGCCTGGTTCATCAAGAGATGTTAACAAGCTTAGAGGAGCTGGCAAACAAAGCTAAATTGAGCTGATTCTGTTATCTCTTCTTGTTGAGATGAGTGGTTGTTTCCTCTTGCCAGGCATTCTCTTGTCAGTGTCCCTTGACCAGATCCTATTTTTCTGAAATTTTTGTCTATTGTAACAGAATCCTACCCTGAAATAGAAACACAGTCAGTATTACTAGGAAAAAAGTTCTTTCTTCTTAAGCAGTATTCACCTGCGAATTTGGAACCATGGTTGTTTACCATTTTTTGTATAAATATCTGCATGAATGCATGTGTGTGTCTGAATAATGTCTGTCTCTGTTTCTCTGTATCACATGTGGACATAACTTCTGATCGTTTTCCTCATTTCTCCTTAGTTGTCATCCCTCTCCACCCTTGTATCTCAATACCTAAATAACTGTAGCTCCCTCATAAAATCCAGTTCTGTCATCATAATTAAAATATCTCGTCACTAAATGCTTTGGTTTTTTCTTCACTGATTGAAATATGATTATTTCTGCCAGGTGTATTCAAAATCTCTAGCTTCCCTTCCCTCCTGGAATCCCTCAATGGAAAAGCATGGGGAAGGATGTCTTCATTATCTCTTTTTTATTTGTCATGCCGTTCTAATGTAAGTGTGGAGGCACCATGAAGATCTCTATACATTCTTGATCAAAGACAATTCAGGATCATTTTGATTTATGCACATCCAAATGTCATGAAATTTTGAGGGAAATGTCAGCGAAGTCAGGAAACTTGCTATCTGCTGAAAAATTCTGAGGAAGTGAGGAAACTGAGCTCTGAGAGGTGGCAGGGGGTTAAATTTAGCAGACATAAAATAAGATGTTTCTATCTTTGCTTTCTGCCCACAACTTTGTTAGAGGGTATAGTTCCAGCAGCAACTGAAGCAGGAGCAATATTCTTGTGCTGATTCCTCAGTCACTGCTATTCACAGTCCTATACTTTGTCCTAAAGCACCTTAAGGTTGAGATTTATGTTAATACCACCCTGTGAATGCCAGTGCCTGGGAAACTGGTATGTGTTTCTTCTGACATGACTATTTTGGGACCAGTAATTGCTTTCAGAGCAAAGTGGACTGAAAGTACTGGTATCACCTTCCCCTGCCTCAGCTGTATCCAAGACAGACTGTCAGTGTCCAGCTGCAGTCTTCAAAAGTCAAAAACAGAATTAATGGGAAATTAGGAAGTCTTCAGTTTGCCTTGAGTATTTTTAAACTAGCTTTATTAGTCCCATCAGTGGCTAATGTGTTGTTCTCCATAAATCAGCTTTCAATATATGTGGCCGTGCCGGCTCCATATTGTCAGGAAGATGATGTAACATCTATCTCCACGTTGCACAGAACAAAAGTCACTCAGATAGTTGCTGATGTTTTCTGTATTGTTATGACCACTAAGAACTTTTATACACAGAAAAAGTAGTTTAGGTGATGGGATTTTTGTTTTGTTCCTATTCAAATTGCACCAATTTGTTTTACCAGCCTGGAGTGTCACTGTGGTGTTCCCCTTAATTACCTTGCCTGGAGAAGTTGAATCACGTGCTGAAGGTCTGGTGCCTTATTGTTACATATGTGTGAACAGCTTGAAATGAATACAAATACTAAAGGATTTCACGTAGCTCCTGTTTCCAAAGAAACCAGTTTCCTGTTGTCTGGGCATGTTCAGAGTGTAGGTCAATTCTAAATGAAGCATAAACCTTGCTGTGGCTTCATGCTGAGAAAACAAACAAGCAAAAAACCCAAATTATTATAAAAAAAGCTGATTGTAATAGCAAAGCATTAAAGAAAATTCCTTTAACACTTGGGTGAATGGTTGAGAAGGTGTCTCCAGGGATAAAAGCAGAAGCTTGTGGGAATGTCCTCACTTTTCTGAGTTTTTTTCATTACTTCTCTCCCTTCTTTTTTTGTTCTTCTTTCCTCTACACAGCTATTTGAATTGGACTAAGGGAAGGGGAGCTGGGGCAGGGTCTTGGGAACTTTAATGTTTACATGTAGCTCCTTTTTTTCCCAACTTTCATTGTGGGAGACCGCATTTTAAAAACCTTTTCTGGCATGCGTCTTTTCCTCTGGGATTTAGATTTGCATTTATCAGCATTATCATTTATCAGCATGTATCAGCATTTACCCACATACAAAAAGACCATAACCACCTAAAATCCTGGGGTTTAGATCCCTCAGTTCTGCCATTCTCCCCCCAGATCAGCTAGACATTTCAACCTCATGCTAACAAGGACAACAGTGACCAAGGCCACATTTGAGTTGCACGCTAGGACTGCTAAATGGCAGGATGTAAGCAAGGGCAAGCGTTAAGGAAATGACTGATCTCTAAAGCTTTCCCTTTACTTCAGTGGGTTCAATACAACAGTCTGTACTTCAGTATTGGCTAACAGGTACTGTCATTAAGAGCTATTCTTCATTTCAAGGCACAGCCTTCAGAAAGTATTAGCTCTTTATGGGGAATTAGCATGGATCAGTACATATCTGTGCTGCCTGGGAGAAAAGAAATAAGCAAGTTGTCCAACTGAGAGACAGAGTATAAAAATCTTTTTTGATCTGGATGTTTATCCTGCTTTCCCACTCTGTCTACCCCAGATGTAGAGACCCCATCTCCCTTAGTCCACATTAACTCTTTCAATACCATTAGTTTTCCCAGCCCTCTGGATTGGGTATCACACCCCAGTGTGATTCCCAGTACACTCTTTCCTTTCCTGGTGACGGGAAACCAAAATGAGCCTTTCCCCTTGTAGCATTTCCATTTGGGCTGAGTAGTGAAATCACTTTAGATCTGTCTGCAATGACAGGATAGCATTGACTGAGCAGAAAATCTGTGAGGAGACTTCACAGAATCAGAGTTTGAAAGGGACCTTTGGAGGCCATCTGATCCAACCCCCCTACTCAAGCAGGGTCAGCCTAGTTGTCCAGGACCATGGCCAGGTGCCTTTGACTTTCTCCAAGGATGGAGACTCCACAGCCTCCCTGGGCCACCTGTGCTAGTGCTCAAACATTGTCTGCAGGGAGAGCTTCAGCAGCTGGTCATCCCAGTCCAAACTCGAATTTTTAAGGTCTTGTTCTGATCACAGTTAACTGTAAATCTGCTGAAGTCAAGAAAGTGACACTTCATTTATACTGGTGTTAGTAAGATCAAAATCTGCCCTGAGGCTCTTATTCTTGCATAATTGTCTTGCAGGGAATGATGTGTTCTTTCAACAGCCAAAATACTGAATTTTTTTTTTGTTGTTGTGCTTTGGTGGGGGAATAGGGGTAGAGAAATGTAGAAGAGGATATTTAGAATGAAATATAGCGGTAATGTACCTAGAGCACATTTCTGAGGTTTCCTTATAGCAAATATTCCTTTTCCTGATATAAAAAAATAATCTTAGCAACAGGTTTCAGTTCCCAACCTATTTTTCTTGAGAAACATGAGTCACTAAAGGAAAGACTTAAATTAATTTATCTAAATAAGAGTTCATAAGTTGTTTTCAAGTCATCATTTATTATTCTTAATTTTACAGGGAAAAGAAAAAACAACATCAAACCAACAAAAAACAGAATATCCAAAGTTGCTGTAATAACTGAGTGTAAACTTTTTTATTGAAAAATAAAATTTGGGGAGGCATACTGTTTGCTGATCTGTTTTGGTTGCCTAGATAAATGGCCTAGCGATTATGAAATTGTATTGTTAATCAATTCCTTGTCAGGACAGACTTTCCTCTTAAGAATGATCTCGTGTCCTTGCTGACATTTGCAAAGTACAAAGGAATACACTGATAATGAGTAACATTCAACACTAGTATGAAGATTATAATATGCCAAGTAATACAAGTTGTATATTTTACTTGGTGTAAGTGGTATCTCAGACCTTGATGCTTCAGGCTTTCAGTAAATCCTCAGAAATTTTTTTAATGAGGTATTTGTTCTCTGTCTAGATACTTTATCAACACTAATTTGCACTTTCAAGAACCTAATGATCTTAAATAAAATACAGCATTATGGTAGATGAATGAAAGTTTATCTCACCCATACCATCTTTCATACTGCATGCTTCTGCAATCCACTGCTGTGTTACTTCTGTTGCTATTTTTCATATATTTTTCTCCCTGTTTTAGCATTCAGCTCTTTATCAATATTTGATTTTATCAATATTACAAACAATTTTCCCAAGACAAAGCTGTATTCAGAAGAGGGCATCTTCTGAAAAAAACCATATGGGCATTTCCATGTGCCAATATGTCTATCAAGAATGAAATTATTCCTTGTTTTTAAGGTATATTGCATTTGTGTTCTATGTTTTTGTTTTTAACAATAGCAAGATACTTTTGAAAGATATTTTAATAGATCATCCTAACTATTTCCTATCAACTTTGTAACATAATTAAATCAGTGATCCTAATGCGGTACATTTCAGCTATTTTTTAATTTGTCTTTTGAATGTTATCCACTAAGGATTTCTAAAATCTGTTTAAACTAGATATTTTAGAAACTTGGTTTCTTGCCAAGTTTACACAGTTAATTGGTCCTGTGCCTAGTAACAAATAATATACTATTTACAGTTCACATTGTAAAGCTGAATGATGTGAACCCATGGGTTCCTTTTTTTCCCCCTGCATTTTTGCTGTCTGAAACAATGGAAGACATTCAGAATATATTTGCTATATTACAGTCCCCCAAAATAAACCTTAGCTGCTCCAAGAAATGTTCCTGAAAACCTGCCATTGCTCACATGTTCTTATCATCCTTAAAATTTAGATTCTGTACTTAGCTTATTTAGATTTAATAATGAAACCACTGCATGGTGAACTGAGAAACCCAAGTTTCTCTGGAAAAGCTGAAGTACTAGATATTGTAAGAGGCACCAGTTAAGCCTGAAAGGCTATTTATTTTTTAAGTAGGAAAAATGGGAACAGGAAGTTCTCTCTCTGATGATTTTTGTAAGGGGCTGAGGACTGGAGTGAAAGACATGTATGGGAGTGTCGTGTCTTCCTAGATAATTTATAAGTGTTAGAGGAAACATTGTCAGGCACATTGTTTTCCAGGACCCTTCCCTTCCTTGCAGGATCTGCTTCATTTGTCTATGAGTAAGGCCGTAGGATTTCCAAGTAGATTTTGGAATAGAGTGTTCTCCTTGGTTCTGGAGTGGTGGGCAGGAGGACAGGCCGTTGGGGATCTCAGCACAGAGGGAACTACACTCCTATCAGATTCCCCCAGGAGAAAGCCTGAATCTTAACTTCTTCCTGGGTGGACCTCAGAGAAGCCCAGATGGAGGGACAAGGTGCACAAGCACCTTTCTCTCTTCTGTAAACTGCTTTCTCAGGTGATTTACCTGACAAAGATTCCATAAAGTTTTAAAATTCTGTTTAATTGTAAGGTTCAGCAGCACAGTCTCATGTTTGTTTTTCGCTACGCTCTATAATTAGAGTCCGATTCAATTCAGGAAGGTCTGTCTTAAGAAACAACTTCTAAAGCGTCCTTGAAGAGTATCTGCAGAGAATCAGGATAGCTTTTTGTTGAAAACAAAGACATCTCGGAGTTATTTTGGCTAGATGGTTCCCTTTCAGGCTGAGGTACTGTAGGATGCAGTGTGGCAAATGACAGTTTAGGGCACAGGCTTTCTGAGCAGAACAAAAGTAGCTTATTTGCAGCTACTATCTATTTTTTCAGAAATAGGCTCGTTGAAAGCAAAATTATTTGAGACTATGGTTCAAAAGAGTAATTTAGCATGTCCAGTTGTAGCCGTCCACATTTTAATGCATTTTGTATGAGAAAAATCTAGTGAAATGATACTAAACCATCAGTAGAAATAAGATCTAAGTCCAAGTGTCACACGCTTACTTGTTCGGTTGAAATGAAGTTATCAGCAAGGCTAACTTATCCTATAAAACAGCAACCTACCTTCACTGACTTCAAGGAGAGTTTAAAAAGAAAACTTTTTTTTGAGAAAAGAGAGAAAAATTCAAGTTTCCTGTGAAGCTCATGATACTTTGTAGTCACTCTGTACTGCTAATTTTATATTGATTTCTTTACAACATTCTCTGAAAAAGATGTCTATTTCAGGAGTTGCCTATTCCCTCCTATGTCAGTATTGTTTAGAGATGCCCACATACATCAGAATATTATTATACTTGTGGTAGTTGCTCTGAAATGTACATATATTTGGAGAGAAAATTCCTGCTTTTAAGAAACAAAATGAGCACAGTCATATAAGGACAGGGACACAGAGCAGAAGTTCTGTCATGCAATATGGGGTTGAAAACTGCAGCAGTTTTGGTCACAATGGAATATTGTCCATGTCCAGCTATAGTATGCCCTTACTAACAGCAATAAGCTTCAGTTACACCCCTTTTGTCACCGAATAGTCAACAACCCAAGAAGTGATTGTCTTTGAACTTACTTTAAGCAAAATATTACAGAAGTTCCTATAGAAAACAGACTGAATGTTCATGAGTTTATTCAGTTAACTAGAATAGAAGGATAAACAAAGTAGGTCTGCAGTTAAGCCCTCAGATTTTGAGAAGGGAAGACTGAGATATTAAGAAAGCTAATTAGTGAAGTCAACTGGAATGAGGAGCTAAGAATTTTAATATAGACCAGTCCTGGAGTGTAGAGGAGGCTGACCTAGACTGCATGCAAAAACTCTGAACAAATTTTGAAAAGAAAGAATAATTAGGGTTATAGTGGTTAAATGAGAAATACATCATGGGTTTACTCAGGTTGATCATGCTAAGGTTGCCTTTTTCTAAGATAACTGATATTTCTGAAAAACAAAAGTAACTTACTGCAAGCAAAGTTAAAATTAATCTGTCAGGATCTCAGAAAAGCATTTAATATGGTGTCACACAGGAAATTATTAGGTAAATCTTAGAAAATGAGGATTAATAAAAGAATTATGAGGTAGTGGGTCATAAAGGAATCTAGATAACAATAGCATGCTTTGCTTAAAGGGTAGTATTGGTCTGAAAGGGATTTTATAAATAGAACTAACAAGGACCATTATTAGAACAAATTGTATGTAATGATTCCTTAAGTGGTGTTAGTGTAAAATACAGAATACAGATGAATTTTCAGTACAAAGGATGAAAGGAGTATCATAGAAGAGTACTAGTAAGATGAAACCTAAGAATATTTGATTAAAAAATGTCATAGCTTTGCACTAAATATTTCTGCTATAATTTGGAGACTCATCAACATGAAATGTTGATGGCGATAAAACAGTGTGGATTAAACAGCACAGACTAATTAAACTGATGTGACCATGTCTGGAATTTTATGCATAGTTGTGGAAATGAATATTTGAGAAGACAAACTGAAATTGTGTTAGGAACAGAAAAGGATATTGTTCTATCAGTCGTATTGAGAGACTGTTTCATGACGGCAAAGAGACAGAGCTTGATACAAAGAAAAAAATGTGTGTTGATAAATGATCACTTTGTTCCAAGGTGCAAACACAAATGTGGTAAAAGGTACTTTACTGAAAGTGCAATCTTTGCACAAGGATAAATGGGAATAAATTGGCCATGAACGGATGTTGGCTGAAAATTGGAAGATGTTCCTTATTACTCAAAGGTGCTAGACCAGTTTTTGTGAGGGAAGTGTAAGGATAAAATCTTAGTTTTAAATGAAGCAGGTAGAATTATGAAAGTGAAAATAAGACCTGTCTTCCAGGAAGAGTGGTCTGGATTTGGTAACTCTTTCAGTCATTTCTCTTGTTTTACAGATGCAACCGTAAATGCAGATAGATATTGTCTGTCTTGATTGTATGCCTTGCCAGTGTTTTGTTCCAAATTGCTATGAACTTGCAAAGCAGAGGCATTAAATTATTCCTAAAATTATTTATGCATAGTAGCTATACAATGCTTATGTTTTCAAAGTATTCTGTTGACATGTCTGACATTCTGACAGTTTCCCAAACACATTAGCTTGCTCAAGGTTATACTACAAGCCAGTGACAAAGATCACATTGGAGGTTCATTAGACAGAAATGACAATTTTTGGTTGTAAACCCTAAAGTACAGTGTCGTTACTTTTCCAGAACAGGGTATGAATGGTTAAGTAAAAGGTTGGCACGAACTCTTTTTTCCTAATTAGGGGTTCTTCAAAACAAGATTATTTCACTTATAGTCCTTTTGTTCATTCTGTATCAGCATTACACAAGCATTGCTCATTGTTATGCTTAGAAGGTAAGACTAAAGAGTCTGTGGATAGGTAAGCAGGCAGCGCTAATTCCAAATAGTAATAAAATTGTAGGTATGTAAACCCAAGATGATCTCATTAAAGCAATAAACTCAGAAGGATATTGAAGACCAGATGGAATTCCAAATAGGAAAATCTATAATGGGACATAAGGATGCAAATTACCCAGAGTAGAGTTTTTCCACATTTGAATGTAGTTCCTTATGTCATAAAAAGATATATACATAAAATACAATCTGTTAAAGTATTTGTATTGAAATCACAATTTCTAAATAGATATATTTTGAAGGCTTCCAAATTAATGAATATGTATGGAAATGTTACCTTGCATGCAAAGATTCAGTGGAAAATGTCAAACTTTGTATGATGTGTGGAATCAAAATTTCAAATTTAACATGTCTGCAGCTTCTCAGAGGCTTTATACCTATTTATGTATTATGCAGATGAAAGTATTTTACTGAACAGTTCATCTATAAATATTATCTATAAATATTAAAGAGCTTATGGATAATTACAGATCAATTGGCGATTTCTTGTTTAGTCAGTGTCCATTATTCTCCCTTTATCTGTCTCTGTCGAGCTTTGGTTGTAGTAACCATGCCAAAAGGATATGATCTGGCCAGAATCTGGGAAGTGAAGTGCAGAAAGAGCCATCATACTGGTCTTAGAAATCCATCTGTTCTTCTTATGCTAATAATATTGCAGTACTGGCAAAACTGGCTACTTTGAACATCCCTTTATGACTATCGTAGATCTTGCCTAATTAGTATTTTAGGATGACTATCAGAATGTTTCAGTGTTGGAAAAAGTCCTGTATATCTCTCCCCAAAGGCTGGTAGTGTCTTTGTGCCAAATTTGAGACTTGTGTCCTACCACTATGTTCACAGTCCCTCTTCAGCAGTCCATTCTGTGGGGCTCTTTTGTCTTTTCTGCGGAAAACACACTTGGAGTGGAAACAGTGAAGACTGATAAAATATACTGGAGAATGGAATAAGTGGATTAGGATGTCTGTGTAGGAACAATTATTGTCTTTGAATAAGTTCCTATCATATACAGACAATATGTAAGAATAAGGCACAAGCAAGTGTTTGCTGGACTTAACCCTTGGTATCACAAGAGTCAATAAAAGGGTATGTGCAGCTCCACTCTTAACACAGAGAATCAGATGAAATAGGAAACAAACACTGTGAAGTGTTGTTGACTCACTGGGTGCTGTGTGTGGTATCATTCTGTGGAGGGCTCCAGGGGGAAAGCAGACATTGTTTATCTCATGTGTTTTTTCAATAAAAGATTATTGACTTCTAATAGCGCAGAGATAGTGTTAAGCACTTGTTTCAGTATGACTTAAAAATGGAGCATTCAACAATGGCCCAAGTTCTTGCAGTATAGTAACTCTTGCTCTGACTTTGTTTCCCAGACATTCTGGCTAATCCCAGCCTGGAGATCACCCTCAATAGCACATTTGCAGCAAAAACAGAATATACGATGTAGCATAGAAATGTCAGGTGCAAATCTTTTTATGTTTCCTTCCCTTCTACTTCTTCTTTCCCTCAGTTACCAGTTTTAAAGAAAGCTCCTGTGGGGGTTTGGCACAAGGCAAAACAGAGCAGCTGGTAAACCCTAAACAGCAGAACAATGCTTGTAGTCCTTTTTCATTAATTGAGCTTAAGTCATTGTTTAAACTACACTGCTTTGCACTTAGGTCAGTTTTGTCTTCAGTCGGTTTGTAAATTATGGTAGCAAATAGATGTTTTGGAATCAGCTTGTCCTGTTGCTGTAATCTGATCTTGTTCTTGCGATAGGTGGAGGTGGGGAGCTGCTTCACAGTAAAAAAATAGTGAGACCACATGAAAAGGCTTGGCAACATATTTCTTAATTGTTTGGGGACTGGAGAGCATAATAAAAATTGCAATGAATATTTGTGATTATTATTCTGGGTGTCAAATGTTCAAAAGCACCTTTAAACCTCACTTCAAATTTTAAGTCTGAAGTTACAAACCAGCTCCATCACAAAGCTTACAGTAGACAGACAGGGTGTATTTTGTACAAGACACAGCTGACCATATTACAGTAGGATTACTTTTAGAAAGTCAGCATGTGACATGGACTGCATTCAATAAGAAACTGCCGGATTCTGACCTCACCCTGGTTTCACTCCAGCAGGAAACTCCAGTGGAGTTAGAAAAAGTCAATGGAGCTATTTGAAATTTACACCAGAGGATATTAATCTGGAATTTTGCCCATGCCTGCATAGCATCTCCTGAAGCAATGTCTATTCTAGCTGCTCTCTGAAGTTGGTATTCTGGTTATGGGGGTTAGAAGATTACCCTAACTGTATTTGGACAAAAAGTGGTCATCCAGTAAAAATGTAACATTGGGTAGTAATAACACTTGATCCATTTCCAAATTTCACATACTGGACTCTTCTGTTAAGCCACAAGTGATTTTGAATCCTGTTTCAGGTTCTAAACATAGAAAAAACTAATTTCCGAATGTGGAATGGTATGTAATCAGAAACAAAACAATTAAAAGCAATACAGAGTCTAGTTTTTTCGAAAGTATGGACTAGACAAAAACATTAATCCATACAACTTGTTAATTCCAAACATGCTGTAGCATTAATTTAATGAACTGCACTGAATAAGGAATTTTAGTCTGTTGTTTCACATGACCTTTTCCAGACTAAACACATGGTCAGATATATACATCCTCCAATTTTAAATTCAAAAAATATGCTAAATAGCACTTCTTTTCCCCAGAATCCCAGGTCCTGGGATTTAGGGAAACATGACTTTATCCTATTTGTCATAACTATTCATAAATTTAGATTATGAGGAAAGATTGCTAATTCACCTCATGTAACAAAAATTAAGGTTTTTAAATTTCAAAGTCTAAAAGTCAAGCATAAGTACTGTGGATATATTTTTAAATGTCATTTTTAAAAAATACTTTTCATAGTTTGTGAACTCGAACTATTTTGTTAGTTGGGACTGATGGAGCCTGAGAAGAGGCAAGGTATATAGAAGTCTGATGGTATGAGGTCCCCAAGTAAGCAAAGTTCTCTGCTTCTCTATGCAAACACCTCACGTTACAAACTCATCAGGGTATTGATTCTCCTGGGAGAGAGAACCATGCCTGAGAGTAAGTCGTGGCAGTTAGTCACAAGTTAGTTAGAGAGTTTTCAGAACTCAAAAAAGCATTTTAAACACTTAAAGAGTGGAAAGTTTTTCTTTATACCTTTCAAGTCTTTTAGCTTGGAATCACGGGAATATCAATTCATTTGCAGTCAAGGATGTAAGTATTTTAGACCACATGTCATTTTTCTGCAGAGTTAAACTTCCCTAAGAGTCACTGGTAGCACTTCAGAACAGATTAGCCTTACAATGAGGTTTTAAATTCTGTTTCAAACCTGTTTCTTTATTCTTTTTCTCCATTTACCTTCCGAATCCATTTACAGCACATGTAGAAAAAACTATTATTTTCTGTCTTTAAAAAATAAATAGAGCTCAGATAATTGAACTAATTGTTTGGGTTGTTTGTAATAGCTCTTGATAGAGAAGGCATTCATCTGAATATTGTACTAGGATTCATACTTTCTACTTTACTTCCTTGCTTAGCCACACTGTCCACTGGATACATGGAAAGAAACTTCTAAACAAAGTCAAGATATGGAAATATATGTCTAATTTCAGTCTTATGTATCCAGTCTCCCAATTTTATGTGGCTATTCTGACATCCAAAATGACCAACTCAAAGTGTACAGAATATGTCTCCTTAGTTTCTAAACACCCCAATGTGATTATCTTCTGTTTCCCCTGCCTGAATACTAATAAAATGCTCAGGGTTTTCTCTGGCACTTGCCAGGTCTGATGTCAAACTTAAGTGTGTGACTGGATGCAGCAGAGGTGTAAGGTCCTAATTTCCCAAAGTTTACATTGAATCATTTTTTCTGAAAATATGGGATTTGTGGGGCGAGGGCAAGCTTTCCTGAAGTAGTTCAGAAAACCTGTATCTTCTTTTAATAATACTGTTGATATTTCTTCCCTGTGTAAGGTCTTTTTTTAATGTCTAAGGTCAGACTGAAGGTGTGAATAAGAATGAGGATTCTTAGAATGTAATGATTCAGTTTTACTTTCTCAAATGACATCACATCTGGATCAGTAATTCTGTCCCTTTCTCCCTTCTCCAAACCATGGTGAAGTCTAATAATTGCACATATTTTAGACTGCTTAGAATGGTTGACCTTTAAGCAAAAAATTATTTTCGGTCCTAGTTAGAGAGGGGATTGTACCTTACTGTGATAATTAAGGAAACTAGGGTATTAAAGTTAGTTTAAAGTATATTCATGGGAATGAAGTGCATTAATATTAGAATTTAATCATGATGCAAGAGTGTGATTGAGAATTTTCACAAGTGGGGAAGAAATAAATGTCACTCATCAGTACCAATGGTTTAAGTTAACTGCTCTTCCTTGCACTGCAACAGGCTGGGTGCGCCCAGCTATTCAGCTATTGCATGTCATCCAAGCACCAGCAGTTTTCATCTGAAAGCTGTTTATTTCTTAAGATGAGCTAACTGTTGCTTGAAGCCATGAAAGCATAACCTGTTGGATAAATTGCACACAATTATATGTTTTACCCTTGTTACTCAAGGAGAAGCAATGGCATTTTGGAAATAAGAAACAGAAGTGGGCATGTAACATCAGCTCAAAGTTAAAATTAAGTAACTCAATTAGTTCCTGGAACTTTTAATTGATCTATCTCCTGCATTTCCCTCAACACTGGCAGAAATAACTAAAGTGCTTAACAATGCCATTGAAAAGGACAAAGATACTTTGAAAGTATAGAAAAATGGTGAGGGTGGATTGGGTTTGGTTTGGTTTGGTTTGGTTTGAATAGTCTGAAATATTTGACAGATCTGATACTTAAGATATTTCAGACAGGCAGTGGCAGTCCTTGTCATGCATGCTTGTTGGATCCTCTGTTGGATCTTAAGTCCATTCTGCTACAAATGTTCATAGACCCATTATTCACTGATCTGCAAACTAGAAGTGGTCATTTTAATCATCTGTCATGTCTGACTATGACACAGACCCCAGACTTCTAAAAATCTTTCTCTCCTGAACCTCTCATCTTCTCATAGGTATTGCACCCTACTTTCATTTTAAAGGCTTCATATCAGGGAAAGCCTCCAACATGAAACTTGGTCTCTCTGCCCTGGATTTTTGATGTACCCTTGTAAATGTACCCTTGAAATACATTTAAACTAATGCTACACATTTACTGATTTTTTTCCCATTTCAGTTATAACAAATATACTAAGAAAATTTGTCACCAAAAAATGCCGTTAGTGGAGCAATATTGAAGTGAGTTGTTTCTTGAAGAAAAAAGTCTGTTAGAGCCTACTGAAGACAGAAATTAGTTATGTGATGCCATCTGACTCTTTTCCTGTAATACCAGGCTATTTAAATTTTCATCCAAGTCTACTGAAATTGATGTAAAGGTGATAAATCATTGAATGAATCTCTCAGTTATTAGTTGAAGCCCTAAAGCAAGACCTCATAAGCCTGCAGATTGTGAGGTACATGTACCCTGGTTCTATGCAAGCTGAACTGGTCCTGCCTATGCAGTTATATTCTGTCAACACGTGGCTGATCTTTCAAGCTTTGCTTTTGGGCTTTTTTTTTTCCAGAATAAGTGCATCCTCACCTGATTGACTGTCCTCTAAGTTGCTCAATGACCACAGAAGAGATTGCTGGAGTCACACTGTTTCAGATGGCAGGAACACCCAATGACATATGTGTTTAGATCTGCAGGCTTCTGCAAAAGATTTTCCCCCCAAATTTGGCTACTTCCCTCCTTCAGTCCTTCTCTCCTCCAATCTCACCCAGCACAAACAAATGAAAGAACCAACAACCCACAAAATAAAGCCAAACCAGAGACTGTAAGAAGGTAACAGGTCCAGCAGAGGTTCTCCAAGACTTCTATAATTTTCCTTTTGCAAACAGTTTTGCTGTTTTCAGTCTATGATTCTTGTGGTTTGAAGATTTTAGTAGATGATCCTTATGATTTTCAGCCTGGCTGAGTCAGGCTGAGATAGTGCTACAGCTAAGATAGACTTCTCAGCTAACTCAATTAGTCTCAGTAGTAATAGATGATTTATGCATTGGTTTGTTGATTCTGAAATGATTCATCCCTGAAGTTCACACAGGAGGTATATAACTTTTGATCCACTTGTATTCAAAACTTCTTTCACATGGGACTTTGTAAACCATAAAATTGCTTTTTACTTTAGTACTTAGAAAAAATACTGCAAAAAAAGGGAAAAAATTATTTTAAATGTGCTAAGAAAATTATGTATCTTTTAAAAAAAAAGAGAATGCTGTCCTTGGAAATGCTGTTAACACATTCAAAGAAATTTAGAAAGCCACACAATAATTATATTTAAAATCTGTGACTCTTAATCAAATTTGCTCAGACAATTCTCCATAGAAAGGAAAACAAAACACATTCGCTAGTAGTGCTTCTGAAGCTGCCTTGGATGTTGAAGGTCTCTCTTTGGCAGTTTTCACACATGCTAGCAAGCACAGAGAATAAAGGTGCAGCAAACTCTGAAAAAGAGGTTGGAATGGATTTTTCTTTTTCTCCTTTCTTCTTGTCTTGCTCCTTCCCGACATCCTTTCTTTCCTCTCCTTTCCCCTTTTTCTTCTTTTTCTTTCATCCCTGCTTTTTCTTTCCATCTCTCTTGCTTTCATTATCTCTTTTGCTTTCTCTTTCTCTGTGTGGGTTGGTTGGTTGGTTGGTTTTAGCTGTCCTATCACTTAGTTCTAGATAGAAAGATTCATTTTACTTTGAACTTAGCCATTTATGAAATGACATGGAAAGCTTTTAGCCTAAAAGGGGAAAAAATCAACAATTTTAACTGAAATATTTGAAGGATTTTATTTCAAAATTATGCTTATACTGAAAGGAAAACAGAAGTTAATCACAGTGATATTTTAAAAATCTATTACAAGCTTAGAAGGCAAAATTACTTATTTCATTTTGATGAACAATAAGTACTTGATCCACACAATGGAAAAATTGATTATTTTACATTTATTTTTTGAATTCACCCATGAAAAATCAATTTATTTTCATAGCTCTAATCAGAATTCTAACTATCTGTGCTTCCTTTCTCAACTTCTCATCCTTCCTTTCCTTCGTCCCAGAGAACTGTGCTATACTTTTGTTAACCATCAATTGATCTTTAAACAGTTTTTTGTTGCTGGCTCTGTGTGCTCTGTTATGTTTCCAATTACAAAAAAATACAATTTTTAATCCAAAATCTGAAGGTCACTAATTAGCTCATTTCTATTCCATAACAGGAGAAACAATGTTAACTTCCTTAGCATCTAAGCTGAATATAAATGTCTCATTAATCTTAGACATATGAAAGCAAGTATCCAAGGACAGATGACAGTGTAGGAAACTTGCCCTGGAGAGGAAGACACAGAAAGATCAGACCGTGTTTATCACCATAAAGACTTTCTTATGTGCTCCATAGGCTAAGTGAAACCAGGGCACAGTGCAAGGTTCTGAAGAGATAAAGATGTTCTATAGAGCAAAGTATTGTTTGTAAATAGTGAAGTTGATTCTAAGCCATGCCAGAAGCTCTCCCAGAGCAATACTCAGCACCTTACTAGTTTTTAAAGAAAGTCGTGGCACTTAATATCCTCAGTCAACAGAAAGCTTCTTTTTGGGACAGGGCACGTCCACTCTGTTGCCATTTATTTTATTGCTCTACTGTCACAGGCTCCCTGGGAATGCATTAGGAAGCCTGCTGAAAGTCCTGCTGCACTCAGAGTCCTTCTGGACTCAAAGTGGGGCCTTGAATCAGAATTCATGCAAACATGAAGGCTCATCCCATCTGGTGGGAGCTATCTGCAGGTGTTGCAGTGTTCACTTAAATTAAACTAATCAGTGGATCATTTGGATTTTGCATAATCATGTATAAGTTGGAGATGAAAACATATTCATTAAAATTGCGAGCTAATTATTTGTTAGTGCTAGTACACAAAAAGTCATGGAAGTTTTCATATGTAAAACTGAAGATACTGATATTTTCATTCATTCCAGTTGGACTGCAAAGTCAAAGTTGATGCATTTGTGGGTTGTATTTGGTAATGTTTCAGTAGCAAATATACAATATTAAGTACATAAAATAATATTATAATGCATAAGCCAAAATGAATAAGGATGAAGTCGTAAAATCCTAGTGCATCATTTTCACACATTTGTTACAACTTCTTAGATTGACATGTTTTGACAACGCATTTTGATTATAATGAAGCTGTCTTTCCAGTTGAAGAATCTTCCACTGCAGTAATTAAGATACTCTGTTACTATTACTTAGTTTTCCTGTTAAAGTACTCTAGAGAATTGTTTATTCTTTCAAAGGGTTTCTTCTCAAAGCAAAAAAAAAAAACAAACACCAAACCAAACAAAAAGCCCACTAAAAGTTCTTTTAAAGAAAGGTTTGTCACTATTAAATCTAACTTGATAAATAATTCTTTCATTAAATCAGGATGACTTCCTAATGTCTTTTAGTAAAAAACCAAAACAAAGCAAGGAAAACCCCAAATCACCAAACACCCAAACAAAACCTCAACATAACGAACTACTCCTACCTTATCAACATCCTTCCATAAATATTATGGAAGCATGTGAGAAAGTTGAGGCTGGAGAGATTTGTGGTTGAGATTTTTTATAGAAAGCTTTAAACATAATCTTAGAACCTTTATGTACTTTATTCAGTCATCTGGCTATATAACAGCTTGCCATTCACATGCTAGTTGCTGTAGTTGTGAAAATTTGCAAACTATGATATTCTGACTTAAACTTATCTGTGTTTCTTTTCTAATAAGATTTTTTTTCATAACTGAGAAATAGAAATATTGAAAATAGATGAAGCTCAGTACCATCACTTAAACTGAAAAAACCAAATCTTATTTCTCCACCGGTTTAACTCATTTTTCACTCTGTTCCCTGAATGGAACTTCAAGAGCCAATACTAACATTTTCTTTTCCCTTATTTGTATTACTGAGAAAATCTCACAAAGGACATTAAAATATGACTTCTGCAATATTAACAGGCAGTGCTGTGTCCCAGTGCTAGCTTTGTCCTTTGTGGGAAAGTTTTATTTGATCATTGAAAGTTTAATTTGAAGGACTGTCATTTGGCTTTAAAGGAACTAACCTGTTTTTAGGAGATTATACTAGAAAGATGCATGAGAGAGCTTACAAATTAAAATATTATTTCTTTCCAGTTAAGTTTTTGCTTCCACAAAAAGAAATACAGGGTGTGAGAAGAGATGGCAGTTCTCAGATTCTGTTTTATTAACAAAGCTCTAAAGTGACAGTTGGCTAAATGAAATTGAGGAAATCTAAAAAAAGAGAGAAAAAATAAAGAAGAAAGGGAGAGACTCTGGCCTCCTATATAAACAATAGCCTTTGTCTGTTACATCATCACATTGTAATTAGATTTATTATGGCTGTATGCTCACGGTTTAAGTGGAATATGTGATGTGAGTTTAATTGGCTTATTTGTCATGCAGAGTTCACTATTGCATTAGAGCCTGCCTTGTCCTGCTGCTATTAGAAACATCTCTTGTAAAAAAATCTGCCATTCCACCACAATCTTTCAGAAATATTCCACTACAACAAATGCCAACATTTTTTAAATTAGACTTAACCCATCGACAAAGTAGCTGTTGCCTCCTGCTTTTGCCCTCCTTCTCATCACATTTGAGAAATCTCTGTCCTTCCACTTCCGGTGCAAAACCCGCTCATCAAAAGCACAAATTCTCTTTTTCTTTCTGCCACAGGCTTCAGACTATTTCTAGCTGCTCAGAGAATGAATAACACTGGGCAGCTCGTTTCATCTGTCTGTGTCTTTATATAGCAGTTCTGTGAATAGAAGGAATAGATCTTAACCCATCTTGGAGACTGCTGAATGAGGTATAGAGTAAGAGCATAATTTTTATGGATGTTATGGATACTCAGAAATAATCATATGGAGTAATGGAATAACATAATTGCCCATATTTTACATCTTCTGGCCTGTTTATTATTCCAACCATATCAAGGTGAATGATTTCTAGGGAATTAGAATCTACAATTGAATGGACTGAATTTGTTTCTTTTCCATCTACTTATAAAAAATGAGTGTGAGGTCTATTTTAATGTTGCTAACAATATGGCTCAAACCAAAATGGGATTTAAATGAAAACAGGTAAAAATAGGAGGAAATTAATTTAAACCTGATCCAAAGAAAATGTTCATATCCGGTGCAAGATCTTATTGATGCTGAAACCAGCTCATAAATTGTATGATTTTCTTTGAGGGATCTGTTACTATTAATACTAGGTGTTCACTGCATTTCTTTGCGGACTTTTTACAAACTTATTTATATTACATCATCTGTGCATTTTTTTTCCAGAGATAGGGAAGAGTAAAGCATCAAAGTAAAAGTTTACATTCATATATTTAATCTCTAAATTATTAACGAAAAACAGGTTTTTGGTAAAAACAGCCTTGCTCTTTAGAGAGAGAATTGATGGCGATTTTCTGTTTATGGCAGCCTCAATTGATATGGTATATGGGTTTTACTGTCTTGTTATGTTAGGAGTGGAGGGTGACCCTGCATTTCAATCATTCAATAATTAACAAATAAATAAATAAATGACATTCAAATATTTGTCAGAATCTGTGAGTAATCTAGACTGAGCCATGGTCTGGTCTGACATCCTGTCTGGTCAGATGAGATCATTTGAGTTGTCTTTGTGCATCCTGAGTTCAAATTTCCCTTTTGTTTGGAGTCAGTAGGCTTGCATGGGTAGTAAAGTCCTGTGTGCTCCCTTAGGACATCCATTATATTGAGGACTTTAAAAACAAACAGAAGTTAAGTCTTTGGTTTTGCCAGGTTACTTTATGATTGTGCAACAGTTCTCTTTGTTTCTTCTTCCTTTTTTTAGGAAGAGAATTCAGTTGTGGTGTTAATGAGCTCTAGACATAGTTTAGCTAGGCTTTTTGTTGGAGGATTTATAAAAATATATACGTGTGTGGAGCAGATAAGTTTGAAAATGCCATCCTAATCAATTATTTAAACAAGCCCACAAAATAACATGCAGAGGTCTTTATTTATTAGACTCTATAAAATGCACATAAATCAAGCCCTGAAATAAAATGCAGTAATGAGTATAACCTGTTTAAAAGAATATTCTTTGCATACATCTCTTTTTATTACTATTTTGACTAAGATTATTTGTTGGATTTTTAAAAAAATATACTTCAAATGATTTTAAATACACTTTAAATGTACTTCAAAAATGTAGTTCCAATGAAAGTCTTTGGTGCATGATGGTTTGTAGTTTTCCCTTGTCTGCTCTGCAGGTGGTATGGTATGATATTGTTTACTTCAAAAATACAAAATTTAGTAATAGAAATGCTCTACTCTTTGCTTTAGAAAGAGAGTCAATTATGAAACTTGAATTGCTGTTACATGGTTTTGGGCAAAAGGTGAATTCTGCTTTAAATTAAAGAGAAATCTCTGCGCAAACTGTGCACATTTGTTTTGCTGAGCTCTGTGATTTTAAGGACATATTAGAAATTAAAAACAAGTTATCTATGGTGCAATCAGCAATGGCAAATTTTGTTTTAAAGTATTCTTTTAAGTACTGCAAACCATGTCTTGATCCTGAACTGCTGAAATCATGGGAACTTTATCATTGTCTTCAGTCCTTATGGGATAAAGGACAAAAAAGAGGATGAAGGAGAATAAATTGGAAAAGCATTACATAAAAGAATGGATTTGAAAAGTAGGAACTACCAAGGATGGTTATAGATCTGGCCATGTTTACTGGAGGAAAATACAGAGGACAAGCATAAAAATTATCTACCAATGTATAAGAATACCCTAAAGAGAAGAGTGACTGATGATTTTGCTTAATTAATGAACACATGACTAGGAGTAATGGTCTAAGTCTTTATACAAACTTATGCTTAAATGGTAGAAATAAACTTTATAGAATACAATTATACAATTAAATATTCTGCCAGTGGAAATTGTGTAATTATTGGTACAGAATGTATTTAGAGCTGAGCCTTGTAATACACGTGCAGAGGAAGCTACATCATGACAAGAGATATCCAGCTTTGAAAATTCCAAGCATAGGCACACAAATCTAGCCATAGGTAAAAGAGCTATCTTTTTACACAGCTGTAAAAGACTCCCATAAACTCTAGCAGTGGCTCAGCCAACAGTTCCAGAGCCCAGAGTCCTCGTTCACCATGCAGTCTCACTGAGCTGCTGGGTGATCTCCTTTTGCACAAGAAGGATTATGGTATTTTCTTCCTGCCTGCATTCCGCTGTTAGACCTAGACATTGTGAGGTATCTTAAGTGTGTAGGGTAAAAAGAAAAAATATATATAACAACAGAGAAGAAAGGTGTGTCTATATGCAGGGTGTGTGTTTGCACCTGCATTAATTTCCTGAACTGCTGTAGTCTTAACTTTTCCTTCATGGAAGCAAATGTAAGCCTGTCCCATCATTTGGGGCATAACTACATGTGCTGAGGTCCATTGCAATTATTCATCCCGTGAAGACTGTTTATGAAATGTTTGTATGCTTTTAGAATCACAGAATGGGTGTTTCAAAATGAGTGTGCAAGTTTTGTAAGAACTGTGCTCATGTAGGTGTAAAATAAAACAAAGTTGTTGATGGTCTTTATTGCACACTATTTCCCCAGATGCTTTACAAATTAAAATAACAAGGCCGTAGAATTAAGTGAGAAAGAAGAGGGAGGAGGGTGGATTTTGAAGAAATGGGGTAAGTAGTGATGAAAGGTATTTTCAGTTGGGATTGTGATATGTAAAAGAAAGTTGCTGAAACAGAGACTTAACAGGAATCTAATCCAGACAACATGATCTGCAGGGACTTAATTGTCCATCACTATTTAGAGAGGAATTTTGTGTATTGCCATTTATTTTGTGATGTTTGCCCAAGTCTATTAGAACAGGTAGCACAAATATTTAGAACCAAGGTGGTTGTAATAGCCTGTGGATACCTGAAGACATCTCAAACTCTAAAATGTTACTTTATGCAAAGCAGGATGATAGTTTTAGTGAGAGTTCTGCCCAAGCTGCACCTTTGGAGCAGTTTCCTGGCTAGTCTGTCAATGATCCGAGTGATAATAGAGAATGTGAACCCTGTAAATGAATGCAGTCTGTCTTGTTACTGTTATTTTTACTGTTCCATGATTGTCTGCTATATCTAGCTTGAAATGTTTCTGATTTTGGACTCAGCACATTTACTGCAGAAGAAGGTAACCTCACTGTTCTAAATTTCTCATTTCTACCATCTGGAGAATGTACAAGCACATAGATACTTAATTCCTTCAGAAGAAGGAGGTCACAGACAGGAGGTGAAGCAGCGTTCCCTTAAAAATTACAGCAATGACAGTAAATGTCTGCAGAACTGCTCTGCAGGAGAGAGAACTGTTCCCTCCTTATAGCATGCTCAAGGCCCCCATCCTCAGGAGTGTGGTCTCTGTGCCTATAAATTAGTGTATTTATTACTACTCTAACTGGCCACAGACATGGAATCTGAAATTAGTCCTCCTCTTTCTGAGTAGGTGGAATTATTTTCAGAGCAGTCAAAGTCTTTTAAAGTCTCTGGAGAAATATTTTTACATGGACAGTGCAGAGTCCCTAAACGGAATTGCCTTCAGGGCATGTTTCAATTGATTAAATATTTAAAAGCCAACCTGATGAAAGCAGACAATCTTGTACACAGTGGAAAAAGGTCAGGAAAGATCAGCAGAATTTATGTTTTAAACCCAATCAAGAGTAAGGAAAGGTTGTTGTATGTTACAGGCATATTTTTGTAATGTACATACATAGTGTATATTCATATGTGTGTGCACATTTGCATATATATATCACAGAAAAATGTCATGTGAAATCAGCAATAATATGCAGCATGCAAACATAGCTATTTCACCAGACCCTGAATGTTAAGGTTGATGATAAGGAATGGAAAAAATCTGTGTACATCTTTGCATAAGGTTATAGAAGTACAAATGTTCTTCCAGACTGTCTCTTTAAATTACCCTTAATGAATTAATATGCTACTATGGAGTGAGCAGACAATGCTGAGGTATCTTGGGGATGAGATGTTTAGTCCAGCTGCTGAGGTTTACTAAAAATGACTTGAAGCTTTCTTCTGGTTGTTCTGCAAAAGTCTGCCCAAAAAGAATTGTTGCACCCTTTCTACCTCTTGGCACTTTATTTAGAAAATTGTTAGCCTGTCTTGTGGACATTGCATTTGTCCTCAATATAAGTCTTTTACTCTGCTGTCAGACCCCATGGTTGTTCTGAGCTCATTTTTTCTCCCATATTCTCAGGGAAAGTAATGTAAACAAAAGTTAGCCAGCCCCAAATTATTTAGACAGTAGGTGGTACTTGATCAGTCACATTAACAGAAGTGGAGTCACTGTAGACAATTAAAAAGATGCATTTCCTAAATGTTGGATGCAGACTGGACACCACAATGCATATAATCATATGAGAATGCTTCTGGAGCTGAAAGAGTGGGTTTTGTGATCTTACTCATGATGAAACCCCAGCTCCTGCATTTGCTACCTCTCACCCATTATTTCTCTAACACTGCATGATAGCATGATGATATCAAGAATGCATTATTGTTAATTTTTAGCTTGAATAATTTTTCCATCTATCCTAGCACTTTCATGCTGTGGAAATAAGTACTGAGTTATTAATTTTGCCACTGTTACTGACCTAGTGTAATGATGAACAGAACTAGAATAGAATAGAATAGAACAGAACAGAACAGAACAGAGTTTCAGAGGATTTTTCAGATGTGAAGGTGGTTATATCCTAAAGATTAACTGAAAGCATAACTCAGGTTTGTGCATTCAAACTGTTGGGCAATATCCCAGTAAAGTTTGAAGTTTTGCTGTATTTGTGCTATGTTCATGTGTTAGGTCCCTGGATATTAGACTGTTATGGACAGTATTTTCAAACTAAAATTTTGAAATACAAAAAACAGGATTTCTGAGTACTTTTTTTCAGACTTTATCCTGTTTCTCAGACTCAGCTGAAATCTGCAGTGGTGGCTCTAGGTGGCACATTCTAACTGTTTCACTAATCTAAAATGAGGATGCCACTTCTGGGTCTGCACTTCACTAATGAGAGAGAGACACAGTGAATGTACATTGGATATACATGGGTGAGTTCATTCCAGTGCCTGTTGGATGGACACAGAGAATCATATTTAGAGCAACAAATCAAGAAGGTAATGAGAAGAGACTGAATTCTCTTCCTATGTGAAGAGTTGGTCCTTTCAAGGACGTGAGCAGAAAGCCACAAGACATTTTTTCTTTGCAACTTTAGTTTTCATGTTTTCTTATGTGTAGAAGAGCATTTGTAGTTTTCAGAACAGGTATTAAATAAGAGATTTTTATGAGAAAACAGAGTGAAAATAGACAGTAATTTCATGACAGTTGCAGTATGTGCATCATTTCATACCTTGCATTTATTTCAGACCAAGGTTTGTATGTCAAACTGCACTGTAGGATGACTTTTTATGAACACTTTGAACTCTTAATTGAAGGCATTTGTACCCAGTATTTTTATATTGTAGCAAAGTATTGTAAAAACAATAATAAAAAGAAATGAAGTTTCAGAAGTGAAATTTTATTTTTTATTTTACCATTAATGATCTTAAAATAAACTAGATTAAAAGCCAGGTTTAATTTTACCTCTTTTTGTATATTGCTAAGCAATCTGAAGTCTAGAGTATTCTTGATTACATGACATTAATTGGTGTAACAGTACATTTTATTGCATGAAGGTGCAGTGATTTCTCTTCATGCTGTGAACCAAGTACAGAAGATCATATTGCAGCTGGTGTAGGAAATTTATACAACGAATAGTCATTATGTTTCTGAAGAAATGAATGTCAAGGGAAAAAAGTACTCATGATATGAAAAAGCCCAGTATATCAAGGAAGGACACTGGCTACCTCTAATCACAATAGAGGAAAAGTGTGTATTTCAGGCAAAAGGTGGTATTTTATCGTTCACCTTTCAAGGCTAAAAAACTTCTAATACTTGAACTACACTCCTCTGAACTCTGGAGTTTAAATGTTTTAGGTATCACTTTTAAAATAACTTCTTGCCTTCGATATTGCATTGCTAAGAACACAGTTACATTAGTTGTATTGTCCATCCATATTTTATATGAACTTTCATCTGCGCTGGGACTTTGGTTGTCAACTTCATGCCACTTTCTGCTTTGTGGTATTTTTACAGTATGTTTTGCTGGTAGTTTTATTCTGTGTGCTTTGCATGGTTTCTATTCTCTCATTATTGCTTTTATTTAACTTTAAAGGTTACAAGCAGGGCCTATAAAAAAAAATTAAGAATCTTAGCCTCAGGTTTGGTATAACATCAACTTATGATTAATTGCATTTTTGCCTGTTGTTCATGTTTGTGTGACAGCACAATGTGAAGTACAATCATTCTATAGCACTTTGTGGAATGCAGCTAAAAACCCTAGAATGTGAAAAGGAAAGAAGGATGGAATTAAGATTCTCCTTTCATCTAAGTAGAATGTAGCTCCCAATAAGAGACATAGTACACTTGATAGTAGCCAGTCTGAAGAAGTTAATTAATTAATTAATTAATATTATATTAATTTTTATAGGATTAACTATACTATATTTATTTTACTTCAGTACAAAATGTCAGCAAAAATATTATAATTTCCAAAGATAAAATAGTCATGTATAAGCATTTCAAAAAAAAGCAAAGTTGTGCACTTGAAAAGTACCTCTTCATGTATGGGATATGTTTTATGCCAAAGCAGCTTTTTAGAAGTTTGTTACAACTAAGATAATAATGGGTATCTCACTGAAAACCTTTAAAGAGAAATGTAGAATTCTCAATAATGATCTTGTTAAATAAGCTGCAGAATCAAAAGGTCCATAGAGAATGAAAAGTTAATTTCAAATCTGTTAATTAAAGCAAAGTAAAAAAGTGTGTTGCCATTGGGAAAATCTGTCTCCTTCACACCTGTACTATCATGCACATTAAGGAAAATGGAGAAATTATGTATTCCCTCTAAGGTCTTTTCATGCCAGTGTGCTGTAGTGCCATATGAGGTAAACACGAATCCAGTCATTAGTTTTCTTTGACAGCATAAAATAATTCTACTAAAAAGAAAAAAAATCACAGTATTCCAATAAAGCTGCTTATGTTAGTTCTGTATTCCCTGATCAACAAAATGGAATCATTATGACACAGCACAAGGGAGATGGCTTCACAGGGTGAGATTTCAGGTTCATCTGTGTCCTGTTCCTTGTTTTGAGTATCATGTAACATCACCACGCCTTGGAAAACATAGAGCTATACAATTGTGTACAGCCTGTTGTGTTGGTAACATCCCTTCTGTTAGTACCAATTAACAAGGATGAGTTCCTTCAGGGCTCCTGTGAGGCTTTAGAAAAGCAGACTGCTGAATATCTTCTGTTTCTTTTTCAGTAAACATTACTACCATTACTTTTATGTAACATTTCACTTTTTATTACAGCACTGCATCTCTTAGCAGAAGGCAAATAGACATTGTTTTTCATAAAGAAGTGGATCATTTTTTAAAATATAAAAAACTTAATTTCCCAGTTTTGATTCCAAGTGACTGGCTTACTGTAACCAAAATATAATGTATTTCTTGGCTCCATTTTTACATCAGGTAGTACTTTCTTAAATACTTCTATTTGCAGGCCAGCTGAGCACAAAAAAGCAGAGGTGTAATTGAACATTCAGGATGGACTTCAGGGCACATGGTGTAGTTAGTTAGTAGTGACAACTGCTACATGTTTTGGGACTTGTGTTAGACACCCTCAAGTTTCCAACTGAAGGGAATAGGAGTGTTCTATCCTAAATGCGAGTTTTATTCTAGATTCAAAAGCACAAAACAAATCTCAAGCAAAGCCTGGTGGTGCTTGTGCATTTAAACTTCACTTTCAGAAAGGCAGCACTCTCTTAGGCATTTCTAGTTGAGTAGCAGTGGCCACTTCTTTTATTGATAAACTCCATTATCACAGGATCATCTAATAATTAGCCTGAAAAGGCTCTCTGGAGATCATTTGGTCCAACATTCCATCACAGCTGGAACAACTGCAAAGTTATAACCATCTTGGAGGGTAGATCATGTTGCTCAAGATTTTCTTAAGCTAACTTTGAGAATCTACGATATGTAGTCTTTCTGGGATACCTGTTCCAGCACTTGATTACTTCTGATGTAATTTTTTCCCCTCTTAATATTATAATTGACAGTGTTTGCGACTTTTTCTTTCTGTGTATTGGGCATAATTAGGAGAGACTTTAGGCTGAGAAACTTAATTCCCCACTCATTCTTGGATGTTTCTTAATAAAACCACTGTATTGGTAGATTCAGTTTCAGTTGGCAGTGGATAGTTTTTTTAAGTGAAGGAAGAGTGACCAGAGAGTGACAGTTAGAAGTCTGCTTCTGTAAAATATTTGAGATTGGTCACCAATTGTTGATCAGCCCTGAGAAGGTTTTAAACTCCGGAACTGGAAATCCCTGAGATAAAAGTATGCAAAATAAGTGTCATACATCTTCCAGAGACCATCATGTATCCCTGGATGGATGGAGGTATGCTATCTGGATTGTTGGAAGCTGGTGCTTCTGTGTCTGTCTCATCCAGTTACCTGCCTTTGATGAGAGGCAGCTTGAGGAAGAGGAGTGCACTACCCAAAAATGAATGTGCTAATACTTCTGTAGCTAAAATCATCACTAACTTCATGCTGAATTCATAGAGTCATAAGTCCTACAGCCAGAGGGGATCATTATGTTCACCTTGTCTGACCTCCTGTGTTATATAAAGGATAAAGTTCTTCAATCATTTTTAACAGCTAAGACAACTCCTATGAAAATAACCTTAAAGATACACAGAATCTACTACATGATAATAATTCAAATTGTTAATTAGCCTCGATATTAAAAACATACACCTTCTTCTAGTCTCAGTTCATGAATGCTCACCTTCTAGCTACTAGATAGATAATGGTACTAAACATTTTATGAAGCACATAATTATTCATTAAACTGAATTCCTGCTTAAAAATATTGTGTAATTGGAGATATCAATCACTCTTCCATAATGTAAAATTTGTAATATTAATTAGGTCCTTCCATTGTGAGATTCTAGAACATACGTGCCTTGGACCTGCATCTGATTTCACTCATATTTCTATTATCTATTTATTCCCAAGTTGCTGTAACAGAGTCAACATGAGTTCATTTGCTTTATGTGTGTTTAAATGTGTTCCTATAATAGCACAACATCTTCAGGGACTCTGGGATCATTTGGATAAAGAATGTGTATGTAATTCTTGTATTTTTCTTTCTGTTCACTAATGGCTAGTACATTTTTTTCTAGTACATAACTATGCATCGGGTTTTCTTGTACCTGTGCTGTTATTACCAAAATGCAATTAGTGAATTTAAGTATGACTGACATATGTTTCAGCTTTGTAACATTGTGACTCTCAATGTTTTCAAGAAAGAAAAACAATGAGAGAACATTTATGTCACTCAGTTTTACTTTGTTAGAAGGACAGTCATAATTACTATTAAAATATCCAACAGTATAAATTCAAGACTGTTATCAACACATCTACATAGCAACATCCAAGGTTAGGGAACCAAAGAATGAAGATATATCCACATTGCTATAAAACAAGGTTTTCTGGGATAGTGAAGCATGGGGGGATAGCAGAGAACTTGGTGCTGTACATTTGTTCTCCATTCTTGTGTCTTCCTACTGAGTATACTTTTAAAAGAGCTTAGGATGCATTACATTTCACCTTAGGAGATTTTCTTTTAGCTTGTTCTTCATAGGGAGAAATTAGTGTCATTGCATTCCGTAAAAAGCATTTCTTCTTGGGATGGCCACCATACAAAACCAATTTCTTCTGCAATACTAATTGCTTTGTCTTCCTGCCATGTTCTCTGTGAAGTCTGCTGCTTCTGCCAAACACTTATTTTTGTCTGCATTTTAGTTAGAGGGCACATATGTGGATCTCTCACAGTTTACCTATTCTTTTTTAAATAATAACAGCCCACAAAAACCTCCACGCAAGAATCCATGAAGGTTTAACAGGTGATACAGTGGTGCTTTTTGTTATTAGAGAATTAATTCACCTGCAGTGAATTCCTTGACTTTATTGGATTCTAAGATAGAAAAAGCAGCAGTAAGAGAGATTGTTATTTATTGCAAAATTTTAGATTTAAATTAATATCAAAGTATGAGGAAATTGTACTGTGTGATTTATAAGCTTGATTTCAATTACATAAACTTTTTAAAGCCGCGGATCGACTTCTTGGCTGGTATAAATCAATGAAATTGCTGTTACTTATGCTAGTTGCAGGTATGATTATATATTGTTAGTTTCTTCATAACTCTATTCTTTCCTTCAGGGATCTCAGAAGAAAAACCCCACAACCATACTTCAGAATGTCAGCAACTGTAGAATTGATTCTCATGGGTGATTTGCATCAGCTGAGCCCACTTAACTTGATTGTTCTTTATTTGTAGCTGATCAAAAATTCAACAGCCTGTATTGTGCCCTTACCTTCTTATCTAGTGGCAGTTTGGGACTGCTCTGAAAAGACAAGAGACGGGTGTATATTTATTTAAAACTTGTTTTACATTACAGGAAAAAACTGTGAAAGTGATACAGACTTTAGATAGCTAATAGGTAATTTCAGATAGGACTATAACATACTCCCTCTAGTGATGAGTAGATCATTTCCAAAATCTCCATAAGTTTGTAAGATGACTTATCCTAAATGTTGTTGACTAGTAAAACTTGTAAGCAATCTTTTATGTTCTGGTGGTACATGGTATGAATATGCTTCACTGCATACATATTTTGAATAATATCTCAACAAGGAGTTGAAATGTTTCATTAGATGTACTTGAATGCAAGATTTCTGGACGTATCATCATCGTTAGTTCCATTTTTTTTTAAGCTCCTGTGAATCACAGAACATATCAGTGGTGAATTAATTTTCTCTATGCAGATAAAAATAAAGAACTATGAGTTAAATAATAAATAGGCAAAATTGTACTCATAATTCCTACATCTTAAATCTTCATAAAATATCATTAAAATTCAATGTTCCTTATAGAGATTGATGTGCAAGCAATACATATTGCAAAAATTAAATTCAATGGATATGCAAGGGGTGGATTTATGCAGTAATTACAGCATTACTTCATTTATAATTGTTATCTTTATAAATGTAATTTAGCCAACCAGTATAATTTAGATACACATAACATCTACTACTTTAATAAAAATATGCTTGCTGCCCTTGACAGCTCCATGCCTTAAGCAAACACAGTGTATTGAAAACTCTCTTCTTTTAAGTTTTCTTCCTGTGGAGTTCAGCAAACATAAAATTCTGCCATTGTTTCATTCTACTTACAGGAAGCTGTTTACTATAGCTAAAAGAAAAAATGCCTTTTTCTTCCTCAAGGTCAACTTACGTAGCCACTAGTTCTCGACTAGGTTTTCAAAACCTAATAAAAGTGTTATTAGATTTATTATTTTTTAATTCAGGGAGCCTTTTATACTGAAATTCAAATTAAATTCTTTGAAACACATTCTTTTAAAACAAAAATAAAACCAAAACTACACAAACATTTTAAAAGCAAGAAAAGCAGCTAATAAATCAATGAACTTAGTGTTAAACTCTGGGGTTAGACATTAAAGTCACAGCTTTATGTGAGTTGTATTTACTTGGTCATTGAAGATACTTTTTTTTTGTCAAAAGGTTGACAAAGATGCTCCACCAGTGCTACATCTATGTTTTGTGTGGGCTGATAGTTTTGTCTGCATAATTTCTTGAGTTCCATACCTGTTTGTGGTAAACTAGTCCTGCAAAGTGGGAGTTCAAGTTTAAATTCAATCTGGTAACCCATCATAGAAAATTCATGATTTGAATGTTACTCCCTGTGAGCTGGTTCAACAGCTGCATGGATGAAGTCCTACTGAGTGGCAAACCTGAGGCTTATTGGTAAATGAGGAGAAAGATCACTTCCCATGGTGTAAATGACTCCCTCCTTCTGCTGAGCATGGTGGCACAAGAGTTGATGGTAGTGTTAATGTGTTTATGTGTTGTTGTTCCCATAAAAACTGCAGCAATGGCTTGTCCTTCCAGAGCTCATTGTCGTTCTTTCCTGTAGAAATAATTGTAGCAGCAGAATTAGCTGAGGTTTGGCAAGTCTGAATACAGCAGTATATCCTGACTAGTACCAAGTGAGCACAGCAGCACTCATGTTTGAACAGCTTAGTGACAAATTTCATGTGCTGCAAAAACACAAGGAAGGAGCCTGAGCCAAAATAAACTCCCTGTCTTCATGTTCTCCACCACAATACCCTTGGTGGCAAGGCAGCCCTGCAGTGTAAGTGTGGCAACATCACCTTTTCCTAGAAAGGATCACAATGCTGAAAGGTGTGCCAAAGGACAAAACTCTCCCCAACACATTATTTGAGATAAAAAATTGCTCAGCTAGAGAGATTGACTGCTGCTGAAATAAGGAGCAGCTCGGCTGGAATGATGATTCCTAGACCTGAAGTGTCTGAACTTGAGCCATACTTCGTGACAAATTTGTGCATTTGACAAGCAGAGTGAGCTATGTAGCAGGCACTGTATGTATGCCATGTACATCCCTTGAAGTAAATTGACAGGTTATAGATTCATCTCAAATTTTGAATGCAGCTATTGAATGCAGGGGTATTTTTACATATTGGGACTAAGGGACCACTGTATTAATGGCATGTGGTGCCAGAAAAAAACCCCATCCAAATAAACAAAAACCAACCCACAGTACATCAGGATTTGCATCAGAGAGATGGTTAATTGAAAAAGCAATAATGATACTCTAAGTAGGTATACAGAGCTCTTGAACTGAACTTTGAAGAAGCAGAACTCCTGAAATGCTTAAAAGGAAAGAAAGGGTATCACTAAAAATACAGAATGTTCATGTTCTCTGATAGCTGGGGAGCTAGAATCATTGACCCACACTTTTGAGGGAATTTGGTTTTCTAATATAAATTATTAGAATACAAATTCTTAAGTATTAATTAATTGCATATATAAAAGTAAGAAGAGGGTAATTAGTTCTGCATCAATTTGATACAGGTACTTTTAATTTGCTCAGTTATCATCAGTAGGAACAGATGCTAGTTCTTGCTAACTGTTTGGAGATAAAATAACTGCTCTAGTGACTACTGAATTGAATGTTGCAAGGTTGATTATTACAAATCATCATATCAGAAAAGGAAGCCTCACTGTATATGAAAAGCATCAATTTTTGTTATCCAACCAGAGTAACCTTACTACTCACCAATAACTTTTCTTTCAGCTTTGTCAAATACAAGAAAAACATCAAGGTCACACCTGGAACTGAAATCTTTCAGGTTGTTGCACGCCCTTCTTTATTCAGATACAACATTTATGTTTACCTGGAATAAGGGATTTGTCCGTTTTTTGGATCATGTAGTCCTCGTGAAACAACCTTCACCAGTGCTTTAGTTCCACCTCAGAAAAAATTCCTGTTGGAGATAAGAATAGCAGTGGGCTTCCAACATTCAGAATTATGTGACTTTTTTTTCCTCAATTCCACTGTATTTGACTCCTTTGAAGTTAAATCTAAGCTTATTTTTTTTTATCTATCTTCAAAAGAAGAATGAACAAGGTTTTAAAATTTCTTTTAAAAAAATTAAGATAGTCATAATATCTAAGTTTGCATCATGCACTTTGAAGTTTGTGAGTATGCTATAAAATAATGACTGTATAAATCATTTAATCAACTTGTCGAAGAATGGTTTTGTGGTTTGTTTTTTTTTTAGTGTGAGTTAAACTGGAAATAGTTTTTTTCTAAAAACAGATGGGAAAAAATCTGTTTAAAATACTTGCTTTTTATGAGAAGTAACTTTTTTAGGGAGAATAATTTAATATAAAAACTAAGATGGTTTCAAAATAATAGATTTCTGAATACCATGGTAGAAGTGCTCCATGATGCATTCACTGAGCTGAAAGAATAGATATTCTCTTCTACTCTTTAAAACTGGACTTTGTGAACCAGAAAAATAAAACACTGTGTTTCCTTGGAATTTACTTCATAAGGTCATAGTTCAATGAAAACTTTATTCTCTATGAGAAACAGTGGAAGAAAAAGAGGGGAAAAAAAGTGATTTCTTAGGGGTTGGTACCCACATGACGTGGCTAACCAATGTTCTTCTTAATAGATCCCTGGGGGTGGATTAAAATTATCTATGTTTGTAAATATATATATATATATATATATATATATATATATATATATAGTAATATTGTAATATATATATATTTGTAAAAAAATATATATATATATGTAGGGTTTATTTTAGAACCATTTGGTTGTGTTTGGTTGCAGAGGAAAGCACGTATGTAGCCATTTTGGCTATCGTTATCTATAGTAATAAAGCAATAAGAAAGCATAAAAATATCACTTATGAAAATCTGTAAGGGAAAAGAAAGAAAGAGAAAGACAACCACCCACAGAGCTCACAACCAGACTTGTTTGTTACAACACAGTTAACCATTGATCAAAGTGATGGTCTTGATCCATAGGGGGTGGGGGAAGAAGCCCCCAAAGCACAAAGTCCCGTGGGTTAAAATAGGCTCGGGCTGGGTGGGGACGCCCAGGTACCTTCCCTGTGTGGAGGGGAAGTTTTATACTGTCTCTTGCAACAGCCTCCAGGTCTGTTGAAGCCCTTTTAGATCCCGTGCAGTCATCTGGTGGAACACCTCAGAAATGGGTCTGGGGACACTTTGGGGGTCTTTGATAGTTTAGAGCACTTTCTAAGACACGTCTCACCGCAGTCAAGCCAGTAATGCCCCATCAGACCTGCCTGGGGGAGCAGGGGCACTTTTACCCCTGAGCAGAGGACAATGACCATTATATCTTTATATAAGATATATATGCACCATCCCCGACTGCAGGGTTTGAGCCTCCCTCTCAGGGGTGCAAACCTGGCCTCAGCAAATGAGTCTGTGGGCTTTGGCCTCCCCCTGCTGAACCCAGCCAGAGCTGTTTTTCAACATAGCTGCTGAGAAAGGCTTCCCTTGTGGGTACACTCTTCTCCCTCCAGGCTTGTTTACTTCTCCTCAGACTTGAGATAACTGGACAATAATACCAGATTTATCTTATCTCAAGTTCCTGTCAGGTGACTTAACTCACAGTCCATTTCCAGTCAGGAGATGGAAAGGGTTTGGCTTTGGTGGTCACAGATGAGCGGTTCCTTCTTTGCACAATTTGCTACAGTGGACAGAAGTCACTTGGGGATTTTAACAATGTTTAAGCTGTTAACCATAACATTTCAGTCTCTCACAGGGGTTCACACCATTAGTGTGTATATCTTACTTTTACTGTTTGTACTGGAAAGCAAGAGGAGGAAAGGGGGAACAAGACGTTTTGTCTTATTCTAGAAGCAGACGAGAAAACATGGGCTTGCTCTGCCAGGGTGCCCGAGAGGTGCAGCCTTCAGCAGTCTGTAGCCTTCAGATGAGAAATGTGCTTCCACAGGAACAGAGCAGTGCTGCCATGGGAAGCAGTCCCACAGCATGACTTCTGCTTCTGCTCAAAGCCCTCCACGGCATGTGGTGGCATCCCACAGTAAGAAATCCTGTCTAGCGCTGATGGGATCCCTACTGAGGGAATAGCATTCTCTGTATCTCAGCTGAGCATTTGCTCTGCTGTCTGGATAGCAGCTGGCCATGAGGGATTTCAGCTGGGCATCTACTGGAAGTGTTGCACACAGTATTGCACAGCCACTCATTCATTTCTTCGAACTTGGTCAGTAAAAATGACTGCAACAGTATCTGCTGTTTCGTATGAGCATCTTTTTGTCACCAAACCAAGGTCTAGTCCAGTGTCTGGTGAATGGTGCAGAGTTTTGGCTGTATATATTGTATATATTGTTTCATACTATTGATTCATTATTAATTGTTCTGTATTATTGACACAAATTTAAACACCTGAATTGAGTTTGGTTAAGGATACATGTGTGGATGGTTTCTATGGTATCCTATTTCATAGTCCCTCTTTTAATGCCTCTCAAAGTAAGACTGTAGATTTAGAAAATCCATTTTTAAATATTTCCAGAGTTTTAGTAGCTAACAACTTCACAAATCCTTTTAAGATGTTCTATTAAATAGACATTATACAGAGTGGCTGGCTTCGTAGTTTTGAATAAAATATACAAAGCAAACAAGAATATTAGTGTTTTTTCCATTGAAAAGTTATTATTGCAGGCATTGCAGAACCTTTCAAGATACACTATGGTGTGAGTATGATTTAAGAGAGTTCTTCAGCTCTGTGTGGTAATAAGTACAAGCTGCATAACAGAAGTCATCCATAAGAGTTTATTTATAATGTTAATAAAATCAAATGGTATAAAAGCAGGTTCTGTTGTTGATAGCAGAAATGTTGTCCTTTAGTCTAGAAGTGATGCATTTCCAGGATTTCTGGAAGTGTATTTGAATGATGTGCAGTTTAAGTAGATGTTTTTGCATCACAGTTGAACAAACCATCCCAAATCTCTCTTTATTATATTTCCACTGATGATCCAATCTGTTGAACCATCAGCAGGAATAACAAATTTGCTAAGACTAGACAAAAATTTAGCTGTAATATCTCACTGTTTAGCAGAGATACACATGCCAACAGACTACTATGCAAGTAGTTCTCTAACTATATCATCTATCCTCTTGAAGAGCTGCAAAATTCAGACATTTCTCAGAAAAGACTATGTTCTTCTAAAGACCGTAAGAAACCGTTTTCTAATTAAGCTTTTCTAGTAGTAGAAAGCATTTTGCATGTGATTAGGTGAACCTCTATTTTATTAGTAAGATCAAAAGGATCTCATTAGCAGGTGATTTTTATAAATCTGTGTGGAAACATAAATGTTCATGCATACATGATTCTCTCATCATGATGCCCTAATGTATGTCTTCATTATTCAGATAGTTCTCTTTTGCACATATATATTCATTTTCATGTAAAACCTATTCTTTATAGTTGTAATAAAGATTTATGGGGCTGTAAACAGCTATGTACCATAGTAATCAAAGTCTAAATGTACAGAAGAGGTAAAAGTTTATCATAGTGTTTTAGTTTATATCTTTACCTGAAAGTGAAAATCAATGAAAGAAGAACAATAACTATCTAAAGCATGTACAAAAAAAAAAAAAAAATCTTGGAGTCTATTAATTATTTATTAGCTCAACATGTTCCTAATTAACCAAAATAAAAACCCCAGACTTCCTACACCACAATTTACCACTCATTAATCATCAGATTTTCAAATTTTTGTTCTTAAATGTTTTTTATAGCAGTTCACTGCTTTCTTTCATATATGTTTGGAAAGCTGATATGGAATTTTAGTTTTCTAATAAGCATGAAAGATATTGGGACATATTTCTGGGTATTTTCTAAGGCATTAACATGTTTTATGAATAAAATCCTAGTGTATTCTGGAGCTTCCTGGCTTGTACTAATTCTTGCCTTAAAAAAAACAATCTAACAACCAATCAAACAAAACACAAAATCCTCTTTGGGCAATAGTGTAGAAACCAAAATTATTCATAACTGATTTTCCTTCTTTTTATCTTTTCCACTTTTTGAGCATTGAAAATCAGATTGCTTTAGGGACTTGGCTAACCCCTGTAAGGTCTATATTTCCAAATGCCTGAACAGCCAATTTCACAATTTGGCATTTTCCAGGAATTACATAGAATATCATTTAAGGGTCTACGATACCTGCATTAGCAACAACTTTTCTTATTTTTTTTTCACAAGTATTTTCTGCAGTTATCCATGCCTAACTTTACACAAAGTATTCACATTTCTCTGTTATTAGGTTTTATCTTCGAAGTTTGTTGTTAATGTTTTGAAAACTACTCTTGGCAAATAATATTCATTCAATAATGAAAAAGAAGATATTTTATTTGCTAAAATGCTGTATTGGCAATGAAACTTGGATATCTGGCTTAATACTGGGTCAGAGTTCTTCTTAAAGAAAGTACCCTGCAGACTTAATGAGAATTCACCAACTGCAGGAAAGTGTCCCAACTCATGCCACAATAACCAGCAATGTCACATACCCTTGAAGAGGGAACACCCAGGGTGTCAGTGCCTGCCACAGGACAAGAGCACAAAGTGCAATATTCAAGTCCTTGCACTGTGTAATGGGTAACTGGATATGCCACAATTTATCCCAAAGAAAAGTCTCCAAATATCTGTCTCAGTGCACAGCTGTTGTGCTGCATTTCTTATCTGGGTTCTTCTTGCCAATTAGTTCCAGTGGTCCTCTCATAATTAACCAAATAAATAAACAAATATATAATGTTCCTGCCTGCAGTCCTTAGCTAGAACTACTGTCATTCCCATCTCTCAGTTTTACTTTTCTGTTCAGCTCCAATATGACTTAATTTTACAGTGCATAAATTATCTTAGGGCTGTTCACTGTCTGTCACATTGCACGAAACCAAAAGAACAAATAGAAAACCCAGGCTGTGTTAAATCAGAAGCAGATGCATATTGAATCTAGAAATCATTTTAAGAAAGGTATTTGAAAGGATATATGCATCTGGAATCTAATAATGGTCCTAACCACCAGGCGGGAGCTTATCTAGCTTTCCTAATGCATATGTCTCAAATTTAGATATGATGAAGATCTAAAGAATCATTCAAAGAATGCATATTCCATAAAGGTCATGCTTTATATCTGTTCCTATGGGCATTGTAAATCTCAAATTCAGAATTTTTTTGTTTCTGTTTTACACTATAAAATATAAAATATATTGTCCTAAGCATTCTGTGGTTTTGTAGAATGTCTGCACTACAACCTAGAGCACAGTCCCTTAAGACTGCTTTTCAGTCTTATGTTTTGCTTCTTCAGCAAAAGTCAAAATGTATCCAACGTCATGAATCCCAAATTATAACAGAAACTGTTAAAACCATGGGTCAGGCTTTTATTTTCTTTCTAAAGGTTTCTTTTGATATGAATCAAATTCTCCACCTAATTTCATTGGACAACAGATTGAGCCATGTAGTTAATCTATTACTTCTGCTACTCTCTGGATGCTAATTATACACAGGGATTGCAAAACCTCCTTTTTAGCTCATATGAATTAAGCACCTAGAAATGAAGCTTCTAGTTCTGTGATGAAGTATGGCTAAGTGCTTTTCACTTTCTACCAAAACTTGATCAGAAAATCCAGGAGATAGAAAAAACACACTGCTTCTTCAAAATAACATCTGATTTTTCCCTCTGCGTACAGGTAACTTTGCAAATAATGCTGCAGTCTCACAGCTCAGCAGTTGCTAAATGCCTGGCTTTCACAGAATGGTTGAGGTTGGGAGGGACCTCTGGGGATCATCTTGGCCAGCCTCCTGCTAAAGCATGTTCACCTACACCAGGTTGCACATAATTGTGCCCAGGCAGGTTTTGAATATCTTCAGAGAAGACTCCACAGGCTTCTGGGCAGCCTGTTCCACTGCTCTGTCTCTCTCACAGTAAAGTTTTATGTCGTATTCAGATGGAACTTCCTGTTTCAGTCTGTGCCCATTGACTGTTCTGTCACTGGGCAGTGCTGAAAAGAATCTGGCCCCATCCTCTTAACACCTGCCCTTAAGATATTTGTATGCATTGATCAGATCCCCTCTCAGATGTGTTCTTGCCTCACTGTAGAGCATTGAGCATCTTTACTAAATTTGTATTGATTAACGTCCAGATCTTCATCAGGATTACATTTGCCAACAACCTGTTTATTAATGTGGTTTGAAACTACTACGCCTGAAAAACATTTTCGGGAATCTGGAATTCATTTCTTTGCTTCTGCAGCTTTTTTTTTATAGCAATACATCAGAGAAATTGCTGGTATTGCACACTGAGAAAAGGGAAACACTTTTATTCTTCATGACTATTGGCAAGAAGGGACTTACGCCATTGTGGTTTATGTTGTTGTTATGAGAATTGTCATAAACACTTGAAGCTTCAGGCTTTGTAGTATATCTAAAATCACTTTACTTGAAAATTATGTTTATTATTCTCTTCAGCTGGAAATTCAGTAGATCAAGACAAATGTGGTGCTTCTCTGCTTAATTCAGTTAGTAATTTGACAAGATAGGTATAATTTCCCATACGTTTCAGTTCCCCACTGTAATAGTGTTCCAGAGTAATTTGGCAAACAAATAAAGGAGCTAATTAAGTATTGTTGAATTTTTCTAAGGCAAAGTGTATAGAAGGTCATACCAAGGGCTCAGCTGAAGTTTATTAAAGATTAGCAGTCTGTTTCTGCAGGAGGGATCCCTCCAGCTACTGTAATGTGTGACAGCCTGACGTACCATGTTCCACAACAAGCTGTTGTGCAGACCAGAGTTACAGAACAAATTTTCAGTAGATTGTCTAATAAAAGGGCTTCATATGTTAAAGGCATTTTTCTCTTTGCATTTTATTACATTTGGAGCAGATAAGCAAATTAAGACATGATTGACTTCCATACATTTGGAAAATTACTTTAGAAGTAGGTCATTATGCAAAAAGGACTAGGTTATTTCTGTGCTCTTCATTTACTCTAAATCCTTGTGGCAAAGACACACCTTTGCTTTTGAATTTACCTCATCTGGTAGGAACCAATCTGTGAATCCAAATACAAATCAGCTAAATACATATGACAATGTTTGAATAGTGGTGTGCCATGTTTGCCCTTAACTTACCAAAAAAAAGTAGTAATTTAAATATTTATAACATGCCTGTAAGCTTGGAGCATTGAAACCTGTGAATACAGTCTGTGAGTCGGTATTGGACCATGCAGGGAGTAAGGCCTTTACTTCTACTTTCCTGACCATCATATAGACTGTACAGGGACCCAACCAGTGCAGTATTATCCTTGTAATGCTGCTAAAGACTGTAAAATATAGATTATTTACTGAAAGGATGAAGTGTTCCTTAAAATGTGTCCATGGTACTGAGCAAAGAGCAGCTTTCTGAGTCTTTCCTGTCATAGTTCTGGGAGTTTTAACTAATATTCTTATGTTGACACATAAATAAATTAGCCTCTTTTCCATAACTACTTGGAGTTAGCAAAAAAAGAAATATTGAGGGAGCACCTTTCCTGCTTTTGAAAGTAGCAGAGTTGGACAGAGACTGTGACGACTCAGTGCCTCTAAGAAGTAGAAATATGTTCCAAGTTAGGTTGTGCGCCTTGCTCCCAAATAAGCACTAAAATTTTATAATTATGTGATCAAATTCTGAGATTAAAAAGAGACATAGAAACTCCTAGTTGTTCTCCTACCTCTACAAACTGGTGTGGGGCTTTCCAGCCCTGGAACTCTTCTAGAATCAATAATTCTATACTTTTTTACCAGTAAAGGTAATCTGGACTGAATACTACATGAACTGACCATTTTCCAATCCAGAAGTCAACATAAAAGTTCCATTTAATTTATTGTTCCCCAAGCTCATAAAAGCATTGCTTTATTGCTATTAAATTAAAACACTTCTTTTTTTTTATACAGGTAAAGATTTCTTACATGTCTAAATGCCTGCCCTCAGGTGCCTTAAACTCAGTTAAAAGAAAAATACTCTTTCAGAGGCTATTTATGTAAACAGCACTGAATTCCTCTCCTGGAATATAGCACCATCCTACAACACCACACTGAAGCCTGCACTGAAGTATGGCAAATCATAATTCCCCTGTAGAAGAGAAGAAACCAGCTGCAAAGGCAAAGGGTCTTTTTAAAACATAATAATAATAAAAAGATATAACACATACCTTAAATATCTCTGAATTGTACCAACTATCCATCTTGAAGCTATAAATCCAAACAAAGTAGTTGCTCACTGAATGAACTTAATACTGGTTTTGAGAGCAGATTGATGAATGATGCTAGTAGTGGTCGTGAATTCAAGGAAGATCAATATCAGTCCAGATTTTGTAGACCAAGATCCTGCAATTTCTAAGGTACCTACAGGTTGTGTGACAGCACTTGCATGCCTGGACTGGTCGTGGTTACTTGAGAGCTTCTCATTTTGTGTCTTCAATAGCACCAATAAATTGTACTCATCAGAAATATGCATAGTGCAAATACCCCTTGTTGGTTTTGGTCCTGAAAGATCTAAAAGGATCATATTCTTTCATTATGGAATTCAAAGATTATTTTTCATAGGCTACCATGGTAACAAAATGGTAACTGAGTTCTTTTCTCCCTTTTGCATTAATAAAGGGCTAAATATTATAAGTAGTAAAAACTGTGTCCTATTAAGCCTTGATGCTGCATAACAAAAGATGTGTCTGCAGAAATGAAAGGCTTGGAATTAGTCCTTTGTTTTAAGTCTTGATTCAACAGCGGGTTTTGGCCTGCTTATCCGTCTATATGAATGTAGTTAAAATCTATTAAGAAGTGTAGCTCTAGGTTAAAGGAAAGAATTTGCCTGTGGTCTGTAAGATTCCAATATATAGGTCTCAATGTTTGGACCTTGATGGGTGTTTAAGATGCTCCAGTAACTGTGTCCAACTCTGTAAACATGCACATTACAAAGTCCATGGTGCTTACAGAAAACTATAAAGGAGGACAGAAGTATTATTAGCAACAACTCAGTTCCTCCAGGGTGAAAGAGTAAAAGAGGCAAAAAGCATTGGTTATTCCATTAGCCAGGGAGTTGCTTTAACCATTTCCAAGATCTCAGGTCCTCCAGCCTGAGGGAATGAGAGCAGATGCGGGAAGGAAATGGGACTCAGCAAGATTTCATCAAGAGCAATAAATTTCTGCTGGGGATGGAAACTGCTGTACCTAGGGTGAGAGTCACCCTGAGCTCACACAACTATTGATCATGGTTTGGTCCTTTCTCCATTTTGTTGCAGGAAGTGACTGCTTTATCTTTTATAGGCTGCAGCCCTCAGTACACAATGCAGTGCAGGGCTCTTGGAGCAGGCTCCCTGAGGACTGTGAGAGGGTGGAACCATCCAAGTGACAGTGTTGTCTCCTGGTGTTGTCTAAGCAGATTAGACAGAATATTTAATTAATAGTTAAGTAATGCAAGGCATATGCAAAATGTATCATATCTGTACTGTATCTGAAAAAAGCTTGACTAAGTAATATAAGGGCAGAAAGATTAAGTCTGTAGCTTCCAACTTGAGAGGGGGATTCAGAACTGAATTACATTACACTTTTCTAGGCAAGTTGACCCAAGACTGTGACCAAAGTGGAGAAACATAGGGATGACCAAGTCTGTTGTTTGACTTCCTGTGAGACTTTGTCATCATCCCTCATGAATGACTGCTGAATATCCATGAGTTTAAAACAAACTAGAGTGTATTAACACTTAGTAGCATAAAATCATTAAAAATTTCACTTGTGAAGGAGCTCTTTATATCATCTTTCCAACTTTCCACTCAAAGCAGGCCTTAGGTTTTATGTAACTTGTATTTTTGTTTGATTAGTAAACTGGTAATCCTAGCTTGGCTACATAACACAAATATTGTAGAAAGAGTAAGTTAGAGATACTCATCTAATATGCCAGCTTCCTCCCTGTGCCATGTCTGGGAATAGCCTTGATTTGCCAGAGTGTTTTTGAGGAAGATACAGTTCCTGTCAATATTCTTTGATAGTAAAAAATTTCTCGAGGGAGAGCACACAGATCAAACATCTGATGTCTGTGCTGTTAGCAGAGCTCCTGGGAGCTCAGTGGCACACCAGAATCCCTGTGCTTCAACATAGTTCTCACAAAGGGTTGGAGATCTTTGGGGATGCTGCTGCATGGGAAATAAATTCAGCATTCTTATGAACAATCCAGGTCTCTGAGTACTTTAACCATATCATCTCCAAAACACAAGAGTAATCACAGAATCACAGAGTGGGTCAGGTTGGAAGGGACCACAGTGGGTCATCTGTTCCAACCTCCCTGCTCAAGCAGGGTCATCCCAGAGCACTTAGCACAGGATTGCATCCAAATGGTTCTGGAATATCTGCCAGGAGGAAGATTCTACACCCTGTCTGGGCAACCCGTTCCGGTACTCGGTCACTGCTCAGTGAAGAAGCTCTTCTAAATATTCAGATGGAACTTCCTGTGCATCAGACACTGCCTCATGTCCTAGTGGTTGGCACCACTTAGCAGAGCCTGGCTTTATCCTCTAGGCATCCTCTTGGCATCCTCTTTAGATATTTATACACATTAATGAGGTCTCCTCTCAGCCATCTCCTCTCAAGGCTGAACAGGCCCAACTCTCTCAGCTTTTACTCATCAGAGAGATTCTCGAGTCCCCCCAGTCATCCTTGTTGCCCTCCATTGTATCCAGTTCAGGAGCTCCACTTCTCTCTTGTACTGAGGAGCCCAGAATTGCATACAGTACTCCAGATGGACAGAGTACTCTAGATAATAGTATGAAAATTCCCAGAAATTAACAGCCAGTTTTAGTTGTAAATGTTGAGATGAGAAGGGAATTGGAATCTGAGAAAATGAGGGAAGGGTCTTATAGATTTATCAAAATATATTCCCCATGTTAGGTACTGAAATATTAGCTTGACAGGCTCATTCAGTCTTTGCCATGGACTTCAGGCTGTCTCTGAGGAGAAGAAGGTCTCTATGACAGGCAATTGGGTTAACCTAACAGTTCTATGTCTCTGTGTCTTCAAATAACAGAAAGGAGATTGGACAGGTTTCTAGCCACTTCCCAATGTCAATAGTCTTTAAACCAAACCCTGCATGTGTGATGTAATCAGTACAGTATTGATAAAGAATTTATTAAGATATTTCGAACACTCTGAGACTGAAGAGAACCTAAAACACTCCCATTTCCAAACAGAATTTTGAGACTTATTTAGTGGTTTCAATCAAGGCAGGGGTAGTCTGACCACAATAAACTGGATCATTAGGAAATCAGGTCAATTTCAGACTCTTCCTTGCTAACATCCCAACTTCTGCTAGCTAAGCCAAGTCACTTCTCAGGCTGTGTGTAATATTGTCTGTCAGCTTTTATGGAGTTCTGTCTTCCAGAGATGACAATAGAGGCAATAACTAAATATAAACACCTTTGCAGTGTGACAGCACGGTTAGCAGGTGATTTGAATCCCACAGGCCCTGAAGCCTAACCATTTGTCAAGTTCACTTATGGCACTGAAACAAGCAATGTGAATATAACCCTTACAGATTTACTTACAGAACTATTATTTTGTGTTCTAAATAAATGTTTAGAATATCATGAAACAGATTAATTGTAGACAAGACTGTTTTGTGTTACCTCTGAATGCCTGATATCACTAAGGGTCTCTCTAGTAACATAAAAAGAACAACTGTATGATAGTGAGAATAAACAATATGGATACAAATAATATCTGGCATGATCTTAAACATACATTTCATATACCTCTGTCAGTTTCAGCAAATATAGCTATATTGCTTTGAAAGGCATCCTCACAAGGAAGATGTGCTATGTAAGATGTTGTATAAATGGTTTACTTTGTGAATTTTCCAAAGCTTTCAAAAAGATCATTCTACATTTAGGCCACATGCTTGACAGTGTGTCTTTCATATCATTAATAGGCACCACAAGGCCACATAAGGAGGGGGAAGTCCCTGGTGTGGACTATATTTTCATCACTGTTGAAGATTTTATGGAATTGGAGAAAAGTGGTGCTCTCCTAGAAAGTGGAACATATGAAGGTAAGCATGCTTTTACTGCTAAATTTGTATAATGTTTCCATTGTACTGTTTTCTAATTAGATGGAACTGCACTGGGATATTCTGTTACAAGTGTGTCATTGCTACTGTTATCAGAAATTTGTGAAAAGCCATATGGCCACTATGAAAATATTTTCATATGTAAAAGCTAAATTCATATGGGTTCATTATAATTTTAGTATATTGTAGTGGTTAAGAGAATCTACATTGCATTTACAGGACACAAACAGTAGTCCTTTACACGAAATACTCGAGAACATTTCCACAAAATTTCAGCAAACAGCTGCTTTCCTAACATTCCACAACAGAAATCGGGTGTAAGACTAACACTTTTCCTTTGCACGTGTGATCCTGCAAATATCCATCTACATCAGAAGTTGAAACCTCACTACTTAAGTAACAGAGGAAGAATTTGCTCTGTCTTATGGGCTTTGTAAAGTTATTGAAAAGAACTCATTAATTGTGTAATATGGCAGAGGGACAGGAGCTGTCCTAATGGCTGTTTTAGAGATGCCCGTCTATGGGGCAAAGAGCCAGCAGCTTACTGCATGACGCTGCTTCCCAGGAGAACCTATGATTCATCTGATTTTAAACCTTTTCCAAAACACAGCTATACTGAAAGTGAAACTGTTGTAAAGAGGTGGTCAGTTACATAGCAGGGTATTTTAATAAAACAAGAATAATGGTACACTATTTTAAACCAGATGTTTCTTGGAAATACAGTAGTATTTAAAATAACTGGGTAATGGATAGTGGGTTTTTACTGCAATATGCAGAATTAGAGGAAACGCCCTTTATAGGAAAAATCTGACCCATATACATGGGAATACCTGGGTGAGTAGAGCCACTTTACAGAAATCAGCCCCGTATTTTCACCTTGTAGCAAAAGAAGCAATGAAGACCCTTTTGTCCTGACTTTATCCCTGTTGAGGAAAGCATCTGAAGATAAATAAGGAGCTATTCACCAAAAAAAAATCATTAGCTGTGTTATAAATAGCAGCAAAGATAATTCTTTCCCACCTAATCAGCACAAAGTACCCATTGTGAAGTAAATGAATTTTCATTAAGACTTATATCAATACAGAACTTGTAACAAAGATTTCCATTAAAGAAGATCAAATAAAGGAAAGTATGTAATTTTTCAGGTTTCTACATTTTTCACTACTGTCTGACATCTGACGATACAAGTTACCTAAACATTAATACACCACCACAATTTTACTTTTATCACAGGTTAATTAAATAACAAGCCTTTCTTGAAGTGTCTTTTTGTTACCTTAGGTGTTTGAAAGTAACATTACAGGAGCTTAAGTGTAGCACAAGTCTGTCATTGCTTGCCCATGTAATTTCATTAGTTTGCAGCAAGTTTGTGGAGATTGAACTGCTATGTTAAATTAATTCACAGTGCTCTTCTGTCCCTCGAGGGATACTAAGATGTGTCTTTTAATACCAGCTACCAGAGCTGAGTGGACAGCAAGGTGAAATACTGGTTGAGGAAGTCTGCATAACTCCTCAAACCAGCTGAGGACTCAGCTGAAGAGAGGTCCAAAGTCGTGACTTTGAACATTATTTTCAAAAATAATGACTCTATGTGCAATGTCTGTCACGTCATTTGCTTATCACAGGTGACAAGTTCACTGAAGCCAAGAAATCAGAAACTAAACATGCAACTAACTAAACTCAACGGACCATTTCTGCCTAAATCCTGTCTTTGATTCCCAGGTTTCCTGATCACCAGATGCACATTCTGACAAAAAACAGATAATATATTATCTGCCTGTGCCTTATGGCAAATAATAGGTAACACATGAGAAAATATAACTATTTTACAGATGCTATTTCTCCTGTTCCCATGCACAGATGTTTGGACATGACCATACAAAGTTACGTCCCCAGTTTCCTGGTTAATTCTTGACTGTAACGCCTTCTTTGGGGAAGAATTTTTCTAATCATCCTGTCACAAGTTTTCCTGAGCACATTAGGACTGCAGTGATTAAATTTACTGGTGACAATTAAAACAACCAGAGCAAAGAAATTTTTGATTTCCCTCATGAAGAGAAGATAACTTTTGAATTCTTGCATATATGAAGCAACTTCTGTGAGCATACATACTCTGGGAGATTAATTTTCCTCTTTTATCAACATTGGTTATTGGATTTCTGAAACAAATCAGCCTTCCTTTCAAAGGTTCTCAGTGTTAATAGATTGGTTTGAAGATTTCTTTATTTTTTTGTTTTAAGAAAATCATCCTGTATTTAGCTGTTTCCATATATTGTAGCTGTGTCAGTCTGTGCTGATTCTCTAACCACAACCGCTATGAACCAGTTCATCTCTACCAGAAAAATGTTTTAAAGAATGAGGGATTTCTCATTTAGTTGAGATAAAAAGACAGACTGTGTACGTGTGCTGTTTTTCATCACTTTTTGACTGGAAGGTTTGTTTTCAGTCAATTTGCCTTCTACAGTGTGAATTCCAAAGAGAATCAGTAACATTCAGGTAAGACAGAGGAGAAGGAGATCAAGTGGACACTTACCTGATACTGTTTGTATTGTTCATTGCAGTACTTGGTATTGTTGGGAGGGGGATATTTTCTCATAGTAATGATAAAACCAGTAAAAACAATCAGAAACATTTTGTTCTATTGCAGCAAATAAGAGTTGTGATTCCAGCCTAGACAGGATATAATCTAAAAGTGAAAGCAACATACATTCTTAGATAGAGTTGTATAGTTCTTTTTTTTTTTCTTTGAAGCACACCTGGTTTTTTTAGTTTTAAAATAGATTTTTAAGTTACAAATTCTTTAGAATTAAAAATAGGATACTCTGTGACCTTCTTACTACTTTAGGCTTTGAATACTCCTTTCTTTGTCTACCGCTTCTGTGACGACTGTGAATGACTGTAATATTCCAAAGTGCTGTAGAAAAGCAATAGTATGTTCATGATAAAACTCTACAAATCTCTTTGTTTAGCAGTTTTGCAAATATGAAAATATTTCATTTAAGTAGGACTAAATCCATTATTATTTTGACTTTTCTACTTATGCCTTTTTGAGCAACTGCTGGGAAGAAAGTTTTCTTTATAGATATGAATTATTTTAAGCATAATAATGTTACATAAACAGTTGCTATGTTTTGCAGCTTACCTGTGGCTAAGCTCCCTGTCAATCTAGGTAACATTATTCAGTGCAGAACAAGAGAAAGAATACAAGAGTCAGTTCTACTCTCAGTCAGATTAACAGTCGAAGTCGTTAACTTCAGTGACATTGTCATTGAGTTCTGAATTTGTAATAAAATTACAAATTTTATTATGCACATTTATATAAAATTAAAAATTTATTATACACCAGCACCTTGCTTTTTGAGGCAGGGGCTGTTTGCCTGAAGCACACCAAACATTTACTTCAAGGTCTTTGTATAGCAGCACAACCAAATCCTAAAGGTTTCACTTTGTTTGCTTTTTAGTAGAATTTCAATTTACTGTACTGATTAAAGGAATTCTGAGTTGGCTCAAAATGGTAACTTCATTATCCAACACACTTATGTGGATAACATAACCATGGTTGTATAACCAGAGGAGGAGGGGTTCCTGTGCAGAATGAAAGCCACTCGTGCCAAGTGGACTCATGTAACACAGGAAGACATGCCCCAGCAAAATAACCCACATTCCTTTCCTAGTTTCTGAAATGAAGATCAAAGATGGTCCTTGAATTGACACAATGTGTCAATATGCAGAATAGAAAAAGCTGTGATGAGCAGACAAAGTGTGTGTCTATGTGTGTGTACAGTCTTTTACAACTTCTCTGGTAGGAGGTTTGGCTCAGCATAGTCATCTCTCCGATACGTCAAAACTTGAATGGAGACTTCATGGATCACTGATATCAAATGTTGTTCCCATCTCCTTATTAGATCAGCAAAATTCTTAGCCAGTGCAGCGCATCAGTAGAATGAAAATGAATTGTGTATTGCTTAAGAATGTCAGTGCTCATTAACAGGAATGTAACAGCTTCAATATTTCCGAAACCCAGATATGTTAAGGCACAAGATTGAAGGTTATAGTAAGACATCATTATGAAGAGTTAATTATGTAAGAGTTGAAGTGCAATGCATGCTATGGGTAAAATTGCCACATGCAATGGTAGTACCAGAAATAACAAGAGATGTTCAGTATAAATACTGTAAGAAAAAGAAACATGGTTGTTGGCAATCCATAAGGATAGAAATGTATTTCAAATACGTTAAAGCAAGGGGGATTTTAGCAATGATGACCTCTATAACAAATGAAAACATGAAAAAGCCTGTTCATAACTGTTAAAGATGTGACAAAAATAAGAACATAAATTAATTCAGCCAGTACACTTATCAATAATGCACTAAGTAGAACTCTTTTTTTCTATCAAATTTTTGTTTGGCTCAGAAAATCTCCAGAACAGTTGTCTTCTAAAAGACATCTTATTTGCTGTTAATGTAATAGTCCTTAATTTATTCCATGAAAAGCAATGATTTTAGTTATTGTGACATCAATTTTCTCAAAAATGTGCTTTTTATGATTTGTTTGATTGTTTGGAATTGTCTCAAATTCATTCACTGGTGAAAACTCCACGATCACTGAAGCTATTTCACCACTTATATGATTATGGACTTTCCTTGGCCCCACTGAATTCCATGGTAAATTTCCAGCTGGCTTAAATGAAAACAGAATTTCACCCATGCTTTTTTCTCTGATGGAGTATTGTTTGGCAGAAGGGTGAGTCTTAGCTGGGGTTTCCTTAGCATTCCAGAAATCTGTAATCATTAAATCTTTAAAAAACAGGTTGAATACATCCCATGGATGAAACCTTGGTGTTTTGTATTACTTGCTTATTTGAAGACACAACTTCCAGTTGTTTTAGGCAGTTTTAAGGCGTCAGCATTATAATGAGCTCTGTTGGGGAAGAGAATGTGGGTCACAGCCAATGCCTTTCCTGTGACTCTGCCAACAACTGGCACATAAGCAACACTGGGAGGTGCTCAGATTCCATTCACCTGGAGACAGTCCCCATTCTGTCTCCTTAAGAAGATATTAAGTTTTACATAGGCTATCATTTCTTCTCTCAAGCCAAATTTAGCCTAAACGATCTAAACCCTTCTGTTCAGCTAATGCGTTTTCAATTAACATTTCATTTTAATATCTGTAAATTTTAAAAATGAGTTAAGGACTGCTCCATGTAGGCAATGGAGATTTTAATTACTGCTTTGTGGTGAAAATGGTTTTATAAAGAGCTGGTGTTTGATTCCAGTAGTTTTGATTCCATTCTTCCTTGTAAAAATTGTAAGGTATTCAAAATTCCACCCACTCACTGTATGCAGTGTTCCCTTGTGTGCAGGACATCCTGAGCACTCCACAGCAGATGGATACAAAGGAAATTAATCAACATAAAGATAATGAAATGCTACCCTCCTAAGACCTAAACACAGTAGTTAATGAAATATTCTGATTTAAAATGGAAAACAAAGGATTCATGAGGATAGATGCATAGAGATAAAAATAGAAGTAGTCCTCCAAAAGCCATGTCTTTTAACAGCAGAAAGTGTTTTCAAGGGCATAGAAAAATGAAAAGAGATACTTGGTAGTAAAAATCATATTCCTGTTGGAAGTGCCTCTTGAAGAGGTAGATCTCATAGTAATATGGTCTCAACATTTCACCCCCATATTCAGAGAACATATAACTAGACAGACAACACTATTCTTTGCTCAGGTGTATTCCCAGGATGTAGAGCAGGACCAGGTGCAACAGAGCACAAATTATAGGGGTCTGAGTGCTCCAGAAGCCCTGTCTGCTCGAACAGGCTCACCAAAACAACTGTTAACATACTTTATTTTGTATCAAAGCTAGATCAGCACCAAGAGGATCTCAACTGCAGGGAAATAAAGAAAGAAATTTTGCCCTCATGTCTTTTCCCAAGCTGGGTTGACCACGTGTCAGCTCAGCTAAGACCTCTACCCTAATCTTTAGAATTCTGTGCTGTTACTACCAGAAAAGTATTAACAAACTGAGGTGTCCAGGCAAAAGCAATGCAAATTACTAGGAGAGCTGTAGGGAATAAATTTAGAGAACTCATCAGATAGAGCTTTGTTGAGTAATGATTGAGAAGCTCAGAGAATTTAAAATATGCCCAATGGGTGAATAAAAATAAAACACAGTTGGGCAAATAAGTAACCAGGGCTAATGTGATGAAGCTGGAAAAGATGAATATTTCAATTTAATACTGGGGGAAAAATTTTTCGTACTCATGTGATTTAAAAGCTAAAATAACCTCCAGAGGTGGAGATCCAAGTTTCATCTCTTAGAAATTTTAAAAGTAGTTATTAGTAAAAATATTCCTGCACTAGTAGAGAGATTAATTAAAGGCTGTAGTGTAGTATTGTATGCTTCAGTATAGTATATATTAATGCTGTCTGTGTGACACACTAGGTTTTGATTGTGGGCTTTTTTATAAAACAGGTCACAACCAGTTCATGTTTGCATTTCAGTTACATTTCTAAGTGAACTTTGCCTGCAGTACATATTGTGTAGCTTTAGTTTAAATGCAAACTGTGTTAGAAAAAAACCATCAAACTGTACAGCCTGAGTTTTCGGGCTATCACACTGATAAGGCACATGTACCTGTAGAGATTACAAAAGATGTAAAAGAATTAACCATTCAAATTGCAACTCATTATGATGTGCTCTGCAGAAATGTTTAGCTACATTGCTCAGTTACAGAGATCTCCATTTTTCAATACATTACTGGAAAGACACAATATTTGTTATATCCAGTTGACATGTATTTATCATGTTATGTCTTTGTGAAACTCCTCTAGATTTTATATCCTTTTGGATACTACACATTTATATTTGTGATATTCATCAATATTAAGCATCAGATCACCTTCCTGTATCAAACAGTATTCTGCTAAATACCATAAACTGCAGTCTAAAAAGTGTTTGGGAGGTTCTTTTGAAAACAAATGGAGAAAATCCCCTTTCTGTTTCTCTCAATCTCAGAATTTTCCAAAAATATTGAAGCTTTTGTATTTTCTAAGCACAAGGTATACTGAAGCTTCCACAATACCTTTCTATTAACATCTTCCTATTAATCAAAAGATTATGGGTTTTTTCTGAGCATGTTCCCTAAATCTTTCTTGCCTTTTTTGAAGACTAACAAGTGCCTTCTCTAGTCTTTGCTTTCTTAATCACAACTTTTCAAACGTGATAGAGAATGGTCCCGAAGCAACATCAAGCCAGTTTCCTGGCATTTTCATATGCATCCTATCCAGTCCTATGGACTTGCACATGTCCAGCTGACCTAGTTAGTACCTAATTTGATCCTTCTGTACCATGGGTAGTTTCTGCCATTTTTGGTCCTAAGCAAAGACCTGAATGGCCTGTGAGTGAGCAGCAGACTTTGCCAATAAAGTCTGAGGGAATGAAGTCTGAGTCCTTCACCCTTTCCTACCATAGATTATCCTTTCCTACACTCTCCGTCACTTGGTCTCCTGTCACACTGGCCCACGTTCTCCCCAGTCTTCCTTTACTTGCTGCTGTGGCTGTAAAATCTCTCCTGTTGCCCTTGATGTCCTTCAGCAATCCTGACTCCAGATTTTCTTTGGCCTTCCTAATTCTGCCCTGTGTATCCAGGAAATTATTCTCTATTTCTCCTTGTTTGCCTGTCCCTGCTTCTGCCTTCCAGACACACATGTAGTTTCCTGGGAGCAAAACTGACCCTTAAAGTCTCCCCTTGTTTGCACAATGTTCTATAAAATCAGGATAAGGCCTCTGTATACTAGCAAGGATTGCAGTTTCCATATTTCTATTCTTTCAGCAGAAATTGCTTTGCAGCAAGACACAAAAAAATCCCTTTTATGGCCTTGGAAGAAATTGTGGGGTTTTTTTTAAATCTCACTTTGATTACGCTGTTTCAATAGCAAGGTATTATAAGATTTTGCAGTCCTGGATGCAACCCTGGTCATGGTTGCTATGGTGGACTCCAGACAGGTGAACAAAAGTGTTCATCTTTCTGCCTGCTGGCACAAAATAAGACAGGAAGCATCCTGTCAGAATGACCTTAAAATAATGAAGGACTTTGAGAGAAGTAGGTTGTGCCAAGTGTGAAATAATGCAGTATGAGTGTGGGAAGAAGGCCTGGATTTGTATGGTTAATTGAAAAGAAGGATTCAGCTACTGATACAGCTTTTTCTGCAATACAGTTACATTACTTCCCAAGTGAGCTAATTAAAGCAAGATAAAAGACCAAAAAACCACAAGCACTAAAAGAAGTGTTTGTGTTTCAAAGCAAGGAGTTTCTGATTAAAAACAAAACAAAAAACCCTGAAGATATTAAAAAATTGAACAAAACCTTTCAAGTGTAGGGAAATCTGTATATTTGGTTTACACTGTTTTCAAAAATAATGACTCTATGTTTTACCTTGTGTAAATGAAAGCATAAATAGAACTACAGGGGGTTTTGGCCAATGGAAGGTTCTTGTATTTCCAAAGAAAAGAGGGGAGAAGCAATCAGAAATCAAGGTCAGATATGCTGCTAGAGAATTAAATAAAAAGCACAGGTGATGACCTACATTTACATTTATATTATTTTGTGCATACAGAAAAAAATAGCCAAAAATACAGAATAAGTTTTAAAAGATACTACTGGTGCAGCAGAAAGCTACACCTGCATGAGCAAAGTGCACCAGCACTGAAAGTGGTGCAGGAGAGGTGCCACAGTCTGCAAAATGAGTGGCTCTTCAGAATTTAGTTGTGTTTCCAGACTCAGTTAAGGGTAAGTCTGATCTCCTTCAGTCATCACCAGGAAGAGATAGGATGCAAGATGTCCATGAACATGGCAGGTTGATATCTGATGTAGTTTAGAGCATCCTCAAGGCTGCTGAAGATCAGAGGAATGCAAAGACAAAAATCTTGCTTTGATCTAAGTTCACCACCAAATTATATTACATACTCCACCAATGAATTCAGACTATGGGAGAAAAAAATCTACAAGTAAGAAAAAAAATCTTTAAGGCCTTCTGAATTGCACAGTGATGTGCAATGATAAGAATACTGAACTTTCAAATTGGTGATGGGGAATCAAATACTTTTACTGTCCATGAGCAGACACATTTGCAGTGTCTTCCAGAGACATTGAGGTCGATTGTAGGGAAATAATACAGTTGTTCTTCCTTTGTGTTTTGTGCATATGAATGCTCTTCCCTACTAAGGTCTTAGGAGTTTTAGATAAGAGAATTGTTTCTATTTGTATTTACATGTTGTCAGAGAACCCCAGGCATAGATTGGAAACCACTGGCTAGGTGCTGCAGAAGCAGAGAAAAAATCGAGAAAGCCCTTTCTTTTGCAAATTTATATCGTAAGATGAAGGACAACAGATGAAAGCAGTTAGTAGGGAAACGAGCTGGATGCCAAGCAGTGGGTGTCCATGGACCAGCACTTAGCTCTCACAGCTGTACATTGGAACACTTAGAGATGAAAGAGGTGAGAAAGAGATAAAAAGAGGTATCGAAGAGGCAGTGGGCACAAACAGAAACACGTGTCCCGTCTGAATATCATAAAACACTTTTTGCTGTGAAAGTGACCAAGTGCTGGCACAGGTTGCCCAAGGAGGTTGTGGAGTCTCCGTCTTTGGAGATATTCAAAAGACATCTGGCCATGGGCAGCCTGCTCTGAGTGACCCTCCTTAAGCAGGGGGGTTGGACAAAATGATCTCTGCAAATCCTTTCCAACTTCATCTGCCTGAAGTTGGTGACATCATAGTGTGGCTATAAATAATTCTTCCTGAGGGCACATCAGGAACAGCAGGAGATACAAAGAGATTTTGTAAGAGCGGGTGCTAACAAGAACAGAAAAGGTAAAGCAAGTGCTGAGTTCAGTGAAGAGTTATGCAAGTGGGAAGATAATGTCAGTATGGAAAATAAGTGAGGAAGGGAAAGAGATGGGTGCTATGATGAATAAAAGGCTGCTGGTAAATTAGTCGAAAGTGGCAAAGTGTTTAAAAGGTAGGTAAATATAGGTAGGATTGAATGGGTTTTGCAGCTGGGAGTGCAGTGTTCTCTCACTCTCATGAGCTGGAAGATCCCATCACTGGGAAGATCTGGAAATGGTGTAGCTCACAGCTGCTTTCTTGCCCAATTTAATAAGAAATATGTTTTATTAGTTTAACCACATGTTAAAATGAGACAAGCTGAATGATTTCATCGCTTAAAGTTTTACTAGTAGAGTTAATTCACAGCTAAAAAACCTTCAAGCACATGAAGGCATGGAACAATGTTATTGTCAGCATTTTAAAACATTCTGTTAAAGAGAATTATATTCAGTGTGGTTCATAATAACTCCAAACGATTTATCCAAAGCAAGTTGGTTTCCTATTTTCTACTACAGTAGGCAGCATAGGCTGCCTGTTATCACAAAATATCCCATTAACAGTCTTCTATGATAAGGCTTAGAAAGGCTTTTACAGAGAGACAAGGAGGAAGGTGCAAGTCTTTCCTCCTCCCTTTCCCAGTGTGTGCCAGGCCTGTTAGAAACTCCATAGCAGAGGGTATAGGCTGTGGAGCAGATCCTGCACTCACTATCACTCTTTCGAGGAGCACTTCATTTGCTATGGATACACTGAGTGTGGCAAGGGAAGGACCATCCTCCTCAGCAAGCTGGCACTTGGGATATGTCAGACGTAAGTTTTTCTTTACAGGTTTCTTTTACTTAACCAAAAGCCACTGGCTGTTGTTAACTTCGTAATTGAGAGTCCTTTGAGAAAAATTCTGTTTCACTTCCCTGTGGAGATTTTGGTTGCAGGTACTTGTGTTGGTAATCTCTAGCACACATTTTGTTGTCATATTTTTCCCAGCTGTATTTGGATACTAGTCTGCTGAGCATAAAAACTCTGCAGCTAAAAGAAATAGAAATAAAATCTTCTGCAGGCTACTGAAACTGTTATTATCTTTGGAAAACCTCTACCTCTCTCTCTGAGACAGGATAAAAATCTCTTGATCGATGAAAATTGAAATTAAAACTCTCACTGACTCAGCTGTAAAAAATATGAAAGAAGACATGGTATGAAGATGTGCATGATTATATGCTCAGTGGCAAAATTTAGCTGGAAAGAGAAAGGAAGGAAATCAAAGTGATAGAAATGAAGGAGCTGCCCCTGTAACACTATTTAAAAATTTCCCTTCATAATCTTACCTGGCAGTGCCTTTACAGTATCAGCTCCCAGCCTTTGGTGCCTCATTGCAACCCACATTAAGGGGTTACCATCAATGCCAGAGTGGGTTGTTCTACCTAAAGGAATAACCTAGAGACAAAGACAATATGCTTGGCTGATTAGGGTAAAGCAAAAGTTTGGGTTGCCACCCCTAGGAGGCGTGGTGCTTTTGCCTTTTCCTTACTGGGATTATACTGGAGGGTCAGGTAGAAACCGCTAACAGGACCACAGTCAACAGAAGGTGCTTTGTGAGGAGGCTGAGCTGACCATGGCACAATAACCCTCTTGCCTCTTGCGAGCTCAGAGAGAGATATTTTTAGGGACAGAGAGGTGAAAATTTGGTATTATCTTCTATGTTGAGGATTAGGTTGAATCAGCTGGAGCAGAGCCTGCATCTGTGACCTTCTGGGCTTTAAGCAGTGTCTACCTAAATTCTGTATGCTTTTTTAGTTTTATCAGTTATGAGTAATTTCCTGCATCCTAAACTATTTCTGACCTTTGGTATTACTGATTTTGTCAGTGAAAATCACATGGGGGGGAAAAAAGGAAATCACTCCAAGCACAAGATTAAAAGATGATGTCTTTTCCTAAGGAAAATCATTCTGATTTTTGAAAATTTCATCATTTCTCCTCATTGTACATATATAGTGTGTTTGGAGTGTTTATCTTAATGGTACATGGCTTGTACAGAGCCTAATTTTTACATGTGCCTTCATATGGTGAAACAGCCAATATGAACTCAAGAGACCCTTTTTTGGAGTGTGGCAATCCAATTAGATAAGCAAGATTCGGGAAGAAACATGAATACATTGCGGTGTCTAGCTCCTGACATCACATAGACAACAAGTTTTTTGAGATAGGCTTTTTCCCCGTAGAAGTGCATTGTTTTGTCAAATTGCTGTTAATGTATAGAAAAACGAGGTGTTTGAATTACAGGTTGCAGTTTCCACTGTTTTCAGCACTGCAATAATTTTTCAACTTATAAGTATAATCTTTATTTGTAAAAAAAGGGTTGGGCAAAGCATAGTGGTATATTTTATAGGAGGCTTCATGCAGCTGACCTGCAATTTAAAAATTAATTACTTTCCTTTGCTGGAAATTGTTCTTTCCACTCCTCATTCCAAAGATGCTCAGAAATACACTGGCTTGTGAGATAGTATTTACTTTTAGAAGTGACATTCCAAATAAGTCATCAAGGCAAAGGAAGGTAAAACAAACCAGCTACTTCCAATGCCTTCTTTGTACTTTTTTATTAGCCATTGAAAAAATTCTTCACAGCACATCTACTTTATCAACCGCAAAAGTTTACATGATACGTTATGAAGACACACAGCATTCAGATAAAAATAAATATTGAATATTCTTCTTTCATTTAATTCTGTACATTTTCATTGTATGAATGAGTCAGTAATTCACCAGGAAAATTTGCGTGTAACTGAGAGGTTATTTACACTATGTAACATTAAGTGTTTAACTTAATGCTCCTAATCATCCCCTAGAGACATTCAGTTCTCTCCATTCTCTATACTGATAATTTCAGTTCTTAACTTTGGATGCACTAAATTACAGGGCGCGTGCTGAAGGAGTTAAGTAGATGAGGTGAACACTCCTATACAGCTGTTTAAGATCCCAGAAGAGGCCCTTAGCAGAACAGGGACTGTATTCCAGGGCTGATGATCAGAGGACAGGGAAATGCATCAGTGTTTTAATCTACTGGGTACAGATACAGAGATGAGCTACCGTTTTCATCAATAGCCCTGATGACCATAAATTCAGAGGAAGTCAGTTCTAACATTCCCCAGGATTGCAAAAGAGGCCTGACAGGTACGGGGTCAGGTTCCAGGTTTACTCATATCAGTAAACCTGATATTACTCAGTGCCAGCCACTTTGGTGCTACAGTGGCTATCAGCGATCTGACACACAGATTGCCACAGTCTGTCTGCTCTTCTTGTCTGGCACACACAAATGGTCATCCTCAAGATCACAGGCTCACAGAATTGATTAGGCTGGAAGGTGCCTCACTGATCTAGTGATCAACTTTGTGAATGAAGAGGGGGCAGCAAATGTTTCCTACCTGGACTTTGACAAGACTTTTGACACTGTTTCTGACAACACTCTCATGGACAAGCTGGCAAAATATGGACAAGAGAGCAGTATGATGAATTGAAAACTGGCTGAACAGCCAGGTCCAGAGAGTTGAGATCAGTGGTTCAAAGTCAGGGTGGAGGTAAGACACTGGTGGTGTTATGCCAGGGTTTGATACTGGGGCCAATACTGTTCCTCAAACATCTTCAGTAATGATCCAGAAAATGGGACAGTGTACCCTCTGCAAATTTGTAGATGATACAAAACTGGGAGTGACTGATACGGAGACAGTCGTGCTGCCATTCAAATAGACCTGAACGGGCTGGAGAATTAAGGTGAGAGTAAACTCATGAAGTTCAGCAAAAGGAAATGCACCTGGGGAAGAATAACCAGTGCATTATCCTTGGGCAGAGCTCCAGGCATTTCATCTGCAGTCTCACAAAAATGTCACCTCCCCTTCCCAGCCTGTCTTTCCAAAAGAGTCTGTACCCAGCCACTGCAGAAATTTAGTTGCTATTGCCTCATGTCTCCATTAGCTCAATGAATGTAACTGCATGTGGATTTCTGATTCCTCCCATTGATTCCCCATGCCATATCCATTATTGCCAAGCATTTCAGAGAGGCACCCAGGTGTGTTCGTTCACCACAACAGTCTCAAGATTGCTTCTCAGGAACCTCCGTCTTTATGGACCTATGCTTAAAGTGATTCCACTTCATCATTGGGTTTGTTGATTTCTATGTCACTTCTCTTCCCATCTCCCCTGGCTCTTGCCTTATCTATTCCATCCTCAGTTTGCTCACTTGCTTTTTGAGGAATCTCCACCTTTCTTGTAATTACCAGTTTAAAGCTCTCAGTTTGGCCATCCTTGACACACACTGTGTGCTTCTGGTGGCATGCTTTGGATGCAAGAACCTCCCTCCCTCATTCTGCATCATTCTGATCTTTCTAAGAAAAGGATTCCAGACTTCTGCTGTTGTAAACTTATCAAGCTCTATCTCATAGACTATCTTGTTCTTATTTCATATGAAAATATTGCTCTAGAACATCACTTCTCATCTACATAGAAAATTATCTCTAATTTCTGGATTTTGTTCCTTATAAGCCAACATCATTCACTTTTATGTCAGTACTAGATTTCATTTACATGACTCTCCTTTGGGATCTAATCAAGGGTCTAAACTTAACTGGCCCTTGCATTTTTGATGTATCTTTGAATATGACTGATATCCAACATAGTTCCCCATATGGGACTGGAAGATATTATATATCACCTGTAAATATTGCACTTTCCTGTAGTAGTTTCTAGAGGTTACACAGGACAGACTACACTGTATGAAATTGCATTAAAAATTATGTTTTTATAGCTAATTTTTCATTGCATCACCCCTCACACATGTAGAATCTGCATTTCACCTCATTCTCATTCTGCTAAGCTGAATGAATCATGTTGGTTTAGTCACTTCCTATGCAAGGGTTCACATAAAACTCACCCTGAAGAGAGATCAGGTTCCCGTTTTTTGTCTTCAAAGTGTGTTTTAAAGCCCTGTGTAGTTTTGAGGTCAGAATAATAGGTCACTGGGTACTTGGATATTTTCCCCTCTTTCCCCTCTTGCCTAAATATTGATACTTTATTTGCTCTTCTTCAACCATAAAATTTGATAAATACATTTAATATCCTCACTGCCAGTCCAGGAGGTCAGGTACTGGGTTTCTGCAGTGGAAGTTACCTTTTATTCCTGTTTTGAGAACACTGAACTTTTCTTTGCCATTCTACTTTCTCCCCCACATCCTGCAGTGTATAATTACAGATATGTTAATTCCTTTTCAATCATGGAAAATAACTATAAATAATAATAAAGAGGAGAGTGAAGTGAATTTTAATATCAGAAATGGATTAAGAATGAATTAATAATTTTTTTCCCTGTGTTCTTTTCCTGTAAACTCCCCCAAAACTTAAGGCTAAATCTTCTCCTTTCTCCTTTTAGCCCATGGTGGCTGAAATTGGAAAAAAAAAAAAAATCAAATGAGGTATTCAGTCCTCTGAAATACATGCTGAAAAACTCAGGGGAGCAAATTTGGAATGTCTTGCTGCTCAGACATAAATGTTTTCTTATCAGCACTGTCTTCTTTTCTGCTGCTACCGGTTTTGCTTTGGCATTCTTTAGGAGTGCCTGAAAAGGTAGATATTTCAAGCAGTAGGAGTCCAAAAATAAATGCTCTAACCATAATCATCCCAGGTATAACTAAATCTTGTTTATGTATTTGATTACCCCTGGCTGGCTCACCTTCTGGCGAGGCAAATTTGTCATTTCGGTAGGGGGGAGAGGGGGAATGTTTTAAAATAACTTCCTAAATAATAACACAAACCAGAGGTAGTCATTAGATTTACCTATCAGATGTCTGAATATTTATCACAATTTATGTATTTTTCATTTGTAATCAGTCACTTGAGGAAACGAATGTGTGAGTGCTACACAGAATGCTATTTTTTCTCATTTTACTTAATGTGAAAAGACTAAAATTAAATGGAATGATAGAAAGGAGAGCTGGTTAAGTCTTGTCAGGTCATTGAGGTTGTCTGCCTGCCAACGGAGCTATGTTGCCTGAGGTATATGCAGGTGCTTTGTTTCAGTCTAATTTTAAATGACTCATACAGTGAAGCTCCTTGCACCACCTCCCTTGGGAGACAGCTCTGTGATCTGACATCCTAATGGGGAGAAAATGCTTCCTGATACTTGGCTGGAGATTTTACTGTGCACAGATTTAATCCACTGTCCCTATTTGTATCCACCGAGGACATTCAACATCATTTTTCTTCTTACTCTGGGTTTGACCTGCCTAAGAGAGGTAATGATCATCTTTCTCCCTGATTTTTCCCACACTGCATTCTGACTTCTAATTTGTTCAGTCTAACTAAACTATTCCTAAATACTGTCTAAACATTCCTAGAATTAGAGAATATTCCATTGCATATACTGTTTTACTATTCTTTCATGGGTTTCTTTTTTCCCCACTTGCTTTTTGGCACTGAAATGCTTCAAATTCTGGATCCAAAGTGTAAGTTATCAACATGTCACTTCACTGCAGCTCCTCCAGTCAGTGCTCACTGTTGTTTCTCCACCAGCTTCACTGCTTTAACACTCTCCTCAATAGCACTTGGATGGGTTTGGCATGTGTAACCTGGGACATCATCACAGAGCATCGCAGGAAGGGAGAAGAGCAATCAAGCTGAAAGTGGGAAGTCTGAAAGAATTGAGTATTTCCAGATTAAATTAGAGGGAATAAGGTGGTGTTAAAATTAAATATCCTTTGGTAGCGATGGGAAATTACAGGATGTTAGTCTGGAAGAAACTAAAATTTGAGGTACCATGAATTTATGCAGGATGACTGGAAGCTAAGAATGTAATATAAAGGGCAAAAAAAGTGAAATCTGGACAATTTTTTATTACAGCAAAAAGTATTTTTTTTTTCAGAGAAAAAAATGCACAGAAAGCATCTATGCTTTAGTTCACTAGAACTGGTTTAGAGAAGACTCATGTTCTGTGGCACAGAGGAAAGTCAAGTTAATGGTGTTCTGGTCCCTGTGGCCTCTTCACCCACATCTGCTGCTCAGAGGAATGGGGTCTTGAAGCAAGACCTCCAGTCCTTCACTTCAAAAAGGCTGGGGAAAGAACTCCCTGCCCTTAGAGGAAGCCTGGAAGCTTGACACTCCCCACTAGGACCTCCTTGTCCCCCTAGTGGGCCTTGGGTACCAGCTATCATTACTTATTAATAATTTTGCTTTGTGCCAGAATTTTCCCCTGATACATTGTATTTGCAAGTCAGATCAAGCACAGCATATGTCCTTTCTGTCTTAGTTAGAATTAGTTCATTTTGTCCTTCACTGATGCGTTCTTTTTCTTGAACACCTTCACTGACTTGTATCTCCTTCCTAGACACATTATTGTTCTTCTTTCCAAGGCAGCAAATATAAGCTGCTCCTGAAAAAAGACAAGCTTTCTTGTCTTTTTTTTTTGGTCCCTCTGGGATGATGCTTACTGGTGCCCAGTACCCATTTGCAACTTTTAAGCTTCTCCAGCATTATTTGGGGTAAAGGGTTTCAATGGTGCCTTGTGAAAAACTGTAAGCATAAATAACTTAAATCCCCAAAGAATTTATTTCTCAACAGTTAAGGTTTTTGCTTTCATGGAAACCATTTCTTAATAAATGCAATCAAATGCTCATCATCATCTTCACTGAATATTCCAGTGTTCATCAGGTCATTGATTATTTCATAGTTTCTAATAAGACAGATACTTATTTCTTGCATTTATTATTTGTAATTTCTAGACTCTGCATTTTCTATCTGTTCTGGTACTTGTGTGCTATTGTGCAATGATACCTTTTCCTCTAGAAAACTTATGAGTGTTTTTGAAGATCTGTGTTTAAGATATATTTTTACACAACAGATACATTCCTGAATGGTCCCACATGAACTGAGTAAATAACTGAAACTGAGTATCTTTCACCTCTAATTGGAAAGCAAGAATTGCAATTGCAATGAACTAAGTTAGCAATTAGGTCAGAAAAATAGACATCCATGAGGCTGAGATAATATTGCTTCTGAAACACAGCAATAAAATGAGATTTCAAACATATGTGTGAAGAGGGAACTATATCTGATCACTTTGTCTCCTGGTATCCAAGGGTATCCACTTAGGCACCAGGCAAATCAAACTTACCTTAGTAGGAAAACATACTTCTGTTTTCCCCCCAAGCAATACAATTTTTTTAAGCTAAAATGACATCAGTAGGATGAAAGACAAATAAGGCAGTAAAAAAAGACAAAAAGGAAGACGTATAGACATAACCTAGAAGGTTTCTAAAAGGTCTAGTGAAGACTTTTAATATCAGAAAAATCATCTTCTGAAAAAAAGATAAAAAATAGTGAATCTGAAGGACACAAGACAATTCTGAAATACATACAATACCTTTGGAATTGTATGATTGTCAGGAATGTGATTAAAACTTTGTTTGAATATGAGGTAAAATTTTCCTATCGTTAATCATAATTATTATATAAGTTAATATTAATTAATTTATCCAGTAAAAGTATTAAGGCTTGAAAAGTATTAATTGCTAATTGAATTAAAGGCTTCTTACACTAAGACATATTTGCTGATATATTCACATCAATAAAACATGCTTGAGAAAATGTGCCTTATGTTAGCAAGAGAGGTTTTATGAGGACAGAACTCCCACTGGTTCCATGAATAAGATAAACTACCCCAACAAGAGGCGTTCTTTGCTAGTATAAATATGTCCACTCTGGGGCTTTTGCCTATGCAGTCATGTTAGTTGACGAGGATGTGAGGGATATATTTTCACACTCCCGATCATATTACTGTGACAAAAATCCTGATTAGTCCTCAGTTATTTCAGAATTAAGGAAAAAAATTCAGAAATCTAGGTGATCTTCCCCTGTCTTTCTAAGGAGATCATAGAGGCATCTCTGATGTTCTGGATAATTAGGAAGAATAGAGTACAACATCTAAAGCTAGAAAAATTGTGTATTGCCTTTCATAATTTCATTGTCACCAGTTTCAATAAACTGGTTAAAGTCCAGGTTAATTAAAAGGTCTTTTTATTAAATAATTTTTTTTTATAAATCAGCAAAGAAAATTAATTTGTGAGAGTGGGCAAGTGGGATTTGGTCCTCAGGAGATTGACAGTCTCACAGGTGATTCATGCTCATGGTTTCGTGTTTGAGTTGTAAGGTATAGTTGCATCACCAGTATAATGTTTCCCAGCTGTGTCTCTTACTGTCTTATTACTGGGGCAAAGTTGTCACCCATCATTTAGCCAACACATTATATAAAAAAATAAAGTGAAAATCATCTTGAGGTAATTCTAATTTTTTTGTCTATATGTGTAAAATATTAATTTCAAACCCAATACTTATATTTTTTTGTGTTGCCCTATGCTTAAGATGCACATTCCAACAAGGAATGGATTGAGAGTTTAGAAATCAGTTCAGGTGGTATGTATTTGGTGAACATACCATGACACTACAAAAGTAAAATTTGTAACCATGAGATAACTTACCATTTTGAGAAATATACCTGAATGCAGTCTACATGAAATAATGTGAAAAATGTAGGACCAGAAGCATCTTATTGCCAGTAGTTGCCTACCATAAGGTTAAGAAGGTAGTTAAACATGAAAATTACTTATGAGATATATTTAGAAATTTGGGGGTTGGGTATTACAGGCCTTCATTTTCTCATCTTAAAGTCACTTATAAATCACCATACTATCTAAATGTAAAGTTAGAATGTACTCCTCCAGGTCAGTTAATGAACCTGGAAAAGCCAAAATCTAAAGATCATGATTTATGTTCCATTATCAGTTAAAATTATGTTTTCACTGTTAGTTATCAAAAATTATCTTAATGCATGCTATTTAGTCTGTGGGTTTGAAATGAGTGGTGTTAAGAAATGAAACTGTAGTAAATATTATGACATCTCTTTCAGTGTTTATTACTTTGGTAATTGAAATAACCCTTCACTCTAGTACACTACTTGTTTTTACTCTAATTTTGCAGATTCTATTACAACTTATTTGAATCTCAGCAGATACATCAACCACTGTGAATATTTATTGCAGGGTTACCATAAGCATGCTGTTTCATGATTGTTCTCCATTTAGGATTTTTATATTATTATTCTTGTGATAACCAAAAACATGTGACTTCTCTTATCCAATCAAATCACTAATCATAGCCCAGAATTTTAATAATCCTTGAAATGAACTATCCACAAACTAGTTACCCACAGACAGAGCTCAAGCAGTAAGAATGAGTAAATTTGAGAAACTGTAAAATTAAAAGAAAGACACATCTTTTTAATCACATTCTCTAGTTTCTTTTACATAACATGAGTATGGACTATTAGTATAATGAGTAAAAAATCCCTTTCCACAGGTGCTTAGGAGAAAGTTTTTATTGTCTACGGAAAATAATTAGTGGGGCTCATAGATTTTTTCATATAATTTCATCTCTTCAGAGTTCTTCATTATTACAGGACCCTGTAAAAACAGGGTCCTGTATTGGGAGTCATGTGTCTGGTGTTAAGCAGTTTTGTTATTAATTAGCTCAGCATTAGCTAAAATAATGATATAATTACTGAAGATTATCAAACTTTTGAATCCAGTTACTTTAGGGAGAAAATTATCTAAGATGACTGAAAATACTTGTGCCAAAAATCTTAGAAGTGCCAAGGTGAGTTAGATGTTTAAAGTGAGTTGAATGCTGTTTAAAGTTTGCATTCAAGGTAAGGTTTATAGTATTATTTGGGAAACGAAATCTCTATAGACAAAGGAGTAAGCTGTAAGTAGTGTGGATAAAGTAGATTTAGAGTTTTACCTGATTACTCAGTATATTTATGTATTTATTTAATTTAATTTTTTATCGAGCACAGAGAGACCACCATAATGAAAAGATTAAATGATTTGTATAACTACAGTGAAAAAGTGATGGCACAACATGCTCTCAAATATTTGAAATGTGTAAATGTCAGCAGGGAAGAGAGGTTATTTAGGGTGTTGTGAGCAGTATAAGTAAAATATCCAGATTAAATTTAAAAAGAAAGGATTTCATCTAGCTTTCAGGGTTAATTTCTGACAGCAAAATCCTTTGGGTTATAAAATGTTTTTGAAAGGAAGCAGCAGAAAAGTTCTCATTTAGGAAATCAAAAGTAAACCAAAGCACAGACTGAGAAAATGATTTGGGGAAATTATTAACTTAAATGTCCCTGGAATCCAGCTTTAAGAACAAAATAAGTCTTTCCCATCTGTACTTTTGATAAAAAATGCTAATTTTTATGTATTTATTTTACAAGACTCATCTTCGTATTCACATGGTGAATAAGTGTTATTTATTTACATTTTTTAAAAGATTGGAGCAACTTTTGATTAGTGCTATTAATTAAAATTCCTATTTTGAGCTAAAAGGAAAATTCACATCAGAAACTAACATCTGGCTACATATAAGAGAAATTTGGTTTTCACAGGCAGTAAACTGCCCCCATGCCTCTTGCTTATATACTAATTGCAATTTATTCTCTATTAACTAAAGATGTTAGATTTTCTTTTGATGTTTAGTGTAGAGGTTTTGAAGGATGTTGGATGGGGACAAGAGCATCAAAGGGCTCTGCTTACCTACCAGATACCCAAGATCACCCACACTCTTCCAGCCGTTGCCAACAGAGGATGTGTCTGTAGGGAGGCTGTAGTTTCTAGGTAACAAAACTATTGTCCCTAAAAGATTTTGTGATGCAGACAGAAATGGTGGGAGTCAGTTCCATGCAAAGACACTTGTGTTGAGGATTCTGATTTCCCACTGCTATCAGTTTATGAGATCCAGTTAATTAGCCAAGGGGAGTTGGAGAGGGGTTTAGCTATCAGCCACTATATGTCAGCTTCAGGCTGGACCAAACCATTCCCTCTGCTCCACAGTGTAAGGCCAGGGGATTTCAGCTGCTTAAACAAAGTCCTTCAGTATTGTTTGGGAAAATGTAGCCTGCCTTTGCAGTGGGAGGGAGTACAGGAATATGGGAGCAGCTCTGCAAGGAGAACCACTCATGTGCTGTGGTCCCAGTTGTGCGCTGTGAACATCCTGCGGGTTAGGAGGCTCTATCCTAGTCTTGCAGACTGAACACACTTTGGGGGAAGAGGATGTCTTCTGTGTCAGATCTATCAGAAAAAGGTACAGCTTGTGGGCTCTGAGATGGCTCCCCATGCACAGTGATGCATGGGAAATAGGAACAACGTGGGGTTGCATCACATGTGCACTTCTGATCCAAACTCTAATGCTCAAATGTATATACAGACCTGGTGTATCTCACTAGACCTTCAGCTGCTGTTCCAGAAGGATGCAAGTCTTTAATGAGTCCTGTTTCACATCTTCTAGTCCTGTGTGAATGCCCCAGGCATCTTACTGACTCCAAAGCTGCAGAGTGCACTTGCACTTAGTCAGCCGGCCTGTAATCCCGATCTCTACTGCATATCATGTAGATTTCTACACTAAAGGTAGACATGTAAGTTCAGGATTTGTTATCAATTTCCCAGTTCCATAAAGTGAAATAGACTGAAGTTATAAAATTCAGTCTCAGTCTCTGCTCATGTTAACAATGAACTTTCAATTGCAGCAGCTGAATCTTTTTTTCCGATGTTTCTGGCATTGCTGATTGTTTCTAGGTTCACTTCATGCTCTAGTTTCACATACTTCATTTTTCATTTATATTCATGTTTGAGTAATGTAATATTTATACATTTGGTCTTGGCATCCAGTGAATACTAACGATAGTTAGATGTTCTCTCAGTCCCAGAAGAACCAGCAAAGAATTTTGTAAATTACACGTTGCTTATCACATAAAATCTCAGACAAGTATTTGGCTGTGTGTCAAATGCCTCTAGCTCACAATCGTAAAATTAAACCATGGAAGGTTTGGAAGTGCTGTTTTCTGCTTTATTGTAGACCAATATTTCCAGTTTTCTTTGCTGGTAACCTCATGGTCTTTGTTTTATCCAGCATCTAGTAGCCACAGTCTGGAGTGAACTTTGGTAGTTAGTCTTGGCTGGCGTTTGGGAGGGCTTCCTTTACAGAGACTATAGTATTATTTTGTTCTTTAGGTGGATGTTCTCAGAAAGAATGATGAAAAACAGGTTGGTGTAAAAGTAGCTGTGCAGACAAGACCACATCCACTGTTAGCATCCCCAGTCTGGTACGTATCCTCACAGTAATATGGGGAAGAAAAGATCCTCACCTATACTTAAATCAAAGACATATATATATATATATATATAAATATATATATATATAACTGTATAGGATGAGCCATCTTATAAATAGGGACACTAATCTGTAAATGTAAATGCTGAATAGATGGTGTGAATGCTAATTGACAAAAGCAGACTGATAACAGCTCCTTCCAAACAATTACAGTTTGGATTTCTCGTTTTGTTGCCCTTTCATTTTCCTGTACCAGTTTGGCCAAATTTAGAAATATATCCTCTGAGAGAAGGCAGGTCACCACCCCTCCCTCACCAGGTTTGGGAAAAAATAAATTCTCCTCAAAGGAAAGTGAAAGAGATAAAAACTATTTATTTAACACACAGGAAAAGGATAATAATGCTAAATAATAAAATCTCGCTGTGGAGAAAAAACCTGGGAAAGCGTTAGAGTCCTCCCTTTGGTCTCCTCGGAGCTGGGGCTTGGCCCAGGGCCAGGCCCTCTGTGCCCCGTGGAAAGTCCTCCTGATGTGCTCTGATATTGGAGTGGTCCAGCAGAAAAGGGAGAAAATCTGGAATTCCAGGGAAGGAAAAACAAAGTTCAACTCTCAGTCTCTCTCTGGAGAAAAAGAAGCTGAACAACTGGCCAAAAGCTGACTGGGCAGCCGCAAGCCGGGCGCTTCCTCGCTCCCCTGCTGCAGCTGGGGAAAAAAAAGTCGCTATCTCGGTGTGACCTTGAACAAGCTGCAAACTGCTTTGAAAAAGTTTTGCTCAGTTTTTCCTTTCCCCTCTCAGGCTCAGTTTAAAGGCATAGAAAGGCATAAAAAATAAATCCTGGGCATAGGGCAGTGATATGGGATACACATCATAAAGTCACCCCAAGACAACGTTCATTGCCATGGGAAAAATCCATCTGCTGACAAATGACTGTTGTAGGGTGAGCTGAAGTGATAAGAGAAACTCAGAATGGTTGAAACTGTGCCGTGGTCTGGTTGACATGGAGGTGTTCAGTCATAGGTTGGACTCAATTATGTCAGAGGTCTTTTCCACCTGATTGATTCTACAAATTGATAACAAGTCGGGGGGATTTAGCTGAGGGTTAAGCAGTCACAAACTGATTCAAGCCTTCTTCAGAGCATTGGATCCAAATGGCCACTCCGTTCTGTGGCCTGTTAACTAACTGCTGGTTTTTTCCCATCTCTTGATTGTAGAAGGTATGACCCATGCTTCTCTTAATCTCCTATATATTATAGCTATCAGATCAAACTGCTGGTAAAAATGAAGTGTAAGAATATTTTGCACACAGCCTGACACGCTAAAGTACCTCATTAAATGACTCACTGAATATAATATGAATTACTCCAAATGCTGGTGAAGCTGAGTCAGCTGATCCAGTAGTTTATAAATAGCACAAATACCTTTGCTTGCTTTCATGCTGTCTCTAGCTATTACAGTGCATTAAGATCAGATGCATGTTGCTTTTCTCTGCTATTTGGATTATTCAGTCCATTAAGACACAGGAGTGAGAGAGAACATCATGAGAAGTTTTGTGTCGATACTGCTGCCAGGGAAACACTTTTTATTTCAGTGCATGGGACACTGGTGTCACTTTGAGCCTGAGTTGCAGAAAGACAATTTCAGAAGAAGATATCAGGGATGTAAAACAGAGTTAAGGAAATCCTAAACTTTCATTTTAAAGAGAAAATGAGTTATAACAGTTGTTTCAGAAGCATCCTGAATGACCTGAAAGTTTGGGGGTTTTTTAATAAATCTGACTAGAATTTTGAAGGGAATGTTACAGATGAAAGATAGGAGAGACTTCTGTGTCTCTCCAGACATGTCTTAGATAATAACCCATATGTTTTTCTGTACATGCATCATTGTGGTGCAGCACCTTTTAAGCAGAATGGTGAATAACTATCTGGAATGACAAGGAGTATTTCCATCCCTCCAGAGCTGTCCTCTGCTCACAGGTATCTGTACAAACTCATTTGTATCCCCAAATGCCTGGAAGGGTTACCTGACTTAAACTAAACAGACTTTAAACATTCTATCATTTAAACAGCTTTTTAGGCCACATTTCTTTTAAGACAATCTTTATATGTAGTTTGTGAAGCACAATAATTATGAATTTAGAAATGAAAACTAGAAAAAATGCAAATAAAGTCTATAGCTATAAAGTCTATATAACATGAGAAATTTCATCACTGGATTGCCTTATGTCATTTAAAACTCATTTGATATTCTCATTTTGATCAGATCTTCCTGAGAATTAAACTATACATAAAAGGAAATTGAAGCAGCGCCAGTAAAATGATTCTAAAAGTAATATTTGTTCTCCATTCTTTAAGGGGAGGAAGCATTGAGAGCAAAGAACCACTGCAACAATAAAGTTGCAACATCCTCCCACCTCCTATGAGGAATTGGATTATTCAGCTGGTGGCTGGATAAGTAATGTGTAAAGTGCTCTTTTCAAATTACAATATTTGTGAGATTATGATTTGTCTCAAAAGAATTTAACTATATGCATTTCTTATTTAGAGGGGATTGGATTTTAAAAAAAGGATTCATCAAGATTGATTTTATACCTTAATTATATTTAAAATAGACACAGGAAAGCAATATAACTGCAGGGCAAGAAAAAATCTGTGCTGGTAGGGGCTGAACTAGATAATACTATGTGTTTTTTCTGCCACTCATTTGTGATGTTCTAGTCATTAAAGCACCTGAGAGATGAATGGTACTAAATACATAAAAAGTTTTGAGTGATCCTTTGGAACACTAAAAAGCACAAAACTTTTTAGAGAGAGTTGGAAGTGCAATGAATCCTAAATAAAACTAAACAGGTTCCCAACATCAAAGTTTGCTGTCTTCACATTGGTTTTATCTCCTTCTTAAATTTCTTCTTTCTGTTGCCCACTCACGAGAAGTAGAAGCCAGTTTTTCATGGATGAGTATTAGAATCAGGTTACAGTGTGAGAGAATTTTATATGTTCAGGTTTTTTTCAGTTATTTTGAGAAAACTGACATTTGTCAGTTACATTTATTGATGTGTGATTGACACAGACTGTTTTAACCATAATCTAGAATGGTGTCTTCCTTAACAAGTCACATTAAATAGACACAAACAGTACATCAGTGTAGCTTTCAGCAGGTCAAGAGGATTAAAAGTCCAATTCCAATCTTTCTTCCACCACAGCACATATTATAGCTGTAACCAAATGTCTGAGTATGTTATGACCTGGATGAGTGTGCAACTAGATGAGTGGAAACTGGATATAATTTATTATATTATTTATGGATATATGCATATTTTTGGTATTTTATTAAAGATTTTATTTAAATACATCATGTATGATGAACAGCTAATTGTTTTGGTAGCTTAACTAGGGGTCAAAATATCTAGGGAGCTTCTGTAATGTGGGATATTAATAAAAGTCTTGATAAGAACATGCCTCTTGCTTGAACACTTGAAAAAAGATTATTAAAGTGAGTGTGAGGAATCATATTTACATTAGTTAAAATTCAGATTAGTTGAAATTTGACTTTGTGCTTCCTTGGTCAAGGTTACAGTGTTTCAGTGGTCTGTGATGCATTCACTATATTGTATATCATTTATTCTCCAGTTCTAAAGCTGTAGAGGTAACTAATATCATCTCATGTATCATTTTTGCTCCAGCAGTTTGTCATGCAGTTTCTGTCAATAACAGGATGGAAACCATACCTTTATACATACAGAGATTTGTTTGTTTCCTAAGCTTGTGATACAGGTCCTCCTGTTATGTAAACTTGTGTATCTCCAGCTGTCTTGAAGGTTTCTCAGTCATAATGACTTATTAGAAAGCAAAATATTTCAATAAAGTATTTTTCTGTCTGTGTTAGCTTGTTAAGCTTAATTAATTTTGTTCTCACAGCTCCTTCTGTGAAACAGCCCCACAGACATCTTTCTTGTGCTTCAGTAGGTATAAAATTGTGTATAAAAATTGTTTTTCTGATAGGCAGACACCATAGCTTTCAGGGTGGTTGTATACTACACAGTCTTAGAAACCAAAATCCAAACGTGGGAAGAGATGTTTTACTGAGTGGGGGGCTGGTTGCTAAAAGGCAGATGACCAGTTTTGGATTAGAAGAGCTAGTAAATGATGGTAGGTTGTAAACATGAAGGTTTTTTTATGAAGGAATGATTAGTCTGGGACACATTTATGCAGGTCATGATTTTTTTTTTTTTTTTCATAATTGGTGGTACCTAAAGAGCATAGCAAACCACATTAAATGGGTGTGAGCTCCTGCTCTGGTGTTAGGGCAAAGAGATAAGGTGTCTGTAGACTAGTAGGACCTGAGAGGTTACATCATCTTTGTGTATGAAGCTGCTTGAAGCTCTCCTGGCTGTCTCTGTCCAGTTGTAGTGCATGCAGTGCAAGCAGGAAGATGAAAAGTTGGAGAGGAATTCATAAGAAATGTTAAAAGTCAGACTTGAATCTGTTTGGTTTAGCACAATAAAGGGGAAGGGGTGACTTTGTCACATTTTTCAAGTATTTCTGCAGTGTTTGTAGAAACAGATGCCAGGTAATAGATAGTTCTTCAGTCTCGCAGCCAAAGTATAATACAATCCCCTGGCTGTAACTTGAACCTGTTCAGATTAGACATGAAGCACACATTTTTAGCATTGGAGGCAAATAATGAGATACCCAGGGTTACCATTTATTAAATTTTTTAAACTAGGGTTATTTTTTCTGGTCAACAATTCAAATGCCAGTTAATTCAGGGATGGATGTGTTCACACAGGTACAATGTTATGTTACAGTCTGAGAACCTGGATATTATCCCCTCTTTCCAATTAATAAGACTCCTACAAGGAAGAAGAGAGGTGGCTTGTTTTGAATCACACTAGCTTGTGCGGAATGCTGCTACAGGATTCCAAATGTCAACAGGCTGGAGAGGTCAGAGTTGCAGTCACCCTGAGGCAGTAGTCCTTTTTTGTCTGTGCTCAGGCCACAGGTTGAGCCTTGCCTGGTGCAATGCTGTTGCAGAGCATGGCAGATGAATCTATTTCTGGCACCTTCCTCATTCACAACAGATGGGGCCATCTAATAGTTTTGGTATTCGCCAGCAGGACACTGTGGGAGAGGCACTTCTGTGCACGAAGAGATACCCTGGCTGTGCTTAGGGATTGTGGGGTTAGTGGCATTGCCAGAAGGCACTGTGTGGGGTGCAGGCGTGGCCCCTGCACCCCAGCCAGCTTTTGGGAGCACTGCTGTGTGCCTGGAGCTGTGCAGGTGCCTTTACACCCAGGTCTGATCCAGCTGCTCTGCTTGGGCATTGCATGGCACATGGACCGTGTGCACGTGAGGTTCTGGCTGCTTGGCAACTGCATAATAGGGCTGCCCCAGAAGAACACACTGTCTGTTTAGTCTGTAAGTGTAAAATATCCATTTTAAATCTGCACAGAACATTGGAGCACTCTCTGTTTTTATAACACCAGAGGTATTTGGCACTGTCAGAGCAGCACCTCCCCAACACAGTAGCAGTGCCAGAGGTGTCTGTCAGACTGTGGCTGCACAATGCATTGACCCCTTCACCCAGTGAAAGCTCCCTCAGATTTTCCTCCTGTCCTTCCTGTCCTGTTCCACTCTGTAGAGAGCATAATCAGCCAGGAAATTGTTTCATTTTCAGTCAGTTTAAATAAGTACAAATGGTTTGGAAACTAAAAATTCACAGTGTGTATAGGAAACAAGTGTAAGTTTCAGAGCATGTACAGGCAACACAGTTCTTTAAAAATATGGTTCTTAATCTCAAATGTCTTCTTTTATAATGCATTTGCTAAGAAGCTGTAATCCAAATTAGACAGACAAATATCAGAATGCAAGTATGAAATTGTATGGATAGATTTGCTAAAACAATTCATATTTGACTGTTTTTCTATTCCTTAAAAAAATTTTCAGTTCAACAATTTTTACTTGAATTAAAATGTAATCAGCTGAATGACAAACACCTTCTAGCTTTTCTCAGAGTAAATAGTTCAGCAAGTTAGCTTTTCAGTTTGATCTAATGAAATGGTATGTCAGGAGTAGTAAGAAAAAGGAAATTAACATGTGGCTATGTCTGCTTTTCAGTTAGTGACTGATGTCTACATTGGTAGTAGATAGCTTAAATTTAGCTAAAAAGCTTCCATGAAGAACATTCTTATGCAAGAGGGAAAAAAAAAGGTAAATGCAAGATAATTTTTTTTTTTTTTTAAGTAATTAGTTATCTTCATTTTTCCTGAAAAATAGAGTGAAGTGATTAATCAGCATGGCAATTTATAAAACACGTCACTTGGGTAAAAGAAAGCATCCATATTCATGGCAATCCATACATAACGTTCTTCAAATGAAGTCTGTGAATGGATTTTGTCCAAGGGTTTCTAGCCACCAGGTAATTATCTTTTAAAACTGTCTCTCCCATAAACAGTCCTGCTGTTTTGTGAACAGATAGACTGACATATGAGCAGTCAAGGCCAAAACCTCTTTCCAAGTTGCAGAGGTACTGGCAGAATGAAGCAGTCCTGATTGTTTTGCTTTCACATCTACCCAATGCAACTTTGCATACACTTGCTACCATTCAGGTTTCTGGATTTCCAGATAGGCATTTCTCCACTGCACTCAGTGTACAACAGTCTTTTTTTTACAGTCATCTGAAGGACATTGAGTTTTGCATCTGGAAAGCTTTTTTGACTAATAACCTAAAATATCTGTATTTAATCCAGGCTTGCATGAAACTAAAGGAGATTTAGAGATAGAACACAATAGAGTTGGATATTAAGCTAATGCTAGGGTCAAAAAAAAGATTTTTAATGGGTTAAAAGATCCTTACATCCTTTATTGTGCAATATTAGAGTTGGATTCATTATGTCAGTATGACAGCTGGATTTCACTCCTTTGTTGGGGCATTGACAGACGTCCCTCCCAGCACCAGCTGGTGGAGAACTGGCCACCTTGGCTGTTCACTGTTGCTTTCTCCCACCCCTCTCTTTCCTGTAGTTCCCATTTACCTGCCAGAAGAGCAGGTTGTACTCAACAGCCCTCTGGTCTGCTTCAGACAAAATCAGCTAGGAGCACTAGTGTGAGCTATCAGTAAGGATGATGGTCCATAAAAGGGCAATGATGAGGAATGGGGGTCAGGTACAAGTTCCACCAGCCTTGGATTTATTCCAGCTTCCAACACTGCTGCAGTCTAAAAGCTATTTTGAGAACTTCACACAAAATAGGTCTTGCTCAGCAAGATTGGTGAATATAGTGACAATGACATCATTAGTTCTTCTGGACAGAAAATGTGCACAGAAATTCAGCATTTCCAAAGAAAACACTAAAACTTTGTACTAGGGAGGCACTGATGTTAACGCAGCACTGATATGTTAATGCAGCACTTTAACTAATGGCACACAGCAGCAAGTTTTAGGATCATTCTGAATGACATTTTTAATGTGGAACATCCAGCTTAAAAATCAGAACTGACAGTAGCTCTGTAAGTTTTTCCTTGCAGCCTGCTCAGTAATCATCTACTCTTGCCTTCTGTCTAAGGATCTCATTCTTGTGCATTCTCCATGCCTGGGTCACCTTTGATCTTCTGACACTGTGAACCATTAATAGCACGGCTTACACTGTTGATTTCTTTTGTAGTGGTGACTATATATTCCTTTGATTTAATATAAATTTTGGTTATAATATATGTATTACCCTAACAGGGAAAATGTCTGCATCACCTTGTCATTGCACTGATGCAGCTTCAACCTGGCAAATCGGCAGTTCTTGAAACTTTGCTCTTTAGATCTACTGAGACAAGTTCAGCAGTATCAGCTGGCCACAATACCATCAAAACTCTTTAGAACTAAGGAGAGTTTGACAAAATTATTAATTTTTCAATTTTAGCCTGCTATAGCGGTGTTTAGTACAAACAAGCTGGACCAAATGTTAACTATGTAAAAGGAGTATACTATTTTTAGACATATGGAATTATTATTATTAGTATTATTATTTATTAATCTTTGGTCAGCTTGGCTTTCATTTATAGGATTAAAGACACTGATTTTAGCAATGCTGTTTTGGGCCTACATCAGAGTAAGACAGTTCCTTGCTGTGTTTAATCTTAGAAAGGGATTGTTGGCATTGCCCAAATAAATTGTTCTTCGAGGGCCTCTGCATATTCCCACTGGTAGCTCCTAGTGACCTAGGTAGGGTCAAGCTAAGATATGACTCTCACATGTCAGTGCATGAGAAATCTTGCCGGAGCATGATATTACTACTGTGTGCATGTCAATCTCTGGCTGCACAAGTTGCCATCTTTACAGAGTCTAAGAAGCAATACAGGTTGCTCCACAGAGTATCATTATCTTATCTGCCAGTTATTACTTTCTGTAGAGGAACGTACTCATGATTCTACACACATAATTTGCCCACAAGCTCTTAGACTGGCACTAGAGTCCAGAAGGAACTTGTACCTATCAAAACTGGCTGAAGACTGACGTCTTCATGTCTAGTCCCAGTTATGTCTATTTCTTCTTATTCTTTGCTCTTTTGAGAACAGGAATGTGAAATATGGGTCTCAGAACCTGCAGAAACATGGTACTTCAGAGCCTCTGAGAACATGTAAGTTCATCCTTTACACTCTGCTGCATGTGAAGTAACTGTGTAACTGCAGCCCCTTCTTGACTCAAGACCATCCTTGGCCATAGCTGTAAGGGCATATGCCCAGTGCATGCAGATACCCAGCAGTTACAAGGCCAAATTTAAGAAATATTTCCAGGAATTAATTCATAAGAATCCAACCTATTCTGTAATAATGTATCCCAACTTTTAAGAAGGAAAGGTGACAGCATCCTTGTGAAAGTCCATAAGGCTTTGCCAGTCTAGGCAAGGATGATGAGGAAAAATATTTCCTGCCCTGCAAGTGCAGTTGTGTGTTCCTCACTCTCTCTCCTCAGCCTACACTTTTTTGCTCTTTGTCTGTTCCTGCTGCGATTTCTGCAGGTTCAAATCAGAAGCCTTTGCTGTGGAGCTCAGGTCAGCACGAGGCAGAGCACCAGGCACTGCTGTTGCTAAGAGCAGCCTGTCCTCTCCCAGTTGCATGTGTGTGCCTTGACAGGGTCAGAGCGTGATTGAAGAGTGAGAGATGCACAAAAGCGAAGGCTTGAAATTAAATAGTCTTTGAAGCTTTTTCTTAACTAGTCTCACTCTGGCACAGACCCTTGCCTTAGGGGGGTGATCCAGTGGAATAACAATGACCTAAAGCTACTGATCTACCTACTGAAACATGCAGGGAGGAAAATTTATCTCAAAAATGAGCATATGAGAATATCTGGGCTACAAATAAATGTTTTTAAAGGATCTACATTAACATTAAAAGAATGAGGACTTTATTTTTTTTTTCTGACTAAAACTGGAGCTTTTTTCTGAAGTACTGAATGCTACACTGAAACAAAAAAAATGGAAAAATCCTGGGGGGTGAGACCTTCATCTCTCCTCTCATTTATTACTAGTGCCAATGGAGTAGCTGTCCTAATTAAAAAGAACTTGTCCTTTCAACCAGAGGAGCTGAATTCTGATCCAAATGGCCTTGTAGAAAAGAAATTGGTGAATGAAGTCATTACTCTAATTAACATTTATGCTCCTGATGTTAACAACGTACTTGTGAAAGGAACCAGTAGCATAGATATTACTCTTTAAACCATGTAAGGGTCTGGCGTGGGTACTGATTTTAATTGCCCTTTGGTTATCAGTTTAGACAGATCGGCTGGGGGTAATTGCATTGTAAATCAGATGTCTCAAGAAATTCACTAATGAGCTAATGAACGGTAGTTATTTGTGAGATGAAGCTGATAATGCTTATTTAGATAAGTGGTGTACTTAAGTGTTCTGTGTTCCATATGGAGAGACGTGACCATTCAACAGTTACTAGGTTACAATGTCTTAGCTGTTACTCAGTCTATTCCATAGTTTTATCTTCCATTTTCCAGGATTAGCCCAGTCCCTGTGCTTTACACCCCTAAGATGTTTCTGTGATTTGTAATTCACAGAACTGTAGTTTGGAGCCCTGCATTTCTATTTGACTTTGTTTATATATTTCTTGTCTCCCTTAGCATAAATCATAATGACAGCCTAATTGGTTTATATTTCTGAAGCAGTTTGAAATGTGAAGTGTTGCATAAATGTTCAAGGTTGTTATTACTTTGTGACTCTTCCCAAACATTTTCTGTCCAGAATGAAAATTAAAGAAAAATTATTTGCCATTTACAAGAGTAAATATAGTGAGTCTTCTTGTAAGTAATCACTCAAAGATCACCAAAAAAACCCCTTTGTTTCACAGAATTGCACTTTTTAAATGCTTGAACTTTGCATTTCCTTCATAACACAGTAAGTCCATTAGCTTCAGAGGTAGTATTTGATTTACACTTGTGCAAAAGGAGAATCAGGTCCTTGATATCTGTGAGAGGGTAGTTTCATGGTGGAATTAAGGTTGTGGAAAACACAGGTCTTCTCTGAAGATTTAGCTATAATTAAAACATTGGGACATTTTATAAATGTAGAATTTGGGATTATGACATGTTTATTTCACAGGAGGGAAATGCATACTTGTACCAGTCTTTTACAGATTGGAAGATTCCTTCATTCACAGATGCTTAGTTTACCTAAATAATTTACATATACCAAACTGATTTTTCTTTTTCCATAGAGCACTAAGCCTTCAGCTTCTTCATAGGACCAGGTCAGTGCTTAGCATTACCAGAGAATTTTTATCAGGTGCAGTTTTCAAAAAATAAAGTCAAAACAAGAGAGGTGCATTTAATTTCTTATGTTGCTTCCGCTGGCTCACAGGGCAGAGACAAGAGGTATCCATGACAAAGTAGAAAAGTCTTTTACCCCAGAATGGATTTTAGGATCAGAAAAGAAGCAGGCAGGCAAAACAAGGACAGCCAACAAAAGGTAGCCTGGGGCAACACAGTGTGTCAACGAGAAAGAGAGAGATAAGAAACACTTGGACAGTTGTGCATGTTGGCTTCAATCTGTAATGACTGTGCAGACCACACATCAAAAGCATTTGGCTGTCCTTGACAGAGAAGGAAAAGAGCACAGATTCTTCAGCTACCTCTTTTTTTTTTTTTTTTCTCCCCCACAGTCAACCTGGTGAATAGAAATTCATTTACTTTACCTCTGTTTTTAATTATTTGTCTGATGGCTTCAGGCAGTTATTAGATACATCTTTGAGAGATAGTGAAAACTCTTCATCTTTTTCATCTTCAGCTGCTCTTTCTGCTGTTGGTCAGATGGATCTACAACTCCCACTGTTTTAAACAACATTTCTATTGTATCTTTCTAGTGTAAATTAGGGGAACGCTGCCACCATCCACTCCAATAACACTTAATTCAGTCCCCACTGGCAGCTGCTGCATTTCTGCAGTTCTGGGCATGCAGAGACCTCTATGACCTTGGGACCAAAGTGTCTCTTGGTGCCTAAATTCTGTCAGAGTCGATAAATGAGTGGAAAGCACAATTTACCCCACTTCCCCAGCAGTCCTATCCATGCTCAAAAATTGTGTAATAAGAGCTGGCCAAATGGCAAAATGCCCAGGCGCTCATGGTAGTGATGACACTTTCTTTATGATCTCTGGCCACTTTCTTGGTTGCCTCATGTCTGAAGAAAAGAATCAGTGGAAGGTCAGAGTTTATTTAATGTCTCACCTCGCCATCCCAGTGAGTGCCCTAGCTCCTGAATGACAGTGACCCTCCATTCCTTCTTTTGGGAGAATGACATTGTGAAGCTTGTAATTTGTGGGGCCTGAAGAAGAGCAAGCCAAAAGTTGCCTCATTATACAGCTTAGGAGCAAGAATTAGGAGAAAAGGCTCATCAAGCATGATCAAGCTTTCTTCTTACAAACTTCAGAACTCTTTCTTTCCCTATTTTTTTTTTCTACTAATATGTAATAAACTCACCTCAGGCAATATCAATTATTTCATTCCTCATTATCTATTAGTTTGTTTTTAATCTGAGATTTTCTGAATGATTCAAAAATAATTAGTTTTTAAACCTTCTTTTTTCTTCCTGGCTGAAAGTTATGTTATAACAGTGGTAGGTTGTGTGGTTTTAGAACAGGTTCTTGGGACTGTGGATTGCCTCATGATAGATCTTTATGTAGTAGCTGAGCTCTGGAGGAGCTAAAATGTCTTGTTATAGCATAGGACCTCATTGGCAGTAAAGTTATTGATTAAAACTCACATAAGAAAAGTAAAGCTCTAGAGCTCGGCCATCTCAGGAGCAAGGTGGTTGACAGAAAATTGAGGTAAAAAATACCACGTCAGAAAGAGTTATCCCACTGGCTTTAAGGAAAACAGAGAACACACAATCTCCATTAAGTGTTAGTTATGGCTTAGTATTTTGGATTTATAAAGCCAAATTACCTTAAAAAAACCCCTGAGGATTTGCACTAATATGGCAAAATAACAATCTGTTGATGAAAGCAGAATTTATGTATATTTTTTTATCTGGGTTTTTTTTTTTTTGGAAGTTTGTTTGTTTATTTTTTTGTACCTGGAATCACTGTGAGTCTCTGAGAAGTATTTTTATTTATTCTGACAACTCCTTAAGGGAAGATCAATGGGGAACATCTGACTTATTCATGTTGTGCGAGATGAATATCCAGGACAATCTGTGGATGCCTTTTTAGGCACAAAAAGAAAGGATTCCCTACATACCTCTCCAGTTGGCAAGATAACTTTCTCTGGTAGCAGCTTGAACAAATGAATACAAAAACTGATTGATTACAGGGATCTCTTTTCTTCCTCAGGTTTGAAGAAAATGTCAGATGAAATTAACAGTCTAGAGTGGCTCCACGAGGTTGTCAAGGTAGTTGGAGACATATTTCCAACTATTACACAGAGAAAGTGCCACTGAAAAAGTATAAGGTGTCTATAAACACAGCTTTTAAAAAACGCCTGAAGTCCTATGAAAAAAAGAAAAAGGAAACACAGTACTGATCAAACCAGGGGTGGGGACATTAATGCAGCTTCTTATGTCAGGCAAAAGACAGATCAGACAATTCTCAGGATTGTAAGACCTCTGCAGTATCATTTTTTGAATAAACTTCACCTGCTTCCCTACACATGGCATTTTCAGATAGATCTGTGGCAACTATGGATTGACTTAACATATGGGTAATCTCTCAAAAACTTCTGGTATAGTGACTCTATGTTCTTGAAATTCATTCCCATTTTTAAACCAAAACTTCATCAGAAAAACTTAGCATATCCTTTCCTTCATACCACCTTGTTACAGAAGTATAGTTAATTTGTACAATGAAATGTATTTTATTTTTATTATGGGAAGCTTATAATTTTACTTGCTTTTGTTAGGGCACCTTTGAGTTCTGTAATTTTCTTTTCCTAAAAAAGTCTGGGACAGCACGGTATGCAATAAAGTTCTTAACCACATAATTGAAGATGAGCGCTGCATGCTGTTCTACTCCTTCAGTTCAGTTAATGATTCTTGCTTTGCTTTTTAGCAGAAGGAAGCTGCTACTATACAGTGAAATGTCTACAGTAATGCCAGTATCTCTCTAGAAAAGATATTAATTTGCAAAAAAATGGCTCCCTGATTTGCATTAATCAATAATAAATTTCATTTAACATGATAGATTCCCCTAGACTTACAGTTTTTATTTTTTCAATCCTTCTGAAGCTTCAGAAACATTCATTTCTGTGGCCCAGACTGAACTAGATAAAATTTTGTCTAGAAATGTTCTTGGACTTTTCTCATCTTTCCAGATAATTTTGTAAGGTGTAAAACCATGTAGGCACTACTGTCAAAAGGGAGGGACTCTGCTGCAAGCTGTTCTCTAATACGACAAAGGATTTTTACTTCTACAAGAATCTTAGCCATAATATATAAAATATACAAGGGGAAGCAGAAAATCTTATCATTTGCTAAGCCTAAATCTTTAAATGAAGGCAGAAAGTAATAGCATGATTTAGTGTGTTGGGACCTTGGTCATTAAAGGTCTGAATCATGTCCTCTATCATTAGTAAGCTTAAAGGTGTCTGGACCTTCTTGTAAAGTCAACAATCAAAACCCAAGTATGCTTCCAGAAGTCAATTAATCCCATCTAAGATCACTACCAGGGCAGATGTGGGGAGAAAGCTCATTATTTTAGACAAACTTCTGAGCAGGAGAAGTGAAATTATCTAAAACCCCACTCTCTGTAGCACTTCGGGATCATACACATTTAGGGACAAGTGATTACGCAAGGGTCCCATCCAGACAACAGCCAGCTCACCACAAAAGAGATAAGTGTGGTGGGGAAAAGTGTCTTGGTATCTGTGCTGAGCTGCATCAAAGAACACACTGTTTAGGAATTGAACCATGTCTATTTTCTGGGAAAGCAGGGGTTTCAGATTATACTACTGCTTTTTAGAAGATAAGGTCAGATGACAGAATTGCTTTAAAGTGTGCAGGACACTATAAAACAGTTACTAATATATTTATCAAGCTGTATTGTTGTGTAGTCTTGTTCCAATAGCCTGCATTCATACCTCTGTGATTCCTTCTTGTAAAGTCCAAATTCCATTTTTTATTAACTATTCGATCCTGTCCCTTTGTCCATGATTTTCCTTAAGTCTGTAAGAATAGCCTTTTCAAGCGTTATGTCTAGATTTTTCGCTTCTGGTACACTGTGCTCAGCAGAAGATCAAATTATGAAAGTTAAAGGTCATTTCATATTTGCAGGTGGTTGTGATGCCTTTTTCTGATCTTAAAATCAAGAGTCAAACATGGTTAGAAGGGGAAAAGGGATTTTACCTTGGTATTTTTTTTAAGGATCCTTAGGTTCATACATCCAGGTCAAGTGCACCGAAATGCAGACCACAATGCACACCCCCAAAAGATCTGGAATACCATTATAGGTTTTACTAATTAGCATATCTATCCAAGATTCCCCAATGAGAGGCTCAAGTGAGCCCCCGTCCCCAAGGAGCCTTCCCCTGGATGGTTCTATCTTGATTTACAGAATATGTTCTGGAGAGGACCTTGGGGTCTGGGGCACACTGATCCCTAGCTACAAAGCTTCTAAAATGTTTAGTCTCTCAGCTTGACAAACAAGTCCAAGAATGTAGGCAAAAAGCACTAAGAATACAGAAGTAAAAAGGTATAACAGGGGTATAAAAGAAAAGGCAAAAAATCTTCATGGCATCAGCTGGGAGATGTGTGATGATGTGCAGTGTGTGCAGCACACTGCTGCATCTGATAAGCAGCGCTCTCTGTTCTAGGCCATTATCTAAAACTGATCTGTTCTGCTCTTCAGAAAGAAGTACAAACTTGAAGAATATTTGGGAGAAATAAGGTCAGGACCTTAATCTTAGTGGAATCTTAAAGCAAGATAGTTCCCTCTCTGTAGCCATCTCCACCTGGACTTAACACGGGATGGTTTATAGTTACTTTATCTGAAAGGTATTTACACCTTCAACCCATGGGATTCCCACATCTGACAGGAGAACTGTTATTTCTCAGCTGTGAGAGATTTAGTGCTCAAGAGGATTGTATCTGTTCACATGGTTTGGTCTTGGTAGAAATTGAAGGGATGATGAAAACAGTTCAGGCACTACCTGATTTTGTAAAGGTGAAATTGTTCTTTCTACTTGCTTCTTGTACTCTTACACAGAGCTTTAGGGATTAGTCTTGCATAGGTGCCTAAACTTGTAGATGGGAAAGCAGCTAAAACATTAATTAGCAAAATCTAAGGAACACAGAGTATTTATAGGATAAAGCCACCCTAGTACTTAAAAAGGTGGGAGAAAGAAAAAGAATAATTAAGAGGAAAAGCAGCTATGTAAAATGGAGCTATGGAAACAGTGATGAAAAAAACTTAGAAGTCTGAACTCTATTAAATACACTAAAGTGTAAAGTGATATCTCTGAGGAAAATATGTTTTTAAAAATGAGAACTAACTTATGTATGCCTTAATTTGGGGGTCTTCAAAATTTCTGAAAATCAGAATTGTTTTAAACCATGCCCTATGCATATCTGGTGTACTCTATCACCACCTTAATTTTGCAAAAGTTCATTTGCTACTGATATTTATCTTGAAAAATACCAATTAATAAATATTAATAAATACCAATTAATAAATAAAAACCAAACGCATTTATCCTTGCTTATACAGTCTTCCCCAGTCTGTATGCAAAAGTGATGTCCTTATTGGGGGCAGTTGGCATCCAATAGTAAGAGAACAGCAGTTTTGTCATGTTGGAAGGTTTGACAGCCCGTCTTGTCTCCATTGCTGTATTTGTGAATTTAGAAACTTCCTCTGCTGTTGCATTCACTGGGGGCCAGAACACTCTTGGGCAAAAATCCACAGCTATAATTAGTGATTTAATTTTAATGTAGATGAATAGACAATCCTGAAGCCAGTAATTAAAATGTCATTACTTGACACAGAAGTTAGCATATTTGCCTAATGTCTGTTAGCAGAAGCTGCAGAGACCAGCCCAAATGAGAATTTTGCCTGGGGAAGAGGCACAGCAACTCAAGGCATCAAAACTCCCCCTGCCCCTGGGAAACAGCTGGACAGGCCCTGCCAGAAAACGGTGAAGTGTTTTTTGGGAATGCACAGGCAATAACTCTGACCCCTCTGTTCTAGCAGAATCCTGAGGTGTCCAGAAAGTATTTCTTTCGAGTAACTTGATTTATAGCCTAAGCCAAATGCAGTTAGGAAATAGCAAGGGGAGAAAAAACAGACTTTGTAACAAGTAGCCTTGGGGATGTCTGTATCCAACAAGTATGGAATTAGTTCTGTGTATCATGTGTAACTCATTCAGACAGCGTTCCCAGAGTAAATAAATTTTAATCTGTATTTTTAATTCAGACTTTAATTTAACAGCAAGTCTCAGAGAACTAAGAAATCTGGATTCAGAGGCTTAGTTTAGTGAAAGAAGAGCAAAGACATCTCTGGGATCTTCAGTCTTCTGTCAAAAATAAACTAAAAGTAGCCACAAAGAGAAATGAAAAGTAGCCTCAAACATCATAGTAAAGTATAACTTTGCATGTGAATATTTCAGAGAAAACAATAGAAGTTAAAAGCTGTTGTTGAAAAACATAATTGCGAATCTATGTTTAATAACTTTTTTAATCTAAATTCTGGGAGATCTGAACTATGACGTTTCCTATTTCTTTGCCATTTTAATGACACAAGCTCGTGAGTAAAAATATTATCAATGTAAATCTAAAATCTAAAGGCTTCAGAAGGTTTCATTTTTTAATTCCACTTTCTTTGGAGTCACAGTAAGAGTTCTGCAACTTTAATCCATCAAGCAGCTTTGCAAAACCATCATGAAAATGTATGAACCCAAGAACAAAATCTACTCACCCAACCTTACAGCAATGATTAAAAAAAGCCCTAATTATAGTATAGTCACCCATCAAAATAAATTACTCAGGGTGAGTGGGTAAAAAGAAGTTTGCTAGACTTCCTTAAGGAGGTGGTAATTGTCTTGGATTTTGTTAAAATACATCACTAATTATATTTTAACAAAGTCTATGTACTCTTTTCCTCTTTAGTAATTTTATAAGATGGTTGTAAGAATACTGAGAAAGGGATTTTTCAGTTTTAGAATATTCTATACTTGTGTGTTTTTACTGCAGAACAAAACAGACATACAAAAAATGCTCTTAATTACATATACAGACGATCAGAAATGTTAGAATAAAGTGATTTCGTAAGAAGATGGCAATCAACTGGACATACTTCTATGGCAAAGTGATGTGTGAGCACAGTGAAGTGAGAGCATGGTGGTTCTGCATGGTTCATGGAAGTCCACAGAATCTGCATTTAAGAATTCCTTTCTGTCTTTGACATCCATTGTATGCAAATGATGCTCAGGAAAGTGGTTGAATCACCATTCCAGAAAGCGTTCAATAAATTTGTAGTTGTGGCACTCAGGGACATGGTTTAGAGGTGAACATGGCAGTGCTGTGTTAACAGTTATATTGATGATCTTAGAGGTCTTTTCCAATCTTTAAAATTCAGTGATTCTAATGCTAAATCCTTCAGAGAAGATGTCTGCAGCCCATATTCGTGGGATGTGTTGACCAGGAAAACTTCAGACAAAATTTGAAAGACTACCACCCACATATGATCTTACCCTGCTGGTTATACTGCCATTGTGTTGGGCCTGTCCTAAACAATACCAAAACCATGGGTTTGTTTTCTTGCTGTCTTCTAGAGGTTAGCAGAAGCCTATGCTGAAACTTACATCCAAAGAATGCACAGGGTGTGGACTCCATATGGCAGCAGCCTTGAGCCTGATGTCCCAGGGTTTGCAGGCTTGGGATCGCCATAGATGGAGATTTTTTTTTTAGCCACTTCGTGGATGATTGCTTTACTTAATACCAATTAAATACTCCATCAGTTAAACACTTAAAGCTAGGCAGGGTGAATATAGGCCATAATAATTCATTTGTAGACTCCAAAGCCGGTTAAGTCAAAAAATAAATATCTTGTTATTAAAAGACCATTGATTTTCATAGAATCATAGAATAGTTTGAGTTGAAAAGGATTTTTAATGGTCATCTAGTCCAATCCCCTTTAATGAGCAGGGATATCTTCAGCTAGATCAGGTTCCTCAGAGCCTTGTCCAAGTTGACCTTGAATGTTTCCAGGGGTGGAACATCCATTACCTCTCTGGAAAACTTCTTCCAGTGTTTCACCATCCTTCCAATAAAAAAATGCCTATTATCGAGTTTGAATCTATCCTCTTTTACTTTAAAAAACCCTCGTGCTATTGCAACAGGTCTTTCTAAAAAGTCATCCTTATAAGCCCCCTTTAGGTACTGAATGGCCACACTAAGGTCTCCCTGGAGTCCTCTCTTCTCCAAGATGAACAACTCCAACTCTCAGCCTGTCCTCATAGGAGTGGTGCATCATTTTAGTGTCTCTCCTTTGGACTTGCTCCAACAAGTCCATGTCTTGTGCTGAAAATCCTAGAGGTGGATGCAGCACTGCAAGTGCTGCATGAGAGCAAAGCAGAGGGGCAGAATCCCCTCCCTTGCCCTGCTGGCCATGCTGGTTTGGATGCAGCCCAAGACACAACTGGTTTTCTGGGCTGCGGGTGCACATGGCCAAGTCATGTCCAGATTTTCTCCTACCAGCACCTCCAAGTCCTTCTCAGCAGGGCTGCTCTCAGTCTGTTCATCCCCAGCCTGTGTTGACACTTGGGCTGCCCCACCCCCGGGGCAGCATCTGCAGTTGATCTTACTAAACCTCATGAGATTCCCATGAGCCCACTTCTGGACCTTGTCCAGGTCCCTTTGGATGGCATCCTGTTGTTCAGGTGAATCAACCAAACCACTCAGCTTGGTGTCATCTGCAAACTTGCTGAGAGTGCGCACAGTCCCACTGGTGATGTCACTGATGAAGATATTAAATACTAGTTCTTCCCAGTATGGACCCCTGAGGGACATCACTTGTCACCAGTCTTCCTCTGGATACTGATTATAAACAGACATAAATTATGAACAGATGCTTCTTGTTGCATGCAGTAGGCTTCTAGTCTTAAATAAATGCAGCCATCTTCTTTTAATCAAATAATAAAATATTCATATTTGTTCACATTATTATTTTATTGAAAATTAAGCTAATTTCTGCCTACCTGAAACTCTCTATACCGTTTTAGTCCATTACATTTCCATATGTACTTGTTTGTGAGCTGTTAAAATATCAAATGTAACTCAAATCTAGGCCACAATTAGACTTCAGAGTACTTCCCCCTAATTTATTATCAATAGTGAGTGATCACAAAAGCAAATATGTAGATGTTTAATGTTCATCATAACATTTGCAGTTATTGTTCTCAAAACTGGAAAATAAGGTTTGTCTTTCATTTCCTAGAGTTGTGGCTGACTCACACAATTTTGACTGATACTTCAGCAATTCAAAGCTGTATAAACAAAAAAGACAGATCAATCTAAATGAGGGTGCTGAATAAGCAGAGGCAGGTGTGTATTTGTAGCTGGGTATTGTTTCATCCCACTCTAAAAATAAGTGTGAAAAGGAATGTGTCTGCTCTGGGCTCAGAATGTGAGTCACACCATAGCTGGAAGTATTCATGCTAAAAGCTTCTGGCTCTGGCACACCTTTTATTTCTGTGTGGTTGTTCATTTTTACTATAATTTCCTAATTCCTCAGCGCTACTTTTAACTTTCCATAACACATTTTTAAACAAAGAGTTTTTCGTTTCTTAGATGAGATCAGTGGAGCTTCAGGAGCAAAGGATGCTCTCAGCAATGACCCCCTTCCTTCACAGCCTGATGGCTCAGGCTGGCCTGGCCCAGGAGCTAAAGGAGCACGTGCTCCTCCACAGCCTGGAGTGCAGACCTGGCACAAAGCCTTTCCTCTCCCTTCTCTGTTCAGAAGGATGGCAAGTGGAGATGTCCACTCTATGCTGCATTTTGGCTCTTTCCTCACAGAAAGGGAGAGCACCTGGGAAGGCCAGGCAGAGGAAAATGTATGTAGGTCAGTCCCTGCAATGGAGCACGAAGTAGAGCACAACATGGGAGACAAATTTATAACTGTGCCCAGTAACTGGGATCACTGGGTGTCGAGCACATCAGTGTAGGCATTGTCAGGACATCTTGTTATCATTTCAGCATGGTGGTTTTCCTGCTCCTTTACTACCACCCAAATGCTCTGTCTTTTTTCTTCCGCAAGGGCTTACCTTTTCTCAGGGAGCAACTTTGGGTATTGCTTCATCATCAAACACTTTATCGATAAAAGTCTTACTTCTTCCCGACATAGGTGAGCTAAGGTTAAGGAAAAAAATAGTAAACTGTTTTGTCCTCCTTATTTCCCCTTTTTTCTGCTTCTTGTGACTTTCTGGCTTCCTGATCTGGTCTCTGTCATCAGAGAAAGCCTACCCAGTAATTTGTCTGACTCTTCCTTGCAGAATCAGGGTGCTGATGAGGGTTCATACAGCTCAGGAGCGGCAAGGGATACTTGGTAATTGTCACTGTGCCATGGCAGCCAAGCCACTTCGGCAGCCAAATCAAATAGGTTGGGCCAGACCATCTTCAGTGTTCAGCTGTACTCAGAACCAGCTGGGAGCACTGAAGCAATCAGGAGCAGCAGCCAGATGGATTAAGCGGTGGTGCTTTTTCTGCACTGCCTGTCTGCTTTGATTCAGGCCCAGCACAAAGACCTTCGCTTAGGCTTAAACTGATCTCTTGACTGTGCAGCGGTGGCAGGTAAGTATACGCACATTTTTTTGAGTACAACAAGGAGGGACCTGAGTAATAGAGCAGCTGCACTTATTCAAATCGAGGGAAAATGTCTCTACCAGTGCCCCTTGGCAGATGTTAAGGCATAAAATGCAAGAACAGGGAAGGTATGCAGAGTTCCATTCTGCACTCCATCAATCTGATTGTATGGGACTCTTGATTCAGAATTTGTACCTTGACATTTAACAGGCTTTCATGGTCTTTTTCATCTATGACTTTGTATAAGTGCTTTTTGACTGCATTTATGATAATGGCAGCATCTGACAGTGAATGCCACTATTCTCTTACGCTGTGTGAAAAAAAAAAAAAAACACTTCTTTTGCTTGTTTAAACCTGCTAATTTCATTGGGCATCCTCTTGTTCTTATGCAGCGGGAAGCCAAGCAGCCATTCATTGATTTTCTAGGCACTTTCCCAGGGTTCTCCTGTTTTTATACATATCTGCCATATCCCCCTTCAGCTGTCCCATTTCCAAGCTGAAAACTCAAAATCAATTTAAGCAGTTCCAAGCTTTAATTGCCCTTCTTTAGTTCCCCCATGTAATTTTTGAGAGGCAAGTACCAGAACAGCAGGCAGTATACAAAAGAGAGGGTACTATGTAGTTTTGTATAGTGCTATAAAGGTGTTGTCTGTTTTGTGCTCCATTCATTTTTTAAAAAAACTTCTAACTGCTGTTTTTTCTGACTGCCAATGAGCATGGGATTTATGTTTTCTTCTAGTAAGCTTTCCTTTTTTTCTTTTTTTTTCTTTTTTTTTCTTTTTTTTTCTTTTTTTTTCTTTTTTTTTCTTTTTTTTTTCTTTTTTTTAATAATTCCTTTTTAAAAATTAAGTACAGTTGAAATTATTTATTTGGTGTTCCTTTTGTACCTACAGGAAAATAAATTTCAGTACCTTATGATTTGTGTTTCAACAATAACCTGTTGAACCAGCCCTGGCCTTGCTCAGGGAAGATGAAAAACATCAGAGATTTTCCAAACTTCATGGCAACAAAAGTTACTGTTTTTAAATATTTAGTCTCTATATTTTGCCTAGATATGACATTTGCCAAGGTTTTATGAGAGTCTCCCATTAGCTCTAATGTCCTAACTCTTAAATAAGGAATTTTAAGACACTGAGAACCTCTTCTTGATAAAAGATACAGTTTACATTGATTCTAATTTTTCTGTAATGGAGCATAGCTCCTTCATTGAAATTACTGGATCTCTCATCCTATATATTTTTTCCATTGGAGTTTAACTAATTATTTTGTGAACACTGATTGTATATATGTGTATAGTTTCTTATTTTTATTTGCAGTGTTTTTGCATATTTTTGAATTAAAGGTATAAATCAAAAGGTAGGTAGTAATTAATAATGTAAAACTCACTTTTAAATTAATGGTTATTGGATCATAAAGCACATAAAGTGTTACATTAGAGGACAGAAGTTGGAAATTATACAGCATTTCTAGTTTGAAATTAAATTAGTTAAATCCTCTTTGGCTCCTGATCTTACATGTGCATTTTTTCTTATATTTTTATATATGTGATATTCACTGATTTTTTTTTTAGTGCATTTTATCTGTCTCTCACTAATGCATACAGTCAGTCAAAGTGAAAAAGTGTCCAATATTTTAAAATAACATGAGAGCATCCTTCAGTTAAAACACCTCATCTACTATTCAGGATATTAGCATTACTGCTAATTACTACTGCACTCAATTTTGTATGACAATGACAAAACTAGAAACAAAGCAAAAAAGTCAGGGTACTGCACTTTTAGTTTCACAGTTTGTGTCACACTGGTACTATATGCCTGGGATATATCTGCTGATATTTATGGAATCAATGGAAATCAGTGCATATTTGACAAGTTTTGTGAAGCTTGAGGCCTCTGAGGCACTGATTGAGACTGGTAAAATGGCTTAGGCTGGGGAGTTTTTTTAATTGAGTAATCCTTTTTTCAAAATATGTGTAATTTCAGACATGCAATCTCACCAATAAAGGTAACATGATCTTAGAGCAATACACAAGTAGATTTCCAAGTGAGCACTGTTGGTTTTCAGATACTCTCAAAATAGCCCCTACTGTCAGATCTTAGAAATTTGACTGTGACCAGATCTGATTTTGACATTTTTTGGAGGTACAGTTTTGTGAGTGGATCAATGTAGATTTCCTTTTTCCCCCTTAGACCCCAAATCCTGCTCCCCTGCTCTAACTCCAGCAGTCAGAGAGAGGTCCCACAGTCACCCCTATAGAGCCACAGCTCACTGCCCTACTGGGGCTCTGGGTTAAACCTGCTGCCATTTCACAAAATCCAAAGAAAATCTGTAGTGAGTCAAAGTTTCATTCAAACATCCCTAAGCCCAGAGCGACTGTGAGTGTCATTTAACGCAGTACATTTTTACTGTGTATTGCAATTACAGAAACATCTGTTATTAATATTTTTTTGCTACACTGCTGTGAAAATTTCATTGAGTATTCAGTAGTTGCAAGGCTTTTCAGTTACTTACCTGTATTGAGGTGGTCATGTGGCTGAACATTGTAAATCCTTGGAAATAGACAGGAGTACAACTGCCAGTAGTAATTTTTGCTCTGCCTGCAATATGTATTTTATGATAGTTTACTGTGCATGTATAACATATGCATTTATTTTTGTCATGCCTGTATATGGTTATGAAAATTTTGTCAGTTGCTACTGCTGTTTGATCATACAGAAGTCATAAATGTGGGACAAGAAATTAAAAAATGGTCATAAGGTCTACAAATATTTTCATCAGCTTGATATCCTTACACAGGTGCACCTTTTGGGGGGGCGGGGAGGGGGAGAGGTGGGAGGGGGGAGGTTTCTTAGACCTGGACAGTATTTTTAGTTTCCCATAATGACTGCTGTAAATCTACTTGTAAAATATCATGTTCATTGCACTTCAGTGCAGCTTACAGATGAAAAAAGGATAACTGCATAAATAGCATGTTTTCATCTTTATGTCTTATATTACTATGTTTCTTTCTAGAAAGCACATGATTTTAAAAATATTATTTAATTATATTACTGTTCCTATTTTTAGCTATGTTTTTATGACGAATTTGCTGTATCAGTAAGACACCAATTTTGAGATCAGATGTGCTGGAAATTCAAACATACAGATATTGATAGATAAGATGGAGCCATGGTCCATCTAATCTAATAATCCTTTTGACAGAAAGTAGATGACTCAGAGGAAGTTGCCAGAAATTTCATGAGAAACAACTAGAGGGTAATCTGCCAGCCACCTTGAGTCTTCTCAGAATTCCTTAGTACTTGGAGATAATCTTAAGACCTAAAGCATAAGGTTTCAACTTTCTTTGAAAATATATTAACATTAACTATTCAAGTTTTGATTTTGTGAATAGCAAAAATTTGACAACTATGAAAAACAAGATAGTGTTGCTGAAAACTGCAAATCTCTGAATCATTGGATGATTATTTACTTTCTAAGCAGGTGAGATAATTTGAGGGAGTGAAAATTACATAACATAATAAATAATCAATATTCTTATAATGATTTTGATCCTTAAGAAACTCTTGTTTTGTGGCATAAATGTTGCAAAACTAATTTGTCCTAACTAATGGTTTGAAATAAGAGAACAGCTCTGGTATGCTGCCTATTTGTCAGGTTTTTGGATGAGAGAAATGTAAACTTAACCTGTTATAGTTTCAAAAATTGTTAATAAAATACATGTTTGTGAGCATAATTGGATCACTTGTGATACCACTAAGAAAATTAATTGCCATTTCATGAAAGGTAAATATTCAATTTCACAGAAAACATTTTGAACTATTCTTTATATTAGCTGGTGAGCCAGATCCTACCTCACACATCCATTAATCTAAGACAAAAGAAGCAGCAGCAGCCTGTGTATTTCTGCAATCTTATGTGTTATTCCTTTTCTTTTCTTTGCAGACAACTATTACGGCACTCCGAAGCCTCCAGCAGAACCGGCTCCGTTGCTGTTAAATGTGACAGACCAGATCCTTCCAGGTGCCACTCCCGGGGCTGAAGGCAAACGTAAAAGGAATAAGTCTGTGAGCAATATGGAGAAGACAGGCATTGAACCACCAGAGGAAGAAGAGGAAGAAAGACCTGTGGTCAATGGAAATGACGTGACAGTAACACCAGGTCTGTTCTTCCTTCTTACTTTGCAGTGAGTTTCTGTTATTCAGAGTTCTCAGTTACCTCCTTCTGCAGTGAGAATATGCATGTTCAGGTAAGGATGTTCTTGCAAGAGTGAAAGGCAGGAATCCTGAATATTAGGATTTCTCTGAAGCCTAAAAAAAATTACTTAATCTGCATTTTGGGGAGTCATCTCACCTCAGCTACTGTAAAGATTTCTGTCTCTGAACTAGTCCCTTTGAACCATATGTATAGACCAAGGAGAAAAACACCTTCTTTCTGAGTATGGATTGTGACCTGGTTTAGATTTCTAGGTTAGGAAATCAATCACAAGTGCCTGTTCCTCTCCGTTGACTATAGAGGGAGTCTAGAGAACTGCAATTTGGTCAGATGAGTAGTTTCTGTGTTTCAAGCCTTCTTGTTCTCAAATGGTGACACTCACAAGATTGTTCAGCATTTATGAAATGAACTTTTGTAAATTGTTATAAAGAGTTAGCAATATTGTGGGAGTCTAAAGTCACCACATTAATAAAGTTGTGGCAGTGCCACTGAAACTTAGCTGGCAGTACTATCTGGAGGACCTGTTTTCAGGAATGTTTCAGAGCCTGCATAAAGCTGATAAGGGTTTCAGATGTCTAGTCCTAAAAGACAATTGTTGTTTTATTCCTTGGATCACAGTGCTTCAGAAAAAAAGGGAGTCCATGTAGACTGGTATCTTTAGTGAGAGCACTCCAGCCTTTTCTGAAGCAGGTAATCAGCTTCCCCCTCAACCTTTCAGCAAGACAATACTTTACAGATCTTAATACTTCTTATCCTGAAATAGAATTTAAGAAATGATTTTGTTGTTGTTCGTATAGAAAATTTAAGAATTCAGCTTTTTATGTCTTTCTGAGAAATAATGCTGTGAATCCTTTTGGTAAACTTAGAAATTCAGAAACAGATCACTGAAGTAGAAGTCTATAGTGACAATTATATGGATGAGAAGATAAAATGAAATATTGCAAGTTCTCTAAATGTATACATTACTGTGAAACAAAGTATATCTATTACCTAATCCTCTATGCTCTGTAGAAGGATTTTCATACTGCAGAGTCTATATATACCTTTCTAATTCCTGCTTCATTACAAAGCATATCGAATTTGATATCTTCCCATCCAGTATGATTTTGCTCATATTTTTCTTTAGCTGTTGCCTAACATTACATATAAGGGAAAATTCCTGTGCAGAATCCATCCTTTTCTGCGAGAGGTGTACAGGAGCAGTGGGGTGAGAGTGGGTGTGGTTCTTCCCCTTGGCTCTCCAAAGGGCTGCAGTATTGTTCCCTGGCCACTGCCATCACATGCTGGACGAGCCTTGCTCATCCCTTCCACACAGATTGCATCTGTTGGCGTTGCTCTGGCACTTCGTGCCTTTCCTACACAGCTAAGCAGGAAAGGATGAAGCCCAGAGATCCTTACATAAAACATCAGCACTGCCGCTGTTGCCAGGATACTTCCACAGTGAAAGAGGCAAAGGCAGGATTTGGTCTCTGATGTGTATTGTAAAAATTATTAGAAATACCATTCTTTGTAGTTATTCAAAATGTGCCACATAACAGACCATTGCTGAGGAGCAATTTCCAGGACAATATATGTTTCAGCTCCAAGTGGATCAAGAGCCAATATTTACCTGTCTTTTTCCTTGAATTCTACACCTATAATTTGCTTCTCCCAGGCAAATTCCATGTGAACAATGACTAGGCAGCACCCAAGAAGCAGGCACTGGCATGTGCTGTGTAACAAAATGAAATACATGAGCATGGGTGTAAGACAGCCCCCCCATCTTCCCCCTCCTCTTCCCCCCAGAGTAATTCCTGTCAGTGTGGCCAGCAGAACAAGCAGTGCCTGTGTTGGCTCTCATGGTTTCATAAGCAGGGTTTTGTTGTTCAGTTACACTGATTGAGGACTTTGGGGATTGTAGCAAAGCAGCTCTGTACATACATGCTGTGTTGCCTTTGTTGGGCAGTGTGGCTCCCACAGACCCTGTTACTGCAGTCATTTTCTCTGCGAGCTGACAGAGGCTTAGTCACTTCTAAAATGTCAGTGCATTTGTAGTTTGTGTCTTTAAACAATCAGGAAAACCAGAATATGTTAATTAATTTATTTATTTTTAAACTCTTGGTGGTGAGAGCATTTTAGTTTTTATAAAGAATCAGCAAAGGTAGGACATTTGTTATTGCCAATTCTTTTAGAAAGTGTGTTCTATTTTAAATACTTCACTTCCAGGAGGAGGCTTTTATTAATTATAAGACTCTTGGGACATCTGAAACATTGATTCATTTTTTATAGATGCTCAGCAATTTAATGGCTTATTAACTGCATATCCAAGCCTGTCAACTCAAAGGACTGCTCTAACACATAGGACTACTAGTTTGAAATAACAACAGATCTAAGATGAATCTGAAGAAAAGAACCCATCCTTATCAGACCGATTAAGTGATATCTGTGGTTACAGAGATCTTTGTGCTTTTGGTCTGAATTTTCAGGCAACTTTTCAGTGTCTGTTGGCATAATCTGTGCAAGTGTTGAGCTTCAGCAATTTTTCATTAATACCTTCCGTATGCCTTTCTTCGTGTCCATCAGATTTCTCTGAGACAGTTGTATATGGACAAAGTGATCATAATTGTCTGCTCAATGTGTTTATTCTTTCTGATTTTTGTCACCTGTCCTCAGCCCAGAAGCCACCAGGAATCCTTCTCAGTGCTTTGGGATGGGGCTTTTGGCCATTTTAGGATGGAGCATTCTCAGTCGTTCATCCTGGATCAAGTTCTCTCAGGACAAAATAGTATGATTTGGGAGATGGGATTTGTCTCATCCAGTTTTAGTAAGTTATATGCCTAAATGCCTTACTTTTTTGTTTGAGCTATTTGTCTCTGCTCTCTTACTATAAAATAAGAAGGAGAAATTCCAAAGAGTAAGAGAACATAGATACACATTTTAGGGATCACGTCTACAATTTAGAATTATTAATTCAGCCTACAGATACAGAAGAGCTTAAATGGCTAAATTTAAATGAAGAATCTTGCTATTTTCCAAGAAACATATGAGAGACATAATCTATAGATTAACTGTTAAAATGGGTAAGATTAGACTTAGTATTCAGTTTCTTACACTTAGTGCAATTGTCTGCATTACTGGGCGAGACATATGGCACCTGAGAAAACTTTCCTAATGGACACTGTGTTGAAATTAAGGATTTCTGCAAAACTGATGCATTGACTAAATAGGTAAAAAGAGACTTGATCAAATTGTAACCCAAAACTTGTCAGACATTCAGTTTTTACTGCTGTCACTGTTTATGTCTGCAAAGAATTGAGTTGGTCTCCTTCACAACCAGCATCAGTACTTGACACTGTTGGTCAAGTCACATTTGCTTCCCACTGCTGACTGATGAAGTGTTCATCATCCGAACTCCTGAAGAATCACTTTAACATTGAAGGCATGCTTATGTATGTGCATTATTCTGACAGTACTTGAGCAATGATAAGTTGCACCCAGAGAATAAAGTTCTGTCAGGCTCAAATTAATTGAGGGGTAAGATATGACATCAAGTTTCAAAATTATCATTCCAGACCTTAAGAGTGAACAGAAGACCAGAGTCCCAATGCTGTCAATCACCATGCAAGGTGCACTAGTCCCAGGCAACATGCTGAGTTTATTGTTTTATTATTGCACAGCAAAGACAGCCAGAGGCATGAAAACAACATACATAGCTTCTGAGAGCCATGAGATTTTAAAACATACAAAAGTTGATATCCATTGATTTTTCTTGGTGTGTTCTTTATACTCAATTTACCACAGCTAGGTCACATCCTGTGACCCACAGAATGCCCTGTGCTCACCCAGTCTCCATGACTCCTGCTTTCCTTGCCCAGGTTCAGCTCCTGGTTTTCACTGTGTCAGGAGTCAGAGGGAGCAGTGCCTCCATACAAAAGCACCAAGCCCTGAATATGGCTCCATCTCTGTGGGAAAGGGAACAGCTCCAAGGCTGCAAAGTGGTGTCTTCACAAGAAAGTACATACACGTATACAGGCAAACATGAGTTAAACTACTATTGTATCCAACAGTTGTTTAAAAAGGATGGACTCTTTCCTGTACAGAGTTTAAGAAATCAGCCATTTGATACAACAAGGGTATAAAGATGTGAAATATTATTCAGAACTGTTAAAACCACCCCATAAATTACTATTTAATTTTTTTTTTTCTGCTGATATTCCTAAGGTTATATGAGTTGGTACTTTCAAATGAAGAGAATAAGTTTTCGAACTTCTCTACATGAGTAATCTGCAGCATTAAAATAAATGAATAAAGTGACAAGGTCCTTTTACATATTTAGATGGCCAATTTCAAGAATTAGACTGTAAATAATAGAAAAATTTAAAGTGCAAGCAACAGCATTGATGAAAAATGCTGAGACTATGACAGCATAACTACTAGTTTGCCAGGGTTTTTTTAAATGGTCACCATATCGACTACAAAATTATAAAGAATGTGTCATATCAACATATATCAGTAATATTTTAACTGCTGGTATTTGAAGCTGGGTATGACAGAGTTGGGGTATTTAAAGATAGTTATTTTAACATACACATTATCTTGTTCTCAAAGAACTTTGTATTCCACATATGCAATAGTTTGCTGGTGCTTTACTGGTGTCTATTCTGTCACTTCTCAGGACACTCTTGAGAAACTGTGTTAATCTGATTTTGAAGACTGAACCATCTAATCTGTTTTGTAGTGAGACAGAAGCTCTAGTAGGCTATTTCAATTTCAATTGATTGGGGTTTTTTAGTGACAAAAATACTTACGGGCTAATGTTGTGGTACAATTTTAGGCTCTTTTTTACATCACATATTCCAAAGGAAAATAGTTGTACTCACCATGCAATACTGTCACGTTGCAAATTTTGTTTGTACATTCAAGATGCTGCTAGTTTTTAACCAGAAGTCAATTTTTTGTTGTTTGGGGGTTTTTTATCAAATCAAAAATTATAGATGGATATCTATTAGAAGAAAGAAAACCAGTGAGGTGAATATCTACCTTACATGGAGTATAGGAATGATAGCTGCATATAACAGAAGGTGAGATGACACCATAGAGCTTTCAGATAAGTGTGACTAGGATGTCCACTGTGTAAAGATTACAGTTATTAAATGGCATTAGGCAATTCCATCTTAATTGCTTGGGTTTTAGTCATCATAATGTCTTCTCCATTATGAAAGTAACCTATTAAAAGGTAATGATCCAATAATTAATTATTCATGAGATTGGCTTTAAAATAATTATATTTTAAGTTGCTAAATATAAACATCAGGTTCTTTTTTTCCCTGCTGTATTTTGATAGCAATCTCTGTGTTAGAAAAGCTCAATATTTCTTCTAATCCTCAGGGCTAAATTTTCACTTTTTTTTTCTGTCATCATGATGGCTGGGATTTGTTAATATTGTTATTGAAAATCACGAATCCGACCTCTTCAGACCTGTTGAAAATAAGATCTTGAGGGAGAACACATATTAGAGATATCCTGGTAAAATCCCAGGACACAGTAGTGTCACCCCATCTGCACTCTGTCAGACCAACTGGCTGATCAATAGTCATTGTGTGTGATGCACCTGTGCCCCAAATGAATCTGCCATGTGACCTTATGCCTTATATTCAGTTTAATCTGTATGTCTTCCTTCCTGTGTTAGAAATGTGGTCAAGGCTGCAGGCAGCCCCAGGAATACAACTCACAGACCTGTTAATAATGCTTGAAACAGATGAGGACTTTTGCTTTGCAGAGATAAGAACAAAACACCCCAAAAATTTATCAGCAATTATTACATTGTCCTGTTCTCAGGGTAAGTGGAGACCATATATCTTCTCTGCTTTGCAGGAATATTTACATATTTGAAAATGCTACAGACAGATAGATTCATGTTTCCAAACAGCATAAAATGATTGTAATTCCACATAGTTCAAGCATGAGTTAAGATGTAGCAACACGAGCTTCACGTGGATGTAGAGCTGTAGATCATAACTGTGTTCAAGGTTGAATTTGTGATTTTTTTCATGGTATTCTGAAGGGTTGTACATGTCAGTGTCAAAAGTATTTTTTAAGATCACGAAAGCTGTATCTACCATTTATCCCCAAGAAGCAGCACCTTTTACTATGTCATGTAAAGAAACAAAAGATTAGTTTGACACAATTTCTTCATGAAAAAATTCTTGACAAATATTTGTGACCTCTTAAGAGTTTACATGTAGGTGGTTTGATTGTTACTTCCAGTCCTTCCAGGAATTAAAAAGAGAAAGATGGTGCAGTTAGAGTTTCACGGGTCTTCCTCCTCTTTTTCTACAAAAAGGACAAAAAGGCCTAATTGAGCAAATCATTTCAAAGGGAACATAGGTACTCAGAAATTAAGAATATAAAATTATCTAAAAACCTAAATCATAGATACTTTGCTGAAACCAAGATTGTGTTTGTCCTTTCCAAGTTTCTTTTCCCCATGAAGTCTAGAAGGTTTTTCCATTACTAGCCGTGTGTCTGCTTACGTGGTGCTCTCTGTACCCTAGGTTCCATTTCATCCAGCTCTGCCAGTTGAGAACATCTGGTTCATCTGAGTTTCACCTGACCTGTTCTCTGCTCACTCCACCTTCTTTAGCCCTATTGCTGATGTTAATTATGTTAGTCATTTAATCACAGGTGATTTTTTTTGTAGTAGTGGCTGAGGCAAAAAGAGCACTAATTGCCTTGGGGTTCTTATGCATCATAAACTATTAGCTTTCTTTCCTTCCCAAATAGTAGAGTGAGTCTGCTTTTGGTATTATTATTATTGCACTTACAGAAGGTTTTCTTTTTACCCCTAATGTCCTGGCTGTTTCCCACTTTCTAGACTGACTGTTCTGTTTTGCTTTTAGATGCCCATGTTGTTTTTCTGTGTTCGTCCTTAATGATTTAATCTAGTTTTCACATTTTGTACAATTCTGTCTCAAGTAACAGATCATTACAGTCATGACTTAATTAAAATTATCTTTGATTATGCTTACTATTTTTCTTTTCAATTAGAAAAATTTGTACTTGCATTCTTAGTATTGTTTATTTAATCTTTACTTGTCCTCCTAAACTTTTTCTCTCTTACCATTGCTTGCCATAATATCAAATTTATTGATTCTGTAAGTTTATTAAAATCTGGACCTTTATAGACAGTTTTTGTTACTTTTTTGTTGCCCTTCTTTCTTGCTGTTGTAAGCATCACTAATTAGAATGTTTCACCCAAGTTGTCTTCCACCTTCCTACACGTTTCACAAAGGTGTCTGCATAGTTACGTGCTCTGGGTGCACTGTTAGATCATTTAATAAATTGTCATCTTCTTGAACTTTTCTGTAGACTACATTGTTGACATGTTGAAGCATTTGGCATTGTCTGTGGGAAACTAAGCTTCCTATAGGTTGTATCAGCGATGAAAACCACTTTCTATATGGTTAATATATTGCTATGAGTTCATGGATGTCATTGGTTTCTTTGATAGATGGATACAGATAAAGCAATTGGTGCATATACTTTTTTTTACTTGAAAAGAATCTGTAGTCTGTGGTAAAACAGCAGGATAGTTGTTTTATGTGTGTATAGTTTGAAAAGTTAAGACATTAGACAGTAGAGCTGCGGGATATGAAGCTGCCTTCTGCTCAGTGTTTACTGCTAGTCTGGAAGGACTCCTGAGACAGAATGAGCCAGAACTCTTTATTAGTTTCTTGTTTCAGTTTGGTTTTATTGCTTTATTTTCTTTCATTGTGTTTCAAATAAAATGCATCATCAGAGGGACCCTTATGGAAACCAAACAGAATTTTTCTCTTTCTCAGAGAGAATCTTTTCTCTCTGACTTGCCTTTCACAGAAACTTGCACCCAGTAAATTCTTCACCATTACTTGGATATCCAAAACCTGTAGTTTTTCTTCTCTTGTAGAATCAAGTGAACATGAAGAGAAGAGTACAGCTGTCACGGGTGAGGTATCTGCCACCCAGCCTTGTCCTGCACCAGGATATGGTCAGCCTGAAGAAACAAAGGAGGATATGGATGTAACAAAACAGACTAAACCTGAAGAGAATGATGACTTGGGCCCACTGCCTGATAACTGGGAAATGGCTTATACAGAAAAGGGGGAAGTCTACTTTATTGAGTAAGTCTTGTTTCCTCTATTTTTAATAGCAGTATTGTATTTAACTGGGCGGGGAAATGGTTTGTACAGTGAAGTGCAGCTTTGCACTCCTCATTAAAACAGCAGGAATGTTCTGGCTGTCAGGGCTCCTGAGGGCTGGTGGCAACTCCTGCATTAGTGATTTAGATGGAAGCCTGCTGGGTTTTAAGATAGGTAACTGGCCTGCTGATTTTGATGGCAGGAATTAAAGCTTTTGTTTCTTCTGTTGAAAGCAAGGCCCTTCTGCTCTTCTGATGCTTTCTGCTGGGAAAGAAACACAATTGCTGGCTTTTTCCTTCCTTATGTGAACAGAGGTGGAGAGCATGACGCTTTTTGCCAGTTAAAGGAAAGAAAAATGAGTGGACTAAAAACTAGCTAGTGAACAGTAGAGGGAGACCATGCTATATATAGAAATAGTAAAATAAATGAGTGGACTATAAGGAGAATTAGTTGTGTGTAGAAACTTTTCCGTGCTGGTAGATTATACATACCTGTTACTAATTAGTAAACTCATTGAAGTAATGGATATGAAAGTTCTGTGTATTCTCATTAAGCTATTAGAGAGCATCCAAAGGAGGGCCACAAGGATGGTGAGGGGTCTGGAGGGGAAGCCTTATGAAGTGGAGCTGAGGTCACTTGGTTTGTTCAGCCTGAGGAAGAGGAGACTGGAGGGAGAATTCAGTGCAGTCTGCAGCTTCCTCATAAGGGGAAGAGGAGGGGTAGACACTGATTTCTTCACTCTTGTGACCAGGGACAGGACTCAAGGAAATGGCCTGAAGCTGAGTCAAGGGAACGTTTAGATTGGATATTAGGAAAAAGTGTTTCACCCAGAGCGTGGTTGGGAACTGAAACAGGCTCCCCAGGAAAGTGGTCACAGCACCAGGCCTGACAAAGTTAAGAGGTTTTGGACAATGCTCTCAGGCACAGGGTGTGATTGGAGTGTCCTGCATAGGGGCAGGAGTTGGGCTTGATGATCTTGATGGATCCCTTCCAACTCAGCACATTCTATGATTCTGTGATTATTATACATTACCAAAAAAAAAAAACCACAGCAAATGTCTGAGTTGGCATAACATTGTGTTCCACAAAAGAAAAAAGAGAATGGAAAAACCAACATTTTCATCAGGAGAGCTCTACTACAGAGGTAGAAGTAGCATTTATGTTTGCTTTGTGGAATTGCCTCAGTTTGGAGCATTATCTGTTATTCTGATTATTAGTAGGTAAAAATAACATTTTGTGGTGTCAATTCTGCTTTAAGTCCTGTATTTAATGTAAAATGTTGTGACTATCACATGAAGTGTAAACAAATGTTAAGAACAAAGTTTGTGCATGGGGCTTTTTAATGAACACTGGCATGACCAGCTATAGCTTCTGGCATATACAAGGCTGAAAATAGCAGTAACTATTAAAATATAAGTGTCTTTGCTGAAAAGGGCAAAAATATGCTTATTCTAGAAAAAGAATAATTAATATAACTTTGCCCAAGCAAGCAGAGTAGAACTAGGGTGACCTCAGGGCTAGCTGAAACCCTTTTTTCCTTCTTACCTTACTCCCAGATTTAATTTTTCTGCACATATTGAATGCTCTGAAAGAAAGCAGACTGAATTATATGGCACTTTTATTTTACTTGTAACAAAAACCTGTGATACCTTTGGGGGCTGGGGGAAGGGATGATGGGTAGATCACTAATACACCAAACTGTGAGAGTAGTAAATACTGCAGGAGGTAATTTAATAGAAAGTAAATATATATTTTGTAACGAATACAGTGAATGCAAATAGCCCTGATGCTCTACAGAGCAGCCATTGCACTCCTCAAATTCCTTTGATGTTACAGCTTACTTCCTTTCCTGGAAATGATCTGGTTTACACTGCAGTTCTGACAATGCTCATCATTCACTTCCACTAAATGAATGTTATGCAAAGCAAAGGAATCAATCAGAGGTGCAGACTGGATAGAAGGGCTGTTGTAAGGACTTCTTGCTTTTGGGATTGTATTGTTGAACAATGTATTCGCAAAAAAAGTGCAATTATACATTTGTAAAAACATTAGATTATTTACTAGAATCCTAGCAAAGGAGCAACTCACTGATCATTTGAGTTTTCACATTGCACAGCCTTTGCAGGGTTAAGTAGGAATGTAATGCTGTGGGGATGCTGTTAAATTGCCTCTTTGTTTACAAGTCACTTTGGTTAATGGCATGAAGAGACTCCATTTGCTTTCACAAAAAAACGGAAAGATAAAAAGACAACAAAAACCTATTTGTCTAACAACATCTCCCTGAACAGTAGTAAAGATTGTACTAGATTATTAAATAATAGATGAAAACCAAACATTTTTAAAGTGTACATCACAATGAGTGGGAAAAAAAAGACAGACTAGGCAGCATCTTTTATTGCTTTATTTGAGGATCTTGTGAATTGTGCCTTTAAACACTAAAGCCTTCTAGCAGCACATGATCTCAAGTTCCGGGTTGTCGCAGGTACACCCAAAGGTCTTAGATTTCATGACAGCATTTTCATTCATTCACGTCAAACTAACCTCTAAAATTCGTGTGTGATCTCACTTATCAAAACTGCCATCAGAATAATGTGGCAGATTTACAGTGAGAGAGGAAATGACTTCATCAGGGGAGAGATAATTGTCTATAGACAGGACTATTTATTTGTTAATCATTAATGGTTCAGTTAGCATTTTGTAAAGCACAGTAGAAGGAATTTCTTCTCCCTCAAGGACTACAAAGATGAAAAAAACTATCATCTACCAGACACTGAATGATTCAAAAGATGGTTGTATTTTAGAGCATGCCTTGATCTGTTTCTTCCTTTCTTTCCCTTTTCAACATAGGTGCATGACCTTATGTTTACCTGTTTTAGCATTCACAGACCGAACAAGAGCATCTCTTCTTGCAACATAATACTTACCACTGTTTTTCAGGAAGATCTACATTTCTTGGGCTGTTTCCAGCCTTACATATGAATCTGAATTTTCAAATAAAGACACACACTACACAAATAGGACTCCATCTCTTACATTTGGTTTCACTGAGAACATATGCTAATGAGAATATGCAATAATTAACAGACTGTATATAAATTGGAATACCATCAAAAAACCTTCCAGTTTTGCTCCTTCTTTCCTGCTTTAAATGTGGCTGGTAAGAGTGGCATATTTTGGCATGCTTAAATAAATTATAGTCACCACTCACTTTTTTAGCTTTTCCCTTTCCCAGGGATAAGGAAAGGCTGTGGTTCTCCATAGCCTTCAGACCTTGCCTTGCCAACAGCTCTCAAACCACATACTAGAGACCCAAACTTGTGTTGTGCTCCTCAAGTCAGCAGATGCTGGTTGTGTTGGATCCAAGCATCAGTGTTTGCTGTGTTGGTCCAGTGCAATGCTGAAGGGAATAAAAAAGGACCGAGATTCTTGGGGTGTGTGCTATCATGTGCAGTCAGGCTGAAACGTGGCCCTCACCCAACTATCCAGCTCCATCCCATTGCATTATATATGCAACTGTCCTGTACAGTTGGCTACACATTTTAATACTTTTTTATAAAAGGCAGAATTGGATTTCTCTTTCTGTCCAGCCTTCTCTCCACATATAGGCAGCAGAACTCTGTAAGGGGTGCAGGGACAGTAGGACATGAAACCTAAAGTCAACCTATTGGACTCCATACTGTTCAAAAGCATATATGGTTTCCTTTGCTTGTATTATATTAATTGTTTTCTTAGGGGATAAAAGTCTAGAATAAGTGCAAACTGCTGTAAAACATCTTTAAAGGATCATCTTTTTTGACTTGTGCTGATGATTTTTAGGAGAATGTGGCCACATGACGTTTGACAAACCACTTTCCAGTACATCTCGCAGACATTCAGTCTCTTACTACTTCAACACCTACTTCTCCAAACAGCATAGTCAACATTGCTTTTTGGACCTGTTGCCATATCTCTTCTAGTTGTTAAAGATTTTTTTTTTATGAAAGCACCATAAAAGACTAAAAAACAGCTATAAAATAGTCCTTTGCCAAGGACTCTCCTTTTCACTGTAAAAAACAGCCATTAAGTTTTTTAATACAGCTGGTACAATTTCAAGTGATATCTGAAGAGTACAGCTTCAAGAATATTGCTATTGACTTCAGTGGGATCAGATTTTCTTTGTAGCAGTTTTTAAGGCAGGAAATTTTTTTGACTGCAGGAATAACATTTATCCCAACATCTTGTTTACCTGAAGAACCATGATATATTTAGTTGCTCCTGATTGCTCCATCAGTTCACAACTGGAATGCAGGATACTTTAGTTAAGCCTGGATACACCATTACTATTTTTTGTATTAGAAGATACACCCTCCTACCTGCACTTTTATAAGTTACTTGGAAACTTTTGTGAGTTATATCATCAGAGTATCAGTCCATAATAATGAAATGTTTTGGTTGTCTGGATATTTCTGTTACTTGAATTAAGTAGCAATTAGGATGAAGTTTTTTTGGTTTTTTTTCTTTTCCACATACTGTTATAATATTCACTTCTGATAGGATTTTTCTTTGGGAAAAAATCCATCTTGAATTAGTCTGACTTCATTGTGTAGACAATTCTGATTCATCAGGGGTCTTGAGCATATCACCATAAATGTCTGTAATTCATTTTCTTTGTTTATGTGTTGGATTGGGTCTGTCAGTTTTGGTCAGCATAACAAATCAGATTTCTAATGCATTTTGGACTTCAATATGACATACAGCAGGACAGGCTGCTGAAAGAAACTGAGAGGGATCTTTTCTCCTGAGACCATTTTCTTGCCTCATGAGAAATTAATTAGGAATATGAAGATGGTAGAACTGGAAAGAATTTCTAGAATGCTGAATTCCTTTTTTTTCCTCTTGTCTATTGATGTTATAAAGACATTATCACTCTGTACTAGTTGTGTGCTGTCCCTTGCTCTCACTTGCTGTTTTTATCTGTGCTGACATCCAGGTCAAACTGCCAGCTTAACTCCTCTTGTCTTTCCTCACTTTCTTATTTCTAGTCTTTCCCCCAAAGGTCTCTGCTGCTCTGTTCTGCAGAATTCATCTTCCAGGACCTTTCCTCTGATGTTTGTCATGTTTTTATAACTTTTCTCCTTTGTATTTATTGAACTAGAAGAATCAGTTCACCTTTCTTGCCCTATAGCATTAGGTACCTAATGTAAACCAGTTGCCGAGCCTCCTTCGGAGGTCAATGGAGAGAATTCATCCTGTCAATGGAGAGAGAGGCTGATTCATCCTGTCCATATATAAGGGCAGAATTAATCTGCCAAAATACAGCTGCTTCTACCAGTAAAGATGTCTCCAGATATCCAAAACTCTGTCTGCTGTAGTATGTAATTTGTGTCAGGAGTACACTTCTGAAGGAAATCTTCTGGTTGTCTTCACACACTGTGATTTGGCTCACATTTCAGAGTATGCACATTGGATTCCTTTCAGATGAAACTGAAAAGAAAGTTGATCTCTGGGAGTGCACTTCATTTTCTACAACCTCTGGACCCTGAACTCAGTCCATGAGACCAGATTTGCGTTAAAACTAGTCTGTGTTCCTTCTGATCTAAACCATTTCCCTATCTAAATTAGCAATATCAGCAGACTGCAGAGCGAAACTCTTGGTGCTGATGACCCAGCAGCCACAGCTTCTACGTCTTTTCAGGTGCCATGGGCTGCATGCCTGTGAATGTAGTGCAATAAGTGAGCTCCTGCTGTGCATCTTTTAGTTTAAATTCAAGTGAAAAGCTTACAAGCTTGGAGAACGCTTAGTGTGAAAAAGAAGATAACTGGGAGACAGATTCACTGGAAAAGTGACCTCCTGATCTAAGCCAAAGCACCACTGTAGAGGCACAGTAACAGCCCAAGACATCTCCATGATCCTAGCAGATATGACACAGACCTTGTCAAAACCAGGACCTTCTGGAGTGACAGCCAGATGCCATTTAGGAGGTGACATACCAGCATTATGTCACTTAAGAGCATATGATTAGGTGGTTCTGCTGGAAGAGAGGTAAGATAAATTATTCTGTATAGGTGTCTCTCCCTTGAAGAGAGATGAATCCTACACAATTAGCTATGTAATTTTTGTAGTCACATGAGATGAAGCCCATTCTTTGTCAGAAATTAAACTGCCTGAGTCAAAGAGAATTACTTCAACAGCAGAAATTACCACAGGAGACTCTAAGCATTTATATATTCCCCTAAAAATCTTGCATAAGCCTCTGCTGCTGCTGCAAGTGCCTGGAGGCAGCACCACCGTCTCTGGGCTGGGTACAGAAGTGCTCCTCTACTGCCCAAGGCCATCTAAGATTCACAGGATAGAACTCCCAGACCTGGGTCTCTTAAGGACTGTGAACTCTGAGCACACCATGAAATGCAAGGCAAACTGTCAATCACAGCTGCTGCCATGCAAACCACTGCCAGAGGACAACTTCCTTTTGTATCTGTTCCTACATGTGTGCAAGAAGTTTAGGTAGCATCCCACAATGGATGGATTGTAAAATTGCTGGTTTGATGTTCTGTTTTTCCTACCCATGTCCCTCCACATACAAATTACCTGAAGATCATTATTGTGCTACTTGAAAATCTCTGCAGATATGCAATGCTTCAGCATAAAAAAACCGAGGGAGGAGTTAGCATTGTTGAAGTCCAGGGGCCCACAGAACACTGTGGTTTTCTTCTCCTATGTTCCCCTTTGCTCAAGTTGTTAGATCAAGGACTAGCCGAAATTTAATATGTTCACAATAAAAAACCAAACAAACCCATATGTGCTGCCCCCAAACACACTGAAGTAGCACACTGGTAAATGCCCTTTTTGAAATGCTTTTCACAATAACATGCAAGTTACATACCTTGCAAGACTCACTATTTAGAATAGGTTTGCAGTGCTTTTAAAAGACATTAAAGCTATTCCTGTCAGTAAGTACTTTCTATATTTCCTTCCAAAAGGTTTCAAGAGATTGCCTGAAGGCTTTTTAGTACAAGAAACTTCATCTGTCAAAGTGTTTTAAACTGACAGATTGATAACACAAATCCATTATATTCAAAGCTTAAGTAAAATAATATACTGTCTAACAAATAATTATAATAAAAAGATAACACTTTGTTAGATAAGAAAAGCCACACTCCTAGTGTTTTTTTACTTCCTAAAGATATTGAGTGGTATCCAGTGAGGTTCCCAGAGAGCCTCTAGTCCTAGTACCCAGCTCCAGTGCTATTAACAGGGAACAGAGGCAAATAAACAGACTCTGTGAAAAAAGTGGAGCTATAAAGAAAATCTGGAGAAAAACAGGAGGTTGAGTCAAGGTTTCTGGGAAGTATTCTGTGCTTTCTTTCACTCTATTTAAACCAGTTGAAGAACTTTTTTTCCACGTATATTCAAAATTGTGTGCAACTAATACCAGAGGACTCTGATTATAATAAACTGTCTCTGCTAGGTGCAAATACTTGGCAAAGAGAGAGGATTTAAGTTAGCTTAGCAATAATTATTTTATTGACTTTGGCTAATTATTATTTGGCTAAAGTATTAAGCTCTGCTTTACTGAATGACCTTTAAAAAAAAAAAAACAACTTCAACACAGTTCAGGCCTACCTGCAGTTTCTATTTTGTGCATAGCAGGTAACAAATTAGGATGAATTTTAAAAAGTTATGTTCTTCCCATATTCCATGTGCTTGAAGCAAGACCAAAGGGATCCTTTGTTAACTGCTTTCAAAGTCTGAAAAATTAGGAATTTACTGTTAATTTCAAGAGAGAGTTTAAGACAAGCACTGTTGGTTTGCCAGCACTTATCTCAGGAGTCCTAACTAGTAATCAAAATCATTGAAATTATGTAAAGATGGGCTTTCTAGACGTGTTTTTAATTGTAAGGTATAGTTATTGCCAAATAATGAAGCATTGGTCAGTGGAAATTGCTGGTGGAGCCACAGATGTATTTCTCACAGGATGCTTTTGTTGCATCACTTCACTCTCATTCTGTCACTGACAACAGCTCCAAATTCCTGTTGGAGCATTTATTCCACAACTGCTGCTGCTATTCATCCACAACTCATTCATAACTAATCTGTAAATCCCCAGCCCCTTTTCCTTCTGGTCTGTCTATAAGACTTCCCAAATGGACACACATGATTAGACCAGTGGTAAGGTACACAGGTTATGCCCTCTGCCAGGTTTTTAGTGCTTAAAAAGCATTCAGTGTGCACAGCCTATGCAGCAGATATGTGTTACTTTTGCCATTGGTGTTAATTTGGCCAATTTACTGCTCCTTCTGTCTCCTCTCCCATAGTTAAAGCTTTCCTATCAAGGCTTCCTTTATAATAAAAACAGTTTAGGAGATAAATGTTGTCTTCCTTTAGTTTTTAGAGATTCTAGTCCTTAGCAGAACTGAAGAGGGAATAGCTGACACAAGGGAGACTGGAAGAATACCCTGCCAAGTAAACCTCCTGTGCAGAACAGAAGTAGACATGCATAAAAAACACTATGCTGTACTCCAGGGCTACTCGTTTCCCTCTTTTATTGAGAGCAGTGTGACAGTAGTCATGTCTGTCCTCCTTGAAAGAATGCTTGTGTGTTGTGTACCTGGTTGCTAAAATGATCCAAGCAAACAGCACTATGGAGAGCATAAGAGGACATTGATGGTACTGTAGAGGTGTTAGAAGACAGGTGGGATTGATTCTGCCTTCTTTCAAGTCCTGTCTTCAGAGCAGGAAAGGATTTTTTAGCCACTGAAGCACTTGCCCAGAAGCATTTAAGGTCCCATTGCAAGAGTTGTTTAGTCCCACTGCATTGTATGTCTAGTATAGATTATAAAGTGGAAAGGCAGGGCAAGAGAAAAAGCATGGATACAAGTAAGGAAAAGAGGGATGAGTTTCGAAAGGTACTTTTCTCCTGCAGTTATTTGCTATAGATAAAAGTTCTTGCGGATGAGTTTTGCTTTTATTAAGTAGCTGAACAGGTTTGACAGATAGCACCTAGAAGAGGAGATTGAGTGCTGTAAGAGCTGATCTAAATGAAATACCATCTCCATTCTGTGAAATTCCACTGCAGACTGAAGGATCACTCTTCTGTTGTAAGAGCTGTTGATTTTTTTCGTTTGTTTATGGTTTTGTTTAATATGGCCATCTTGCACATAACTGAGACTTCAGTCCTGCTGGGTTTGCAGAAGCCACATTTATGCTAAAGGGTAACATAACTGCTTGCTGTTCTCAGTTTCACCAAAAACCTTGAAGGTTGTAATCCAACTAATTCACATTTTTAAATATTGATGCTGAATTGGGCTTGTTTTCAGCTTGGCACCTGTCTTCGCAGATACTTGAAAACTCTTTCTAAAAATATTATGGGGGTGTTTTCAGGGCTGGTGAATTGGCCGGGTGTGAGGGGTGGACATTGGCCAGTTGACTTGCAACAGAGTTGGCTTTTAGTACTGCTGCTGTCCCTGGCTTGTTTGGTGGATGTGAACAGTAATTTCATGACTCTGTGACTACATTTTCTCACCTTTAAAACAGGGGTAATTATTTTTACTTCCTTTGTAAAATTTAAGATTTGCTCTATACCACAGCAAACATAGGTAGTAGTGGTCATATATATTGCTCTTTTAAAGCCATCGGAGACAATCTGTGATTCTGGTTTAGTCCTTGCAGTCAGTGGAGGTCCTTAAAACAATTCAGAATTAAGAGCTGGGAGAGAGTGGCTGTTGTCCAGACATGCCCACACTCCAGAGATGCAACTGCAGCTTCCACAGGTATGTCCAGGCTCGCTCTGAGCCCTGGCACTGCTGACGGGTTAGCCTTGGTGGTGTGGAGTTCAGCATGTGCTGCTGGATGCACCCAAGTAGCTCAGTGGATGGATGCTGGGGCGATGAGCCCACGCTGAGCTCCACCCTGCTGCACTGACACTATTGGAGCATCTCCTCCAGTTAATTTAAAGCTAGCTCAAGTATGTCTGCACAAGCTGTGGTTGGGCTGTGGCTGCAGTATAAAAATGCACCCTACAGGAGACCACAGGCAGCCAGAGCTTCTGAGAAAGTCTTAGTTACACTTGCAATCAAGCACAGGCTGCTGGCATCATTTCAAGTTCACCTTACCTTTGGCTCATCATTCTTCATACTCTGCAAATATAGCTCAGCTCTCAAAGGAAAGGGTTTCTTTATCCTCTTCACCTGTCACGAATGGTGTTCTAGACTAGATAATGCATTAAAGAAAAAAGAATTTAAATGCCTCAATTTTCATTTAGTTACTATTTTATCCATACATAACTCTCATCTACCTTCGTTCCCATCCAAAACATGGAGGAAGCTTTAACATAGTGACAATTTGCTGAGAAGTAGGCGCTGTCACTGTTTTGAGAAAGAGAGAGAAATTGAGGCAGAGGAAAATTTATCTGCCATGGAAGACAAGGTGGGAGAAGGAATTGGTTCTATTTATTTATTTTTCCCTAAGGGAACCAGTGGTGTTGGGATCACATAGACTCTATCAGTAACTCACAAACAGTTGCATCCTAATCCATTTTTTTTGCCAGGTGTCCTGTTTTTGTACACCTTATACCAATGTTTATAAGAGAAGTTGTAAGCACACTTTAAAATGACACAGCAAATTAATAATAAACTAAATAATTCAATACTGTATGGAATGAGCTTCCTCCTAGGATGTATCAGATAAATAAAACATGGGTTAGAAGTGTCTCTGAATGATGGTATTGTAGGAAAGGCATCTCAAAAAATCAAAGAGTAATGATCACATCATTTTCTGGTTTATAGTCTTCCTTAATATATTTACAATATTTGCCTCCAAATTTAATTGCTTATGGGTAAGGTATACATTGAAAGGATCTGGCTTTAAGTCTCATTAGCTGTGCTAAGTATCAATTCACTTGGCAAAATAATCTCCCAGAAAACAATTTGTGCCAGTTCAATGCTATTTGATGGCTGATTTCTCAAAGATCTATTCTGAGTATAGAAAGGAGCCACATGATTCATTCAGCTTGTGCATATCTATTTTATCTCTATGGAAGGATTATATATGGAGAGATAAAGGTTTGTTAAACAAAGTATCATTAATCACCCTGTCCGTAAATGTAGACTTTGCAGGAGCATGCTGTAATTTGCATCACTTTTGCTATGCCTTGTCAGTGCTGCTGGTGAGAAATAACAAACCTGTATTTATGAAAAGGACAGGTTTAAGACGAAAATAATTCTATCCGAAAACTGTGAGAATGGTACAGAATCCTGTCGCCTGCACTCTTTCAACGGGAGAACACTGTATTTGTAATAAATTCCTTTTGCTCTGGATGAGTTCTGCATTTTCAATGAGGTTAACTTGGCAACATTCTAGTTGATTTTAATAAAAATAGCTGCTTTGAGGACAGGGAGCTGAGGTTGCCAAATTTACAGCTGCCTTGCACAATTACTCTTACACCTCCTTCAGGGCTACTTAGAACCAGTAAGCAAATTAAGTGTATCGATTGCAATTTTGTTGGACTAACCCTTTTTTCTTAAGGAATAAACTTGATTCCTTTCAGTATGTGTCTGCTCAGAGTGATCTCTTTTCTTTTCAGCCATAACACAAAGACAACATCATGGCTGGATCCACGACTTGCGAAAAAGGCTAAACCTCCAGAAGAGTGCAAAGAAAATGGTAGGTGATTAAGTTTTCCTTGCTGCTCAGAGGGGATTTTCCTTTGTGTGTGTCTCTCTTTCAGTTCTTACAAAAATCAGGCATTTGGGGGAATGGTGAAAGGTGTTTAATTGCTGCTTTGGTTAGAAGCCATAAGTGATACCAGTTCTCAGTGTGCCATGTGTTTCTGCTTTTTATTCCCCTTTCTGATGCTATCCAAAGCTGAGGATCACAAGTGTGTTTTCTGCCTGTTGTGTGTGTGACTCCGGGACTGACCCTCTCCCTCATCTCCTACAGAGAACTTTGGTCTGCAGAACAGAATCCCTTTTCAGATTCTGAGCTTTTAATCTACAGGCGATTCAATGCATAAGGGAAACTAGCAGCACCGTGGGAATATGAATATTGTTTGATTTGTATTTAAAGGTACAGTGCTATGCTATTTAGTAGCCAATTTAAACAAAATAGTGTCTGATAAAACAGGGTGTGGGAGGGAGACAAGAGATCAGTGTCTGTCAGAGTTCAAGGCTGGATTTGGGGGGTACTACATTGCTAATGCTTTAAAATTTAAAAGCATATATACTGCTGAGGATGCTTAAAGGAGCTGTAACTGTTGAGCAAGAGAGATTATTATATTGAGAGATTCAGAGATTTGAAATAATACAAATCATATCCAACTATCTTTGCATTGAGTATAATTTCTAATTTTTCTCTGGTAAAGTTTATCAGTAATCAAAATCATTTAATAAAGTCAAGGAAAGAATGTGTTGTAGTCGATCTGTTTCTGATAAGGGGTTTTTTTCATTGTTCTATACTTCCATGTCAGTTCGATTAGTCAGTTAAGATGTTATGATTTCTAAAGGCTGCTACTTATTTTATTGTTGTGGGATACAGAGCATTAAATGCATGCATGCTATGTGCTTTAATTCAAAGCATTTTAAAATATTTTTAATGTATTAGTAAGTTTTCAGGTACTGCATCTGATTTATTTTAAATTGTCCAAAATATATACATTTTGTTAATGTAAATACTATTAATGGAAAGGAAAGTCAGAGCTGATTAAGAGGTCACTGAGGAGTCGCTGGCTGTAAGAATTGCAGGGTCAGTGGTTTAGTAAAAAATGTTTCTGGGTTGGTTTTTTTTTGTAAATGCCTTTCTTTTGAAAGATTGATATATTCCAAAAATTGCTTCCTTATTTCAGCAGCAATTCTGACGTTCTCATCTGACATCAGAAATTACATGTCTGAATGATTTTGTGATGCTTATTCTAGCACAGACAACACGAGCTCCCAGACTAAATTCTACAGTGATTACAAAAAGGTCTGATACTGAAACAAAACAAGGGCACAGGAGCTTTGCTTTCTGAATCTCTCACATTACTTATATGAAGCTATATCTTAGCCTGCTCCTAAGAAAATACTAATGGAAAAAGCAGGGGAAAAAATCCACCAATATCTGTGGTGTAACATTGCACAGAGTTACTTGGAGTAAATGTGTTGCTTTTTTTTTTTTCCTTTTTTTGTTAGCTGTTGTATACTGAGATCAGAACAGCACTTAAATATTAAAAAAAATATCAAAGTATCTGAAACAATTTAAGATGAAGATCAGTGCATTAAAGAAAAAGCATTATTTTATAGTTATTTGACCACTGGATTACTGAATCACTATAGTATGCTGGGTCATGTTGTTCTTTTAAGATTGCTCTGCTCATTAATGCAAAGTACTTGGAGTGATGCATAAAAGACTTTAGGGAGAGATTTTCTATTCTTACAGTGATTGTTCTTGCAACATCCTCTCTTTTCTAAGGTCCTCCTGTTTTTCAAAAGTATCATTTGTCTTTTTTTTAATCCAATACCTGCAGAGGAAAAAGTTCTTCAAAATCGCTTATATGCCTTAAAATGACTGTACCTTGCCAAGGAGGTCCAACACAAGGGACTTTGCTATAGCACACAGGGATTTGGAATTTTTGTTTAAATTTAATCTAACTCCAAGAATTAATTTCAGCTGTGGCTTGGTAGGTTTTTTTTTTATGCCAAACATCTTTTCTGTTGCACTTTATGATTTATTCTGGCATACTTTACTCAGAGATACAAAATTTTACAAAGACATAAGTGTTTAGATAGGAAATGATACTTACCTTGATGCTTTATCGCTACCTGCATAACCTGTGCTTTTCATTGACATTCATTTTGTCACATCTGAAACTTGTATTGATTCTCTGAGATACATTAGGACGTCTTAATCATCTACCAGATTCTCCTATCAGGTTTTCATTGTGAATAACCCAACTTTTGTGTTCTCCTTTCAGTGCAAATCCTGCCAAGTCCTCCTTCTTCATTCTGCCACCAGCATGCAGTTTCCACACCAGACAATGTCCAAGCAGAGTATGGTATCAGAGTCCTGATGTTCTGGGCTGGTGGTATTGAGGGCCCCCTCTGCTCCACGCATTTCCTCTCTTCCACTTTCTGCTCTTCAATACTCCTTTGCCAAATATGATTTCTTCATTATCTCTGGCTTCTGTATCTGCAAATCCCACTGCTTGCTCATTTCCTTTCACAAAATCTGAATCAACCTTCCAGCACATCCCTCCTCTTGAAAAATTTTCATATGCTTTTGCCAAGAGATTGACAAGCTCTACCAAGTCAAGCTTTCTTTATCTGCGTGCTGTGGACTCTCTGTTTTTCTTTAATGACACCTACTGCTCTAAATCCTTTTGTAGGTCAGGAGGTTTTAAGTGCTGATCTTTATTTCTGTCTCTCTCTCATGGAACTTCTGTGTGCACTTCAGCAAATTACTTTGACTTTTGCTCTGTCAGATCTACTTAGATGGCAGGTCTTTGAAGCAAGAACTGCCTCTTACTCTCTGTTTTTATGGTGCCAATCTGAGTTTCATAATAGCAATAAGTAGAAATAGCTGGCAGTTCTACAATAACAGCTGCAATTTTTACACGTTTCTGATTTCCTCCAGAAAATATTGACCTTAATAGAAATAATTGTGTTTTCTCTGCTGGAAATACAAATTAAAAATTTGGGGGTTTTGAATTTAAATACTACTTTTAAATGATTTTTTTTTTTACATCAAAATTGGTTAAACAATTTTTATGTGTAGAGTACTAGAGAAGGTATAGTTCTGCCCCTTTTGCATCTGTGAGCTAGATTCCCTGGTTGCTAAATTTCCTGTAAAGTCATATAACATAGTAGATTCATGGGCTTTGCATGATTACAGGTATATTATGTGAGTGGTCTTCTAACTGAGTCTGTTCTTCAGGAGAGAATATGGAAAAGAATGACAAGTCCCATAAGGCAGTAAGAAATGTAGTTTTATATTGAAAGGCAGTTCAGCTGTAATGACATGAAATATCACAGGTTTAAGGAAGTTCATTTTTCATTAAGAAATGTAGCAATTTTTTCAAATTTTTTAATTCATTTTAGGGAACTTTTATTCTGGAGAAAAATCAAGGATTTCTTCTATATCCAATTTGGCTATTAAACAGCTGTTGAAATTTCCTGGGATCAGATATGTAAAGTTTCACTCATTTCTTTTACAAATTTCACTAATTTCATTACTAATCTGTCCCAAGCAGTAGTCTCTATCACTCTTAACCCTCTCTTTCTTTTTATGTCAACCTCCTTTCTCCTAGTTTTGAAATACAAATAGGCCTACAACTATAAATAAAACTTTGATTTCACCTAGCATTCATCCGTCATCTGTCTTTCCATCTCCTCTACACCCACCAACTTGACTGCAGAATATAGATGTTTATGTAGGGTGAGCTGAGTTGCCTTTATACTTCATTGACTGTGAATATCAGCTCTGCTTTGGCACTTAGAGGACACAGACACCTGATCCACCTGTGTGAACACCTGTATGCAGACAGACTGCTGCATTTCGGTGTCTTCATGCTGAACAGAACCCCACTCTCCTATCCCATTTTGTTGGGTTATATATTCCCCACTCCTGTAGTCACAGGCGGTACCTTTGATGCTCCCACTGCCCCACGCAGCTCTTCTTCAGAATTTGTCATTGCTTACCTGATTCCTTACTATGCTGCAGTAAGATGTACCAACCTTTCATAATTTTGTTTTATAGATGCACTTGGGCATAGGCATGCTGGTTTTATGAGTAAAGCATTACTTCTTGATTCCCTTACACATATTTTTCACTGGAAGCCATGTAGTGAGCTTTTGTCTTAAACGGATACCGTTTGTGTTTTCCGATGCCCGCTAATGGCAACTTGTAGAGGATAAATACTCTCCTACAAATAGTTTTTTTATTTGATTGTAGTAGCCTTGGGTTTGAAAACAAATCTTTCAGCAGTCTAGGATACAAGGGGTTGTGGGATTTTTTGAGATATTGGGATATATCCGTATCAGAGCACTACATGTGAAACTTGGGCAGACCAGTGCTGTAGGAGAGGAGGAGGTGGAATGAGGAGGAAGTGCTCTACACTGTTGACTGAAAAAAGTGCTAGCAGGACATCTTACAACTCCAGACCAATCCCCTGTCTCTGTTGAAGGAAGTATCCCAATATGAACTAGGAGAGAAGGCTAGCTTTTGGGTTTTGTATAGTGCTGTGTGACCCTGACCACTGTGTTTCTCTACATGGTATTCTGCTCATTGCTTCCAACATTTTCTTTTTCTCTCGGTGGCTTGTAAAACCTTTTCTTCTTTTCTGTCTCTGCAAACCAGATTGGACTGTGCAAACGAGAAAGTACCTGCTGAGCATAGAGTATCTCTTGGAAGGGCAGTATATTTGTCTTTGAGATACCTGAGTCTCTGCTAAATTTAGGTGAAAACTAACAATAGACTCAGACTTTTACAGGGGAAATAGTACGGTCCTATAAAGTTCATTTCCCCATGAAACCGAAGTAGAAAGTGATATTATCTTCAGAAAAGTAGTTTTTTATTCCTGATGAAAACAAGAATAAAAATCATAAAAGTCATGATTGATATCTAATGCTATGTGCTAGTTACACTGTGTGTTAAGTGGCACCATTTGTTCTACTACAGTCAAGGGTTTACCAGCATTACTATTTTAAACCTTGTATCCAGGGAATTATATTTGCTGTTGGAAATATGTTGAGAAGAGTCTCTTTTTTAGACTTTGTACCCGCACAGCCTAATTCTTTTATTCAAATGCTGGAATGTTGTTGAGTATTAAATAGGCCACCATATGAAATTATGCCTTTATATAGAATGAGACATGACTATGTACAAAGAGGCCTTCGCTTATTTTGTTATCCATTCACATGTGCATTTTTTCAAGAAATCTGTCTTGCAGAATTTTAGCTTAGTGTTAATTTAAAACATGACTAAGCCAGAAATAAGTAAGGGCCACATAAGTGTCTGTCTCTAATACAATGGAAGCAATGCAATTCATAAAAATTTACTTGGTCTATGTTATCTTTCATTATTCCTGTTGTTATAAGTTAATAAAAAACGGCTTCTAACCACACTGAAAAAACCTCTCTGTCTATCCACCTATCCATGTTACATGAAATTTCAGAAATACTTCCAGTGGGTTTAACAATTAAAGCCATTTGGAGGCTGGAGTCTAAGCCTTAGTAAAATATTTGCCATGAAAAATACAGAATTTTTATATTTCAATACAGACATATTAAGTGATTTCAGGTGAGAGGGGAAGCATTGTGCACAACCACAATGGACAGGAGGTGGCTGAGGGAGTGCTCCCTCTGTGAAGGGGCAGGCAAAGAATTCCCCGTCGTAACTGATGTGGGCACCTAAGCAGATACTTGCTGCAGCATCTGATATTTGGATGCCCAGTGCCTGAAAAGAAATCCAGATCCCTGTTTTGGGAGTTTATTTGTGGGTAGGAAATTGAGTACAAAATGTCAAGCCAAAAAGGCTGCACAGTCAAGAGGGACATGGCTGAAGATAGAAAAGAGGAAAGGCTAATCACAAGCTTGCATCCCAAATTTTGATCTCTTCCAGAGCTTAGCAAATCTTGAGTATCACATCTCTTTAAGAGCTTGAATCTGGCCTCCTCTGCATCCTCTCTTGAGGACCAGTCCTCATTATATATGTTTCTCAAAAAAATGTGGGAGGGTCTCCTTGTTTTATTTTAAAGCAGAAGTTCCTGCATTGCAGGCTGGAACAAACACTATCCTGTAAGCAAGAAAGACATGTTGAGTAAGATCCTCTGTGAGGTGGGATGCAGAATGTAATTTCAGATTAAACAATCCAGAGATATAATAGAGAGCAGCTCCAGAGAGGAGCATATAGTATGACACTGTCCCTCGACATTTTAAACCATCTCCTCTGGGATGGTTTGAGTTCCTGTGCCAAGAACTGTTGTTTTGTTTTCTTCCCAAGGGCAAGAAAGCAATGCTTACGGAGTTCAGCTGAGAGTGCCAGGCACAGATGAGTAATTTTGCTGCAAACTTTTGATGCTGCTCTGCAAGCGCTTTTCAATTCAGACATCAAACCCTTTCCTGTTCCAGGCCTGAGTCACTTCTGAGCAGGGACTGCCCATCACACACTCCTGCCTGGTGGCTTTGTGATAGGAACAAATGACTGGGAATTAGGAAACAGATTGACAGAATACCACATTTATTTCCAGTTTTGACTTAAATCCAGGTGTTTCCAGATGATAAGAATACGGCACCTTTAAATCACAGAGTTTTTACTTAGAAATCTCTTTTGCAGATTATTAACCCCATTTTAAGTATTATTTAATCACTTTTGTAATGGAGCTGGCATTACTTGTAATAATATTGATCACAATGAAATTTTTTTCTGTCATTTTAGGACATATTGAACATGGTTTTCGCAGCTTGCATTTTCAATTTTGGGTTAATTAAACCATAACAAAATATCTTGAACTGTTATGACATTTGGAAGGGCATTTCATGCTGGCAACACCATCTGGGCATTCACTGACCAAAACACCCTTCCATGCCAAACTCACAATAATGATAATAAAAATAAGAAAGGGGTTACCTCATTAGAGTTTCTTCCTGGGAGTTCAGAAGACGCTTCTCTGGATGACCTGGTTCAGTGACACAGCTTGTAAGAGTAATTCTTCATCCTTAGATAAGTTTTAAGACAAAATAGCTGTCCACATGTACATACCTTGGCTGTCTGTGCCCTGGGCAGCATTCTGGTATCTCCCTGGGGGAGCTCTTGCATACAGGGAGGCTTCCTTGGAGCACACTTACCAGTGTAAGAGATAAGTCCTTTCAGCTGTAATGAACTACTAAGTATTACTCTGCCTTTACAACCATTACAGTTTCTCACAGTCTCAGCCATACAAATCCCTGTAGAGTACTAACACTAATCTTAAATAGAGTTGGTAATTGCAAGGACAAGAAGGAGTAAAAGTAGAGAAAAAAATTTATCATTGATTATTCAGCGAGCACTTGGCTCTCTTGCACTCACTACTCCCACTGCTCCCTCAGATTGTGCATTTAAATGGGGAGATGCCCAGGACCCAGAGGCATCCCACAGCTGCCTGCTGTCAAAGCACACAGCCTGCAAGGATCCCTGTCTTTGGAGGTATTGGCAACCCATAGTAACTCTTCCAGCAACGTGAGGATTTTAAAGGTTGCTAAATGCAGGTTGAGGAACCTACTAACTTGTCCCGTGGTCCTTCATGAGGAAAACCACAGACTTTCATTCTAATTGCTTCATGATGATTTGAAACAAATCACTTCAAATTTCTGAGTTTTTTGAATGAGGGTCATATAAACACACCTTTCATGTGGCTGTGAAGATTATTTGCTTGTAAACTGCACTGAGATTCGCAGCTGAAAAAGTTCATAGATCTATGAAATAATATTTTTGCTAATGGCCCTTAATGCGTAAAGTATTGTAACATGTATAACAAATGCCCCCTGTAAGGAACACAGCATGTTCATCAGTGGTGTGAGATACTGTGAATAATGCATTTTCTAACAGCAGTAAAGGTTTACTGTTATTTTGTAAGACTTTCCAAATTATAATTTAATTTCAGAATAAAATAGACACATTCACCAGTGACATACCCCAAAACAGAGCCAGCAAACTGGAGCTAAAATGATATTACACTTTAAACTACACTGCAACTGAAGGGCAGTCCAAGGCTAGAATGACTATGGTAGCTTGAGTTCCTGCTGGAGCTGCTGAAGCTACTCACATCCAGTTTCCAAAAGCATCTCTTTTTCATTTTGCTGCCAAGTTAAATGGCTAAGCTTAAGTAGTTTTCAGCTGGAATGTGTAATGTAATTTAGAAAGGGAGGAAGAGAGATTTTGTAAACTCATTGGGAGAAAAAGGGCCAGAGTTTTAACAATTCACATCTTTAATGAGCTATGAATTGGATTCCACTCACCACTGAAGCAAGTAGCAGAACTGTCATTGGCAGCACAAGGGGTTTTTTCCCACTGTAATGCAAACAACGTGTGGCATGAGAATAGAGGTGACCTGAAATATTCCTACAAGGACGATTGAAAGGAGTGATCCTGTCTTGTCACACAGAAAAGAATTCACCCCACCACATTTTGCAAAGATCAAGGCCTTGATGCCAGTAAAGAACAAAAGGTTGACATTCCTTATGAAATATTGTTTAATCGTAGGTAGAAATCAGCGTATATGATTTTTAATCCTATAATCTTTATAGCTTTAATCCTTCAGTCCCTGACTTCTAAATGGCAATAAAGCGTGATAGATTTAATAATGAGGGGCTTGTGGGATTATATTCATTACAACATGTCCAGCTACCTTTGGTTTTATTGTTTCTCCTCCCTCTGATTTTTTATGAAAGCTTTTCTTTTTAACAGAGATCATTAATGAAAAAGGAATGTTAATCTTCTCCTTTTAAAAAATTATTCTTCATAATCATCTCATTTTAAATTTCGTCTAGAAGGTCAGCAATTTCATCAAATTTAGGAGCCAAAAGCCAATTTGGTGTTCTTTGATGGAAATTTTGACTTGTTGCAAGGAGTGGTTGGCTGTTTTTATGGTAAACATTTCAAAGTCCATTGCTGCCAAATAAGAACTCTGATGACTTGCTAAAATCTCTAGTAACACTTGTTATTTTTCAGATAGCTTTAAAGGTAGAGTGTTTGTCATTTTTTTGAAACATTCCTTGATTGCTCTTTGCTTACAATGTACTACAATTAAAGAGAAGATGTATCTAAACCTTTCTGTTCCAGTAGCAGTTGAGTTTCACAAACACAGTTACCTCAGGTTTTGTCTTAGTATTAAGTGAATTCCTTGTATTTATGATTTCCATTTCTTTTTATTTTTCCAAGAAGCTTTAAAAAAGGTTTCAGTTATTTTCCTTTTGTGACACCTGGTCTTTGATTCCAGCCTAAAATCCTCAAAGTGAGTGTTGGAGTCCCTGTTAAATAGAACTGGGAAATCCTGTCTGAGCACAGATATCCTGTATTTAAGATTTGACAGATAATGCAGCTCTTTAAAAAGCCTCTGTCTTTCATGACTAATACCCTCGAAGACCCAGTGGCAGATAATCACTGTTTGTGGGACAGAAAAAAAAGTGGTAACATTTCAAGCTTTTTGAGAACTCAGTATCTGCCTGAGTGGGAGGAAGGCACAGGCACTTAGTATGCGGATGGCAGATACTGCAGAACTGTTGGGAAGGGAGGAACTATATTTTCAGAATTCATAGTAGAAGGCTTTGGAATAGAATAAGTGGCTATAAAAGGTGGAAAATATAAAAAGCAGAGATGTGGAGAATGTGTTGCTGTCTATATAAAAATATATTTGGATTTGTGATGTCTTTAAACATTAGAATTGTTTCAGCATAGAAACATGAAGAGGGAAAAGTATCTCTGGATATGAGGAAATTCTGAGACCTGGTAAGAGGACTGATAAGGCAAACAGGCAGGATTTTGGAATCCTGACAAGAAATGTTAAAATTTGTTTCTGTTAAACATCAAACCTTTTTATGTAATTACATTGTACAGAATACAGTCTAATGTTTCATCAAAATAATAATTTCTGATTACATGTTCTGGTGAAGCATTGGATCTTTTTGTCTATGCAACTGTAAAAATTAAAAGGCCATCGAAATGCAGAATGATTCCAGATGAATGCAGTCACTTGCTATAAACACAAATGAGCCTTACTTACATATCAATATGTGCATATTTCTGTAGCCATGCAGGCCAGACTCTGGTAACTCCTGAGACTGGGATGCTGCCCAGAGATCTTCCCTGTACAAAGATGAAGCACCCAGATCTTATGTTGGATCCCCTTCCTTCTGGTGCATGAAGGAGGGGAAAAGAGTGATATGAGGGAAAAAAAGTCGTATCTTACTATCAAAACTATTCACAATAGCCCAAACTAGCAATTTCATCTGAGAAATTATCTAGTCTAGATACTATCTCACTACTGATAACCTACACCCTTCCTGTACTGACACTGCAGTGATGACATTGCTCTGCTTCACTCTGAAGTTGACTGAGAAGCTACAGCTTCTTTTGTCTGCACACTTAAATGTACTCGCCATTGGACTTTGTTTCAATGTCCTTTTGCTCAAATAGACTGCAAAATCTGAGAAATGTTTTAATTATAGAAATTTTTATTTCATCTTTCAGCTCTGACACCACCATGAAAGACATGAGTTGCTCTGTCCAAAAGTTTTGTTGTTTTGGAAGGAGGGAGCAAAGGTTAAAGGAGAGTTGGATTTATGTTTTTAAAATACTTTTTTCCTCTTTCAATCCCAGCTGGATTTCTCTTATCTATTTCCTCTTCAGTAGTCTGTGAGTTTTCCTTTTTACAAGAAAATCTTTGCTTAGAGAATTTAAAGTTATAGTTTACCTTCTCAATAATAGAATATTTACTTGAGGAAGCAAGAGTTTTCCTTACAGGGAAACACAATTCTCACAATTTGCACTCCTTTAACAAAATTTCAGTCATTCCAGTTTTCCAATGACAGAAATAGAAACATTTGATCAGCATCTGAAATTTCTGTTCCTTCTGTTCAAAAAAAATGTCTACAATAAGTGTATATCACTTTCATATTAAACAAATACTACAGCATTCATTGTGGTCATGTGCAACTATTGAATCTGAAAGTGTCTGCCACTGCTCTTGCAGGATGGACCTCATGCTTTTTATACTGTGGCTTTGGCTTTACCATCAATTTATCTTCAACTTATGTCATTTTTTTAGAAATTTTCACACTTGGACAAAGGGTGGACAAAGTCAGCTTTAGCTATTTTGGGACTGTTATATTTTGTATACTCAGACATTCATATTTTAAGGGTTTCTGTCTTGTATTGATCCTCTACTTTCCTCCACTGGACTAGAGGAATCATTCAGTATTTCAGCTGTGGACTTGGGAAAGGACTGCCATCATTGGTGGTTTGGGGGCAGATGTTTTTGTACACTTTTCAGTCTCATCATTGTTTATTCAGTGGGTTTATTGGGGACCATTAGGCTGTTGCCAATTGTAGCTCCATTAATATTCATTAAACTTACTGGTTTTTTCTGGTGGTCCACTTTGTTCAAAGATACAGATATTTTCATATTTTCTACCCTTCAATTTTCTGTGGTCACTTTCTGTGCCATGATATTTCTGCTTGGGCATTCTGTCCCCACCATTATTTGATGTACTTTGTCTCTTCATAACTGAAGAATACACCTGTACTTGCAAGTTCTGCATTAATATACATGATCATAAAATGTTGCTCTGATGAGTAGTGAAAAATGGTATGGAAAGACCTTAGAGTGTCTGTCTTCTGAACTATTAAAGACATGACATATAATACCTGTTCACAACAGAGAGGACTTCCAAAATTGTTTGAACTTTCTGTGGTTTGTTCCCTTCTTGTCTCTTTTTTTCAAATTCTTGAAGGATTTTATCACCTTTAGTTTTGTCTCACCATCCTTTTGTTCTCATGCTTCCCTACGATGTCTGGTCTCACACTGTGACATTTAACATCTCCTGAGTAGTTTAGATTATTCATTAAACATGGGTGTTAATTTTTGAAAAGTTAAATTGTAGTTTTGGACTTCTGTTGGTCTAGCGAAAAGATCATTGCAAGTAGAACAGTATTGCCTACTTGCTGCTTGCTATACTGGTTGCTGGAATTTGCACAAAAATTTTTGTTTGCTGATTGTAGCTAAAGGATATTTATTAGCATGTAAATTTCTATAAATAAACTGAACAGATAATGCTGGATAGAAAAATATAGTCCTAGATCTATTTCAGTAAATGGTATTCCGTTAAAATTCCATTATGCCCAGCTTAAATTCTGTATTGTTTCAATAACTGAATCTAACACATGGTTTAAAAAGTAGAATTTGGTCTAGCAAGGAGTAAAAGCAAATAATCTTTCCCCTCTAATATTAATCCTGTAAGAAATACAGTTCTGAGGTTAAGGAGCATTTGCCTTAGTAAAGGACTGAAGAATTTTTTCTACCTGCACTATGACTAGGTAGGCAAAAGCAGAATTAGAATAAATTGTTATGGATAAAGAACATTAATAAACAAACTTTAATCTCTTACTTAAGCATCAGTAAGATTATAAGTGACAGTACTACAAGAGAAGAAGGCAGAAAATCCTGTTGTTGCTAATATTTTAGATTAATTTTGAAAGAGCCCCACAGATTTATTTTTTGTTTAAAGAAGCTCAAACAAACTCTTAGTTAGTGAAAGGTGATAGGGGACTTCTTCAAAACCCACTGGATGTCTTCTGTTGAAATCCCCTGAAGAGCGTTGGATTAGGCAGAAAGATAATACATCTATAAGACGAAGGATTTTCCTTTTTCTCCATGTAAGCTTCCATCATTGATTGACTTGAAGGGTTCACTATTCAGATGAGGAGTGTGCTTTTTGGGGTTTTGTTTATGCAACACCAAATATTGTAATTATGTCCTCATGAATATTCTTTCCAGAGAGAACAATGTGCATTTTTGTGGCAGTGAAATCCCCATTTAACATGTGTGTGCCAGCAGTGGTTTTTCTGGATTGTTTATGCCTTTTTGATACACTTTCCTTCTCTCACTTCCAATTGGTTTTGAATGACTGTGGCAGTGGTCACTGACAATTAATGACTGATGGGCAAATTTCATGAGTGCTGGCTTTGTTCCCATAATTACTGGGACACTCACAAAACTAAAATTAATGCCACCCTCACCCCCCACACATTTCTCTGCCAACCATCATCTCTGAGTTACTGATCTGCTCATGTTTCCTTCACTTGTTCTTGAGGTTCAAAATATGTAATTTTCTCTCCTTGGGGTAATTTTTAGTAATGGCCAGATTGATAGAGAGCCCAGCTACGATATTTAGTGTGTCTGGGTATTTTTTGTTGCATAGTTCTTAATCCAAGAAAGAGACATAATGGCAGATTCTTTTTCCTTTTCTGGGATAGTAAATGTGTCCCATTATTGCCGCAGTAATTAAGTTAGGCATTGTTGTTACAAATACAGAAGGCTTTGAAAAATCAATAAGAAAACCTTTTAAATGTTTTTCTGGTGGAAAGGTGGAGGTGATATTTGTATAATGTCCTTCTCTGTAAAACAAAACCTGTGTTCCCAGGAAGGTTAATTGTGCTTTATATTCCTGTTGCATGAACAGTGTTATACAGGGGTAGTGAATTTGCACAAACTTCAAAATGCATTCACTGTTGTTAGCGTGGTTAATTTAATACTTTGGGAAATAGTGAGGGTCTGCTCATCTCGTCCTATTGACCCAATCTAGCTGTTTCTACTGTTTTAATCACCAGAACTTCTGAGCTGCAGGTTCTATGTATTGCTGCCCTGCCCTTGTTATGTATGCAGATCTCCCACTGATGTTGCTGTAGGGAACTATGTAAAATAAGGGGAATATTGATATTCACATGATATCATGTGCAACTGAGAGGAGATGTTTGAACTGGGAATACTGCCCTTCAGCTTTTGCTGTTGTACATTGCCTTTCACATGACTGAGTGCCCAACAACTGAGATTTCATACAGACTTGAATTTGAGGTTGAAATAATGCCACCATGAATTTGATCCGAGAACTGAGTCCCAGCTTTTATTTTTCAACATTATATGTAGCCAAATTCTAGTTCAGCTTTGCATATATTCTTACACACAGACTTTGCAACACCAAGGAAAGCAAGATAAGCTTTAAATTGGTTGAAAGAATTTTGGATTTCTGCTTGGAATTTCTCCTTCTGTGTAATGTATTTCCAACACAAGTCTTTGAGTTTAATGCCAGAGATATATTTTCTCCACTAACTTTAAACATTGCCTATGGGAATTGCTCATCAAAGGAGTTAAACTAAAAGGATAACTGTGATCAGGCGTTCCTAGGCTGCTTAGTTCCTACAATGGGGATTTTTGTCATGCTGTGATGAGAGTCCCTGATGAGAAATGAGAAATACCTTGCTATCATTAAAATTAAAATCATGTATGGCTGCCTCAGCTTGAATTTTACAGAATGTTGGTTTTGTATTGAGCTTTAACATAGTTTTAAATTGTATTTTTTCTCTCTAAAGTGTTTCAATATATTTTTTTTTCTTGTAGGATACAGGAAGTCAACTCCTTCAAACCTTCAGTACCAGAATAATGCACTAGGGTTGTCTAAAAGCAACTCTATACATTGCAGTTCTTTCAAGCATATTCAGTGTTGGTATTTTTCATGAATTGAGGTCAGAACTGGGAAAGTATAGTCCTACAAAAATTTTTATTAAATTTCTGGATTATGATCTGTAGAAGTCTTTTTGGTCTAAATTTATGTGTGATATTTGACCAGAAAAACTAGACACACCCATTGTCTGAGAGCAGTTTTTATTTCTGGATAAATTAAACATAGTTTTCTTTCCATTTTAGCAACTATTCAAGTTGTTTTAAAAAAATAATACATTATTAAGTGAATTATGGCTATTTGTTTATATTAGCATGTTAGAATTAAAAACAGAATTCTGGATTCTTTTCCTGTGATTCTGTAGCTGAAGGAAAGTTGAATCTTATGCTGAATAAAGATAAATTCTTACTTTACACATAGTGAGGACAACATAGTAAGAGCACAAAATCTGTTTTACTGGCTCAGAATAGCTTTCTGTCTAACATGTATCCTGTCTCTAAGTACTGCTTGAAGCAAATGGTATAGAAAAGGCTACAAGAAACAAAGCAGGCATAATCTTCTCCCTCTTGCACCTTCCTACTTTTTATGTCTCAGTGTGTTACAGAATCTCTGAGCTGGTGGTGGTCTCAGGATCACTGTGCTCTAACTGTCCTTTATAAATGTGTCTAATTCCTTTTTAGAGCCATTTAAACTTTTCCACCCTCTGGGAAAGGTTTCATATACCATTATCATAACCCTTTATGTGATATTTCTCCAGCAGGAGAACCCTAGCCCACAAAAGCTCACATTGGTCTTCCAAATCTCTGGCAACATCCCCCCCTGCACCTCTCCAGGTTCTGCTACTTGCTTTTTTGGTTGAATGACCAGAACTGCACACAGTACTTAGGGTGTAATTGCACTGTTGACTGTTGGAATAATGGTGTTTCCTGTTTTAGCTTCAGTTCCTTTCCTGACATTGCTGAAATTCTGTTTGTTTTTTGACTACCCATGGGCTTAAGCTGGTGTCTTGAAAATCTTTTCTCTGAGTGGTAATACCTGCTTTAGAGCCCATCATTACTTACGTGTGTATGCACAGTTAGCATTATTTTTTCACTTTCTGCATTTCTTTGCATTTATGGAGATTAAAATTAATCATCCATTTTAACACTCAGTATTATGAGATTGTTCTTCAGGTTCTCACAAGCAGTTTTAATTTGATTATCTGGAATAAGCTTTCAGAGTCTTTCATCAATATTTCAGAATCAGGAAATTGACTTCAGAATCAAAAGATCTTGAGAAGGAATATGTGGCAATTTTTGTTTACCTTCTTTTTGCTTGATCCCTTAAGATGATTATTTGCATAATTTTATCCACCAGTAAAATGGACTAAAACTGTGCTAAAAGAGCCAGAAAGAGAGTTAATACAATCATCTTGTTTCTGAAACGAAGGCCTTAGGAATTTATGGTAACAATGGTAACAGCAGCTCTGTTTAATTAGCTGCATTTAATTACTCCACAGAAATGAAAGCAGCTGGCCCAACTTAGCAATGGAAAAGAGGGATATTGAAATCCAGAGCTGGACACCATGGACTCTTTGTATCTGTAGACATCTCCAAAGAGTGTTTCACCCCACCCTTAACTTTTGTGCTAAATCAGACGGATTTCCCTTCTGACAGCCCTGTCTACCCAGGTGGATCTGAAGGGAATCAGAGGGGATCGACCCTGGGTGAGAGTGACATGTAGGTCTTTGAAGTACATGAGATGCTTCTCACTTCAGTCTTGGCACACTCCAGGAAAAGCCTTCCGCTTTACAGGTCATGAAGCAGCTAGGTTGGGGGATTGACAGAGAAATTTATTTAGTGTGGGATCTCCAGCAAAACTGGTCTGACAAAGCAGCAACAGCAGCCATTACCTTCCTTTTGTTTCACAAGACACATCAAGCTTTTTACACTTTTCCTTGATTCCCGTGCAGCTCCTTTTGATGCTGTGCTACTGAAGAGCTCTGTAAGAGGTGGACAACAGCCACATTTGCTAGGGAATAGGCTTCTTGCTTCACTTTGTTGCTTTGAGAATCTACTTTCTGTTTTGTTCTTAAAGGAAATACAGTTATGCTCAGATAGAGCCTGGAGTCAGGACTGTGTTTGATTAAAAACTGCAGTAAAGGGGAAATTTTGTAATATATATACACACAATTTTTAGTTTTAAAAATAATTTTCCCAGGTAGTATCTATCCATCTAACAGCTTTGAAGAACTTGAATGAAAGAATAAAAAATTGGGGCTAAATTTAAACTGATTTCATCCAAATTTTGAAATATGAAGCATGAATACTGTAGTAACATTAAAAAAGTTCTTCAAGAATAAGAATTTTTAGAATTTTAGGAAATAAAACTTGTAGCTTTGGAAGATTTTGCTACTGTGTTATATCTCCTAAGTAACCTTAAACAGCACCAAGAAAAGGAAAAAGAGGACTTTGCGTTAAGGGAACCTTTTGAGAAATAATGATAATGTTTAATTGCAACTTGGTCACCCAGTACGTGATTTTTTTGGCTTATTAGGAGTATATAATACTCAGAAATTCATATTCATTTGTGATATACCAGCATCACAGTTTAGTGAAACTCTCCTATAGCTTGGTAAACTGCAGGACACTGCATCTGGGAGTTTCTGAATAATTTATCTGAAGTAATGAGCATCATCATGTGATGCTGTATCAAAGCAACTGCTCAAGTGAAAGCCAGCTGGGTACAGCCACTGTATATCAAATAGCTGCTTGAGTTGTCTCTCTGGAAAAATTAGAGAACATAATGAGCAAAATTAGAAAACCTGGGGAGCAGCCTCCATGGATACCTATTAGCAAGAAGTAATTTGATTAGTGTGAAATCTGTGAAAGTTCATTATTTACAAAGTTTTGTAGTGGTATAAGAGAAATGCATGTCTACATAAACACATCCATTTACACAACATGGACATAAAAATATATAAAGTATTAGGTGAGTACTAGATGTACTTATTTTTCTGTATCATCTTTATGAAACACTAATAGGGTATTGGCTCAAAATCTAAAAGGGACTCATTTTGTGCCAAACAGAAACTTTTGGGTTGTTTCCCAAAAGGCTTTATACAGTCTCACTAAAAGTAAATGCTTCAAACACAAGATCCAGGAGAGGCTGACAAAACAGATTTGCTAAGGAAATATGCACAGCTCTGTTAAGTATTAGACTGATGCTTTTATGAGGCAGGTCTATTGAAAGTGCCATTTGTGCCCACTCTGCCTGATGCTGACCAGGAATACGGAGACGTGACATGCAGAACTGAGAGAGGGACAGACCTGCAGAATTTTCAGCAGAGTCAATGGATGCTGCAGGTGGTCTGCATCTCTCAGGATCAAGCCCTGCTGTAAACATTGTAACTGCTTTTACTAGCCTGTCTCCTGGTATCCTAGTAAATCTAGCATCAGAGTGGTTTAACAGTAAGGTCATTTATGACACCTTTTGGATCCACAGTTGTAGATCACAAAACCAATTTGAAGATCTATTTGTGTCAATCGCTTTTGTAGCTGTGGCTAATTGTTTTTTTTTTCTGAGAGACATGAGAGAAATACTGCTTCATAAGGTTGTCATTAGTCTGGGAAAAAAGAGGCCATTGATTAGAGGCTTGAAAAGAATGGCTTGTAAGCCAAATTACCAGTTGGGGATTCCTGAATGGCCAAGGGCACAGCCTGTCTGATCTTAGCAAAACTCTGCATTGCAGTGGGGAGCTCTCTAAAGGATGCATTATCTTGTGATGTTGACCTTAAATCAAGTCTTGTTTGGAGGAAATAAACCAAAAGGCTTTCATTTTCAATAACAGATTTGTAATGTGCTAATTCAAATATGATCCAAAACCAGAAACAGTCTCTACCAGTTCACAATGACAGGCATATTTTTTATATGTATTTAGGTACATGTCTGCAGTATATGAAAGCAAGAAAATATCCTTCTATAGTACATGAAATGTGAATATTGCATCATTATTACATGGGAATTTGAAAGTAGAGGACTGCATAACAATTCTCTTATATATACTAGCATAGAGCAATGACACTCTTAAATTTTAAAAATAAACAGGAAAAAAAATGTACATTGAGACAATGCTTTTGTTTCTTGTCATTGAAAGATATTTTAAAAAAATTTTCTTTTCAAATGATAGGGCCACTTGATAGACATTAATAATGACAAAGGGGAATCTTTAGCTATCCAAAGACCTACTGATATTCTGCTTAAATTCAGTTTGCTAAAAACATAATGTAAACATTAAATGTGCATTGGAACATTGTTATAATTTATTGAATTTTGCTAGCTAACATCTTTCTAAAGGAATAAATATTAGTAAATCCCCTGACCTTTATGTGAAGTGGTCCATTCCACATATATGTGCAGAAGTGTGCATCATCAATACATCAACTTGTTTACAATTTAATGAGGAAAGGTAAAATTAAAAGAAAATCAATTCACAAAAGTAATTTACGATATTTACAGGCTGAATGAAGCATTTTATTATTTTCTGTCTTTTTGCTTTTTATGTCATAAAGGGTAGCTGAGTCAAAATGAAAAGGACAAAACTGGTCTCTTTAACAAAATCTAATTTGACCTAAGGGTTTTGGACTATTACAGGAACACAGATACTTGTAGTGAAGTCCACATTATTGTGATTTCTAGAAATGTCATGTTTTTAATGATTCTAGTTAAATATCTAAATCTGTGATGACAAAACAAGAGTTTTCATTTAGCCTTGTGAATCTCATCCATTAACCTTTTAAGAGAGCTTACATCAGCTAGCCATGAGTAGCACATAGTGGCACCAAAACCTTCACTGGAATCTTAAAAATAATTTGTCAAATTACCCGTTAGCATAGATGGGCAAAGCTCAATAACACATTTTGAAAAAATACTTTTATGGGAGCTTTAAGCACACTGTGGCAAGAACCACAAAGTATTCTTCCAACTTCCCTTTTGTGGAAGATGAGGTTGGTAAGTGGTTTTGCAACACCTCTGTTAGAGCACACTGTCTATTCTGCAGAGAACTGCTGTAGTGGTTGCTGTTGAGGAGCTTTTACCTATTTTTTTTTTCCTCCTGGATCCCACATTGTTACTGTTCTGTACTACCCCTTTGCCAGTAATTGAATTCTGCGTATTCTCTGATTTCTACTCCTTTCCCTGGCAAGGCAAGGCAAAACAAAGATACAACATAGTCTGCTGGCTACTGGAATTATTTGTGTTAAATGCTCTATCACCACTGGGCTGAAAATTGCGTTATTTATTATCAATTTGAATGCCATTCTGGAGTTCCACTACAGTTAGCGCTGCACTACTTTCATTATAAAATCAATTTCCTGGAGATGCCTATCTCCACTGGTTTAATATATACCACATTGAAAGTTGGCATAGAGGTCCTGGTGCTCTTCCAAGGTAAAAGTACTGACTGCTGAAGAGGAGGTGTAGTTAAAATAGGAAAAAGCAATAGATTTCCCATGTTTCAGACTGACTGGTGCTCTCCAAGTCTAAAGAACACATCTCAGTGATTTTTTACTTAAAATCCCCATTCCCTCTTTGGCTGTGTAGGGAACAGCTCCCATTCTAACCTGTCTTTCAAGAAGTAACTCCTGATCAATCCCAGCTGCCCTTTCTCTCACCTCTCAGTTGTCCTTCAATGAGTATTTTCCCAAGGATGTACTCTAGAGTCCAGCTTCAGTAACTCCTACTCCCACACTGAGGGCACGGAGGACCAGAGCTGCTTCTGGGATCACAGATGTGGGCTGCCTGGCTCAGAGGGACCCATGTTTTCCTGGAGTGATCTATCATTGTGGGCACTCCATGCCCTGCAGAAGGGAGCTGCTGTGCCCAGCTCTGAGCAGCCAGGTTTGTGTGCTGCCAGCAGAGCACAGCAAGCTCAGCCACCCTGAGCTCAAAACTGGGTCACCTGTATCCTGCAGATTTCAGACTGGGAAATCCCCACAGCAACAGAGAATGTAAAATATATTCAACAAGGAGAAGTTTAGAGCTGCTTTTCCTTATGCTCTAGCAATGTCACTGCAACCACAAGGTTACAGGAACAACAAGGACACTGCATCACTCTATTAATACGTCGGGTTTGGGGCTTTTTTAAGAGGATTTTTCAGCTTTAACAGTTTTATGTGTCTACAGATACTCTTAGTCATGGATTTATTAGGATATTTTTTCTCTTTAGGTATTATTAGATATATCTTCAGAAACAGGGTTTAAACCTGTCTCTTTTGAGGTAATTTAATGTGTATGAAAAGACCAACTTTTCTTTCTTTTGACTAGAGGGCTACTTCAACTCTTAAACTGTTTATCATCCTCATAACCTTCCTTTACCTCATTTCTATTCAACCTATTTCCTTTTCCATCTCTCTTCCCCTCCTCACCCTTTAAGTGATCTCAGCAGATGCTAAAGATGTCAGGCTGATAGCTCTGCAGATACAGACTCTTTATCAGACTTTAAAGATGTTGTTAATTCAGGAGTAAGCAGTGTCAGTCCTATATCACAGATTATCTGTCATGGACTTTACCCAGGCCCCTGTTTAGAGAAGGAAAATCTATACACCATGTTCTTTATCTTCCTCAGTGGTGACTGCTGAAATATTTGCAGATTGACCACTGATGATGAATTAGTATGTAACAGGTGTATGCTAATCTGCATCATGTCATTGTGTCAGAAGCTCCATGTTTGATGGCTTTTGGGCTATTAACCAATTACAATCATGGTTATTTAGTATTTGCACCACATAATGCCCCAGATAAATCCATTATAAATGAATCACTAAAAGCACAAAACTGAAAACCACAAATGCGGAGCTAATTAGAAAAATATTAGACAGAATGGAAAAGAAAGAAACTGATCTTTTTAAAATATAATTTATTAAATTCTCCCCTAATTCCCTCTTGTTATAACAGCTTAACCTTTACCTATTTTACTTTTTCTGTGTATCATAAACCAGGCCTATTTTCTCCTGCATTTTTTCTTTTTAATAACTTCTGCCTCTGTTTTCTTGATTTTTTTTTTATTTTTTAAATTCCCCATTTCTTCCTGTGTGTCTTTTAATTAGGCATTTGCCCATTGTCCCTCTTTCCTTGGAGTTTATCAAAACTCTCAGCCCCTGATTCTGTAGCCTGCCCTTGGATTTCTGCAGGCAGGTGCCTCTGCCCAGGCACAGACCAGTGAGGTACAAGGAATTGCAGATGTCATTATTTTGCAATTATTTTGTGTGTATGTAAATTGTTTTGTTCTCTCTGTAATTTTCTTTCCCCTAGATCCTGGTTGGGTTTTTTCCTTATCAGGTTTTCCAGACAGAGGATGTCCTCATAGACAGACAGCCATAAAATCCTTCTGAAGGGAAGGAGGCTGCATATTTACAGTGTTGGGCAGGTAGAATAGATTTCCACTCAGTGGACTAAATTAAAACTCAAAGGACGATTTTAGCTCTGCTTGCTTCCCATTCTTCCATCATTTAAGGAAATGTTTTGGATTTAAGGTGTATAAAGCTAACAAAACCTGTACCACTGTTTATCAAGCTACACGCTCTGTTTTCAGAATTATCACCTTCCAAGAAAAGAAAACGTACAGTCTTGTTCTAACATGAGATAGATGAGTGCATTAGGGCATGTAGATAATCCTTACCAGTTCTTTTTATTTGTTCAAAATGCCTGTCGAAAATCATCCTTATGAAAAAGGCACATATCAGCCTAGAAATTTGAAATGTCAGTTCAGAAATCCACCATCTTCTTAGAATCTACTTTTCAGGGACTTAAGGTATTAATATACAAAATTAACAATGTAAATTTAAATTTAATGCTTGTCAATTGGCAAAAGAGAATCACCTGCTTGGCTGTTATATAATGACACGTCCAAAGTTACTGAGCTGTAAAATTAATCCTTTCCTGTTATAATGCTGATAATCAATACACTAGTGTTTGTGTAAATTTGCTGTGTAATCTGAGGTGGTGGGAAGTTATGCCTGTATTATACTTTTTTGCTTTTAAATTTGTTTTTTTGCATCAATTTAATTCTGCAAGCTCTATCATCTTTTACTGGGGAGAATTACTTTGCTGTCTAGTCCTAAACTCTAGCTAGTCCTAACCATCTTGTCCTACCTTAAGCTCATGTGTATCAGCAGTTTGAAGTCTCTTACATGAACTTCCTTGCAGCTCACAGAGCAGTCTGAACCTACACATGCTTTTGTCTTTGCAATTCCAAAATCCATCTCTTGGCTATTGTCAGACTTTGATGGGACTTTGCAGTAGAAAGCTACTCCAAAATCTTTCTGGTACTACAAATACCACCATTCAGTAATTTCAATCTTTTAGTTGTCTCTTAAACTTGGGCTAGTCATTAAATGATCAGCTTTTAGTCACCTAGAAGTGCAATCAGTCCTGTTCCCTGCTAAAGATGGTGATCGTTAACTTGTTAAAATTTGCGCCTGTATGAGGGAAACTGTTATCTGGCAGAATCATGTCTGCAGCTGGTGCACAAGCAAAGATTTGACTGTACCTTGAGTTACATCTCACATCTCCAGGAGTGCCCAGTCCTTTATTCTCTACAGAGTATCTAAAAATACAGTTGGGTAGGGTTTTACCTTCCTGAGAGAAAGGACTTAATCAGATGATTGATAAAGGCATCCTGGCGTAAGGAAACAGCTTTATTAAGTGGACAGACAGGACATGTTTTGTCGGCTCTCATGCAGACTTGCAGCACAGACCCGTCCTTAAAACTTCTGACAGGGAAGTACAGGGACTTTTGAAAACTGGGACTTTTGTACCAGGTTCTTTATCACAACGAACTCTAATTCAGTAACTTAGTGTTCATCTGAATGCATATTACAATGAATAGTCAATCATTTTTCATTTAATAATTTAACATGTCATTTTTCCAGTTTGTCACTTGCAGCTGGCATTTTTGCAACACATTTTATTTTTTAGACATCTTCTAGTGAATCACCAGATAGAGCAGCTGTGACAGCTATCCATTAATTATATCTCTGTATTAAAGTCTAATGAAAATATGACTTTCAAGGGAAAGTCCCCAAGTAGTGCCCAAGTTGCAGCAGTTAAACCAGCACTATCTGGTAGTTGAATTGGTGGTTGATTAAATATTTGTATAGAGATTCACATAGCTCTATTAACCTCAAGTATTATTTATGAACAATTTGCCTTTGGGATTAGAATGAAGAAAAGCAATAGAGTTTTTATGTCTCAGTAGTAATTAGTATTGCCTTGATGCACATTTGCGCAATGCCAATCACAGGCAATCTGAAATCACCCACGTGTGTGCCGTGGCCTTTCCCTTGTCTTAGACTAAGCAGGGCTTCTGTATTTCAGATACAGGAAAGGAGATAAACTGCCTTATTCTATCTACTCCAGTTTATAAAAAGTGAAGATAAAATAATCAGCAAGGGTCTAGAGGTCTTTTAAAATTTTTGAAATTGAGTGATGTGCAAGATGGAAGAGGAAACTGAAATCAGAAGGCGATACATAAATGCATTCAGAATTTTGTATCACAGCTTTCCGTGAACTTGTGACTCCCCAGTCAGTATCTGACTTGTGACTGTAAGGCAGATAGGATCAAGCTGGGGACACGTTATTAACACATTATTAAGGGCAGACTCTCCTTGTGGGCTGGGGCTGCAGCCATTTGAGGGGGACAGAAATGAGGGGAGTTTAATTATGCAGACACCTACACAAGGGATGACCCCGTCTTGGAGGGATTCCCAGGAAGATACATAAAAGCCCAAGTCAGTAGGTTTCTATTACAATCTCATTCAAGGGTCGATAGACTGAAGCTTATGCTGGGGAGAAAGACCTGTTTCATTGATTACTAGAACTTTCTCATCATCTGTTTTGTATGATTCTGACCTTTTCCTAAATGAAATGGAAACTTTTCAATTTTCTCATTGAAAATAGACACAAATGCTGTCAGCAGGAACCATAGACATACCATTTCTGTCAACTTTGTGATTTTCCTGTCAGATTTTCTTTTTGTTACTGCTATGCCATAATGCTGACAGCTTTTATTCTTCAAACAAAGCCTAGCAAGGAAGTATCTGTTGAAATGTGATTATTCCTTTCACTGACATAGATGGGGACTGTTCCCACTTACTTCTGATTCTGTAAGCGTGCTCCTGAAACTGTCACCCTTCACCTTGTTGGGTTTTTTCAGATGCCAAATATTTTCAAGGGGCTGGCAGAATTCCAGAGAAAGAGCTGCTGTGTTCCTGCTGAAATCATCATCAGACATCCTGTGTATTTCAACTGCAGTGCATTCAGGCATAGATTTTTGTTTACCACAAATAGAGAATATTGCATCACCTTGCAGCAATTTTTTCTCCATAAGCCACAAAAATGAGCTTCATTATGGCTACATTTAGAACCCATTACTCTAAATGCAAGCCTTTTCCTATTCCTCCTAGTGGGAAAAGGTGAAATTAGTATCACAGATTTATTGCCACCAAATTTAATACTCCACAAGAAATAATATATCTATCAGTTCTTCTCTTGGAAGGTTTCAGTATGCCCCAAAGTCTAAACCACTTAACATTCATCTCATCCATTATATGGGACCTGCTGGATCTCTGATACAGCAGTTTTAAGCCTTCAACAGAGAGAGCAGGTATGAACCTCACTTTTCACCCTGGCCTGACTGGATGTGCATGAGCCTATCTCTCTCCTCTCTTCTGTGAATTTAAATATGTCATGGGCTGAATGGTTGCATTTACATGGGAAAAAAATAAAAGTATCTGTAGACTTTCTGGCAATCTCAATGGATCCTGCCTGCTTTCTGTACGTGGACTGCAAAGAAAATCCCAAGGTCAGGAGTATGATGCATTTCTCTCCCTGTCACTTACCTTAGTAAATATCAAGGAATCCTGATGGTAATACATCTGAAATAATTGATAATTAATAAATATAAATTAAGATATATTTACTTGTACGCTTGACACATAATTTCACCATTCTTTTAAGGAAAATGGGATGGAGGAAAACTAGATGGAGGAAAATGAGATGGAGAGGTTGCTAAACAAACTTATAGGGGCCTGTCCAAGGGAAGGAAGGGAATCCAGATAAGCAGAGCATAATAGTGGGACCTAAGGCCTTGGTTTAGGAAATAGCCACATCTGTAAGAAAGGAGGCATGAAACTTTCCCTTAAAGAGCAGGCAACAAGGAAAGTTTTGTTGCTGTTGTTGTTATGATGACTTGTAAAATGCTGGCTGTTTAGTGGCAGATGAATGCTAAGAAATTTAATGACAAAAAATAAGCTTTTAATTCAGCTGAAGTACTTCTCACCCCAAATCTCCAAACAACTGGGAAAAGGAACATGTATTTTAAGTCCCTCATCTTTGTTTAATGCTCCAATAAACCCAAATGTTTGCCTTGTGTATGGAACATATCATGAGGCTGTCTGATAGCTTATGCAGTCTACTCTACAAAAATGTCATTGCTGTTGAATTTACTACACCTGTTTGCTCCTAACCCTGCTGCTAGCACGCCACAGGGAGTTAGCCTCCACCTTCTGCTGCTGAAATCCAGCTTTTCAATGGAGATGTGTACCTTTTCCCTCTGACCCTTCAGAATAATCGAAGACACTTGATCCAGCAAGATCATGTCAATATATGCCAACTTGTTCTAAATGACCTCTGGACCAGTTGATACTTTATACTACACGGTCACCCAATATTTGGAATGGCTCTAAATTTTTTCCACTAGGTTTTGACATTCTAGGAAACAAACTTCATTGAAACAATTGATTTCATATATAAACATGGCTATTAGAAGGATATGATTTGTATCTCATTCACCCCTAATAGACAGCCACTAATTCATACTAAAATTGTAACAAATAATGATCAAGACAATCACCATAGTGATTACATGTGGCAAATACAATTTCTTGCTACTAGATTTCAGAAAAAAAAATATACATAGTGTATTCATAGTCTTTCCAGTTGATTTCATAGAGTTTATAAGTAATCCCTAGGCTTCTTTGAATATTTTTAGTATTTGGAATCTTAACTTCTTACACTCGTCCTTTAGATTTGATCTGCATCAAAGAAACATTGATGAGTGTAAGGTACCCCTTCCCAATTCCTTCCGTGTTCTTTAACTTACGTGAGACAAAATGAATTCTGTAATAAAAGATAATAGAGAAAAATTACAAAGTCTTTCTAAATCCTAGTACTGTCAGTGGTTTTAAAATAAGGAAAGCAGCATTATTCTTAAAATTTGTTTTCTTGTTTACCACTCTTTCTGCTTCCTCTGTCTAAAGAATTAATCCATTCTTCTGCATAGCTGCCGTTGAGCTATGGATAGCATTTCCACAGTCAGCTTTGTTAACATTAAAATACATGTTACATAGGCTGTCTGGAGGTGATAGATGTCCTTTTCCTCTGCAGTCTCAGAACCCCAAATCTAATCAACTCATAGCAGTCCTAGGGAAAAGGCCAGGATCCAGTTGTGCTAGGGAAGATGATGGACAGCAACAGTGTAAAGGACAGTTTGTTAGTTAAAAAGACCTCTTCTCTTCTTTGTTAATAGTTTCTAGAAGAGAATGTAGAGCAAAAACATTGAAGGACTTACTCCAGAAAAATTAAAGCAGACTTTCCACTGTGTTTCTTCTAGTGCTCATTTTAGATTTTGAAATTTGAAATCTGCAGAGTCTGCAAGGTAGAAAAAAACACTTTATAACTTTTCTGTAGACCAGTTCAAGAATGTAGTGATTCAGACTATTGAAGGAAAAAAAAATACTTACAAAATAATACATAAATAGATACAGAACATTTATGTTTATGTATACCAAACAAAAGATAAACCTATTTGTCCAATTATGCAGGAAAAGCTTTCGGTTGGATAAAAAAAAGCAGAAAAAAATTTTTTTTTTTTCTTTCTGTAAAAGTTAAAAAATAGTTATTTTTGGTTTCTAAAACCAAGGCAATACACTGACTAGCTTATTTTTTATTCCTGTTCTTATTATTGAAAATGCTGATTTTATACAAAATATATTATAGTTTACCTTTTGCTGTGGGATTGAGAATTAGTGTGTTTAAAGTTTTTATGTTTAATTGAAAATGGCATAATACGTTTTTTTTTAATGAGCTGGTTTAATTCTCTATGCAAATTCAGTTTTCCAGATACTGTTATAGTTCTACTGTCCTGAGCTGTACAAAGAAGGCAGACAGCTGGTAGTTCCTGCTGTTTGGATTTTCTCTCTGGGGCAGAGCACCTTGGAATGCTCAGTGAACACTGAGTACAGAGATATTGACAATGTCAGGTGTTTAAACCACACTGTGCATTCTGCTCTAAGCACTGTATGCACAATATTAGACTGTAGCCCTGAACTACATGTTTTTTCAAATCCTGCTTTATGGACCTAGCTCTCCATGCCTAGGCATATGGGATAGTTCATAACCAATGCTTCTAGGTTAGTTACACATCACAACAAAAAATAATTCTTCTGGCATTATCAACAGCTCCGGTTTAGGCAGACATCAAAACCAGAAAGTTTTCCATCAGAACTTTTGCTTTGGATAGGTCTGACTTAATAGATTTAAAAGCACACACAGCGGACTTCTCAGTGAAGAATTCGGTGTATTTTAAAAAACGGTGTATTTGTTAAAAACACTGGAGGTAGAGTCTTCCTTGAGAAATAAATAACTGAAAATAACTGCAAATGGAAAACAAATCCTGTCTAGTTCCTCAGTGTGATTGTTAGCACTAGGTGGTATGCCATGTTGTCAATAATAGAGAAAAAAAACATTTAAGTAAATGCATTACAAACATCACAGTTGTGCTTTGGTAGACTTGCTGTATCGTGTCCTGCAGTCTTTTTTAATACACTTCACAAAGGATAATGATAATATGTCATCTGAACTTGTCACTTAGGACACTAAAACCACAGTTACGAGAACAGATAAGAATTACAATTTTCCCTGAGTGATACATGCCAAAGTTTCTGCATTATTAGCTAACCTACTGTGCAATAGAAGCCATCTTTCCTCACAAAATATCTTGTCTTTGAGGAAATACTACTGATTTACTATTCCAAACAGCAAAAATTAAATAAAAAACATGCTTGGTCGAATTTTTGGCTAAATTTGATTTTAAAAGGGCATGAAGAAAAATAAGTATATTATGAAGTAACTGCACCTTGATTAGAGGTGGTGTAGAGCTCTTTGGCAAATCTGCAGGTCTGGGGTCTCCACTCTTGCCATATAAAACAGGTCAGTAAGGGATTTTTTATTTCCATGCAAAAGATGGTCCTGATGATTTGTTTGAGGACACATAGCTTTTTCAGACTCTCCTGACCCAGTGATAATTTCTGCTGAGATTATCAAAGAGACATTAGACTCATCTTGAGTCCCATAGCATTTATGGCACAGGTAAAGGCAGACGAGTTACTCAAATATCACCCATTCCAGCACACAGGCTGAAGCGATAAGAGTGAAAGAGGTCTCCATCCATCACAACATCTTCCATAGTCCAGTTCCTCCCTAAAAGTCTGTATTTATTCAGGACTGGCTGCAAAGAGAGCGGAATGACTGAGGGATGTCACTAGCTCCTTGTCTGTGTTGGGCCCTCATTCCTCCAGACTCCAAGGAGTGAATTTAAAAGACTTGAGGAAAGCAGTGCTCTGCTGTAAGAATCCACATTTGCCTTTCTGGACTTCTTCCCATCATCTCCTTCCTATATGTCTTTCTCACCCCAGACTGAAATATTGATGGCTCAACTATATGGCAGTGACAAAGCCACTTCTGTGTCAGGAGACAACCAAATTCACTCAGCAAACTAGATAAGGTTTATGGTGATGTTGTTCAGTGTTTTAACAGTCTGTGCAACTTAGCCACAGCAGGAGACTCTGTCACTGTATAGTAAACAAGAGCTGATTGATTTTGTAATCTCACGAGGGACACCTGCCTTCCCATTTGACTAAAGCTCTCATTTCTTTTGCTCTAGTAAATCTTACAAGCTAGAGAACAAACAGCACTCTAGTACTTCATGCATTTAAAAAAAGAAAATCCATTTCCATCTTCCAGAAGACAGAATTGCAGGTGCAGAAGGTCAGCAATACAAGTTCTCAGGCACTCTGTAGCACCATGCTCTCGAAAAAGAGCTTTTTCTTTTTGATACAGCTGAGACAATTTTAGCATCTGTGTGGTATGAACTGCATCTTCCTCACTGCATGCATGTTCCTTTTGTACAATTCTATTTATATGAACAATAAGAAATAATTTTTGTAAAACCAAATAAAAAAGGAGAAAACCAGTCTATAGGTGTTAGAGAGTAATGTAAAATTTATGCATTTAAAAGAAAGCCAAGTTTTCCATAAATTATTCTACATGTGTTTAGAACCTTCTCATATCGCTTTCTTCTCTTCTTTTTGTAATTTTTTTTTTTTTTTGACATAATAATTTTGAGAGGTATCCCTGAAGTTATTTTAAAAATGTATAGATGTGGCACTTAGGGACACAGTTTAGTGGTAGACTTGGCAGTGCAGGGGTAATGCTTGGACTTGATGATTTTAAAGTTCTTTTCCAACTTATTGGAAAGTTGGAAGTTGTATGATTCTGTGGTTCCATATGCCTTTTGAGGCAAATAAAACTGTCTCTTATGGCATATGCTCAAATTTTAGAAAGGACACTCCTGTTTCATCACTGTGCACCTTTTTAATGCTTTGTAATTACCAGATGTTTGGGGTCTCTTTGCACTGCTGTGTTATCCTATAATCTAGAAATGCATTCTTTCCATTATTTACTGTGAATTTAAAGAAAATTAGAAGTCTTTAGAAGGACTAGTAAGAATAACTTTTCAGTAATTCTAATGCTAGGGAAAAAGTATCTGTTTCATTTGCATATCGAGGGAACACCTTGTTTATTTCTGAGGCGCTCAGAGCTGTCCCAGGAGTCGCGGTGTCAGATGGGAGCTCCCAGCACAGTCCTGAGTCCACAGGCACCAAGGCAGCTGGATGCCAGCTGCAACCCCACACACTCCTTGGCAAACTGCACTGTGGGGGAGAAGCCAGTTTTCTTTCAATTCAATGGATTCTACCCTTTTGCAAAATTCAAAATTGCCCCTAAGCCTCGTTCTGTTCTCCAGGCTGCACCCTGGGCCCTGTGCTGTCTATTTGCAGTAAAATCCCACTGCAGGTTCTGCACACCACCAATACCAATATTAATTTCAAGTTCCATGTAGGATTCAAGCAGGAGACGTGTCTCTGAAAGCTCTTAGTAAACTTATACAGCTCTTAAATTTATAATTGTGCCCAAGATAAATGCATTCAAATAATATACAGAGGTTTTTTTCAACATTAAACACCCAGGGATGAGGAAACACCAAAATTTAGGCAGCATTACCCACTCTAGTCCAATTCTTTTTGTGTGAATCACTATATGTGTCAATTGCATGGGTTTATTAAAAAGAATTCCTGGTCTCATTTAATATGGCAAACACCCAGCACATAAGTTTTATGTTAAATGGTTAAAGATTTACAAAATCTTTAAGCAATTAAAGTTTATATTAAAATAGGATGTATCAGCTGTCTTAAGTCGTCGGTAACTGTGCTTTGTGTTATCACCTGCTCAGCCCACTTAACCATAGTCTTCCTTCAAATTTAAGTTCTACTAGCTTCAAGTGACCACTGAAATTGGGACTTAACATGTTAAATAACACTATTAACAAATATTTATGTGTGTGTTTTAACATGCCCAAGTTCTTTGAAAGAAAATTAATTTTCTAACAGCATTTCCTCTAAGGTAGGAACAAGTTTTATTCATTTTAAAGACAAGGAAAAATTCTCATTGTGAAAAGCAATGATATATATTGCAAGGTAATTTGAAAGGAAGATCATAGACTTTGAGTTAATTTACAGCTGATTTATGGTCACAGGAAAGTAGTTTTTCCTCAGCATCTAACAAAATTTCCACAGCAGCAACTGTGTTGAAAGATAATATTAAATTCTTTAAACTTCTAGTCAGCCTGTCAGAGATTCAAAGCACTACCAAAATAGTGTTCTAGCAATTGAGGAGCACCTTCTCAGGTGCTGGGTTCATCTTTCTGGCACCACTGGGAGGCACGATATTTTTCAAAACACTTAATTGCAGTTTGTCATAGAACTGAGGTACCTGCACTAATATTTTGTCTTCATATGCCAATTGCTTCCATTTTCAGTCTTGCATAGAAAAAATAGTCGTAATATAAGGTAGCAAATGAAATATCCTAGGTGAGAATGTATTTTGCAAGTGTATAAAACAAAAACTTAATATGTAAATATGTAATTACACAATAAAATCAATTCTGGTTGGGTTTGTTTGGGAGGGGTTATAATGCCTTTTGAAGTCAATGTCAGTTTCAAAACTGTAAGAGAAGAAAAGAAAAATCATAAAGCAGTGCTAGGTACTTAATCTTCAGGTTTTACTCCTCCAGGCTGTCATTAATCATCGATGGTCTGACTGATGTAAGCTGGACAACTTTGATGTTATTCTGAAGTACCGATTTTGACAAGGCAAAATTAGAAACATTTGCAGAGTTCTTAGCAAATCTCAGTTATATTGGCAGGCAGCATTTATTTCTTCAGCCTGGAAGCCCTAGAATTGAGGATGCAGGATCCCAAGGGAGAATAATTCCCTTCAGAGATAAGTTCATGTCAGCTTTCCCTTCAGAGAGGTGGGTGAATTTTAATTAGGTGCATCTGGGACTTCTCCCATTTCCCAAGTCTCCCTACTTCCTTCCAGTTCTAGCAGGGTCATGTCTCCCCAGCTCCTGAGTTGCATTTGATCCTTTAAGAAAGTCTCAGTTGAGATTTAATAAATATAGCTCGAGAAAGTGTGCCTCCATCTCCATATTTACGGCTTTAACAAAGCCACATCAGAAGCACCAATATAAAACACACCAGCTACTGAAATGGAGAAAGGGAGCAAGTTATGCAACCCTTTATCTATTGAGGTTAGATAGCCAAAAATAAAATCACCATTATGAAACTTCCAAAATTACAGAGAGACTTATTTGACCCACTTTTTTGTGCTATACATATCCAGAAAGGGTTGCAAAAAAATTTATGAGAATTAGATCCTTTGGACATCCCTACCCCATGCTATCGCCCTATTCCAATCCATGGTAACCTCTATCCCATGTTCTCCAAACTCACCAATTTGATACTTTGTGGTTAAAGATACTTACACCTGTCAGTGAATCCAACTTCACTGGAAGCTGTTTCTCTATCACATATTTTGTATTCCAGATTTGGAAACCTGTACTGATTAGCTAGGGTCCATAGTCCTTTCCGTGGAGCTGTTAGATTTCAGGAAAGATTACATTAATTCCCTAAAAACTGTAGAATTGCTTTAGTTTTTAACAAAAGCAAGGGACTGGTTTTCTCTGAAAAGGAAGAAAACTAGCTGGCAATGCTAGTTATTGTATGGTTCTGGTTACCCCTGAAAAGGAAAAATTCTTCCAAAGCCTGTGATTTTTTATAGCAGTAAAATTTGATCACATCTCTTTGCCCTTCAGACAGCCTCGCATCACTCCCGTAATCCATTAGTAACCTTCCCCACCCAGATCTCAGTGAAACGTCAATAATTATCTGTCATCTAGAAACCCAGTACCCCGCAGGAGGCTCGTGTCACCTCTGAGAGTGTGTCTGAGCGAGGAAGGGAAGCAGAATCATGTCTGACTGTTTGCCAAGAATGCAGAGGAAAGTGATACCACCAACAAGAGCTCAGTTTAGTGAGGCTGGAGGGTGTGAAATGACCAGAGAGTTTGGGTACCTTGCACTGAAGTCAAGGTCAAGCTGAAGGCAAGATCAGAATTAGTTCCTTTGCCATGATGGGGTTTTGCCATTCTTTCAGTTCATAATATTTTTTAAGAGAAATATGTCAGCAGATGGAAATGCTGAGCCACAGAGCAAAGTCAGCTGCTACAATAAAATATGTACCTTGGAATATATAATCCCCATTCTGTGTCTCTTATCTGATGTCTTCTTTACTGACTAGCTGGAAAGACATTTGGGAAAAATCACCACGCCTGAAAGTTAGGGATATCATCAAAAGAGTGCTAGTGAAAAAGATGATGTGAGAAATGCAGATTGGTATGTACAGTATTGAAGGTTCAACCTGTATAAGGCTGCAAAATGCTGAAATTCAATAATGGACATCTAATTAATATTTGTTGTTCTTGATGTTCGTAAGGTCTGTCTTGGCACTGGGTACTCATATTTCTCTGTCTAGCTTCATCAGATCTCTGTCTCTGATCAGATCTCTAGTGAGACAGACTTTGATAGAAACCCACTGAAGTTATTCCACCACATGAAAGTCTGTGTCTTGGTAATATACATTCTTAATTGGTCACAGCTGTTTTTTATGCTGTACCAGACAGTTCCTTTACAATCTCATGTTTATCATTTAATAGGCTATCAGGAAGTAATTATCAGGTTTGTTTCACTTTGTCAGACTGGTTGCAGTATAATTCTACTAAGTATTCAAATAAGTGTTGAATTGTGTGTACTACCTGGTTTTCAACTGGTGAAAAGTACAAACTAATAGAAGATCCAGAAGAGAAGTATCTGTTTGCTGAGGGTACTGAGTAGCTTAATTCTTAGATGAGTCCTTATTTCTTTTCTTTATATACATGAGCATAAAATAATTCATTTACTTAAGCATTGTGGTATGTCATTAATTCTACGTAGAGTCTGTAACTACCGTGCTGTTCGAATCTATAATTTAAATGAGGCTTTGCACTCAATCGAACTGAACAGAGGCGACAGGTGCCATAAAAGCTTGCAATAATTGACCTGGCGGAGCCATTTTGGAATCATTTGAGAGTAGTATACTTGATCCTACAACCCTTCCTCCCACAGACTGTCTGATTTCAATCTTGCAGTTCCAACAGAGGCTATTAGCATGGTATCATCTCTGTTTCATGGGGATGAGAAAAATGAATGCAGAAAAAAACATTTTGATCTCTTGGCCATAGTAGGATGTTGGAATTGAGAGGGATCAAAACATGCTGTTTGAATCTTGTAGCTGAGATGATGATGATCAACACAGGCACATAGAGGGGATGAATGCCAATAGGTTTCCCTGTTACAAAATTTAAGTGGAAAATTCAAGTGTCTTGCCATTGAGTTGGACTGTCTGAACACAAACCTTTTCTGGAAGGGGGAATTCCACTCTGACTGATGATTGTAGTCCTTTCCTCTCCTTTATTCACTTGGGAGGTGCAGTTTCAGGTGAGACCACTGTTCTCAGAAGAAGCCAATAGTGTGACTTGTTGCATTCTCTGTCCTCTTCAGCAGGAATTTTAGGAGCAGAACAAGAAGCAAAGCTGGGGTCAGAGATGTGAAAAACCATAGGATGGTTTTGGTGGGGTGCCTAAAGAATAGAGTATATTTGGTGACAGAATAAATGGCTTGAGCAGGAAAAAGGGAAGTAATGATTTGTGACAGCCCTGCCACCCCACTCAGAGCTCCTGACTCCCCTTGCTGTTCTCAGCAGTGGTGAAGGGACTTGGAGTGTTCCTGCTTGTGTGTGCACAGGCATTTGCTGAGTTTAAATGTGAGAAACAAGATACAGACTTCCATATGAAATTGCATAGTATGGACAAAACAAGCAGAGCTTATGAATGAAAGGGTGAGATTTACCTCGCTGCAACTGAAATAGCACAAAGTAAAATCAGACTGGCCAGTCTTTCCCCACAGGCACTCCCCACACCTGGCCTTGCTGTGTCCACTGTGTGCATTGCAGGTGGCTGGGTATGCCTGTGACTTGAAGAGCTCCCAAGAAAGAAATCACTTAGGGTAGACCACACTGTGGCCTTGGGATTCCTCATACTGAGGGCTAAATGAGTTGGAAAGGCATAACAGCATCCCTCTTAATAATTGTGTGGGCCTTTTGTGATCAGGGCCCACAGTTCCCAGGAAGGGCAGCAGATAGGTACAGCAGCTGAAGGCTGTATGGAACAAAAAATATATAGACTGAGGATTGCTGAGGCAGTCTGTGAGTCAGGCAGGGAAAGACAAGCTGGGCATGAGGAGCAGCATTGCCATTGAAGCTCCAGACACTGCAGGTTGTCAGAAGGGGTGTCAGGCCAGCCCCACAGATCGCACAGCTGGGGTGGTGGAGCTTCTTGGAGGTTTGGTAGGGAAAATAAGACTCACTCCCTGTGAATGCCAGGGTGCCAAAGGTTTTCTTGACTGAACTTAGTGACATCATGATTCTGCTCTTTGCCAAAAAAATAACAGAGTCTAGAGGAGTAACTGGAAAGGTGAGGGGAGTGGGCAGGGAGGCTTTGGGACTCAGCCTCTGCTCTGATTAAGTGATGCTTCCTTAACATCATTTGAGTGGGAGGAATTAGCCCGCACAAATAATATCTGAGGCTTCACACTCCTCTTGTCAGAGTAAAAAAAATCCCTAACCCTGCAGGAAAGGTATTAGTGTTTCAGGCCTATGGGGCATGGCACAGCAGGTACTTCTCTGAGGACTCTTGCACTTTTAAGTGGCTCCAATTATTTTTGAACAACGAAGTAGAATACTCATTAAGCATTTCCCTTAAATGAAAATAATGACCTACAAGGTCATGTTAATTAAGAAGCATAGTAAGTCAGTGAGAAGAGGTTCTGTTAGTACAAACAGTGGGCCCAATGCTGCATAACACCATGCTCACAATCAGTCTGGGTTTGTGTTCATCCTTGTAATATTAAGAATTTGTAGGACAGGATCATTGCACAAATAAAAATTGCAGCAGATTAGTTCAATCTGACAGCAGCCACTGGCTCATTATGTAGCCATGAGCTGTATCTGCTTTTATATCATACTGACCAGAGCACTCTAGCTTACTGTGACCAGGAGCAGTGCCAATTTACCCTGTTGAGAAGAAAAGTTGACATATTCCAAGACTTTTACTTGCTTTCCAGAGTTTGTCATTTGGACTGGTATGGTGCAGGATCATACTCAGTGATGAAATTTCACAGTTGAATTATCATATTTCAGATACCAGTCCCATTAGCTGCAGGAGGCTCTGGCTGTCAGACACCCTGCAACTCCAATTAGAACAGCACAGCCCAGGCTGGGCATGGATTTCTCCTCTGTGAACCACTTTAGATGTGCTGAGTCTCACATATTCTTGCCACACATTTACTAACCCTCACCTCCCATTGGCCCACAGCTCCTCTCTCAGACTGCCTCAGCACAGCCCCACCATGTTCAGTGGGAAACCCACCCAAATGCTGGATCTGGGATACACAAGACCCCAGCACAGGGAAAGGCTGTAGAGATGCTCTGCAGCCAGGGGCACACGGCCCTGTGCTGCCATGAGTCCTCCTGGGCAATATCTTGGTGACCAGCTACAGCTGCATCCCTTTACACAATATACCCCTCACAAGACCAGTATTCTGTGTCCATGTGCCCCCTTAACTAATATCAGGAGCCTGGGAAATTCATAGGATATGGCACTTGACATCCCAAATATTTAGACTGTGGGAAGATGAAGCATGCATGCTTTTACCAGGATGACAAAAACTTAAAATCAAGAGCCCTCTCAGAGGGTATATAGGATTGTTATAGCTGACAGACCCCTATAAAAATGGAGGGAAATACGTATTTGTCCCTAAAACTGCAGAAAATTAGCTTTTAAATTTAGGTCTTACTTTTGTAAAGGAGTTAAAAGGCTCATTTTGTAACTGCCTGCACACAACCATACACTCCACTAAAAAGGTACCAGAGCTTGGAGAATTCTTGCACATCCATGTCTAGAAAACACCAGTTTTTTTCTGATTATTAATAAAACTTTGGATGGAAAAAGTCTTTACTTTTTCCATCTAAAAAAGGAGTTATTAATTAAAATCTACACATTAAAAAAAAAAATTAAAAAGCAGAAATTTAAAAGTCTGGCATTTGAGTTGGCAAATTGAGTTACCTCATGAAATATTAAGATGTTGTGGTAGAATTTTGTGCCTCATAGCATTGTGCCTCTTGCCATTGCTTTTAAGTCACATACATGGATGGGTATCTGCTTTTATTGTGTTCAGTAGTCAAGGGCATATCTCTTCTCATGTGAACTGTAACAGCTCTGTTGAAGCCAGCAGAGCTCAGGCAATACACACCAGCTAAGATCTGCCCCTTACTATTCACCTCCATCTGCTGTGTGACTCAGTCATACCAGAACTGCAGAGCACCTGCCTGCCTGATATTTTTTTAATGAGTTGAACTCTTCATGTTGGGTTTGTGTCTCTGCCAGGTTCCAGTTTAATCACATATAATTTTTAGTGTGAAGTTTCACCTTGGGCTTTGAACTGGTAGGCACAGAACAAAAAGCCCTGTTTCTAGTGGAACTTCCATAAGTCGTAATAATAATAAAAGCTAGGATATAAGGCAAGTATTTTAATTCATAGGTTACGACATTCAGCTTTTATGAGCAGGAAGAGGAATTATCCTCAGTAGACAGGAAATAATGAGGTTGACCCATATTCCATAATAGTGTATGAAAATTAACTAAAGATTTGTGTAGCTAAGATAATGAGCACTTATATTTAAAGTTATAGCCTGGCCTAATTGTGTAAAAGTTTGTGGGAGAAGATATGTGTGTACACTAATAGATTAGTGACAGTCTCTGGAGTTTCTACTCAGCTCCTGTAAAACAGTTCAGTATGTAATAAATCAAACTCAAATGGCTTGCTTGTAAAATGTTTGGCTAAAATTATCCTAAGATGCATGAGCCCTGCTTTCCCAAGAATGGGATGTTCTTTTTTAACTTTCAGATTAGAGTCAATGTGTGATGTGTGTTTTGCAGTTATTTAAGTAATAGAATTGCTAGCTCTGACATCCTGGAACCATGAACATCAGCTACTAGTGAGCTGTTTCAAAAATATAAATACTAACATATATTGGGATTTGCTAATTTCTTGATTTTTCCTTAGGGGAAATTATTTTAATCTTTAAAATTCTGGTTTTGGAAAAGCATTGTAAAGGAGAAAATAAACAGGCGCAAACAAACTTCTTAGTGTAAGTGGTTTGTGAATTTGTTAGTTGTCATAACTATAAAGTGGCTTTGGAAGCATTTGATTGGTACGAATAATATTGGTTTTTTAGTTTTGTTACATCATTTATCTGGGAATCTGAGTGGTTTAGGTATTTTACCAGTGATTAACAAAACAATAGATTTTCAGTCTGGTTGAATTTTGAAAGGCAAAGTTCCCCTAGTGATACATTATATCATAGTAAAATGAAATGTCAATAAAGAAACATTTTATAATAGGAAGTGAAAAGAATAATGCTAATCTACTGAAATGGTAGGAGAAATTTGGGGTAACAGTGAGTCTTCCCTTTGCCAAGGTGGGAATTCCACTGAATAATGTGCATTCACATTGTCCTAAGAATACAAGTAGCCAGTCAAGTGATTGAAATATTGTATATAAATTTTGTTTGAAGAAGAAGATTCTGGAATATAATTTCTGTCACTCGCGAAGGACAGCCATCAGGGAGTGACTTCAATGTGACTACTTAAAAATTGAGTACACAACAAATATTCAGCTATAGAACCCTTTAAACTGCATGTCCTGGTTTGTCTGTAATTTATTCTGAAAATGAAAGGATGCTTTCCATTGCACTGTTGCTGTTAAAGACAATCATTTGGGACAATCTGACAACATCTTATGAAAGAAACTCAGGCCCACAATTCTGTCTTTTGTTTTATTTGCAGGGATGCATCCTGCCTCCCTGTATGCTGCCTTTCTGTTTTTCACATTTTGCTGTGACTGCTAGGGCGATACTGGTGAATATTCTTTTTGCAGCCTGGAAGGGAGAGTCCATCAGCAAAAGAATTATGCAGACAATCCACAACGTGCTGCCGAATTACAGAGTTAACACGCACACACAGCTCTCTTAGTGGCTATTTCTTGCAGTAGAAATCACAGCACTTACACAGAAACCTGTGGAGGCTTTTGGTCAGTGGTCTGGCTTTGCAGAATGTCGTGCTATGAGCATAGACACTCCTGTTGCTGATCAACACTAACAATGTCAGGTGCTTCAGAGAGAAGCACAGGAAGCCCAGGAGTGGCAATTAAAGTTAATTTGAATTAGAGGAAGTTTCCTCTTAACCTTCGTGAGCGTGTGATAGGACCTCAATCTGAAGGACATTTTTCCCTTAGTTGTTATCAGAAGTATTCATTATACTTCTAAATTACTAAATTTGTTTTAAATCCTGTTAAGTCTTGGTGATACTCCATGGTGCTGAGTTAATCAGGTCTTACAGAAAAAAATATTTGTTACTTAAATTCACTGGCTTTAGATTTCCTATTTAAATGGGCAGAAGATAATATTTCAATTTATTTTCTGTATATAGATCTGTAAAATAACTCCCATTTAAAACAGTTCTGATCTTTTCAACCTCCCTTTGTGCAGAATTAATTTGCCTCTGCCTTTTTATTTAATAATAATTAAATTTCCTAACTTGAGAATCAATGGCCCTGTCTACATCTGGCCTGCATTACTGCCCTGGACTGCAGGCAGTCTTTCAAGTTATTTGTACACCCATTGCATTGTGTAGGAAGAAGTGTTTGCCCATTTAATCTCCTTCAGCACACAGAACTTGCACTTGCAAGGAGCAACTATGAGAGCTCTTTCTCTCCTCTACCTGCCAGCTGGGTTTGCAGTGGTTCATTGATGGGCTTGGGTGTTTCAGGAGCAGGAGCCCTAGAGTGGCTCCCAGTCCAGCTTCTCAGGATATTTCTAGAAATATTTCCAATGCTTATAGGAGGCAATGGTGCTGATGGGAGAAAGGTTGGAAGCAGGCACCTGCAGCAGTGGTGTTTCCTCAGGCTAAGTGCCCTTGCCAGAGCTGATGAGCTGCACAGCAGTGCAGTGCAGTCAGTGGTTCCCAGGAGAGTTTTTTCCCAGATGAAATGTAATAGTGGATGCCATGGTGCTGGGCTCCTAGTTTCATGTATACACAGCAGAGAGGCAGGAGTAATGGAATAGAAGGAGGATTATCTTATCTTCCAAGGATAGACAGTGTGCAGTGTAGCCTACCCAGACCAGCTTGGACTGCCAGGCATAGCTGGAGGCTCCTGAACCTGTTCTTAAGTCTTGTTCCTAAGGGTTACAACATCAACAATACTCAAAAGCACAAGATGTATCTAAAGCTCCCACTTAGAGCAGTAACACCTGAGCTGCCTCAGAGCAGTCATTTAGAGCATTTCTGAAGGCAAGAAAATGACTGGCTGGTGAATTCAGTCTCAGACCTTGCCTGAAGCGTGCTCTTACACTACATTGTAAGTACAACTGGTGTGGGTTTGAGACTATTACATTTTGCCTAAGACAGATTTCCTAGTAATTTTTGTTACAGAAAAGTCCTATAAGGCTTTCACTGAAGTTCTGATCAATCTGCTGCACTTGGGGTACCTCTTTTCCATGTGCCTAGATAAGATGGCAAGAAAAAACCTTTTGTTGTCCAAAGAATTTGGTATTTTGATTTTCTTCATGGTGATTTTCCTAACCTCTGCAAAAATAAGAACTAAAACTCTTTCTATAAAAAGTTCTAAAGCCACAAATATTACTGCAGGAGCTCAAGGGAAGCTGTCTCATTAATGCTGTGGAAACTGTTATAACAACCGTATACTTTTACACCTATCCAGCTGAGCAGTAAGTACGATATCAAGAAGACAATTTTATTAGCTAACTGTACTGTGAAGTCACTATTTCAGCCTATACATTTCTTCAGTATCAGAAAAGAAACCAGAATAGTATTAAGCATTGAAATAATTGATGGGTGGAGCTACTTACATACTAAATTTGCTAACTATACTTATATTGCTGGAATCTTGCTGCTGCATAACTGCTAAGCATATGGCTGAATGAGATTAATAGTATTTCTACTCAGAGATCAGATCACCTTTTGTGGATCTCAGGTAATAGAATCAGTAAAACCTTATTATTTAGCTGTCGGGTTTATCATCAGATGGAATCCCTAGTTATAATCCACTATCTGCTTTTTAATTTTATTTGCCTGTTTTAACTACTCTGTAGTAGTGTGGTACTTTAGATTGGTTTAAGTCTGTTTAAATCTGAATTTCCAATTTTAATATACAAGTGATTAAGTTGTCCAGTTTCCTTTTCTGTCACTGTGCATAGGAATATACAGCTGTTTTGTTTTTGTGAATCCATATTCTTGTCTCTTCAGAGACACTTCAGGTCTTCTAGGTACCTTGAAAACTTGTGTCTTTGCTCAAACCAATGGTATTTCCGTCTTTCTGTATATATATATATATATATATATATATATATTAATTTACAGTACTATTGTTATGCCACCAAGTAATCAAAACCAGAAACTAAAATGTTAATCTCACTCCTCATTCCATTTGAACTTAGAGGAAAACTAGGTATTTTATAAGTAGGTTGTTTTTTCTGTGATCATATCAGTGTGAAATGTATATTGAAATAAACCTCAGGTATGAAACAATCGCCATGTGGTAATTGTCTTCCTGAATCTTATTATACATGCAGAGACAGAACTTTGGCCTGGATAATATATTTCAACACATGAACACACAAAAAGAAAAAGGGACAGATAAATAATGCTGTTAAGATGATAGAAACATACTCCTGAAAATCCAAACACATTAAAATTCAGGCTCCCTGTGTGATTTCAGATTGGCTCTTTTGTTCATGCAGACTGTGGTATTGTCTTTTTGTTATATGGGTATGAGTATCTTCCATTTAGGCTCGCTCTTCCTTGAGTACAGAGGACAGACCTTTGTGTACTCTGGCATGGGCCAGAGCTCTGTAGAAGAGACTTGTGGCTGTGGGATGGTTTTGCTTCTTTTGCAAACTGCTTGATGAAAGGAATTGCAGGCCAAGTGGGGGAGTTTGAACCTTGGTTTAACTTGCTCTTGCTGAATGTAGCTCTGAAGACCTGCATTCTTACACTGCAGTTTGGTGTGTTCATTGTTCGGGTGGTGAGTTTAAGACTCTGGAACCCATCTTAAATTTTCAGCTTTAATTATAAAATTTTAGTATTAATTTCCGTATATTTTATTGAGAATTTTAAAAAAAAGTGGGGGGAAAGACACTGAAATATTTCTGTTCACGTGGTTCATCTGCAATTTTGCAAAGAGCAGCTTCAATAACAGACTTTCCTTCATGTGAGAAGAGAGCAGAGTGGATGGGTTGTGGCTGTAGACTGCTCTGTAAAGTCTATAGGGTCTGCTTCTAGCAGGGGGCTGGGTAGGCTATAGCACATATGTGCTCCCAGCAGACAAGCAGTGGTGAAATTCAAGTATCTTGGATTACATGATCTTGGAAAGAACAAGTACTTGCAAAGTCTGATATTGTCACTTGTCCCTCTGTTATCTCATGCGGATATGTGTGCAGTACAGTTGTGATAAGAAGGTGCACATTTCTATCTCATCAGCTGACACATTTGTGCGTGCTCAGAAAGGACAGGATCTGAAGAAATTTTATCTCACCAGGTTTTGAAACATTTAGTGATTTTTTTGAGTTTACAGAAGGCCCTGCTTGACATAAAAACATTCTCTTTAAGTTCTGTTCCTAAGCAGAAACTTTTCTACAGCATTTCAGAGTCAAGATCTATTGATTTTTTTATCATTGTCCCAAATATATTTTTCTGAGCCTTTTCTAGGAAGTGGCTGGATCACTTTGGTTTCAATTTTCTATCAGAGGTTCAAAGCAAGTAGAAGGAGGTTTATGATGGGAGTTTTCCAGCAGTTGAGTGACAGTCATTGTAGCCAGCAGTGCCTGCAACGTAAGGGTCCTGCTCTGAAGCCACTAGAAAGCTCCATGGCCAGCTTGTCTTCCAGGCTGATGTCCTACCCAGGAATGTTCTCCTGTTTGTCTGCAGCATAGCCAGGAGAACCACCTGGGTTCTGGGCACACATTTTAATAATCACAATTGCCACAGAACCACAGGCTAGTTGGTTTAAAATACAGTTGTCACCTGTGTGAGTGTGAATATGGCCTTCATAAAATGGATATATTTCTTCATATGACAAGTTTCCTGGACAGGTTCTCTTTTCCTTTGCTTGATGCAAGAGGGTGATGCGACAGTAATTGGTTAGATCTGAGTCTCACCAGACCTGGCTGTAAGCAAGAGGTACCATCCCTGCTTTCATTCATCTGATCATTCATACTTATCTGACCTCCCCTCCAGAATATCAGGGGCTGAAACTCCCACTTTATAACTGCTGATTTTCTGCATTGCAGTTTCTCTTTTTTTATTTTTCTCCAAGACCAATTATTTCTCCTTTCTCTCTAGATCCTAAATTGAAGTGAGTCACACTTAAGGCTTTAAGTGTACTTGAGGAAATCCTGCTGAATTTAGTTTAAAGAGAAAAATCAGGTAGATTTCTGTCTTCTGAGAAACTGAATTATGGAGATGTTAGCATCCGATACCCTGGCAGGATTTTATTTCTTTTGTTGGTTTTTTCTATGTTCTTTTATCAAAGGAGTTCAAAAGTATTGAGTTTAAAGTCTTTAAGTCAGGTTGTTTTCCAGCATGGTTTCTCATAAAAAAAAAGTCTGAAAAAAGTGAAGTGCTATTTCTAGCTGAGGTTATTTAAGGTTTTGAAGATGGTAATGCAATGTTGCACCTTTAATACATTCTACAGTAAGATAGTACAGACTCGGTTACTGTCTTACTAAAATTGGTTTTTTCTTTTGGTTTGGTTTTCCATTTGTTTTAGAGCCATTCTCTGCTAGCTTGTTATTTCTGCAAGAGGAAAAAAACGATGTCAATGTTAAAAAGATAATACTGTGAAGACATTCACTGAATTATGAAATCGTGCTTCATATGTCTAAATGTTCCAGAGTGAGACCTACAAAGCAGTGCGTGCCTGTAGATGCACAAAATTGGATGTGTGTATATTTGGGTGTCTGCTCGGTTCAGACTCCAGTCTGGCTGCTCATCAGTCTGCTCCTAGAGCTGTGTAGCAGCATTAGTGGGGCAGTGAGCCCAGCTTAATACACCATCATTTTGGTCTGAAAATATGGGGGTTTTTTTCCATATTTTACATGCTAAACTAACAATCCAAGTGCCTATGCAGTTTCCGAAGCCCGTCAAGAGATGAATTTATTATAATACTGTTGTCATAGTTTCCTTGGTCACCTGCCATTCTCCAAAATCTCTGCTGTTTTTTGACTGGTGCTTTCTTACATCAGTCTGATACTGAAAAGAAGTGAAATACCACATTTGTACTATGCTTTCAAAGCATCTACCAGGATTGCTGGTTTGAAGCATTCTGTGGTGCTGTGTACTTATGATGCCTCTGAGCCAGGAATGAAACATTTCAATAGTTAAGGATTCCAGATGAGCTAAAAAATTGCCACAAAGGCATTGCTGTCTGTTGCATCATTCAGTGTTTTCTGATGTTGCTGTGCAAGAGGTTATTAAACATGCTAGTCGCCCTTGCTCAAATTTACAATTTTTATATCCAGCACACATGCAATGTTTTTTATTTCCACCAAGCACTCTAGTGTAGTGTCAGTACATATGTAATAGCATCATTAAAAGATTTATGAAAGTCAGTATTTCACTGCAAATTATAAAAAGTGAATCACATTATATTTTACAGGGATTTTAGAAAGTAACATAATTGTCATAATAGTCTGGGGAAAGGGTGAAGAAAGAAATTTGAACAAGTATAAATCTTGGTTGAAACATGTCCACAATAATGATGTTGCCTACCATTTTCTTCAAATTAGGAGAAATAACTTAAAGATCAGAATTTGTCTTTTTGAAGTGTCGATTTTAAATATTGAAATTTCATCTATTAGCATCAGAATCAACACAGTATATCACTTACTCTTTGGACAGTCTATTATAAAGAATGTCATTTTTGTCCCTTCTGTCTTCATCATTTGCTTTTAATGTTCATTTGGACAAACAGATTCCAGTGTAATACATTCATTCAATAAATAGTAACTAGGGCTGAGAAATTATTACCATGTCGTAACCAAATATCTGATGGTATTAGAGAAAACAACTGAACACCTAATTTAGAAGTTACATTTTTCTGCTCGCATAATAAGTAGTTTATAATTTTTCATGCAATTAGTTATGCAAAATAATACTTTTCAAAATATTGTGATGCAGCACTTAGAAACTCAGCCTTTTTGTGAGAATGTTTATTTCAGAGGTCAATTTTAAAATTTTGACATAGCACAAAAATTTGCCCAATTTTCAAATTTTACTGATACAATTTCTACTCTGTGATAAGAAGGAACAGTTTTCAGGAACAGTGCAGTGAATCACTAAATTTTCATAATTACTTTTCTTCATATATTCTAACTCAGCCTTATCATTCATAAAGATGTTCATGACTGCTAGTTCCTACAGTGAGAAAAGTAACAAAAAAGCTGATGTGAGCATAGAAATGGCGCATATTTATGTATCTACCTGTTCCAGTAAATCCCGAATGCTGTAGTGTAAGACACTAAACATAAAATGGATGTTTTGTTAATCATGTCCATCATAATCATTATAGTCTTGGTGTGGGCAGAGGTTTACCCATTTACAGGTTTATACACCAAACCTTCACACATCATTGCTTTCTTAATCCCTCCTGTGCTTAATCCCTGCCATTTTGTGCACAGCCAACCAGTAAAAAATACAGAATATGGGTAATTTTTTAGTGAGAAGGATGCTCCTTTATAGGAAAATATGTGAACTCCAGGTTCTAGTCTGTTAAGCAAATAATCATAAGAATTGAAAAAGCAAAAGCCAATGAAAACAGTTGCTTTTAGACTGAGAACACCAGTAAGGCTATGCTTCTGGGAAATGGTGAATTTCCTTCAAATCTTTTATAAACATGAAGGCCATGTCTTGATTGGAAGTAATTGCACGCTATGTTTAAATTAAACAAGTGTTATTCTTATGAATCTCATCCAGAAAAAATAGCAGCAGCCAAATCTCTCCCCAATCTTATTTCCAGTTTCTGAATAGTTATGGGTCTTTAGGTAAATTTATTTATCATCCAACTCCATTCAGAATAAATATTTTAAAGATTAGTCTTTATCATATTTTGGTCTCTAGTTATGGATTTTGTGTTCTTGTAGCATCATTCCAACTTTCAAAATTAATTCCGTGGTAATTTCTCAATTTACAATATTATTGCCCACATTATTAATTGTAATTAGCATTATCTGATCCATAATCCATGTTTGGCTGAAACTCAAGGCTCTCAGGAGCTAATCCCAAAACATATTGTGAAGTCAAAAACCTGGGAAATAGGATGAGTGGAAAAAATTGGACTTGCAACTACTGCATGTGAAACCCAGCCGAGAATCTTTTGTAAAATTATATTTTACAAAGCTGTCTTCCGAGACTGAAGGTGGCTCTTCAAATCATGCTGAGAGTGGTGTAGTCTAGTGGTCTGCAGAGAATCAGCAGTCCTGGACTCTGTCCCATGCACTGCCAGGGATTTAATATGTGACTATGAGAAATTGCATCTATTTTTGTGTTCCGACATCCCCAACTGCAAAAATGAGCATAATAGTATTTGCTTAATTTATTTGCCATTTTAAAACATTGGTATATTCTGAAGAAAAGGCATTATAAAGCTAATGCTTTTCCTGTGAAATAAAATTTTCCATCTCTTCCATTGAGCATTGCAACCCCCCTATGTGAGCAAAACATGTTATTAAAGGGAGTATTTAAAGATAATTTCAATAGGAGCAAAGGACATGACCTTGTGCCTTTGAAAGTATCCCTATTTCTGCATTCCAGAAGTTCTTATGACAGCCATTGCTGCTGTAGGTAAAACAACCATGCATCTAGGAAAGAAAGTAGACAATACATATAATTTTGCTAGCTCTAAATGTCGTGAGTTTATTTCTGATTAATTTCAGTGCAAGCAAATCTCCTTTCTATTGACTTTAATGTGCACTGGCCCAGGTCCAAGGGTTTCAGTACAAGCTGTAGCTGCCAATCTCAAAGCAACTTTAACTATGCCACCAGCAATAACAGCTCCACATTCAGAAGCAGGTGCCGTTATTTTGTCAGATTTAATCAGCTAATCTCTTGGTTTAAATATCATAAATCAAAAGCACAGTTTAAGCTATCATATCTAAATGCTTCTTAACATAATATTACTGTATTTTGTGGATATTTTGGAGTAGTCTGCAAGCACGTATCAGTAGTGTTGTGAAAAAAGAAGGCTGAGCACAGAAACCAGATTTGGCATTTCATATGGAAAAGATTCTGCTAAGATGTTGGAGAATTAGTTATTCAACTACACTTTTGGAAAAGAAGTATTGCTTTGAGCAAGTAATTTAAAGAACAAACAAAATACCTCAGTAGTGAGGATGATGCTGCAGAGAACCATGATTTACCTGAAGTCAGCACATAAACTCTTGAATATAAGGATCCTTGCAATTCAATAAATGCTGAGTTGTAACTAGAGGTAAATTCAGGATTAATTGAATAGAAACATATCCACGTACCCTGGAAATCTCAGAAAAGCAAAAACATTCAACAGTATGGCTCAGAAGCTGAAATGCCGTCTATCCCATTTTATCAATTTCTCCATCTGCTTCCATTTCAGCCTGCTGATAAGAATATAGAATTCTTTTCTGATTTGCTGTTTATCATAGATAAAACTCTTTTCATTTCATATATATCTCAGATAAAAACTTTTTCATCAGTCCTGTGTGTCTTTAGTGTATTTGCTTAGAAGTTTTACAGAATAAATAATTTTCACTTATTCTGATAACACTGTTTTGCTACTGCTTGACCTGTTGCTACTATAACTTTATTAATATATACTGTCATACAGCAGAAAAGAACCCATTTTTGAGGTTACCAAACCAATGAGTATTAGCTTATCTCAGCCCAGAAAAACTTAAAATCTAAGAAAACTCTTGACAATTCTAGTGCAGCGAACAAGAATCAGCTTTCAAAATATGTTGAGGGGATGCCTGACTACCTCTTAAAGGGCTTGTTCTGCATGAGATGTAGCAAGATAAATTTAGTTTGCTTGCAGCTCTGTGCTGCCAGGTCTGTTGCTAGACTGTTCCTGGGACCTAAGTTGTGTAAATGTGGCTGCAGTGAGGGCTTACACACTACAGGCTGAGGGCAACATTTCGTCCCTTTTGTTCAGTGGAAATTCTGCACATACACCTCAGTTCATAGTGAGAAAAAACTGAGGGCTTGGTTGGACCTGAGAAGAGAATTCAGATGAGAGAATTTAAATCAGCCATTTTGCTTTTCTGAATTTTGCACTTTTACATTTATTTGGGAGGGGGGGTGGGGGGTGGTGTTTACATTCTGCTCTTTTCTTAAGCATCAGAACAGCTGTGTTTAATGAGCTGGAACTGAAATAGGTCAATAAAATATTACCTGTGTGATTAGAGAGAACCTACTGGATATGTAAATATGATTAAAACTTCTACAGCTTAGATTAGGATGTGATAGCATGTACAATTAAGGATTAAGGGAATACTTTTGTGAAACAGGAAAGCAAATTTCTCTTTAATATTCAATTAATTTCAATGAAAAGGATTTCGATTCAAGAGATCGAGCCAGTAAAAGCAAACGTTCAACAACACCCAAGCATTTTCAGAAAGCATTTTCATTTCAGCCTCCTGAGCAGACTCTGTATTGAAACATATCTTGGAATCAAAATCAATCAAAGGCTGAAGCTGAAATGCACAAAAGAAGGAATAAATACAGAGGCTAAGTTTATTTCACCCATTATATACCATTGTACATTTCACTTTTTTTGTACACTTGCATTGTCTTTCTTGTTCCTGTTTCTGTGCACTTTTTAAGCATTTTTTAATAGTTTTGGCAAATAATTATCCAATTATCTAGGCTACCTCAGATCTTGTAGATACTGCTAGTATCTTCTGCCCTAAAAGAATCACAGAATGCTTGATGTTGGGAGAGACCTCTGAACTCTGCTATCTCATGGTCACTGCAGCCAAGGCTGCCTTTGACTTTCCCATCCCCAACAAATCCCTCCTTGTTGGTGAGTATGACATCCAGCAGATCACTTCTCCTCTTTGTCTTCACTTGGATGAGAAAGTTCCTGATGCACTCCAGGAACCTCTGCTGTGTTGTCCTTCCAGCAGATATTGGGCTGGTTGAAGTAACCCATGATGACCAGGGCCTCCAAATGTGGGGCTGCTTCTGTCTTTCTGTAGAAGATTTAATCTGGTTCTTCTGTCGAGGGTCTAATCCACTCGTGCTTCCTGGTCAGGCAGCCTATAGAAAACACAGACCAACCCTTACCTCTCTTCTCTTTAATCCTCATCCATGAACTGTCAGTTGGCTCCTCATCCATCCCCAGGCAGAGATCCATGCATTCCAGTTGTTCCATCACATAAAGGGCAACTCTACCTCCTTGTCTTCCCAGCCTGTCCTTCCTAAGGAGCCTGTAAGAAGTCCCCCTTCCCGAACTAGAATACTGGTTTTTGTCAGGCCAGTCAGGTTTTACACACTGCACTGGATCAGTTCACAGACCTTTAGATGCTCTAACATCATTACTTTGGGGGAAGAATGCCATATAAGTGACTAATGTATTATTAGACTTGTGTCTGCTTCAAAAAAGTAGTGGCGATGACACCTTGCTGGGCTGAGAAACCCACCCACACCATCATCAAGAACCAGCAGTCCTGAGAAAAGCCACTTTTTGACAAATTTTGTATAAGTCACAGCACTTCTTAAGATTTCTGATTCATTTCAGACGCTAATTCAGGGTGAATCAACAGAAATTATTAGGGGCAACATGTAAAAAAATTTTATTAAGAAAAAAGGGAACGCATTTGTGAGAGGACATATGAGAATGGAACTGAGGATCTGCAAAAAGTGTCTCTGAACAGTGACTGATTGGAAACGGTAGAGAGAAAAGAGGGAGTGAAAGGAGCAACAAAAGAAGTAGCTTGTCTGTAGAGAAACTGTCATTCCTGAAGACATGTTGTCCACATTCCATGTTACCAATTATCTTGGGTATCACAGAATGGTTTGTGTTGGAAGGGGCTTTCAAGGATCGTCTGGTCCAACTCTCCTGCCATGCACAGGGACATCTTTCACCAGACCAGGTTGCTCAAAGCCCTCCTCATTTCTCCTGAAGATTGCAATTCCCTTGGAGTTTTTAATGAGATTATTAGCCCATAGGTTTTATCTTCTGAAGATAAAAGGGAAACTGAAGAATCCAGTAAATCCATATACTTTAGCAGCAGAACCTTGAATACAGGGATTTTCTATCCTTGTCATATTTCTAGCTCCATCCTTATGTGTTCATGAAGTGTTCAGAACTCAGCTGAAGGTTAACCTAGTAAAAGATACGCTCAGTCCAGAATGATACCCACACATAGCGATAACTATAGAAAAGTGAAGCACAGCCTACCTGAATCCTGAACTTCTTTCAAGGCAAAATAAATTTTGATGGGAAAAAGAAACAGGGTTGAAATGAGAAAATCTAGATTTGTGTTAAAACACTAAACTACACAAGTTGCATGTTTTAAATTTAAAAAAAAATAAATTTTGACAGAGCAGCATATATAACACTACGATTTGATGCTATGAGGACTACTAATGTGTGGGCTGAGATTTTTTGATATAACAGACATAAGAAGTTTATATGTTCTTAAGCTATTCAAGCTATAGTTCCTGGAAGATTAAATTGTAAGAAAATAAATATGAAGCTACCGGTCAAAGATTGCATTAAGATCTCTAATGATAGTAAGAGGAAGTACTGAAAGAACTTGTAACATTAATAACAGGAAGAAAAAGTGAAAAAATATAATCGGAGTGTTGAAGGAAAAAAGGGGGCTAAAATGATTTATTTAATTTAAAACTGTTATCTTACCCATCTTTTAATTCTTTAGTAGATTTTTTTAGGGTACATTTATCTTTGCTGCCTTTTTATATGGTAGTGATGGGGTGTTAGTGTACTATAATTTGCTTCTATACTGGAACATATGGCAACACTGTCTGGTTTTGTTATTTTGATCTTTTTTGTCTTACATCAACTGCATACAAATGGAGTTACAAGGTATTTTCTTTGGCAAATGGGAAAAATAATCTGTGGATGTTGTCAGTCTACTATATGGTTTGGAATGGACATCAAAAAAGAGACTATCCTAACTGAAAATTGCACTTTGATGTTTTCAAAGTCTGCTTATGCATATTTGTTTTATTTCTGTTCATTTCATTAGCTTATATCACTTTGAAAGGGAATGTGAAATGCTAGAAGTAAAACCATTAGCAGAGATTCCCATTTTCTGGCCTCTAGATAACACAAAGGTTATCAAAAATATCCATTAAGATTAAAAAAAAATAGGTAAAAACTGGTCTAGCGAAAACATTAAGGGCCTTTGTGTGCTATCCTGAAGAGATCAAGGTATTATTTTGGGATAGAAGGAGAAAAGTTATGCAGTTGATTCTGCTCTCTTTTCTTCCTTTCAAACATTTTCATCTATTTAATAAGATTTGCATTAGACATGAGTTTAAATCAAAGACTGCAGACATACACTTTTAGATAGATTAAAAATTTAATTTTGTATTCATATTTGGCATCTCAAGACCAGCCATATTGCAGTAATTGAATGAATTTTCCCTTTCTTTAATCCAATATTTGGTTCTCACAAGATCGAATGCTGATGTCCTTGGTTTGGGTTTTTATTATATTTTTTTCCTTTTACTGTCACAGTCTTTAATTGTCCTTAATATCAGAAATGTTTAGCAATTTATCAAAATTAAAAACATAAGTGGCCTACTTATGAGGCAATAGCAGTAGTTTCCCTTGAGGAATGATCTCCTTCTGACCATTACATTAGCTAATACAACAGAAAAAACCCTCCATCAGTAGTTCCTGATAATGGATAATGGATAATGGAAAATGGGAAGTTACTAGGGGTTAAACTCTTCTGCTTCCCATCAAGTAGTGACACTGGTGCAGGATCTTTGGGAGGGGAGGGCACTGTGCTGCAGGGGACAGTCTGGAGCCCACCAGGGCTGGGCAGCAGGTGGGTGCAAGGACCACCCGGGGGGGAAGCTACTGCCAGTGGGAGATGTAAATTCATGTGTTCATGCACAGAAATGTTCCTACTACAGCAACTTCCGCATTTTGTGTCTCTGTTTCCTCAGTCCTTCCGCCCTGCTAAATATCCCTTCTTTCTCACTGCTATAGAATTACACAGATTATCTCAGCTTTGCACAGTGTCATGGAAGAAAGGTTTTGGTTTATTTGTGTAACCTTGAATTGTAGAAGACTTAAAAGTATCTGTAGCACAGTTGTGTGCTCTGCATCACAATTTGAGTCCTTCATTGAGAGCTCCTCCTCATGAGAGACAAATGTGATTACACAAAATAACATAGTCATCAATAGACCCATAGGAAAATTTCCAGTCCTTTAAAGATTTTTTTAATGTTTATTCTTGAAATAAAAATAAAGAAACCTATTGCTATTAACAGTTAAGAGAAAGATCCCAAAAGGCTGTGGAAAAGCTTTCATAAGAAAGAGAACAATGCAGAATCATGAGCAGGGCTGAATATAATCTCCCATCATTCAAGGATAATTGGATCCGTGAAATTGATTAATTGTTGTCTGGTTGCAGTGAATTACTTTTGCTACAGCAAAGAAGGTGCTGTTGCCCACCATATTTAGGTCAAACAGCCTCCAGATTTCAGATTTTGCTGTGTGAACACACTGAATTGAGAATTGATGATTTCTGGGACCTTGATACTAATGCAGTATTTTTCATTACTTTCATTGGCTATTTCAGTATGTTGTCACCAAGTGTGGAGGGTAATGCCTGTGACTGAGTGCTATGAATAGCTGGTGTCTCAGTTCACTTCATTAAATTATTTCAGAACCTTGGTAATGTCCAGACGGCAGAAGTCTGACCTGCAAATCGAGCAGTGGGCAGAGTTTAGCCCAGAGGGCAGAGTTTAGCTCAGAGAAACTGACACCAACTGTTTTTAACTGCCCTGTTCTGAAGGGACATGAAAATGACCTTGATGCTTGTAGTATTGCAGTGCTCATGAGGCCTCCAGTTTTTCAGGTAATTAGATATCATCATACCTAACACAAGAATGCAGGATACTGGAAATCTGGGAAAGCAATGTGTATTGGGCTTGCATGGCAAAGTTTTGGTGGCAGGTGGCTTCTGGGAGAAGCTGCCAGAAGCTTCCCCCATGTCCAATGGAGCCAATGCTAGTTGGCTCCAAAATGACCCACTGCTGGCCAAGGCCAAGACAATCAGCGACAGTGGCATCACCTCTGGGATAACATAATTAAGTAGGGAGGGAGGAAAGGAAAAAAACAGCTACAGCAGCCAGAGAGAGGGGTGAGAATTTGTGAGAGAAACAGCCCTACAGACACCCAAGTCCGTGCAGAGGGAGGGGCAGGAGGTGCTCCGAGTGCCAGGGCAAATTCCCCTGCAGCCCCTGGTGCAGCCCATGGTGAGCCCTACCCGTGCAGCCCAGAGAGGGCCATGGGGGAGCAGAGATCCATCTGCAACCCCTGGAGGACCCCATGCTGGAACAGGGGAAGACCTTTATTATATTTTTTTCTGCCCTGTCCAGCTGAGAAGGAGAGTGAGAGAGTGGCTTTGGTGGGCACCTAACATCCAGTCAGGGTCATCCCACTACATAACAGTTAAGTGTTGTGAACATCAGGCTCTTTGGGACAACGTAAAATTAACAGGCCTGATACAGCCCATATTTATCCTGTTTACAGTTGTGGTCCTAAAAAAACTGTGTGGCATTAATTACCTTTATTACAGGAAGACAAGGAAATGCAAATATTCTCAGGAGGACCCTAGACTGACATGTAAATGAGTTTTAATTTTGTAAAATCCTTGGGATGTTAAGCACTCATTGCTGAGTTATATATTCATATCACTGGGGGCTTTGTGTTTAAACAAACAGCCAGCACACGATTTTAAAATTATTTTATACACCCCTCCCTTTTCTTTTAGACTTTGTACGGATATACAGACTCAGTTTCTGCAAACTCAGAAGTGGCAGACATAAACAGTCTCTCTTCTTTAGACTACATGGTACAAACTGTATGAACATTGTTCTTATTTTAACATGCAGGAGACACCATTGTCTTCCATCACGTTTAGTAGACCAAAGGGTATCCTATTTATTACAGACTCTAACAGTTTCAAAAAATAAAAGGGGAAAAGAAGCTAAAAATTTAAAAAAACAAAAAAAAGAAAGGGAAAAATGGAGGAAATAGTACTGGGAAATGAGAAGACATTGACAAATCAATGAGAGACATAATATATGGCAGGAAATGAGCAATTCCTGGCCAGTCCAAGCAAGACTTGCCTAGCTATCATGGCATGTCTTCCTCCCCTCACTAGCACACCGATACTTTCTCTCAGTATTTCCACCAGTCTTTTTGTCCCTTAGTCCTCTCTCATCATCTAGTCATTTTAAAATGCTGGAAGGAAAAAAGAGATTAAAGACAAAAATGAGACAGTTGTGAAGCAACGCCATGTTCCCTCCTTCCGCTTAAATTCCTTTACTGTTAAACAGTACAGATTTTCCTGCAGCACCAGCTGCCTCATATAATTAGCACTGCAACTGAAAAGTGGAAAGCTAATACATTTTTATCATTTCACTGGGTACTAAAAGGCTGGCAGAGCTTGCCACTGCCACAGGTGTTAGAAGTGTTCAGACCCAACCAGTTTACAAACATGGCACATGCACAACTGTTTTTGTCAGTGGAGCAGAGACAAATATGCACCCAAAATGCATGTAGAATTTAGTTCTCTGCATTTTTAAGGCTTCTGATAAAAGATTGTAGGCTTATTTTTTTCCCATGGTACAGAAATCTTTTTCTGCAAGCACGGACCAGTGAACCGGACGTTAACCAAGCCTTTGGAATGCAAGCACCTAATTACAGAATGAGGAAGAAAGTAGACACTGGTTTAAATCCACAAATCCTGACTGCAGCTCAGCCCAAAAGGCAAACTTAGGAATTGAGCATACATATTCAGTAGGCATATAACATTGTGCTCAAAATAATTAAAGTTCACCAAGGAAAAACATAACTATCTCTTGGTAAGTGCACACAGTGGATATATCATAAATTATAAAGAGACTTCATTTTTCCCATTCTGCTGCATTTGAAAGCTATGGATGATAATTCCACCATTACTTTTTATATCAGTAGGCTGCCTATCAAGAGAGGTGTAAAATCAAGTCCCTTCCAGCTCTGCTTGGCTTTAAGATAATAGTCTCTACACCTGTCCAATATAGAAGTCTCAATAAATTTTCATCCTCTGAGTTCTGTCTGAAAATGGCCAGTACAGTTTATTAAGTTTTATGGAGACTAAAAATTATTGAAAATAAACATAACCAGCCACTAAAAGTTGTTCTTTTCTGTACTTATTTGCTCTTCCCTGGTTACAATACAATTATGTATAGTTACACACAATGACAACAAAATCAATCTTATCATTTCTTCTGCTTGCAATTTCTGCATTTATTTGTCTGATGTACTCAGACTCTTTTCTACTGATTTAGGGGCAGCCTTGGTTGAACAGCAGTTTTTATATTATCTTTTGGGCCCTCATACATGTATTTTTGTAAATAACTGAGGTTGTAGTCAGTAAGGTCATGCTGCTGCCCTTCTTACTGAGCTTTCTGAACAGGATCTGTTGACATTGAGGGGACCCAGCCTAATCACTCTGAATTGTTCTCATGGGCCATAGGGAGAAATCCTCAAAAAGTTTCAATAAAGTGTCACTAGGTCAGTCTGTAAAAGATGTCTTTGTATGTCTCTATCTGATTACTTCTAAGATGGTTTACAGAGGAATCAGAAAGGCATAAAATAGAGTCAGGCAAAACTAGGCTGAAATGAGGTATTGCAGTGAGAGATCTGTTCAATTTTTGTGTTTCATGTTCCTATATTCTGTAGTAACTTCATGGTAGACCATACATCTTTTGGGATAGGTTGTAGGAGAAGCAGTTTGGAGGTCTCTTTTTTTTAAAGAACTTGTTTAAACCTTGATATTTAAGAAGCTGAAGGGACTGGGGTACAGCAAAGAGCAGACATTAAAAGACTGTTGGAAAAAGACACATTCAAATTGAAATTTATTTATGATGCCACTGAGTTGGTACAGCTTCAATTTGGAGACTTACCTTCAACCATTAAGAACAAATGCAATTAAAATTAATTAATTCAATTTAAATAATCAATTTATATCATACCCATGCAAGGGCATACACCTAGGAAAAGGTTACTTTTTGTTGGAATTAAGTAGATCAGTTGCTGATTCCAAAATTGCATGTATCAGTATCATGAAAGTCAGATGCCTCATCTCTCTGGGCTGATGCTTATGATAAAGGCAGCCATGACTGAGTAACCTGAAAGTCTCCTGACATGCAAATAGTCTATTGCTGCACATGCATGAAAAAAGTGAGCAGACACTCTCTTCTTCCAATAACTGTTTTTTCCATCTCTCTGTCCCATTTCCATCTCCATGCCACTAACACAGTATCCTCTCAGTCCTCTTTCTAGTGTTTGGATTGCTACTCTATTTACTCTTATGAAGGTTTTACACTGAGAAGGAAGAAAGGAGGGCAAACAGAGTGAAAAATATATGTGTTGTCACTTTTTGTAACATTTCATCACATAAAAATAAAAAATCGTTACTATGAAGATGTAAGATCTACTTTGCTTTCCTTTTATTTTTCTTTCTTCCTACAGCCCTTCTTCCGTGTTAGTACATGTCAACGTTAGTGAACATTGAAACATGAAGAAAATCTGGGTAGATCTTTATTGTCTTATTATCCCACACAGTTAAAACTGTTGAAGGAAAAGTGACTTAGAAACCTGATTAGCTTGTCATTGACACAAATCGATGCATTAATTGGACACTACAATTGCAAAGTGCCCTTATGAATGCAAGCACATTGTGTCTGGTAGATTAAAAAAAGGGCCACACAACTGTTTCTCATGCAAAGTTCCTTTCTGATGCTGTCACAGAACCATACTGAGAGTGAGTTTTGGCAGATGGCATTACAATTCAAATAAAGAAAAATAAGCTTATGAATTCATACATATTTCCTTGTCACTCAAATGCCAAGGGATTTTTTAACATAATGTTTAAAGTATGGAGTGACTGTCCCCATAAATATCACTAATACATAATGATGAATAAGTTATAACAAGAAGTTTCAGAAAGCAGTTCCATGCCACCAAAGCAGCTTTTTATTGATTGTGGAACAAAGCAAAAAGTAATAAAAAATGGGACTTTTAAAGTTCTCACCCTCTAGAAGGCAATGAAGCCACTGAGAAGACAAAACCAGACTCTAATCTTATTTCACTAGCATAAATGAAGAATCGCTGCTTCAGCAGGTGCAGTGTTAACACAAATTTTCCCCAGTGCAATGTAATCTCTGTCATCAATTGTATTGATTTATCTATTTCATCAAATAGTATTTAAACAACTACTGTGTCTGCATTACATATATCCAGCCAAGTTCAGAACTGTGAAAACATTATTAAAAGCGTGGTAGTCATGGAAACAGATCATATAGAAAGTAGCTTGAGGAGGATTCTTCTATCTGATTGTATAGAACTTCGCTGGCCACTTGGAAATAAAACATAGAAATGTAAGATGCCTTGTACTAGATCAGAGCACTAGTTTATTTAATCTGCTCTCAGATTTCCATCCAGGGTCAGTATCTGGTGATTCTGAGGCAGTTGCAACTCATCACAAATAAGTAATGTACCTTTGAAATTTTACAGTCTGGGTAGGATAGCTTTTTATTTGTAGACCACCCACAGATAATCAGTTCACTGTAAGCATACGAAGTAGTACTTGGCAATTTTTTTTTCACATTATCACTACAGATGCTACATTTTTCTATCTCTTTTTATACCACATCTATCCATTTGCCTCACTGGCCTGTCAAATAAAATCAAGTAATTGCCATTTGTTGTAGTAACAAGGCAGAAAAAAGCCACCAAGAAACCAAAAAGCATTATTGTATGTACTTTATTTCGAAACATTGACTTGAGACTCTCAAGGCCCAGTGAGAAAAAGGCCATCGTGAAACAAATGTTTTCTAATGTTGATTGAAATTTTTAAATAATTGAAATAATTAAAGTTCAGTGTTGTTATTTTTAAAATCATTCAGAAACAAGGCAAAATAACTTGTTTGAGCAGGAAAGATGGTTAGAGGAGATGAGGAAAAAGCAGCTTCCTCCATGCAGAGGAACAGCATGTCTGTATGGAGCTCTCCTGAGCAGCTGGCTGATGGAGAGTGTGTGGGGCAGGATCAGAGGAGAGGACAGTAAAGGAGACCGTGCTAGGTTGTTGTTACTGATCCCCTGAACAGGGTGAGGAAACATACTTGAAACAACTCAAGAAAGTCTCAGATGACAGATTCTGGCTTCCATGGGGGACTTTAAGCTCCCTGACAGCTGCTGTAGGGGCAACAAGGAAGAAAACAAGCAGGAAACAAGATTTCTGACAGTTTTGGGGAATAAGCTCTTGCTACAGGTATCAGATGAGCCAATGAGAGGTGATGCACACCTGGACCTGTTATGAACTAACAGCAAGAACTAGCAGGAGATGTGATAATCAACAGCTGCTTTAGCTACAGTGACCATGAAACAGTGAAGTTCAAGATGTTGTAGCAGAGGAACTCAAAACACTGGCAGATGTCAGACCCTGACAATGATATGTGGAGTCCTCTGAGAACATTTCTGGACACCTGAATAAGAGGGTGCTCTCTTCTTTCCAAAACAAGTGATGTCCAGCTACTTCCCAAGACTCAGGGCTTCAAAGCACACATAGCCATTGCTTTGGAAGACAGATGTCATGAAAAAAGATTTTTCTTCTTCCTCCTCCTTTCTCTTAGCTTTTATTTCTGAGCAGACATCATATGATACATATAATCCCTTTTGTCAGTTTGGGTCAGCTGTCCAGATTATGTCACTTCCCAAGATCTTGCCCAAACCCAGCCAGCTGGTGAGGGGGGAATGCTGGGGAGACCCCTGTGATGCTGTGCCAGCACTGCTCAGCAGTAGCCAAAACACTGGTGTGTTATCAGCACCTTTCTAGCAACCGGTGCAAAGCACAGCACTACAGCTGTGGGGAAAGGTAACTCCATCCCATCCACATCTAATGCACTGGGAACAGCTAGTGTGTATTTTACCCACTACAAATCATGCAGTTTGCTGTGCTAAAATTACTGGATCTGTGGATCCAGTTAAAGCAGTGGATGTCATTTATCTTGACTTATTCAAGATTGGTTTTTTGTTGACTGTCACAAAATCTTGTGTATTATATTTAAGACATTAAAAATCTGGGTGGATGGAGAACTGTGCACGTAAGTAACTTGCTGAGTGTTGAGGCTTAGAGGGTAGCAGTTAATGGGCCGCACTGTACCTGAATGCCTGTGGAAGAGGAGTATTGCAGCAGCTTATAGATAAATCTGCCCTGTTTGACTCTCAATGTACAGTCTGAAGGAGGCAACAAAGTCAGCTTTGCAGGTGACCCCATAGGGACAAGTCAAGGGCATGGCTGCCCTGGGCTCTAGCCAGGCTGGAGGACTGGGCCAGCAGAAACCCTGTGAAATTCAACAAGGACAAATGCAGAGCTCTACACCTGGGCAGGAAGAAAATCTTGAAGCAGTACAGGGTGGGAACTGACTTTTTAGACTGCATCTGTAATACTGAATCCAGTTTTTGAACCCCATGATACACAGGAGTTCAGCAGAGGGCAACCAAGACAGGCAAGGGCAGGGGTACTTACCCTGTGAGCAAAGGCTGAGGGTATTCCAGTTTCCCCCTTAGTAAAGTGTGGCACTGAAAACAGCACTGAAATGTGTCATTTGGGTTTCTTACAGAATAATAAACTTTTTAAATTTGTTATACTAGAGGTTAAGAGGTGAACAGATAACTAAAGTCGTTGAATTTGAGTGACAAAATATCTGGCAGCTTCACATAAAATTTGGTCTGTACTATTAGTAGCTACATACTTTTATATGGATCTTTTTAGGTCAGTAGCCAAATTCGAGGGTTTAGGTTTTATAATAACCGTAAATTCACTAACTCCATAAATTCACAGGGTATGCTGTTAAACATTTAACAGGAAAGGAAAGAATATAAATAAAGTAAGAGACTGAAAAGCAAATACAAGAAAAGCCTAACTTCATGACATCATGCATTTATTAGATAGAAAACACTGGTTTCTAACAAGGCTTAATTGATACAGTCAGTAATGAAATACAGGCACTGAAAGATTTGAACATCCAAAAGATCAAAAAGAGTGTTTCTTTTCAGTCTGTTTTTTTCAAAGTTGAAAGAATATAGCATAAAACAGCTGTGTTAATAAAATTGGTTTCAAAGGCAGGATCTTCCACGTTGGAGCTGTACGTGGCATGAAGCAAATCTGCTGAACTTCAGGAATACAAATTGATAATGCAGCATGCAGTTGATGCACTCAGGGCTCCTGTTCTGCAGGCAAAATGAGTGTGCCAGTGCCAGTCCGTTTTATGTGCCTGGCTGAACCTTGAACCAGCCAGCAGTGCCACCTCAGCTCCTCGGCCCGTGGGCGTGCGTCCACCAGGGCATGGGTCGGGCTCCTCCAGCGAGTTGGCATTCTGCAGAAATGCCCCTCATCCTGAAGGGACTTCATTCCTAGCAATGCCCTCTTGGGCTGGTTTAAAGCTATGACCTGTGAGGATAAGAGTTGCAGTGACTCGGTTTATATGTACCCTTTATTATATTAAAAACAAGCGAGTAATTTAACACAGAATTCAGATATTTTACCAAGTGCTTCTTGGAAGCTAAGGCACACTGCTGTTTAATTATTCTGAGAAAATCTGGCTGCATTCCTGTCCAGAATTCAATTCTTCCTGTCCAAGAACTTGTAGCTAAAATGTAAGATATCTCTATTTTGCCAGCAAAATGCTGGTCACTTTAGTGGGAACTTTGAGATCAACAAGGAGCTGGTTTAAGCTTCTCTCCCCCCAGAAGTCCTGTAATATGAACCAGGCACCTGGCAGAAATAATGCAAGAGTAAGGACAGACAACAAGATAAAAGGATAACAAAATTGATGAAAAAATTATAAAGTTTTAATAATTTTTTTCAGTGTTTCTGCTTTCCTTAAATCTGTTCTTTATAAATACACAGAGAACAGGATTTTGTAATTTGTTTGAAATCTTTTAACAGAAACGCTTAGCTTTCTCTTGAAAAGGTCCATGGAGAGTACTTTTGACCAGCTTCAGCTATTGCCCACTGACCTTTTGAGCACTGAGTTCCTTATTAAACCTTTATTAAGGAAATCATCTCAGGCACTGCCTACAGTAATCTAGCTAAGTTTTCAACATATAAGTTATTTTGCCCCTTATTTATTTCTAATTGATTGGGGGTTTTAATTTTTATGTGAATGAAAAACTAACAAGCCCTTTATAGACTCTTTTTGATTGAAAAAAAAATCAAAACCAGTAAAACCCCAGTAATTCAGTTAACACTTTTTCACTGTATTAATGCAAATCTTGATTAGCAGTTGCATAGTTCTGAGTGTCAGAGGGATCAAGTACACCTAATGTTAAAAAATATCCCTACTGCTGCCAGTATTTGACTTTGTAACAATGCTGGGAAAAAATATTATTGAATTTATAATAATATTAAATAATCTACGTTCTACATAATTAATGGTGTAGCATGTCCCAATAAGCTGCACAGAAGGAAGAAGATGGATTTATCAGATGTGAGTGTTACTTAGACATTTATTTCCATTGTGCAAGGAGAAGTTTTGCATAATGACATTTTATTCGTGAGAATAAATTGCGCATGAATGCTTTTTGATTGCAGACAGAACATAAACAGTCATGACTCTGTGAAATTTGCTGATATGGGAATGGCAGTTGGAGAACACAAGCTTCATTGAAATTGAACTTACGTGGCTTGACTCGGAGGTGGTACATTCCCTAGGTTTTCCAGATCTTCCACAAAAGAAATAGTTTGGGTTTTTTTGTGGAGGTGGAATTGTCAGTCCTACCTTTGTTGTTATTTTTACTGAGAGAGTGAATAATTCAACTTCCAACTTTTTAATCTATTTTTTTTCTCTCCCCACCCACTCAGTGTTGCCATAGCATATACCTGTTGATTTGGTTCATTTTTTGAGCTCCAGATGGAATGCAGATGGGTGACCTAGCAGAATTCACATAGGTATGGGGGTAGTAGGTTAAGTCATGATATTTACTGGGCATTGTTATCCTCTCTTTCCTTATGGCAACCTGTATCAGAGGTTTCAGGAGCAGCAGTACAACCACAATATGTTTCATGTATCAGCTGGACAGTGTGGACTTACACTAATAAAAGCATCCAAACCAAATATCTCCCACCCTGAGCTCCTGAGGGAGCAGTACAGCATGCCAGGAGCAGCATCCACTCCCTGAGAATCTGTGCTGTGCCTTAGGGTATTACAAGCAATGTTTTCTTGTGTAAGCTATGCAGTGAAGAACACTGGTTTAGACTTAGAGATAAGTATTTGCAAAGACTGTATCTCTTAGAGAAACTGGAAGACTGTGACGCTGCATGGGACTGTGGAGCTGCACTGTTTTGTAACTTTTAACCCAACTCTTTTGATATCCTTTGTAGTAGGTAACTGACTTGAAACGGCAAAATTGAATTTGAAACAGGGAGAAAGAAAAGATAAGAAAGAAAGCAAGAAACAAGCACAGGCTGTTGAGTGGGAAGATACAGTATTTTTCTGAAAAATCTCCTATATAGGTTAGAAAAGGATTCCTGGTGCATGCCAGGGTGTTAACAAGGCAGGTGAACCAAACTCATGTTGACTTCCACAGCTTCCACATACTTACTGACAGTATTTTCAATAACAGCAGGTATTATATTCTCTTTTTGTCTCTCATGCTATACTCCTTTGAACGATACAAATATTTTGATTGCAGCTGAATCAGGAAGTATGCTCTCATCTTTCTTTCCAGCCTGTCATTGGGGTAGTGACACAATGCTGTCTGTTGTTCTGAAACCTTGAGAAGTTTTTATGACTCTCTTTAACTCAGTTAGCAAATTATAAACTTCAGAAAAATTAATCTCTGGGCCTGATAATATGCTTTTTCATCTTGGCACATTGCGATCCAAAATGTATTCCTTCCTCCATCCCTAGAGAATGTTAAGTGGCACCATTAAAAATCATTCTGAAATGCAACAGCTTTCACAAGGCAGAATAAGAGCATCTGCACCATTAGCATAAGCAGTCTGTGATGAGAAGGCACTACAATTGATTATTAAAGTGACCTGCTTAAATTCATATTCATCTTTCCTTTTTTTCCTTCTTTCTCTTTTTTTCTTTCTTTCTTTCTTTCTTTCTTGACTTTCATTACCACTGGGCATTTAACTATTAGAAATGCAGTTTCTTCTGAATTAAAAGCTCACCCAGACGGTTACTGAGCAAAGGTTGTTTTGGATGGCTGGTGTGGCTAGATGCTGCTTCTTTTGTAAGGAATAAAGCATGCGTTGTGAAAACTGGAGGATACAAACATACCATACAGATTATCTAGCTCCTTTTCATCCACTCATAGTGTCAGAATTGCCAACCGCTGCAGAAGCTATTACTAATTTTTAAATGGTGATTTTATTAATATTCCTGAACAGGCCCTGCTCTGGATGATAGGAGGATGTTAGATATTTAAGATTTTTTTAAAAAGGTAGATTTTAAATTTTTTTCCTTCTATACAGAGAAAGCCTTCAGGAGTCAATAGACATGGAGGCCATGAGAGATAGAAGTGTTGAGCTCATGAAGATGAAGATGTCTGTCATATTATAGCACCATATCCATTAACTAGTGCTTGCAAAAATTGTACACAAATGAGCATGCTGATGGTAAAAAATGAATATGAGCTGTAAGATATAGCTCTTTTCCCTATTCACATCATGGTGGCCATCAGCAGTCTCCTTCACTAGTGTTTTACAACAATTCTCTTTTACAAATATTTACTGTTCACTTTCATCCCTAATGATCATCCCTGGGCACAGTGAAATCAAAAGGAGAAACCATAGTGCCCTCACCCCTAATCTGCCAAATGCTTAGCTTCCTGTTTTATGAAGCACTAAAGTATTTCTGTCCTGTAATCTTTCATTTCAATAGTGAAAAATGGAATAGATGCCACTATTTAATGTAATGAAAAATAATCATGGTGCTCCTGAAAGCTAATGTAGCAGAAGATTCTTCTTATAGAACCTCTGTAGTAAACTACACTCCACTAACCTTATGTGCCATACTCGACAGGCAGGGGCCTGGGGTTTGTGCTCTAGCAATTCTGTTTTACTGGTCAACACAGAATTTTAATTAAACATAGCTTATGGGCTGAATCTTAAGTGGAATAATAAAATTAGAGCATAGCCTTACAGGGAGTTTATTATGGTACACAAAGGTAGTCTTGTTTTTCTTTCTTCTGAACGTGTGGCTATCTTATGATGTTAGATAATCAGTGGTTCAATCCATGCATTTAAAAGTGGTTTCTCCTTAGTATGTCCAATTCATTAAATTTTAACAGACTTTTGCACTAGTAAATGGAATTTTTCTTTTTCCTTCTCAGTAGTTGTGCCAGTTCATAAATACAATTATTTATTACTTTAGGAAAAAATAGGCCAATAGGTTAATAGTGAGTCCTCAATTATTTCAGATTTTCACAAAAATTTAAAATAAAATAAGTCATCTGCATTCATATACTTTAAGTGTATATACCTACATAAAAATACCTACTTTTAAATTTGGACAAAATATCTACTTTCTTATTTACTTATTTCATAATTGGAAAAAAAAAATGCCTCTACTAATGCAGTTTGGGAGAGGAACCTATGCACACCTGTGTGTGTATGTATATGGGGATGTGTGTTTGTTTGTGTGTATTTTTATGTACAGGTTTTACTGGTACCCATCCGACTTTTTCTCTAAGGAGATGTAATTTTAGATGGACAGATATGAAAGCAATATTAAGTTAAATTGGGGAAGAAAACTTTGCAAGGTTACATAAAAACAAAATGTACTAATAGTACTTAAGCTAATACTTTATATTCATTCTGTGTCATATTGTTTAGTAAGAGCATCATTTTTCATAGCAGATTTTTGCCTTCTTTATCATGCATGAGTTGGCAATGAAACTTACTGTAGGGGCAGTACAGGATTTGTGCATCAGCTGATTTCTTTTGTGTATATTTATGGATACATTACACAGTCTTGTTCCAAGATAGACAGGACTTTGCAAGAGCCAGTGTAGGGTGACTCACCTCATTTTGCTCAAGTTCTGTGAAGGTCTGGAAAGAGCATCACCAGGGCTTTCTAATGCTTAGAGCCTTGACACACCAGTGACGTGCCCCTGCAACAAAGCAGGTCAGCAGCCTCCTGGGCTGCCTTGCAGAGCATCACCAGCAAATCAATGAAATGATCCTGCCCCTCTAGTCAGCACAGGTGAGACACAGCTGGAGTATTGGATCCAGGGCTTCCAGTACAGAAGAGACATGGACATAGAGGAGAGAGTCCAGTGAATGGCTGCTAAGGTGATGAAGGGACTGGAGCATCCCTCCTATGAAGAAAGGCTTAGAGACCTGGGAGTGTTTGGCCTGAAGAAGTGAAGGTTCAAGGGAGATTTTATCAATCTAAATAAACACATGAAGGGAGGTGCAAGGACAGAACCAGGCTCTTTGCAGGGGTGTGGCAACAGGACAGGAGGCAAAAGGCACAGAGTTACCCAGAAAGGTTGTGGAGTCTCCATCCTTGGAGATATTCAAGCATTGATTGAAGGTGGTCCTGAGCAATCTGATCTGGATGACTCTGCTTTGAGCAGAGGGCGTGGGCTAGACAACATCCAAAGCTCCCTTCCAACATCAACCATTCTGTAATTCTGTGACCTGCTTATGCTGCATTTATTCCTCTGAAGTGACAATAACAAAATAGCCCTGACAAAAGCAGTTCAGAGTGTGGACTTAGGAAGGTTTCAAAGCTAACAATATTCTAAGAATAATAGGAAAAATTGAATATCAACATTAAGCCTTCTGCTAAAAACATGGCGTTTCTCATCTGCCTCTCTCTGGCAGAGGGTTGTATCCTTCAATGCAGGGTTGGAATATGCTGAGCAGAAACATCCCCTGGGCGCAATGTGACATGAAGACCACAGTAGTCTAAACAGGTTCACTCAAGAAAGGATCAGCTATTACAGATGCATTTAAAGGAGAAGTAACAAGCAGAGATTAACATTGCCATTTAACCCTTTAGCCTCCCTTTTGCCACTCAGGCTTTACTTTCCTACTTGCCTCTTTGAGCATGTCAATAATTGTCTATTCATATTGTCAGTGAAAAAAAAAAAGCTCAAGTCATCCAGGAGTGCTTCTTTATGTCCAGTTTAATGGCTGTTCAATATGACCTACATCAGTTCTGTTCTGTCTAGTTCAGTACTTACTGTCTCCAAAAAGTTACTTTAAAATAGCGCAACCGAGTTTAAAAACAAAAAAAAAATCTGAGATAAGGAATTCCAGAATCAAATGTCCTTATAGAATCTCATTACCACTCCCCATACATCGTGTCATACTCTTTAACTGCACAGAAATCAACAGCTGTGCATGATGGGAATGCCCATCCTTTTGTGAGTCTCTTCCATCAAAGTCGCCACATCTGGCACTGAGCTTTTTTACTCTGTTCATGTCAGCCGAGATACTTGTTGCCTCTGTCTGGTGCCTTTTAAACACAAGATGAAATTCTGTTGGCAGTATAATAATTTTTTAAGCATTCAGTGTGAGTGATAATAAAATAAGTATGGATGTACATGAATATATATGTGGCAGTTTGGTTATAAATGAAGGCAGATTGATTTTCAAGATTATTGAATTAATATTTATAACATTCTGATTGTTAAGACCAGAATGTTTTAGGGATCTCTGTTCTGCAAAATGTAGTTAGCTTTATGTCCAGAGGATGCTACAGTATCTTATTTTGGTTTGTACTTTCATGTACTGCTCTGCACTCCAATGTTCCTGATATATAACTAAACTTTGGAACAGGATGCCTTTGGAGACTCTGGAATTGCCATCAGTAAGACGAATGGTGCAAACATTTCAGTATACTTACTGTACTTATATAGCAGGAGAAAAACTCTTTTTGTTCCTTCTACACCAACTTTTCCAGGATTCCTAAGAAAAAAAGCTCAAAAAGCAAAATAATTTTTTTTGTGTGTACCTATTTGTGAAAATAGAATGCCCTCACTTCCTCTGGCAGTGATGTCACACAAGATGTGCTACAGTTGTTGGCTGGTACAACTGTTGGAACAATAAAGTTCAACCAAAATGTGTTGCTTTAGAGACTGAGAGCTGGTTTTGCATGCAAATTTCCAAGTTACTGCTACTTTTGGCTGCCATGGGGTGTGTTCAAGATTTGGCATTTGCTTTGGTCACTGTATCTAATTTCACTATTATTTCCCTCAACACCCAGCAAAGATCCACAATTTTTTTATTAGAAATCTAGCATTCTGTAATGCATTTACTGAGAGAGATAACTCTTTGTTTTTCAGAGCTTCCATATGGCTGGGAGAAAATTGATGATCCCATTTATGGCACTTATTATGTTGAGTAAGTTCCCAAGTTCAATATTAAGTTCCTATTAATATGTCATAAACTAATACTAGCACCTTCTGCAATGCTCAGCCTGGCAAGGAATGGGTACAATTACTTGACATGTTAAACTAGGGGTATACCAGGAATTCTCAGTCATGAATGCAGCTAATGTATCCAGATACATTCAAAGTGTCCCAATCAGTGACTCAGGCATTCAGTCACTCTCTTTATGCAGGGTCTGGTTTCACGGTACCATTCCAGCTGATACTTGTACAAAGAACATATTCATTAAATAGATGTTGCATTTTCTATGTAAGCTTTGAATATCCAGCAAGATATAAATCTTGTTAATCAATGAATAGAGCAAAGCATACTCATTTTAGCTCAGTTAAGATCCTTTTCTGGAGAGTCCTCAGTTGCTGCAAATCAGGTGTTTATACTGTTTGTACAAGAAGTCAAGTTGTTTATAGGCTGCATATAAAATTTTAGGGATGTTGTGTTTTATCTTGTATTTAAAAATGCAGCTGAAAAGAATATAAATTCTATTTTCAAAGGACGATCCTTGCTTTCATTTTCTTCAGATTATATTTTAGTCATGAAACAAGAAAAAAAAAAAAAAAGACACCTTATTCCTCTGTGCAAAGGCCAACAAAATGCTTTTGTTTGAAGTAATGGTAGAGCCTGGTCACTTTGTACATAAAATAAGTAAATCTGAGAGATGAGTTCCTCTGCTTTTTAATTTAGCACAGTGAATGAGACTTATGCAAAGTAAATCTAAATTCAGATTGTGGTACTTGTTCAGGAGTCAGTTCTCACTCTGCTCTCTACAGACAGTATGCAGGAGAGAAGAGAGAAAACCACTCCTGTCACTGTGCAGACAGCACTTGAAAGGTTGAGAAACAACTATCCATTTGTGCCTTTTATTAAACAAGAGAGATCTTTAGAGAATATGGCCCCTGACCTAAAATGTCAGTTTCAAACCCTGACACTCAAGCAGTATGGTCATCTAGTTGTTTCATAGAAAATAGAAAATTTCCTTTGTGTGTAATATTATTAATTTGGTCTCTTGAATCCATACCAACACACTGACTGCAGGATTGCCCTGGACAGGCATTGGGGATGCAGCTTTTCCAGATTTCAGGATATGCTGCTGTTAGCATGCCAGGGTTCAGGTGTGCAGGGAGATCAAAAAATCATCTGATTTCTGGAGGTCTAGAAGACATAAGATGCCCCTTTCTTACCTGCTGCCACAGCAGCAGCTTGTGGATGCCCATGCATGTTCCTCAGCCTTCTACAAAGCAAACAAACAACTGAAAGTGGTGTTTGGTCACTGCTCTGCTGACTCCTTCTGTCCCATTCTCCGAATGCCAGAGCACCTGCTCTTCCTTGTCACCAGCTTGCTTCCTGCCCTCAGGTGAAAGAGCCAGCAGCCCCATCTACTTTGCTGCTCAGCTCAAGTCACCTTAGTCAGTCCAGATTCAACCAAAAAGATAGGTTTTGAAGTCCCTACTAATACCATTAAATTACTCCCCCTTGTAATGCCTGAGTTCTTTTATGATGTCCCCAGGTAGACAGAGGCTGCAGTTCTCATATCATTTTGTACTTGCACATGCAATTATGCAGCTGCTGGGTGTAAGTGAGGCTTCTCTCCCAGTGGTTTTTAGTGTATTTTGGGGTGTAACAGGTGCTGTGCAATTTCTGTGCATTAATCTCTTACTGAGACTCCGCTTGGTTGTTAGTGCAGCCCAAGGCATTCTGGCACCAGCAAGGTTCACACTACACTGCAGAGTCAGAAAAGGAACAAGTATTTACCTGCATTTTGTGTCCAACCACAGGTAAACAGACACAAGGCGCCAGGCCCAGATGTTATTGTGCAATTACATATTTTGAGGCTGTTAGTGTGAAATTCATTAATCCTACCACAGATAAGATTCATGGACAGATACATCAAACCTACTGCAGTCTCAGAGGTTTTTAAAAGTGGAATGGATGCTCATGGTATGGCATTGAAACTGCAGCCCTGCTAAATTCACATGGAATTTTATAGCCAGTAAAATGCAGCTGTAGTTTAATTTGCTGTCTGAGCTCAATAAGTTTGAAAAAAAGATTGCTTTCCATTTTTGCCTGCTAAAATATATAACAGTCACAGCTTTTTTATTACCAGTATTCAACAGATGAGTCCATTTTTAACTAGATATAATCAGATTACAATAAACTCTCTTAATTATGTCATAAAAGTAGGTAAATTATGAAAAGCAAGATTACAAACCAAACTTCCACACATTCAGGTCCAGTCCAAGTTTACAGGCAGGCCTACAAAATCCTCATGAAAGAAGAGCTTGTGCTCTGCTCACTGAGATACTTCTATGCCATGGGAAGTATGTAAGGATGAGCAATGAGGCAGACAGGCTCCATTTCACCTTACAAGGAGCAGCCATGTTCAGCTCAAATATTCTGAGACCAGAGAAAAAGCTAAAAAAGAAAACAAACCAAAACAAAGAAACTTAAACCTCTTGCTAGTTGAGTTGATAAAGACTAATCACAATGTATTTGCAAATTCTGTTAAAAAAAAAAGGTCTCCAGTATAACTACCTCTCTTAATCATGCATTAATGTAGGTGTGAGATATTATTATAATTTTCATTTGCTTTGTTATGCAGGTCCAGACTTCATTTGTAATGTGTAGATGTTTGACATAAATGAGAAGTGTTTGCTAATATGTTTGTTAACTTTCATGCAATCTGGTCTTAATCTGTAAACTAAGAACTAACAGCACTGAGCTGTGCAGGGCTATGGAGAGAAAATAGTCATTAGAGTGCACTGGGTCTTTCGGGATTCTAATTGCCAAAAAATTGTTTCCCTCTTTAGGGATGATTAAGTACAACACAGAGCTCAATTTCCAGGCATGGGCTCTTTAATAGAACAGCTAAATTAGCCATACAGGCATTTACTCTGGAAAAATGTACCTCCTTGACTTACAACTTCTGAGAACAATCTGTTACTACTCAAATAGAAAAAGTTATCTCAGGTCTTTTTGTCATTATAAAGTGTTATCAACTGAAAAATGTGAATAGAAACAGTAGATAGGCACTAACATGTTATGCATTAGAATATCCATTTTATAGGCATCCTGATCCCCAGAATTACTTTGTTGGGTAATAGGCAACAATTTCAAAAGCTATAGGAAAAACTGAAAAAAAAACCCACCCCATATATTAAAGTAGCTAAGAAAAGCAGATAGATTAAACTCCTTCTACTGGTGCACATGCTCTGACCTGCTACCATTGTGTCAGAGCTCAGTACCTTGACCATCAAGTAAAATCTACAAATTAGGCACTACTGCCCACACATCTCCTAAGGATGTGCTTCAGTTGTCTTAAGTGCATCGAACCTGAAGCTCATCATAAAAACAACTTAGCCGGGCCCTACTGACTGATGAGAGGGTGGAAGTGTGTCTGTGTCTTATAGGCTGGCTGGTGGTGATGGTACCTCCTCATCACACAGAGACAGTAGTTTGACTTCACAGGTAAATGCAGCCCAAAAGCACATCCTGCCTCTGAGGGTTTGTCTCTGGTTAAGACACAGTGAGCTAACAGGGGCCAGCAGCACCAGCCACTCCTTCTGTGCACAGCCGCAATGGCACTAGAAGAAAGTTGTTGGATTAGTCTTTGGATTAGGCTTTTAGATTTAATATATCGTATAAAATAAAGGAAGAAAATTTAAGTTAGAATTGTTCACTGAATTAGAGCCTATGGGAAATGAGCAATACATTTTGGTTACCATCCAAAATCTGTTTTAACCACAAAAGCACTTATTTGTAACCATCTCTAAAACTCTCATTTGGCTTGTCTTATGAAGGCCGAGTCTAGTAATTTATATTTTGTATGCTGTTGAAGTAGCTAGATGAAAAGCTAGAATGTCCTTTAAAGAGAATTACTTAGCTTAATAACTTCTTTCTCAAGTAAACTCATCAGGAGCACATTTTCTGATTTAGCCATGAAGCTGTATAGCACTTAAAATTGCATAGAGATGTGTTTCAGTATCATCAGTCTAGGAGCATAGTATAGTATTACTGACTGATAAAAATGACTGATTACCAGTATAATTTTCTTTTCTTTGACTCATCTTGGACACAATATTTAATGCAGTTTTTTTTAAATTAGTTGGAAATTTCACATTGTGCTTTTGAGACTGCACACTACCATAAAACAGTCAAAAGACGGATATAAGTTGGAGCTTAGAATTATTAAAGTTGCACCAACAACATGAGGTGCTTCAAGTACCTCTTTCAGTCTTCCTATCTGATCTGATAGGACAAAATGTCCTTTTCAAGATACTTGTTATCAAAGACATTTCTGTGTAAATGGACCAAACCACAACTTAAACTCTGCCTAGAAACTGTAGGTAGGCAGTAGAAAACAGATTCTAGCTGTGATGTCAGTACCACAGTAATTAATCTTTCTTGAGCCATGAGCACATCTGATATTAGCTAAAATCCCAACTTCTTTTATATCACAGAACTACATATAAGTTGAAACCTAGGCCTGCAAGGGCCCTCCTGCAGCTCCGAGATGTGCCCTGCTATTATAACATGGCACTAAGCATAGTGAAAGGTCCTGAATAAAGAGCTGGAGTGTAATCTTGGATATCCATTACGTCTGCATGATATGGCAAAAAGAGCCATGAGAAACCTAAGCTCTTGTGGAGGGCAGCTGGAGAACAGGGCAGGATACTTTAGAGCCCCTAAAGTAAGAGATGATCCCTCTGTTGAAGCAATTAACCCACTGTGTAACAACCCTGGTTTTGACCTTATGAAATGCTAACATAAAACAAGCTAGATATTGTACTCCATGTCTCCTACTGGGAGCTGTTTTCTAACTTCAGGCTTCTCCTGTGAGAAGCCTACAGAACTGAAGTCTGAAATCCTGGCATCTTTAATACATTCTAGTATTTACTTCCAAATATATTCATAGAAGCAATTATATATCAGAATTAATTCTGCTTGAATAAAAAGGTAAAACTCCTTTGATCTTCTATAACAGAAGATTCTATTTCACAGGTCTTCCTGTAAAACCTTTCACATAGATTCATTTCATTTGATCATGGGTGCTCAGAACTTCATGTAGTATTTCAGTTTCATCACTGTCTTGTTTAAAGGCAAAAGCAGTATTTCCTGTACAATATGGAAATACATCATATGATAAGCACATCACATAATTACTTTTTTCATGCTTATGTTAGTAGTTCATTATTACCTTATTTAATGCACGTAAGTCTTGCTTTCTCCATTTTTAACTTGTAAAGCTTTTCTTCCTTTCATCATAAGTTTCTAGGTTTGCAGTAGAATAAGGTGCTGAAGACCCTGACAATTACTAGAAATAACAGAAAGCAAAAGTCTAGGAAAGGAATGCCTACAATCTTAAACAGCCTGTCTGAAGAAGAAAAGAAATGAGAGGAACTTTGTCTGCAACATAGACCAAAATTTACTGAAAACTATTAATCAAAATTTTAGAGTATGAGAGTAAGTTAGCAGCCACTTGAGTGAGTTATAGCCATGTGAACAAAGTATCACCTTCAGGATTTATCACATTTACTTCATCTCATTAAATCAAATATTCTTTTACATGACTGAAAGTCTTTTCATTTCATTAACACTAGCCACTAAATCCTATTTTGCAAGTGTATTGCACTCCCACAGGACTTGCTGCATTTCCTCTACCTCCCTTCCCAATGGCAATTACACTTAATTTGTTTGAAGCGGTGGTAGGATCAGAATCCCAAAGGACCTGAAAGGTGCTTAATGTGGCATAAAAGGTCATTTCAGTATAAAAAAAGAGAGACCCTTTTAGGATCTTGGAGTTTTGAAAGTTCCCAGGTCACCTGTCCAAGTGCTTAAAGCCCATGATTGGGATTGGATTTTGAGAAGACCTCAGTAGATAGTAGTAGCCCAGTGACAACAAATAAGGAGTGACATAAGCCTTCCCTTCTGCACATATGTATTTGTTTCCCCAGAACAGTGTTTGAAGCACAAGCCCCTTCTCTTTGTTGTGATTCTATTGTGATCATCTTGCAGATTTGTTCCGTGCAGCCTACTACTTTTGCCTCCTTCAGAAAACATGCAAAACTTATCCCAGGACAAGACTGTAAGATTGCTCAGTGACTGATAAGATGTGTGCTTTAAAGAATTAAAATCAAGGATATGGTGACAGTATGTACTAAACATCACAGTTCTAAACACAATGCAGAAAAATAGTGATGTAATGACAGAGATGTACTTAATGAGCTGTAGTAGGAAATGTAAATCATCAAGAAAAAATGTGTATACTATCTTTTCTTGTGTTTCATATATGACCTATGTAGTTCTAATCTACCATCTAACTTAGTTTCTGCATCTGATTTTTCTGTGCAGCTGAGCAGATACGCACCACAGTATTAAAAAGGAATAATCTTCAATTTATTACCTATGTTAGATTTATTTCTAAATTACCATCATAAAAGCACTCTGTGTTCTAGGCTTTTCTTTTTCTGTAAGTGTGTCAAGTGATTGAATAATTTTGCTTACAACCAATTGATAATACTGCACAAAACTGGTTGAGATCCTTTGAATCATACACAGAACAGTTGTCATGCTGAAGACATGAAAAGCTGTTGCTGTAGCATGTTTCAGCAGTGCTGCTGTTGAATTTGCAGTCCCATGGATCAAAAGCATTTGTCTGTAGCAGAGTGTATTGAAGTGATAGGATGATGCTCACTGCTGTTCATTACACAGGGCACTGGTTGTATATTCTCATCCCCAATGAAATTCTGTGAAATGTAAGGGACACACTCAGGCCCGTTGGGGGTCCATCATGGTTTCGCTCTCTAACCACACATGCATTAGCCACATACAGCACCCTACTGTGAAAATTATCATTTTACCCAACTGAACCTGGTTTTTAATCAAAACCAAATTTTTTCCAGCCACATAAATAGAAGAACTCAATTTGAAAACCCTGTCCTAGAAGCAAAAAGGAAGCTACAGCAGCATAACATGCCCAACGCAGAACTTGGAACAAAGCCTATGCAGGCCCAAGGTTTCCGAGGTACAGTACTATGTCAGCTATCTTAGTTAAGATGAAAGATCCTGCTCTTCTGTTTATGTGACAATGATTTTGTCATAGGCTGATTAAAAGAGTAGTGTTGCCAATTCTCGAAAGGTTATCACCTGTATCTTAGCAATTTTCTCCCTTAAGATGTCCAGATTCCATTAGTTGCAGGACTGATGAGCCAACTAAAACCTTCAGAGGTGCAGAGAAAAAACAGAAAAGTTGAATCTAGTGTTTCCTAAAGGCTGAGAAACTGAAAGCACAATGAGACTCCCAAAGTAATTTTCTCAATAAAATCATAAATTCTGTTCCTGAGAATGTACGACTCTCTCTTGAGCACCTGAGGTTGGCAACACTGAAATACTTAATTGTACTTTCTCTAAATTACTCTTAATTGATGTTTGGTATGTTTCTAAGCTAGCTCATCTAGCAAGTATCAATTAAGTTAAAAGCCTCAAGCACAGTGTTACAGGAGTTTACAAGAATGCAGCCACTTGGTAACATAAAAACTAAAGCGCTCAAAATGAGCTGTATAAGAGCAAACAGTACTGGTATAGACAAATTAATTTTAATGTAAGGTTACAGTCAGAGAATGAGGCTTGTTCTCCTTTGTAACAGTAGAAAGCTCCTCATCAACCTTACCTAGACCCAAATTTGTCCGCCTGCGCCCTGCTCCCAAGAGGTGCCATAGCGTGAATGACCTGTCGCAGTGCCGGCGCGACCCCGCCGGGGCACGCGCGCTCTATGGTACGTCCCCACTGCCGCCAGCCCCACCGCCCTGGGACCGGCTGGGGTCACAAACTCCGCACCTTCCCCAGCCCTCCCTTACCGAATGCGGCACAGGAGAGAAGCATGGGGAGCCACCAGCACCCACACTGCACCCCGAGGCACGCGAGGAGGGGACACAAAGCTTGCACAGCAGTCCATGTGTGTCACTTGTTGGATGCCTAAAGCCCGTGTGTTTGGAGAGGAAAGCTCACCTAATATTTAGCCCTTCTTGGTAACAAATGCAATGAGATACTCAGAGGGGATATTTTCCTCGTTGTGGTTGGGAGGGAAATTATGAAGGACGTATTACTTAGTAGACAAAGCTGAATTTATAGGTTAGGAAAGAGGTTTTTAAATTACCTCACAGATCAGTTTTATTGTTGTAATTATTTTAGCCACACAATATCCACTTCTACATGGATTTCTAATATCAAAGGATATTTATAGCTCTTCATTTATGGCTGATCTGCCATAGATAAGAAATATGTTTTAAGCTTTGTATTAGTACAAGAACTCACAAATATTTTTTCCTGGAATGCCTGCACTCTTTATTTTCTTGTCTTTGATACACTGTCACTTGGTTGCAGCCAGTATTATCTGATGTCTCTGCTGTGTTATGACTAGATCAGAACTTTTGTCTTTCTTGTTTGTGTTGACTGATGTAGAAAAACCACTCTTCACTCGTGATGCATCACAGCTGAAGGGGACTTTCCTCAGCACAACTCTTAAGAAAAGCAACATGGGTTTTGGATTTACCATCATTGGTGGGGACGAACCGGATGAGTTTCTCCAGGTGAAGAGTGTAATTCCTGATGGGCCTGCAGCACAAGATGGGAAAATGGAAACAGGTAATTATGAAGGTTCCTCTGTTCTTTTATATAAGAAATAGAATGAGAAATAGATTTCTGAGTCTCACTCTCTCCATGAATGCATACATTTTCCATATGACTTTCTGTGTTAATATGTAGAAAAGGTAAGTTTCTTGGTAAAACTTTCTTGTAACTTTTCTTTCTAATAAATGCCAAGTAGCTTATTTTTCCCATTTCCCAATATTTTAAGGGAGGAAAGAGCTCTGCATTTTCCTAGATAAAAATGGGATACGGTTTATAAGCTGTTTTTACTTGAGGGAAGTCTGCGTGGAAAGAAAAGAGAGAGAGAGAACACAGACTACTAAGTGCAAATTTATTTCTTTAGAAAGGATGGTTTTGCAAAATAATCAGTTGAGTCTGATCCAATACTGTTCTCATTAGAACCATCACAAGAGTTTTCAGTGTGGCATATGGACACATAGGCATTTTTGTCCTATTAATAAAGAATCTGTGAAAATTCATGAAATAAAAGAAACTTCTCTGAAGAGCTTTAAAGCTGCTCTGAAGATCTGGACCACCACTGCAAACATTTTCATGTTCACAGATTGATAAAGATTGCAAACCACTGTCTGAAAGGTCACATCAGGTCTCTGTATGGATGAAACTCTTTTGAAGGAAGATGAATTCAGTTTCCAAGCAGCTGTCACCTTCCTTAGGAAAAGAAAATCAGAAAATAATAGAACTATTGCAGTTGGCAGGGACCTTCAATCACTAATTCCCTGCTTAAAACAGCACTAACTTTGTGATTGGATCAGGTTTCTCAAGGTCTTGAGAAAATTTCATGAGACACAGATTCCACAGCCTCCACATGGACTCCTGTCCCAGCATTTCACCACTCTCATGGTGAAGACTTTTGCCGAGATGTTGTGGATGCCCCATCCCTGGAAATGTTGAAGGCCAGGCTGGACAGGGCCCTGAGCAACCTGGTCTAGTGGGTGGCAAGGGTAGTAGATGACCTTGAAAGTCCCTTTCAACACAAACCATCCTATTGTTGTGTGATTTTTGTTCTTTAGGTCTGGTTGGGCTTTCCACAGGTGCAGCTGGTTAGTAGGGACTGAAGTACTGTGTTCCTGTGTTTGAGCAGCCCTGTCACTCTGTACCATCTCTTCCCCTCAGTCCTTGTTCCTCAGATAATAAATCATGCTGCACATTGGTAATGAGGCATGCATAGTTTATCCTTCCATTTCTCACCAAGACATTGAAAGAAAGACATGGTAGTTTGAGATTTTTGTTGCCTTTGCAGAAAACCAAGTTCATAGTGGCCAGAGTCACTGTGAAGATATTCTAAACTTTGATAACTAATCATTGTGGATGGATAACAGCAGCAGAGAAGGATCCTTTTAGTGTGTTACAGTACAGGGAGCAGACACAAACTCACACAGGCACAAATGATGCAAGTGGAATAGTCTGAAGTGATTTTTCTGGAAATTTCATTTCATCCTTCTTTTATTGTTGTCAACTTTTTTATCCTAGTCATATCCATATGTCAGAATAAATCACCCTGAATTCTAGTTTATTTTGTAGGACTCTCCAGAACTCTGCAAGTAGGAAGTGTGAAGGTTGTGAAAAGTATTATTTAAAAAAAAACCCAAAAAAAACCAAAACAAACAGAATTTGCTTGAAATTTAATGTTATACCCGGCATGATGTTTCTAATGCCAAATAGATAAACAGAAAATTTATATGAAGAAGTAAAACGTAAGAAAGAAGTAGAATATAGATTTTTGGCACTGATTTTATAAAATACATTCATCTAATAGCTTTTTAATT